>NC_092415.1:147542936-148167936 GCF_040894005.1 Engystomops pustulosus
GGAGTGGAGCTTAGTGCATACTTATCATATAATTATGACATTTATAATGAGAATGTGATTCAACTTACCATAGGTTCAGAATGAGTGGGAGCACCAGGCTTGTTTGCCTGAATCAGTGGGAGCACTGGGCTTGTTTTCCTGAAACAAGACGGTCCCATCTAGGGGTGATGGGAGACAGTGAAACCCGAAGTGTGTTCCTTATGTCCAGTCTACTCCGTAATCTCGTTTTTGCTGTTGTCATGGCAGAAAACCCAGTTTCAGTGTACAGCACTGCTACTAGCACTGCTATATGCACCAGACAGCACTGTATGGGGAGGATACTGGCGGGACCTCTGTGTACAGCACTGCTAAGCAGCAGCATTGTACATTGAGCGTCAGTGTATACAGCGCTGCTGCTTAGCAGAGCTACACACTGAACACCAGTACCGGGAGCCGCGTCACTGAAGCCAGTCTGCTGCCCCAGCACGCCCCACATAACATGTTCTGCCGGGGGCGTGTTAGTGAGGAGAGCCTGCCGCCCCACCCCGTCAGGAACACACCATGCTGTGCAGGAGGACCGCGTCACTACGACCCGCCCCGTGACGTACAACAGGTACCATGCTGTGCTGTGGAGGGCTGCGTCACTAAGACCCGCCCGACGCCCCACCCCGTCCTGCATAATGTTCTCTGCTGGGAGCTGCGAGCTGTCACGGCTATGGCAGAAAACATTATAAATCCACACAGAGCGAGCTTTGACCAGACGCAGGGCCGCGGAGCTAGCTGTCAGCGGCGCCGCAGACCGGCTGATAAACTCCAACGGCCCGGTCCTGGTCCGCAGACCGGCGGTTGGGGACCTCTGCTATACATCACATCTAATATATAAAGCTGGATGCATGTGTCTGTATATATGTATGTATGCCTGTTAAAGGAATCTACACCGTCGCAGTAACAATCACCAAATATTGCATAGCCGCTCCCTGTGACTCAGGGAACGTCATAAGTTTTGAGTCAAAATTTTCACCCCGCACTTTTCTAAATACACTTACTAACCACCATATACAGGAGTCATTAACTGCCGGCTGCTGTGGCAGTTAGCAACCAATCACAGCTCAGATTCTATTTTGTCACAAGTCATTAATGAGCTCTGAGCTTTGATTGGTTACTATAGGCAATGAGTATAAGACAGCTTATAATAGAGATAGAGACAGAGACAGAGAGAGAGATTTAGAGATAGTTATAAAATATTTTTGTTAACCCATTCTTTTTGTTATAGCTAAGAGCGTTATTTACTCTCCCGGGTAACAATGGTGGCTACAGCTAGTTTATCTATATATCTCACATTCATTCCTTGAGTACTAAAAAGTTAATACTGGGATAAGAATAAGAATTTAAGGAATGTAGTGTTTTATCACCTGTATCTACACAATTGTTAGCACATCATAACTATAGTGTGACGAGAACCAGAGTAGGGTGTGGCGGTAAATGAAAATAATTTTAATATTAAAGGCAGGTTTAATAGAAATAAACAGGACCACATTTTTTAAATTAGTTTTGGCCTAATGGCAAGATTATTGTATTTGGAATGGATCCAGGGTACAATATGGCTTCAGATTTATCATGTGGTGAGAAAATAGAAAAAGTTTTCATATAGAATTATTCATACACATGTGTTGGTTTATATTTCTCAAGTTCATACACTTTTCATGAAAAATATGGGCTCATGTGAATGGAAAATGTGTTGACTATGTGATAGTTGCTGATTTATGTTGTGCTAAAAGTCACCGTTTTCTCACATAAATAAGTTTTCATTAATTTAGAAACAAGGAGTAAACTGCAGATTACATCAAACCTGATAAGGAAAAGTTGACACTTATTTGATGTCTCCCTTATTTTACCAGACATAGCTCATGGGAAAAAATGGCATCTTTCTAGAAAAGATTCATGATGGTGCATTAGTTTGTAGTGACGTGCAGCAAACATTGTGCATCAAAAAATCTCACCACAAGGTAATAATTTTATCTTCTTTTTTTGCTGTATTCCAGTGAATGGGCTACAATTGCAATACTATGCACTGCCACTGTACAATGTAAAGCACTGTGCTTGATAGACTGTGAAGGAGGTGATAGACTGGAAGGCAATTGGTCTCCAAGTCCATGTCCTCAACAAAGAGGGCTGAGGTTGCAGTCACACGTGGCTTTTACACAGCTTGTTGAAACGCATTTCAACAGCTATGGAGGAGAGATTATATAGAGATTTCCCAATAAATGTAAATTAGGCAAATCTCCTCTCCACAGCTGTCAAATTCTGTTTCAAAACACAATATCAACTCTACGTGTGACTGCACCCTGAAGTAGTACATGCTGCACGCTCATGTGCATAGCAGCATCCACTAAAAGGGTTCATGCACCAAAAACACAGGCGCCTAAGGGTTTTATTCACATGGTGAATTATATATATAATTTCAGTGAAAGTGTGGCAATATGCTGAGGTTCACAACCTTTTCTCCATAAACAGGAATTTTTCACAAATAAACAGAACAATAAACTGTAATTTATCGTTTTGGTGTGATATTTGATATCCCAAAGGCAACAGCTTCTAAGGGGTTAAATCGACAGGATCTGTGTTGTCTCCTTCCTCCCCAGAAATTGTAGGTGGGTATCAACTAAAAAATGCAGCTGGTACTCATTAGGGTATTGCAATAGGGTGCAAATAGACGCGCCCTGATGCATTTCTGATGCGAGTGGCCACATCAATTAAGGAATTGTGATGATAATAACAAAATTATTATTTAGTGACAGTTTCATGTGAACAGTACATGAAAGTCACTATATAATAATTTTGTTACAAAAATGCATCACAGCCTTGTCATGGCTGCACCAACTATTCACACCCTATGTAGCCCATTCTGTCAAACGTTCACTGTATGTACACAGCAGGGGGAGGTGAAGGGGTTAAACATTGTAGCTGCATGTTTTTTTTTCCACTTTTACAATTTCCAGGACATACAACTTAGTGTTTAAGTTTATACAATAAAATCAGTATTTTTTAATGCTATTTCACGCATTATAAGCAACAGATATTGATTATACATACACCAAATATGTATATACTAATTTTTTACTATTTTAATTAAAATATGTATTATAATCAGATTACATTTTGATGTGGAGCGTTGTCTTTAGCTTTCTTAGGTAATTTACTGGATTTTTTTCCTTATTTTTAAAAATTAACATATGTTACAGGGGTTCCTAGAGATCCTGTTTAAAATTTACAGGTACATCAATACATCCCAAAATTAGAAGAGTTCAGTAAAGTTCAACCAGAAAAAAAGAGTAACATTCACAGGTAATATACACTCACCGGACACTTTATTAGGTACACCATGCTAGTAACGGGTTGGACCCCCTTTTGCCTTCAGAACTGCCTCAATTCTTCGTGGCATAGATTTAACAAGGTGCTGGAAGCATTCCTCAGAGATTTTGGTCCATATTGACATGATGGCATCACACAGTTGCCGCAGATTTGTCGGCTGCACATCCATGATGCGAATCTCCCGTTCCACCACATCCCAAAGATGCTCTATTGGATTGAGATCTGGTGACTGTGGAGGCCATTTGAGTACAGTGACCTCATTGTCATGTTCAAGAACCAAGTCTGAGATGATTCCAGCTTTATGACATGGCGCATTATCCTGCTGAAAGTAGCCATCAGATGTTGGGTACATTGTGGTCATAAAGGGATGGACATGGTCAGCAACAATACTCAGGTAGGCTGTGGCGTTGCAACGATGCTCAATTGGTACCAAGGGGCCCAAAGAGTGCCAAGAAAATATTCCCCACACCATGACACCACCACCACCAGCCTGAACCGTTGATACAAGGCAGGATGGATCCATGCTTTTATGTTGTTGACCCTACCATCCGAATGTTGCAGCAGAAATAGAGACTCACCAGACCAGGCAACGTTTTTCCAATCTTCTACTGTCCAATTTCGATGAGCTTGTGCAAATTGTAGCCTCAGTTTCCTGTTCTTAGTTGAAAGGAGTGGCACCCGGTGTGGTCTTCTGCTGCTGTAGCCCATCTGCCTCAAAGTTCGACGTACTGTGCGTTCGGAGATGCTCTTCTGCCTACCTTAGTTGTAACGGGTGGCGATTTGAGTCGCTGTTGCCTTTCTATGAGCTCGAACCAGTCTGCCCATTCTCCTCTGACCAGGCATTTCCAGGCATCAACAAGGCATTTCCGCCCATAGAACTGCCGCTCACTGGATGTTTTTTCTTTTTCGGTCCATTCTCTGTAAACCCTAGAAATGGTTGTGCGTGAAAATCCCAGTAGATCAGCAGTTTCTGAAATACTCAGACCAGCCCTTCTGGCACCAACAACCATGCCACGTTCAAAGGCACGCAAATCACCTTTCTTCCCCATACTGATGCTCGGTTTGAACTGCAGGAGATTGTCTTGACCATGTCTACATGCCTAAATGCACTGAGTTGCCGCCATGTAATTGGCTGATTAGAAATTAAGTGTTAACAAGCAGTTGGACAGGTGTACCTAATAAAAGTGGCTGGTGAGTGTATAAGGCTTCTAGTTAAAAAAAAAAAAAACATTTTAGAAACATTTTCAACCAAAAAAAATCAGCAAAAATGTGGTTTTAATACATTTTGTTATTGTCGTGTATTATAGATGTAGGAAAGGCCTGAAACATGCACTACTATGTGGTGGTGTGCTGTTCTTTCCAGTCCCTTTGCTCAGTATTGAGTATAGGCACACTTTGAGTCAGTACAGTAATGAGTCTTCTTAGGAATGATGCAACAAGTTTTCCACACCTGGATTTGGGAATCCTCTGCTGTTCTTCCTTGCAGATCCTCTCCAGTACCGTCAGGTTGGAAGGTGATAGTTGGTGGACAGCAATTTTCAAGTCTCTCCAGAGACGCTCAGTTGAGTTTAGGTCAGGGCTCTGGCTGGGCCAGTCGAGAATTGTTCTGAAGCCACTGCTTTGTTATTTTAGCTGTGTGCTTAGGGTCATTGTCTTGTTGGAAGGTGAACCTTCCCATAGCATGAAGCTGCCACCCCCATGTGTCACAGTTGGGATTTGCAGTGCCTGCAACACATACAGCTTAGAATTAACACCAAAAAGTTTCATCTTCATTTCATCAGAAGGGATAATCTTATTTCTCATTGTCTGTGTGTCCTATTGAGTTAAATATGTGTGCAAAGTGTCTAAATATGGTCACATTATGACCATGTGATATTTCAGTTTTTCTTGTTGAATAAATTAGTAAAAATATCTATGTCTCATTTTTTTCTGTAAAGATGGGTTGCAGAGTGTATATTAATGAGAAAAAAAGGAACTTTTTTGTTGTTACCAATTGGCTGCAATGAAACAAAGAGTTAAACATTTAAAAGGGTGTAATTACTTTCAGTACCCACTGTATATACACAATATAAATATGTTCTGGCAGATAACGTAACCAAATTTAAGATTGGCCCCTTGTCAGCAATGGTAATTCCCCTCTGTTTCCTGAATAGATCAGGGATAATAGACTACATTTGTTTTTGTGTTAGAAAAAGAAGGCCAGCATCATCTTAATGAAACACTGCCACACTGTGGCTGCATCACTGCATTACCACTCTTTTGACAACTTGGATCTTACAGTCACTTCACTGATATATCTTTTCATCAATATGACTGCATTTAACTCAAGGTGTCCAGTAGGCGCAGATACAGGAAGGTTTTTGCTACAGCTTGTTTGTCCCTCAAAAGAAACATGAAAAAACTACTATTAATTACACACGGGACACTACAGTCATGGCCAAAAGTTTTGAGAATGATACAAATGGCAATTTTTACAAAGTCTACTGCATTAGGTTTTATAATGACATATACTCCAGAATGTTATAAAGAGCGATCAGCTTAAACGCGATTAACTGCAAAGTCAATATTTGCCTAGAAAATGAACTTTTTCCCCCAAAACTCCAATTTCAACTTCATTGCAGTCCTGCCTTAAAAGGAGCAGCCAACATGGTTTCAGTGATTGTTCCACCCAACACAGGTGTGGGTGTTGATGAGGACAGGGCTGGAGATAAATCTGTCATGATTAAGTAAGAATAACACCAATGGACACTTTAAAAAGAGGCTGGTGCTTGGCATCATTGTTTCTCTTCTGTTAACCATGGTTATCTCTAAAGAAACACGTGCAGTCATCATTGCACTGCACAAAACTGGTCTTACAGGGAAGAGTTGCGGAAAAAAAAGGCTCCAGGGCGCCCAGGAAGGACCAGCAAGTGCCAGGACCATCTCTTAAAAGTGTTTCAGCTTCAGGATCGGGCTACCAGCAGTGCAGAGCTTGCTCAGAAATGGCAGCAGGCAGGGGTGAGTGCATCTGCACGCACTGCGAGGCAGAGACTCTTGAAGCAAGGCCTGGTGTCAAGGAGGGCAGCAAATAAGCCACTTCTCTCCAGAAAAAACATCAGGGTACAGGATGTGGACTGCTGAGGACTGGGGTAAAATAATTTTCTCTGACGAATCCCCTTTCCGATTGTTTAGAACATCTGGAAAAGATTGTTCGGAGAAGACAAGGTGAGCGATACCACCAGTCTTGTCTCATGCCAACTGTAAAGCATCCTGCAACCATTCATGTGTGGGGTTGCTTCTCAAGGGAATCGGCTCTCACAGTCTTGCCTAAAAACACATCCATGAATAAAGAATGGTACCAGAATGTCTTCCAAGAACATCTTCTCCCAACCGTCCAAGAGCAGTTTGGTGATCAACAATGCCTTTTCCAGCATGATGGAGCACCTTGCCATAAAGCAAAGATGATAACTAAATGGCTCAGGGAACAAAACATAGAGATTTTGGGTCTATGGCCTGGAAACTCCCCAGATCTTAATCCCATTGAGAATGTGGGGTCAATCAACAAGAGACGGGTGGACAAACAAAAACCAACAAATTGTGACAAAATGCAAGCATTGATTGTGAAGAATGGACTTAAATCAGTCAGGATTTGGTCCAGAAGTTGACTGAGAGCATGCCAGGAAGAATTGCAGAGGTCCTGAAGAAGAAGGGTCAACACAGCAAAGATTGACTTGCTGCATTAACTCATTCTAACTGTCAATAAAAGCTTTTGTTACTCATAATATCATTGCACATGTATTTCTGTATGTGATAAAAACATCTGACAAACACACATAAAAACCAGAGGGCAACAGATCATGTGAAAATATAATATTTGTGTCATTCTCAAAACTTATGGCCATGACTGTAGATGTAATATGGGAGTGATGTATATAATTTGGCCCTGTATATATGTGTGGGCAGGGATGGGAATAACATTTTTAACAACGGGCTCCCTGCTGTGCTAGCGAGTAGTTCGTTAATACTCCATAAATACAAACATGTAACATTTACAGCATTATGCTGTCATACATACATTCACCACGCGTTTATGCTGTCATACATACATTCACCACACGTTTATGCTGTCATACATACATTCACCACACGTTTATGCTGTCATACACACATTCACTGCACGTTTATGCTGTCATACACACATTCACCACACTCGTGGATGCTGTCGTACACACACATGGAAGCTGTTATACGTTCATGCACCACAGACATGGGTGCTCGTATGCACATAGATGCCTTCAAACACACATGGGGGGGGGGGAATAAAACTGCTTCTAAGCAGTGGAATAATCACTAATTTACCTAAGCCTTTGGATGTATTCAGCACGACAAGTGGGAGTATGGCCGCTTTGATAAATCTCCCCATGGAGTCTGTAATACACACATTCACTTGGGGGCGATTTAATGCTATTATGAGCTCTGGACCTCCCCTCATAAATGTCACTACTAAGGAGAGTTTTAATATGTTTTTTGTAAAAATATAATTGTGTTATATAAATATAATCAAAAGACTGAAAACACTCCACAAAATGTGTGAAAAATATATATTTTGGATGCAGATATTACTGCAGCTGTATGAAAAAAAGATTCAATTCAACAGAAAGCATTAAAGGGAACCTACCACCACAAATGTACCTATAAAGGTAGATCGGGTGGTAGGTGGATCAATGGGACGTGAGGATAGCCCTTTTAAGGGCTAATCCTCACGTCCCCACACTTTTTGTTAACTTTTATTAAACTTGTATGCAAATTTACTTATGCGGCTACTGGGGCGTGGAGTAGCCGCATCTGAGGTTACACGAGGCGGCTACTCCACGCCCCGGTAGCCTCTTTTCCCCCCCTACTCACCATCTTCGGCGCGCAGATCCACGTAGCTGCGGGCCCTCATCCGGCGATCCTGCCGTCTGCGCATGCGCAGAAGAGCAGGCCCGCGCCTGTTTCGGAGCAGTGACCGCGCAGGCGCGGGCCTGCTCTTCTGCGCATGCGCAGACGGCAGGATCGCCGGACTAGGGCGCGCAGCTACGCAGAGCTGCACGCCGAAGATGGTGGGTAGGAGGGGAAAAGAGGCTACCGGGGCGTGGAGTAGCCACCTCGTGTAACCTCAGATGCGGCTACTTAACGCCCCAGTAAACGCCGCATAAGTAAATTTGCATACAAGTTTAATAAAAGTTAACAAAAAAGTGTGGGGACGTGAGGATTAGCCCTTAAAAGGGCTATCCTCACGTCCCATTTATCCACCTACCACCCGATCTACCTTTATAGATAGATTTGTGGTGGTAGGTTCCCTTTAAAGGTATTTCCAATAGATTTATTTACTGAGAAATTGGAAATCTATGTGCCTCAAAACTACAGCAAAACATGCAACACAAAAGCAAAATTAATTCCATCTGTAGCCCAAGAGAAAGACCTAGCACTCACCATCCATTTAGAGATGAAGCATTTTATTACTGACAGAGTGTATCCATGTCTGAGAGTGACTGCAACGGGAGTAATAAAATACGTAGTTTCTGATTTCTCTTGCATCTTTGATTCAATGCACTTCTTAACCCTATAGGAATTTTTAGCAAGTTTTAAAATGAGTGAAACAATAGAGAATGTTATAATAATAATACATTACCAGTTGTACCCACATTGATGCTCCCCACTTAAGTGTCAAAGTACAAATTTGTTATGGTTTTCTATATACTGATCATCACAGTTAACAGCGTTTCACTGAGCAGTTGTACAACAGTAAGAAAGTGGTTTGAATTCTAATCACCCCTTTAGGCTACCTGTACACAATAAAAGGTTAAAAATCAGTGGCAAGGAACTAATTCTAATTACTGTGATAAATATAACACAAAAAAATTATTATAAATATGTAATATATATATATATATATATATATATACACACACACACACACTATAGAGAGAGAGAGAGAGAGAGAGAAGAAAAAAAAAGTCCATGGCAGCACAGTGTCAAAGAGCCCCTTACAAAGAGGGGTGCACAAACTCCAGAGTCGTGGTATAAGACTCACATGCATATATCTTCCAAAGTGAAAGTAGGAAGTATTTAATTCAAAACCAGCGACGTTTCTGTGTGTTGCCATCTTTTTCAAACAATGTGTGCTTACAACTGAATAATCTTATATACCCCCAGTGGGAGTGCCCAAGCAATCTCATTACTATAAATAAACAGTGTACAATGCATATAAACATTGTTTTTTCTGTCCTGTGCTCCTGCCTACCATGTGTATGCTTTTTTAAATTGAAAGAATAAAGCTGGAAGATTTATATTTTTATCAAAGGTGGGAGCTGGAATTTCCTTCTTTTCATGTTGTCCATGCAAATTGCTGATGAGATTTGAAACAAAGGGATTAGATCTGGGATCGTTGTCTCCTGGGGTAGACGGGCACAATTCACCAGCAAGTTCACTGTCCACACTGTGCGAATGGGGTACAACTGACCACAGACAGTTTTATTCGGCAGTAAAACAAAATAAACAAAACTGCAAAAAAAAAAGCCTAAGCCTCTCCAACACTAACTACACATTGAGGTTCCCTACCTCACCAGGTGCTGGCCTACTGCCAGGCACCCCAAAACTAACAGTATCAGATCACTGCCACAGCTCCACAGGCTTTTGATGATTCCTCCCCAGGGTGGAGCCAATCTGGGAAGTCTGCACCAGGTAGTTGTGCAGGACTTCCAGCTGGATGCAAATTGATCCTCATTAGTGGCAAAACACCCAGCTTTCCCACATCCATCCAGCAACATATTCATTCTATACCCAAAATCTGCTTTAGTGGCAGCTACCCTGCCACTATATATATATGTATATATATATTATATATATATATATATATATATATATATATATATATATATATATATATATATTATATACCCTATATACTAACCTATAAGCCGACCTAAGTATCAGCCAAGACCCCTAATTTTAACACAAAAAAACTGGAAAAATTAATTGACTCAAGTATAAGCTGAGGGTGGGAAATGCATTGGTCACAGGCCTTCCAGTATATAGCCAGCCCCTGTAGTATACAGCCAGCCATCCTCCTGTAGTATACAGCCTGCCAGCCCCCTGTAGTATATACCCAGCCATCCCCATGCCCCCGATATAATGCCTGTAGAAAAAAAAGTGTACTCACCTTCCGACATCCCCCCTGCAGGTCCTTCCATCCATTGTGGCTCCATGTCCCCACGTGGTCCTTCGTAGGCACCATGACATCAGCCTCTCGCTAACGTCATAGTGAGTGCCAATGCCTGCGCACACATTAGAATGTCAGCGTGCATCTGACGTCATGATGCCTGCAACAGACCAGGCCGATGTCGGGGCCGCAATGTATGGAAGTGGACCTGCCGGGGGAGAAGGGGGGGCGTCGGAAGGTAAGTGGAGTTTTTTTTTCTTGACTTGAGTATAAGCTGGGACAGGTTTTTTTAGCACATTTTCTGTGCTGAAAAAATCAACTTATACTCGAGTATATACGGTACACACAGTGCCTTGAAAAAGTATTTGGCCCCGTTGAACTTTTCTACCTTTTGCCACATTTCAGGCTTCAAACATAAAGATATAAAATGTAAAAAATTTTGGTGAAGAATCAACAACAAGTGGGATACAATTATGAAGTGGAACAAAGTTTATTGGATATTTTTAACTTTTGTAAAAAAAACAATAAACTAAAAAGCGGGGCATGCAATATTATTGTGCCCCCTAAACGGGGTTTGCCCATGAAAAAAAAACTCAAATTTCCAACCCCTATTGATGTTTACACAATAAAGATAATTCTTAACCCCTTAATTTACAATTTTACTCAGTTTTATTGCTGTTTTAGCTCCTATCACTCCCTTCACTGGTCAGTGTAAAATTCAAGAGTGTGGGCAGACACTCTTTAAGCAGACACTTCATACTTTCTCTAGTGCTGTGAGATGTTGTGTGCTGACAATGTGGTTAAATTATCAGAGTACAGGTTTATATACACTTTCATTTAGCTTCTGAACATTCATTAATACATGACAATTAGAAAGAAAGACAGATCAGAGATCTATCTTCTTTACCTTTCCCCTTTGACCATTGATCTGTCTCCTAGGAGAGGGAGGTAAAGAAGATACTAACCTGGGGTTCTAGTAGCAGATAAGAAATAAATTAGAACATACCATACAGCACCACTTACATGGACAGGTGGGTGGAGTAGGCCCAAGTCTGCCTCATCGGTCATAATGTGTCTGGGACAGCAAGGAACGTACAAGCGGGCACACTACTGGGAATTGTAGTCCGGCGGAGTCGCGCCTCCTCGTGTAGGCTGCGTATCTCCATCGCCGCTGGAGAGGATGGACACCAGATCGAAGAATAACACAGGGAAGGACAAGCCGACCGAGGACTGATCCAGAGGGCAATTTCGACTGTGGAAGGCCGGTATAACCCCAGGTAAGTTTGTGCCGCCCCCCCCCCTCCTGCCCACTTAGGAGGAGAAAGACCCTCTCTTTACCTGACCGATGTAGGGACAGGAAGAACACTGGCTGGAGGATGCGGGTGGGAGGCCTTTCTCCTCTCTTCTTCCTGTCGCTAAAGAGGTCAAGGGGCATCCTCCAAGTGGGCCATCATGGGGACGTCATGGAAAATTCAAGTTACTGCCTACTGACTTCGTGGATAGCTCGCCTGCTAACACCCGCTTTTTTCCAGATTTTATGTCACTTACCTATCCGGTGCTACTATACCGGCTCTCAGAAGGCTGGTGCAATCCATCAGCTATTAGGACCTCGATACACCCTATAATTTCAAAGCTATGACACAAGTTCAAACCAGGTGAGCAATTTTCATTCAAGGAACATCCTCTACCGATACTACTAGGGACGCCGTCCGTGTTTCTCCTTTCTAATGTGATGTCTGTCCGTAGCAGTGGTTTCCTATTTTACTTGCTGCACACAGTCTCCTCTTAACAGTTGTTCTGGAGATGTTTCTACTGCTAGATCTCTGTATGGCATTGACTTGGTCTCTAATCTGAGCTGCTGTTTACCTGCAATTTCTGAGGCTGGTGATTCGGATGAACTTATCCTCTGCAGCAGAGGTGACTCTTGGTCTTCCTTCCCTGGGGCGGTCCTCATGTGAGCCAGTTTCTTTGTAGCGCTTGATGGTTTTTGCAACTGCACTTGGGGACACTTTCAAAGTTTTCCCAATTTTTCAGACTGACTGACCATCTTTTCTTAAAGTAATCACGGACACTCATTTTGTTTACATTTTTGTTTAACTGCTTTTTTCTATCCATAATACAAATTCTAACAGTCTATTCAGTAGGACGATCAGTTGTGTATCCACCTGACTTCTGCACAACACAATGATGGTCCCAAGCCCATTTATAAGGTGAGAAATCCCACTTATTACACCTGACAATCCAAGGTAATGTTATATCCAGATGATATACTGTTGTGTTTGGCAGACAGAAGAATCAGTGCCGACCACGATGAGGGCTGTAGAAAAGTTTGGTTGTCTGGTTAAGAGTTAACTGGAACAAGTCTATTTTAATTCCTCTAGATTCACTCACGTTAAAATGGTGTGGAGAGTTGAAGGTTTCAGAGCCCCAACAACATTTTGAGCAGCTAGGAGTTGTGGTCAGTACTGATATTTCTTGGTGTCCGGAACTCAACTTTTTACCTATACCTCATGAGCTTAAGTTCATGTCTGGTCCAGATTACCTATTTTAAAGACAGATTGGGGCACACTTACTAAGGGCTTTGTGCCACACTTTAGTCGGACTGTCCAAGTTCTTCGTCGCTTAAAACCGCTTGCACAGGTATTTAAGAATTGTGTGCGCTGTGGTTGACACAATTCTGTCCTGTCAGAGGTGCTCATGATGAAGAGCGCCCGCTGCCTTGAGTGAACCAGTGGGACCCACTTTATGCATTTTATCCCCCTCTTCTCCAACAGTTTTAATGCACCCTGTGAACCACTTCCTACATGTACTGTTCCACCTCAATATCACTCATAGACTGTTTACAGAGCTACCAGTACCATCATCTCTATCACAGTCATTGAACACCTTCATCGAGGCGAACAGTCTGGGAGACGGTGCTTCCTCTTTCTGCTTTTCTACCACTACCATCCTAATGGTGAGTCCATACTCAGGCTATGACCGTCTGGTAATATATAATCCCCCACGATTGTATAGGACCCATTGGTTTAGGTCTAACCATTCTTTGGTGTTTTTTTTAGACAGATTTTTGTCCAGCAGTGTCTTCTATCATTATTTCTTGACAGAACATTTGCATTTGCCATTTTTTAACGGCATATATTAAAAGTTATATTTTATTCTCCACTTATAATTTCCTTGATATACATAAGGTGAAATTACATATTGTCATTTGGTACTACTTGTATTTCCATATTGTTGAAGAAAAATTATTTACCGGTAATAAAGATTATATGAATTTTTTTTAAAATCTGCATGGAAAGGCTGATCAATATTGCTCACCTACTACTGAATACTAAATTTTACCGTTTCATGATGTATTACATTCAAAACTGTTTGTTTAAAAACCTTCAACGTCTAAGGAATGGCTTGCAAGACAATGAATTTTCTAATTAAACTCTGATCTTGGAAAAAAAAAAAAAATGTGTAAGTTTATAAATATGTATTTTTTATGTTTAAGGGGAAGAGGGGCACCCATGAATAAGACTACTATGGGTCAGAGCCTCTCCTAGTTAAGCCCGAGGTGATCCTACAAAGTATTGCATCAGGCACTGAATAAATATGCTCTCCACACTTATTAGCTTTTTGAAAAAACACATATTTTCTTTAAACTTCACAAATACTTCATACTTTGTGTTTTATTGACATGTGAGAGCACATCACATTCTAGTTTGTGGCTCTAATGCTTAACCCCCTAACGCTCTGCGCCGTAGCTCTACGGCGCAGAGGTATAAGGGATGTATGAAGAGGGCTCATGGGCTGAGTCCTCTTCATACAAAGGTGGGGGTTTTTGCATTCTGCAGAAAACCCCCACCGCTAATAACTATTAATCATTGCAAAGTCGCCGGCAGCGTTTAAAAAAAGGCGGCGCGTGGGCGCTGCCATCTTTATTGCGATCACCGCGCCCCCGAACGTCATCGGGGGGCGGCGATCGGTTGCCATGGTAGCCTCGGGTCTTCTTTTGACACGATGCTACATGGCTTCTGCAGTTTCGTTACAATGAGCCAGTGCAATACAGAAGTATTGCAGTATATGGTAGGAGCGATCTGACCATCTAGGGTTAATGTACCTGGTCTAAAAATAGTGAAAAAAAAAAGTTTAAAAAATAAAAAAAATTTATAAAATATTAAAAGTTCAAATCACCCCCCTTTCCCTAGAACGGATATAAAACATAATAAACAGTAAAAATCACAAACATATTAGGTATCGCCGAGTCCCAAATTGCCCGATCTATCAAAATATAAAAACGGTTATGGGCGGCGATGACCTCCGAGACGGGAAATGGCGCCCAAATGTCCGAAATGCGACTTTTACACCTTTTTACATAACATAAAAAATGAAATAAAAAATGATCAAAATGTCGCACAGACTTCAAAATGGTAGCAATGAAAACGTCGCATCATTTCGCAAAAAATGACACCTCAAACATCTCCGTGCAGCAAAGTATGAAAAAGTTATTAGCGTCAGAAGATGGCAAAAAATGTTTTTCTTTTTTGTACACATTCATTTAATTTTTGAAAATGTATTAAAACACAATAAAACCTATATAAATTTGGTATCACCGCGATCGCAAACCAAAGAATAAAGCTGAGGTGTTATTTTGAGTGCACAGTCAAAGTCGAAAAAACTGAGGCCACAAGAACGTAAAGAACGTGCAGTTTTTTTTCAATTTTTTCACATTTGGAATTTTTTTTCAGCTTCGCAGTACACGGGGGAATAAATAACATTACGGGAAAGTAAAATTTGTTACGCACAAAATAAGCCCTCACACAGGTCTGTACACGGAAAAATGAAAAAAGTTATGGATTTTTGAAGTTGGAGAGCGAGAAATGAGCCGAAAAACCCTGCGTCCTTAAGGGGTTAAGAATGAGTAAAAGTTCAAGGGGTATGAATATTTTTGCCAACCACTGATTTTGTAAGCCTATATTGAGTTTTTATATAAATACTGTCCCTCGCATCTAAAAATATAATAATAAAGTTACCTCCTAAACTAAAGGACACATGCCTTAAAGGACACCTGTCATCAGGTCTCTGTCACTAGTCCTGTCACTACTACCTGTTGGAGCAGCTCACAAGGATCCATCCCAGCCTTTATCTAGTTATTTCATACATTATTCATTATAAAATCATCTATTTTTTATCATGCAAATGAGGCTGGTCACATGGTCAGAGGCAGTGATGTCACACCTGTTCCCCCTCCCCTCTCCTCCCCCTGCTCATGTCTGTGTGTAATGTATAGTAAAGCATGGCTACTGTGTGTGCGCTGCATCTGCTGACATGCTGCATCCTCCTAATATACAGGTGAGAGACACAGACATCAGCTACACATGTGCCTGACATGTTCTGCTATAACATGGCTGCCTGGAGATGCTGTATCTCTCCTATGAACACAGGCTGCAGGGGGCGTGGCCACCAGGAAGCACATCATTATACAGCCTCACATCATTATACAGGCTGTCAGTCATGCACTGGGGGTGTGGCTGTGCCTCCCACTCATGAATAAGGTGGACAGCTTGAATATGCTAATGCTTCATTAGATATTTCACAGATCATTTGCATACAGCTTTAGGACCTCATTGCTTAGGTTTACAGGCATGTAGAGGGACAATGAAGGGATAGAGGCAATGCTCTCTAATGGCAGTTTATGAAAATATATTTAGTTTAGGGGGGTTATTTTGCATGACGGGTTCTCTTTAATCACCAGTTTTCTGGTAAAATCTCACCACCCCTGCCAGTTTCTCTGCTTTTCCGTCCAGCACAGTATTTTTGGTGGGCAGGCAGAGGCGTGCACTCTCCGGCCTGCCACATTTATTATTGTATCCGCCATCCCAGGTGGTGGGGTGGGCCAGGTTGGGACATGCCTGCACACTAGCTATAACCTGCGCCCCTGCTCCTTCCAATGCAGCGGAGTGGCGGGGTTTACATCATAAGCTGGCAGAGAATATGATATATAACCCCCACAAATTGTCTAGAGGTTTGTGCTTCTGGCTTTTTTTTAGAAAATTACAATACATAATAATGATGGCAACTGAAACACAAACTGACCTGCACCGTGGGTTTTTATTGAGCCAGGTAAATGCTGCAACTATTGATGTTGAAATACTCAAGTTTCTTGAGTTCCTCCTTGCATTATATTTCACTATGATGTTCAGAAATCCCTTCTCAGCTCAGCTGTAGTATGGCAGTATATGATAGGATCGTACAGACACCCTAGGTTTAAAGTACCCTAGTGAGTCTGAAAAATAGTAAAAATTAAAAACAACTTTAAAAAAAAATTATAATAACAAAAAAATGACACCACTCACAGCTTTGTACACCAAAGTATAAAAAAGTTATTAGCGCCAGAAGATGGCAAAATCCCCCCCAAAAAATTTGTACAGGAGGTTTTAATTTTTTTAAATGTATGAAAACATTATAAAACATTATAAATTTGTTATCCCCGTAATCGTGCCGACCCGAAGAATAAAGTAGACATGTCATTTGGGGCGTACAGTGAAATCCGTAAAATTCCAGCCCACAAGAATACGGCACAAATGCGTTATTTTACCAATTTCACTGCATTTGGAATTTCTTTCCCGCTTCCCAGTACATGGCATGGAATATTAAATACCACCATTTTGAAGTGTAATTTGTTATGCAGAAAATAAGCCGTCACACAGCTCTGTACATGGAAAATTTAAAAAGTTAGATTTTTGAATGTGGGGAGTGAAAAATGAAAACGCAAAAACGAAAAAGGGCTGCGGCGGGAAGGGGTTAATGGAGTATAAGCCGAGGCCCCTAATTTTACCACAAAATACTGGGAAAACTTTTTGGGGGTCATTTATTTTATTCATCGTTGTCGATTCATAGACTACATGTTCTGCGTATGAGCGGGGCCACAGGAGACCCTAATTGAGTACTTACTGTACCTTAACTCCATTAGAAGGGAACTACAGTTATCCATGACATATGACAGAAGTTTTCTAGGCACAATGGTACACAAGGGTGCCAGCGGTGGTCTTAAAACTGACCTATTGAGAAAAGATACCGATAAGAATAGTGTTTTACACTATAATAGTAACCATCCCTACTGTACAAAAAGATCGGTACCCAAGTCACAACTTTCACGAGTATGTAGAATAGTAACGGATATTGCTTTGAGAAATGAATGATTAGATAAAATGAAACAGAGGATCCTTGATAGAGGGTACCCGAGGTACATATTGAAACAAGCTTGTGATGCAGCAGTATCTGAGACAGGTTCATCTAAGGTTCAACCTGACAAAAAAAAAAATAGTGTTATCACACCAAGGAGACATTGGCATGTCCTTAGGACGTCCTATCCAGATGTAGAAGAATTTAGGAACCCCCCACTGATTTGTAACTAAAAGGCACCTAACTTGCGTAACAAATTAATCAAAGAGGATATGGGGAGCTCTGTTAAAATTCCTCAACAACGGTTTCTATCCACTAGGAAGAAGGGTACATTTCCATGTTTAAACTGTTCGGAATGCTCCAACATCATACGAGGTGATACCTTCTGTCACCCTCATACTGGTAATCCATTTAAAGTAAAAGGTTACTATTCATGCAATTCGTGCAATGTCATTTATTTAAATGGCCGTACAGACTCTTATGTATCGGAGAAACAATACAGCCTGTGAAAACAAGAATAAAGATAAATCCACAGTCAGATGTAATAACCATTTAATACCTATCCCTTATCATTTTCATGAGAGGAAACACACTATTGCCCAATTACAATTTCAAGTTATTGAGCACAGGGGACCTAGGAGAGGAGGTAACATCAAAACTCTCCTACAACGGAGAGAAGCTTATTGGAACGATACTCTCGGTACATTGGAACCGAGAGGGTTAAATAGAGATTATGATCTCAGCGGTATCCCTTAATACAACTTTCTCTTTTCATGAGGGTCATGATGATATTATATGAATATATGACACATTATGTCAGTTTGGTTTTCTAATTTGACCTTACCTTTTCTCCCTAGAAACAGAATCTGGATGAAGAAAACCCCTGAACTCACTACGTCACACCACAGGAGGCAACGTTTCGGTAGGATGTGACACTGATGGGCAGGTTAACTTAGTTATTTTGTATATAGTTTGTATCAGTTTGTATTTACATATCGTAGTTGAGAAAGGCTTGGGTTACCAGCCGAAACGCTTTCTATTATTACTGAGATGTGGCTGTTCTGGTGCGCAAAGAAAACTACTTGCATGAAAAGACGAGTTCTGGGACTTCTATTTTCTGAAATATTTACACTAATGTCTGCACCAACACAGGGGCAGCAGCTTCTTATAAGAAATAGAAAACACTACAAGACCGAGTGTGGTTAAAGTGCATAGCTTTAACTCTTTATTGAACATGTTCTTTCCACATGATACATGTATCAAGCCTCATTGTGGGATACATTAACAAAAAATTTGGAATATTTTTTATATGCATAAAACAAACAGTCTAATGAGATCTTGACAGAGAAAACAATGCCTGGGGTCAGTGCAGGTCAGAGGCTGCCTCATTCTTTGGTATAGGAGTTGCAGAAGACTCTTTGCTCTCAGTAAGTGCTCGAGGTTGGTGAATAAACACACTGAATTTAACCCCTTGATTATTGGCTGCTCTTACAAAGCCACTATTTGCGGTCATTGTGATTGCCCTTAAGGTGTCCCCAGTACCAAATATGGAGACTGAACGGCTGTTAATTTTGGAGCTAGCAGCAAGTTTTAAGGCACGCTCAGAAGGTTGGTCGGGCACAACATTGATTCTCTGTATGAGTGATGCCGCACGTTCTCTCTCATATGTGCCTCCTAAGGTATCCAATATGGACTGGAAGTCCCTTACAGCACATTCACAGGCAAACAGCTCCTTGCCCTCCATAAAGGAGTCTAGCAAAGGTAATACTTCCTCCTGCCTTTCTTGCGCAGCCTGTTCTGTCAAAACCTTCTCCTTAAAGATAAAATAGCAGCCCCCATGACTCAAAGCAGATACGTAAGTAATTAATGTTGTGATGTCCAGGTTCACCCGGTTGCAGACTTCAACCTTAATCTCTCTAGGAAAGGCCAGGCTGGCAACTATATTTTCTCTATCTACTTTGCCTACATGGAGAAGCTCATCATCATCTTCATCTGATTCACTGCAGCTAAGATCATTTTCTTCTTGAACGTTCCCTGAAGGTAAATTAACAGCGACAATATCCCCCCGGACAGATATCCTCATCTCTCGTAGCTTCTCGGCCATAGGCTTGGAGACACTGTTATAAAAGGCAAATATAATATGAGGACTGCTGTACTGCACTGGCTGCTGACGGCTTGCTTGTAGGTAATCCTTGGCTTGTTCAATAATGCTTTTGTCCCCATATTGTCCACGTCCAATCCATATATTATGGAGAGCTTCTGCTTTTCTACCTATGGCTTTAACCCATGTATGACCACCATTGGCAACCACATCAACCACCAGTGTTTGCTTCTCACCAAACTCATCAGTGTAGCTAAAGACATGAAGAACACTGACCACATCTTCTAGACTCTCGGCTGACTCAATAATGGCTTGTAGGTGAGTGAGATTAGTGCTTTTTAAGTGAGACTCCTTAATGGCTACTTTTCGGGCCTCTACTTTTTGTAAAAACTTTAGTTCTGCCTTTAATTTGCTGCATAGTTTTGCTCCACCCTCAACACCTCCAGCTCGAGACTTTGAGAGGACTTCAGCTCTCTTTATAAGTTCCTTGGCAATTGTTATACGATCGCAGAGCATAGAATCCACGGACATGATGACAACATTATTTTTCCTAAAAAGAGAGAGAAAGAGATTACTGCCATTAGTAGAATTATTTTATGTTGAAAAGCAACACTGACAATAATTTTCAAGAAATAAAACACAATTTATAATAGTGTGTCTTGTGTTACCCGTGGTAACTCATGGCAGCCACCTCCTCTGACAATTTCTTCTGGGGCAATGGACCCCATTGACGACAGAATGTAAAGGCCAAGATCAGGGGTTCCTCTGACCTCAGCGCTTTAAACATACATGTACAACCTTGTCTTTATTACAAGTCTCTGTATTCGTACAAGTTCACATACATCATTATGCTTGAAGGTGTTCTTACTGGGTGTTTAACAAATGTTCAAAGCAACAGTTTATTTTTTTTCATTAAGAAAAAACTTTGCTTGTAGAGGCTGATTTACCCCCCCCCCAAAAAAAACACCACCATACGTATAAAAACTATGTTAATATGACCTCTGATCAGGGGAAGAGTAAGTGACAATGTTGATGGCGTGGGAGTCGGAGTGGTGATAAAATGGACTGACTCCCCAAATATAATAAATTACAAAAAATGTAAATCTCCCTTAAATGTCTGTTCCATTCCTGATGTAAGGATTAGGTCAGAGATGAGCTACATTTATTGGTCCAAGGTCCATACTGTCATACTTGCCGCAAAAAATGCCACCCCAGCAATCAATACTGCATTTTGAGCAGATGATAGTATGGGAGACACCTGCACGGCAGACTAACAATACTTATACAGAAGACCCCCAAAGCAGACCAAAAAAATTATAAATCCTCCCCTTCTTCTCCCTGTGCCATACTGCAGAAGCTTCTCTACTCCATGTGCCACTCCTTGTTTGAGCCAGCATCGAGACTGGGAACAGAGCTATGCCTGGAGCAAGAGAGGACATGATAGCAGTAAAGCAAGTACTTAGCACTTTGGGGACCTCTTCTGCTGGGCCATTCTTCTTAACCAGGTGCATACAACCAGTGTAAGGAATCTGGACACAGTGCGGAGCATCAAGAGAGGATGCGGGAGCAGTGAGAACTGTGCCCCACCAGAGCGCCCCTGCTGTGCCTCACCAGAGCGACCCTCCCCCCCCATCCATTCCGCCTCACCAGAGCGCCCCCCCCATCCATTCGCCTCACCAGAGCGCCCCCCCCATCCATTCCGCCTCACCAGAGCGCCCCCCCCCCATCCATTCCGCCTCACCAGAGCGCCCCTCCCCCATCCATTCCGCCTCACCAGAGCGCCCCTTCCCCATCCATTCCGCCTCACCAGAGTGCCCCCCCATCCATTCCGCCTCACCAGAGCGTGCCCCCCCCATCCATTCCGCCTCACCAGAGCGTGCCCCCCCCATCCATTCCGCCCCCCCATCCATTCCGCCTCACCAGAGCGCCCCCCCATCCATTCCGCCTCACCAGAGCGCCCCCCCATCCATTCCGCCTCACCAGAGCGCCCCCCCATCCATTCCGCCTCACCAGAGCGCCCCCCCATCCATTCCGCCTCACCAGAGCGCCCCCCCATCCATTCCGCCTCACCAGAGCGTGCCCCCCCCATCCATTCCGCCTCACCAGAGCGTGCCCCCCCCATCCATTCCGCCCCCCCATCCATTCCGCCTCACCAGAGCGCCCCCCCATCCATTCCGCCTCACCAGAGCGCCCCCCCATCCATTCCGCCTCACCAGAGCGCCCCCCCATCCATTCCACCTCACCAGAGCGCCCCCCCATCCATTCCGCCTCACCAGAGCGCCCCCCCCATCCATTCCGCCTCACCAGAGCGCCCCCCCCATCCATTCCGCCTCACCAGAGCGCGCTCCCCCCATCCATTCCGCCTCACCAGAGCGCGCCCCCCCCATCCATTCCGCCTCACCAGAGCGCGCCCCCCCCATCCATTCCGCCTCACCAGAGCGCGCCCCCCCCATCCATTCCGCCTCACCAGAGCGCCCCCCCATCCATTCCGCCTCACCAGAGCGCCCCCCCATCCATTCCGCCTCACCAGAGCGCCCCCCCATCCATTCCGCCTCACCAGAGCGCCCCCCCCCATCCATTCCGCCTCACCAGAGCGCCCCCCCCCATCCATTCCGCCTCACCAGAGCGCCCCCCCCCCATCCATTTCGCCTCACCAGAGCGCCCCCCCATCCATTTCGCCTCACCAGAGCGCCCCCCCATCCATTCCGCCTCACCAGAGCGCCCCCCCATCCATTCCGCCTCACCAGAGCGCCCCCCCCCATCCATTCCGCCTCACCAGAGCGCCCCCCCCATCCATTCCGCCTCACCAGAGCACCCGCCAGCCCCTGCCCTTCACCCGAGCGCCCCCCACCCACGGCGTCCCACCAGCGCGTGCCCCACCCGCTGCACTTCACCCGAGCGCCCCCCACCGCTGTGTCCCAGCCAGAACGCCACCCTGCTGCGCCCAACCAGAGCACCACAAAACTGCACCAACAGAGCACTAAAACGGCCTGCGCAATCTAAATACAGTCACAACAAACTATACGGTAGTGTTATATAGAGTAATACAGCCAGACATACAGAACAGTCTATTCCCTCAGTCGCCCGTACATCTCATCATGATGTACATCACACATACATACTGCATACACAGTAATGAGCTGAGGGGACCGCAATGTCTGTATATGTTCCGCAACGTTCCTCACCTTAACTGCAGCCACGCACAGACAGCGATACAGCGCTAACCGGGTGTCTACAGCTGGCAGCAATACCGGACCCACTGCGCATGCGCGCGCTCTGCCTGCCGGAACTGTTCTTTCCGGGGCGGAGTTCATCCCTGCGTTACGTGTGTTGTGACTCTCCGCCCCCTGCAGGTCAATGTGGTACATTACACTGCAGAAAGAGCGGGCGCGCTGCTGTGTACCTCAGCGCCTTCTCTCAGATATATGAGATTAACCACCCCATTGATGCCAGTAGTTAAAGTAAAAATGACATTAGTTCTTCAAGGACACAGTGACTAAGCAACAGATGATGGGGGCTGCCTCCTGCACACTGCCTGGTACACACAATCTCTGAGTTTCAGGTGGCACCTGAGATCACGTGACTCCAGTGAGGAGATTCCTACGCCTGGGCTGAATAATAGAGGTCTATGGCACCCAGTGGCTTTCTATGGAGAGGGGAAGGGTGAAGAGCACTCACCCCTTCTCCCTCCGGTGAGCACACAGTCATGTACATGAGACCTTAAAGAGGACCTATCACCAGATTTTTACCACCCTAACAATGTCTGCTGATAAAGGGTTACAAGTCCTCCCCATAACACCTAAAATTGGCTGCCTGTGGGGCACTGTACCTTAATTACAGATGTTTTTCTGATATGCAAATTAGCATTTGTTACTCATGTCCTGTGACTGTGACTCTTCTCTCTCTGGCTGCCAGTGAACCACGTCCCATTATTTTGTCTGACAGCTTTGTGTCTCTTCAAATCGCTGCTCTGTCGCTTTGTACTTAGGGACTGTCTGCTGATATTTAAATATAGACTATGTAAGGATGGGAATTATTGTGTAGATTTTTTACACAGTGTTACATTCATGACATGTGACCAGAGACATCATCGCAGATCCTTTAGCCTTCTAATAATATCAAACTGTACATCATGTATGTGATTACATGAAATCACAGCAGCCTCCTCGGAGGCTGCTGTGACTTCATGTGGTTAGATACATGCATGTGGTACAGTTTGCTATTGTTAAGAGGCTAATGGACCTGAGATGATGTCACTCTGGTCACATGACATGAACTGTGACCAGTAAGGAGGCATAAGGCGGCTGAGCAGGACACGCCCCCCCCCTCCCCCTGATGCCAGGTATAAGATAAAAGGTGATTTATGTGGATGTAAGAAAAACTATTTTTAGCTAATAGCAGGGTATCACTTAAAGGAAACCTACCACCACGGATCTACCTATTAAAGCAGATTCTCTTGA
The DNA here is from genome assembly GCF_040894005.1 of Engystomops pustulosus. NCBI lineage: Eukaryota > Metazoa > Chordata > Amphibia > Anura > Leptodactylidae > Engystomops > Engystomops pustulosus. The sequence goes on from NC_092415.1 coordinate 147,567,202, forward strand.
AAGCCCTTCCCCGGACTCTCAGACTATTTCCCACCCTTCAAAGTTTTAAACATGCTCTTAAAACCCATCTCTTTAGGCAAGCCTATCATATTTGCTAACTGCATGAAATGTCAACTCTCCCTTTACTAATCCATCTTGTGTCCTATCTACCCTCTGTTAACCGGCAAACAGCAGATATATACCAAGCTCCAGGCTTCTCTGCAGTCACTTTCACCTTGGACCCTGTAAATAAGATGGCGGCTGATGGCTGGTTCAAGCAGCAGAATTTTTATTTATTAAATTTTTTCGTAAATTATTTTATATTGTTCCCTTATAAAAAATGGCTGGACCATTATACAAGCTCTTTTACCTCTTGTGTCACCCCCTTCATCCTCATAGTCTGTAAGCTCTTGTAAGCAGGGCCCTCACTCCTATTGTTCCATATTGTTTGTACTCGGTAATGTAATATTATTTTTGTATATGTCCCCTATGATTTGTAAAGCTCTACGGAATTTGATGGCACTATATAAAGAATAAAGATTATAATTATTGTTACTCCTATTACTCAGTGATAGTCGGTGTAAAATCCCAGGTTGTGAGCGGGGACTATCTAAGCAGACACATCATGATCAATCTAGTTTTGTGAGCTGACATATGGTTAGATTATCTGGGTACATGTGTACATACACATTCATATGGCTTCTGAACATAGTACTAATATCTGACACATAGATAGATGAGACAGATCAGATATTATGAGATCCATGAGATCTATTACACACAATGACACAGTCAGCTCTCCTACATCTTTGCTATTCCACAATACACTAGATCTTCTGTGCCTCCCCAGATAAAGAACTTATCTGCTTGTAGCTTTACACTCCTCACGCTGCTGCTGGCAGGAAGTCAGTGTATGCGTATCAGTGAGAACCCCTGGCAGGGCTAGAGTGGAGGGAGCAGAGAGAGAAACTCATTTCCACAAAGAAATCCAAGATGGCTTTCACCACCCTAAGTCAGAAGTTACAGGGTTGTGTCTAGGGGCAACTGAAATTGTGTACAGCAGGACTGATAAAGGCAGGTTGGAATTATACCTGTGAAATGCTGCATTTTTGTTAGTGAATTAGAGAATGTGTTATTTTGTTATCCTGAGTATATTTAACCCCTTAAGGATGCAGGGTTTTTTCGCTCATTTCTCGCTCTCCACCTTCAAAAATCCATAACTTTTTCATTTTTCCTTGTACAGAGCTGTGTGGGGGCTTATTTTGTGTGTAACAAAATTTTTCTTCTCTCACTTTGTTTATTACCTGCCATTTGCCGGATACCTCCACCTACATAATCCACGGCAAGGCTGATTTCTTCCACAAACAGAATCACTTAACCAGAAAACTTAACCCCTTAAGCCACCATGACGTTCCCCAACGTCATGGGCAGCAGTGCATAAAGACACCATGACGTTTTGGAAAGTCATGGCTTCTGTCTGTCATCCTGTCAAAACGCAGGGTAACAGGATCACCCAAGGCTCAGCTGAGCAGCATGTCGGTAGTGGGTAACTAAGAACCTCAAGTTCGTTATTACAATATAGCCTAGAGGAAGTAGATCATAGTGTGATATGTGGATGTGCGGTCCAGTTCTTTTTCTCTCCCCATGTTGGTCCAGTATCAGAATCCTTTCTCATTTTCCTTCACAGAGAAAGGAGGTCAGATGCCTACAGTGACCGTCCACACCAGAAGTCACTTGCACAACACATAGAATTAGCCCCTTCACTGCCCTGCTGCATAACTCTCTCCTCTGTGCTCTCCTCACCATTTTTGAATTTAAGGGGTGTAGTTTCCTAAATGGGGTAATTTGTGCGTTTTCTGTGGTTGAAGTCCATTAAAATCTCTAGAGATATGAAACTGCACTTGAAATGAATTAGGAAATATTCTTGAAAATTGTCACCAAACAAAAGCCTTCTTCCATCCTACAGATACAAAAGAATTTTAAAAAAATGGCAAAATTTGATAAAAATGGTGAATATTATTTATCAAGTCATTTTTGTGGTGTGACTATTTGTTGAAATATTATAAGAGTTTAAAAAAAGCACTAATTTTTGCTACTTTTCAGTTTTTACACAAATAAATTCAAAATATAATCACTCAAATGTTTCAACATGAAGTACAATGTATCACGAAAAAACACAAAATCAACTTGATATATTAGGTGTTCCAAAGTTATTACAATTTAAATTGACACATGTCAGATTTGAAAAATGGGTCTGTGTCCAGAAGGTCAAAATAGGCTTCGTCCTTAAGGGGTTAATGTAGCTGAGCTGCAATACCATATATTACCCGTTTCTGGAAGGAAGCAGACATGTTTATGTAATCCGATAATCCCTTTGAATCCTTCTATGAAGTACTACATAGAAGGAACTCCCTGAATCCTACCAACATACTTCCATGCAAATACATCCCCCTCTTGTACTCCCAGCCTGCTAACATTCAGTCCCATGGAAATGCAGCCCTCATGCCACCCCAGCTTTTAACTGGGGCCCCATGTAAATACACTCCTCATCCCTTCAGCCCCAATTAATGACATTGTTACTGTCCATTCCTCCAGTACATCTCCCACACCTTCATTTTTCTGCTCCATGAACTGACCCCTCAGCACAGATATCTGAGGCTTCTCTTTACCCTTTATTGATGGCTCCACCCCCTAATTGGGAGAGCCCGTCCCCTCAGTGACATGAATGATACCTATCTGAATAAAGGTGCAAGCCAGTGCCACAGGCAGACCGAGTCAGACGGGGAGGGATGTGGAGCGGACCACATCCCTCCCCGTCTGACTCGGTCTGCCTGTGGCACTGGCTTGCACCTTTATTCAGATAGGTATCATTCATGCACTGCCATATTCTGTGGCATTGCATCTTTTCTCAGGCAGCCTTGTTCTGATCACCAGGTTTTTGTATACCTAGCGCCATTCAGCTATTGATTTTTTACTTGTAAATTACATTATTGATTGTGGTCTGGACACCTGGTGTCATCCTGTACACTCACTCATATAAACTTTTGGATTATCTGTTTGTGGGAGGGACTACAGGGTTTACTGACCCTTGGTAGCCAGATACACCTGTGAGTGTATCCTTTTAAGTGTTTTTAATTTTTTCTTTGTCCTGTTCATATGTGTAGTTATTTACAATAAAATATTTTGTCATTTATGGTTAGTCCTTTGTATGTATCCCATCTTTCTCTTCAGTGTTGTCACAAATGTATGAAGGTTACCACAGTCACTGTGCCTGGATCTATGAGTAAGTGCCTCTGGTTAATTATGCTTTTTTTTTTTATTTCCTTTAAGTAAAACCGACTACTTAAAATTGTAATTTCAAGCATCGGGAAACTAGTTACAATGGATAGGAGGACGGCAATAAGAGACAGGGTTTGATATTCTGTTTGATGTTCTTTATTGTGATTAGATCCATATCATTTTTAAAAAGATCTGTTGGACAGGTAGAAATAAGAAAGTATGCAAAAAAATCTGCAAAGAAAACCATTTTGTATCCTTTAGTGGCAGAAAAAAAAACTACATCAACCGATCTCCCCAATCGGAAACCTTTTATGCTATAGCTGCCAAGTAATCCTTGACTTCAGCAGGAGTGAGCCTCTTAAATCCAGCTTCATTGCAGATCCCCACTTCAATATTATCTTCTGTCATCTGACCCTCAAAGCTTTCCTGTGGAAATACACATAGGATAGTTGTATTATACGCTCCCTTATTCATGGTTACATTTCCTATGTGTTCCATCACAATACCTTCAGTGTTAAAATTGCTGTGTGAATGGCATCTTCCAGTTCAAGATCTTCATTATATCTACAAGAAACACAATGACATTTTACAATGGAGATGATAGAGACCTTAAAATTCAGCTATAAGACCTTGTACAAAGACATTGAAGTAGCATCCAAGAACAAAGAAAACTGCAGAAGGAAGTAGAAGTACAGCCACCAGAAGGTTATGGATCTCTCTAAATGGGCCCAAAGAAAAATAAAAATAAGACCGTTTGGTGCAGATTTTATTTCCTTAGTAAAAATTTATATACAAGCGGTCCCCTACTTAAGAACTCCCGACTTACAGACGACCCCTAGTTACAAACGGACCTCTGGATGTTGGTAATTTACTGTACTTTAGCCACAGGCTACAATAAACAGCCCTAACTGATATCAAAGGCGTCTGCAATTAAGCTTTATGGTTAATCCTGACAATCCAACATTTTTAAAATCCAATAAACAAACAGACTTAAATTTTTTTCCCTGGAGCTGCAATTATAAAATATACAGTTCGGAATTACAAATTCACCTTAAGAACAAACCTGCCGAACCTATCTTGTACATAACCTGGGTACTGCCTATATTATTCTTACTCAAAGCTCCTTTAAATTATAAGACTCTCATCCGCTCTGAATAAATGTATTATGTACCTTTTTTCCAAGAAAGTCTTTCCATTTACATAATTCTTTCCCATTGCTGTAGCTTTCCATGCAAAGTACGCCCCCTGGAGGAGAAGAAACCATGTTTTATAAGGGAAACCATTGCAGAGTACCAAGTTCAATTGTCACAAAGAGAACTGGCACATGACCGTAACATGTTTTTGCTGTTTTGCAACCCTTTCACCTACTTCACACTCCATGCTATATATGTACGGCACAGTGGTGCAGGGCCTGCATGAAGAGGGCTCAAGGGCTGTGTCCTCTTCATACAGAGGTGGGGTTTACTTATTTTTGAAGGTGGAGAGTGAGTAAAGTGAAAAAATCCTGCGTCCTTAAGGGGTTAATTGCATTAATTTGTTAATTGCAATTTTTTATTACAGGAGTCCTCTGATTAGAGACACATATCCTTTATATTCAGGTCTGATCACTAGGATCTCTTGTGAACTACAGCACAAGTGACTTAGGGCCAAGAGCTGCTGCATAAAAATAGGACTTCCAGGAGCAGCTAGAATCACTCCTCTGGTACAGCTGTGAGGATGTTGGGAGCCCTATTCTGTATGGAGTAACTGAGGGTGCCTTGCAGTCCCCTGTCCATTCTAGTAGGCAAATATCTTTTAACCCCTTAAAGGAAACCTACCATTTGATTTGATGATTTATGAAGCAAACATACCTTGAAAATGCTATAGCTACTCTAGTGCAGGATCATATCTTGGTTAATCCCCAAGCTGAGTGGTTTTGCTGAAAAAAAACCAATACCATTCAGGACCTTGGGAAAGCTGGGACAGACTGTCTTACACATTACATGGAGCTTGGAATTGCAAATGGCTATGTAAAGAATGACTAAGCATGACTAGTCAAGCACTAATCAACCCGAGCCGAATGACTCATACACAGCAGCTGGGGGATGGTGCAGCAATTGATTATTCTGTCTGAGAGAAACTGCTGGGCGGCAGAGCAGACATAGTAGGGGCAGAGCTTCATTATCATAATGTTATATCTGTTCTAACTGCAAAACCACTCTGCACAGGGATTAACCAAGATATGATCCTGGAACAGTGTAGCTTCAGCATTCTCAAGGTATGTTTGCTTCATAATGCATCAAATCAAACGATAGGTTTCCTCAAACCGTGAAATTGGCGAAAAAATGTATTTGCTTTATTTTCTTGTGGGTTTAGATTTAATGGCCTTCACTGTGCACCACAAAATGACATGTCTGCTTTATTCTTTGGGTCAGTGTGAGCATGGGGATAAGTTTTCATACATTTACAAAAATTAAAACCTCCTGTACAAAAAGAAAAAAAATCAAAAAACACTTCATTTTGCCATCTTCTGGCGCTAATAAATTTCTTATACTTGGTTGTAATGGCAAAAAAGGGGTTTCAACTAAGGACGCTATAACCGTTATTGTATTTTAAAAGATCAGACATTTTGGGACATGGTTATGATTATTACTGTTTATATTTAACATCAGTTCTAGGGAAAGGGGCGGATTTGACTTTTTTTTTTTTACTATTTTTCAGACCCACTAGGGTACTTTACAGCCAGACAGCCTTGGGTCTTTGTATGACCCCAGGGCTGTCATAGTAACCTATCGCCACCGCCAGATGACCTAACAGCCTGTGACCCCTGTCCGTACAGCAGGAGCCGACATGTGACGTACTATTAAGTCACTCATCGGTAAGGGGGTTAAGGACACATACTTATGCAATTGGAAATATAGTTAAGCTGTGTAAGGATTCATTTTTTTAACTGAACTGTCATTTTTGTTGATGACCTTTAGATCAATTTTTATTTTATGGTTGACAAAATACAAGTGAAACAAACATTTTTCTGCAGGGGTGTTCATCACAAGGGATCATTATATTTATAGACCTGGCAGTCTGGGATGAGGTAAAACCTTACATCTTTATGATGTCATGTACGTTCTAAGGGAAGGGGAAAGAATTAAATAAAACCAGAAAAATCTAAAAATCTTAACAGATAATCAGGTTCTAAGCAGCCAAATGCATGGCAAAAGGTCAAAAACGGATGAGTTTTCAAAACGCATGCGTTTTTTAACGGTCTGAAAACAGGACAATTGCCATCACCCTAACCCAGTGTTGGCAAACCTATGGCATGGGTGCCAGAGGTGGCACTCAGAGCCCTCTCTTTGGGCACCTAGACCATCACCCAGCACAAAGTCCACCATTCAGGACTCAAGACCTGAATCAAGTAGGTGTGGACAGAGCTTGATTATCATTGTAGCCCCTTCTCCGGACCTGTGATTCATCCTGTTAAGGGGAATTTAGAGGGAAATTACAATAATACAAATTCCTCCTTCTTTCTCCTGTATTGGTGTCCTCAGGGCGCCAATACGTTTGAAACCTGTTACTTTAAATTGGCCTTTGTGAAAAATATATGGCTTTTGCTTGTAGTTTCGGCACTCGGTACCTAAAAGGTTCGCCATCACTGCAGTAACCTGTGTAAATGGAGAAACAGCAGTGTTCGGCTCATGCACATGAACGTATGTTTTTTCCCGGTTCTGTATATACAGCTGTAGATTGTGGTAGATGACCTTTAAATGTCCCCCCCCTTTTAATAAGATGTATTTTCTTTATAAGGTGATCCCTTTGATAGTAATAAGATATGGATGAAGGGCAGGTAACAATTTTATGTAAAGCAAGAGAATATTCATGTTACTTACAGAAGGATCAGACTGAAATAAATATGGCCTATCTTCATCCCAACCAGCAATTAATAGTGAGACTCCAAATGGACGCACACCACTAAGGATTAAAAGAAAGTTATTTGTCATACATCCAGTAACACACGTGGCATTTTATGTATAGCAGACACATTCAATGTGGAATGATATTATATACAGTATATACTCGAGTATAAGCCGATCCAAGTATAAGCCGATCCAAGTATAAGCCAAGGCCCCTAGTTTTACCACAAAAACCTGGGAAAGCCTATATTTTTTTTACTTGAGTATAAGCCGAGTTTGGGGTTTCAGCACATTTTTTGTGCTGAAAAACTAGGCTTATACTCGAGTATATATGGTATATATATTTCACCCACTACTAACAGACATTTGAAAATCTGTTCCAAATTATCTTTATAAGATGATTGTATACAATACATATACGGTAGATATACTTAAATGTTATACATAAATGTAACTACTCTATTTAGCAAACTATAAGATGCACTTTTTAGCAAGAAAAAGGGTGAATCGCTGACAGTTTCATTAGCTCTCGGAGAAGAGCCTCCGCACATCTCTCTCCCTCCCTCTCCCAGCTCTCCTGACATGATTACCACCTACCAGGACCACGTGACTAATCACATATCACTGCAAGGTCCTGTAACCCTATAATTGCAGCCGGTTAAAAAGCCAAGGGATTGGCCAGAAAACAAGCTGCAGCTGGTACTGGGCATGGAGAAGTGTTAGGGTGGTGGCACACATGCCATTTTGGCTGCGTTTGCAAATGCAGACCAAGCCGCACCCTCCAGGGCGGCCCGCAGCCCGATCGCATCGGCAGTTCTATGGAAACGCCTGCGATCGGGAACGAGCCGCAGGTGTTTCGTAGCCATAGGTGTAGCCGCATGTGTTTCAGGCCGCCCTGGTGGGTGCAGCTTGGTCTGCGTATGCAGCCAAAACGGCACGTGTGTCACCACCCTTAGGTCTGATACCACACTATTAGGCGGTTAATATGCATATGACTCATTACATTATACTTGGGGTGATGCCACACATGGCGTTTTTGGTCTGTTTTTAAGAACGCCCTTTCAGTCTGTTTAAGGCAAATCTCTCTCCAACTGGTGCAATATGTTGTGAAACTGCAAGGCAATCAGTTTTGAGGTGGTTTCAGATGCAGTTTTGTTACTTTAACAGGTGAAAGACATTAACTGAATGGGTGAATTAACAAAACTACACCTAAAACAACCTCAAAGCTGATTGCGATGCATTTTAAACTGCAATGTGTGACTGCATCTTGAGGCCAGTGGCACACGTGGCGTTTTGAATCCATTTTTGCGCGGTTTTTAAGAAGTCCGTTAAAAAAAAAAAAAATTAAAAAAAGCGCATGGCGTTTTACCAATTATGTTATTTAAAAAGCGTCAAAAACGGATGCGTTTAACGGACTGCTTAAAAACAGCCCAAAAATGGGTTCAAAATGCCCCGGCCTAAGGGTGGTGGTAGTGTTTTGAACCCGTTTTTAGTTGTGTGTTTTCAGGCTCGCAGTTTATTCCCCCCCAAAAAAAGCACACTTTTTTACAGTCTGAAAACGCATGATTAAAGACGGCCTAAAAACACCACATGTGCCACCATCCTAAGAAGTGTACGGCTATCCTAGCTTAAATGTAATTACAATTTTTTTTTTTTTTTTTTTTTTTAATAGAACAGCCTTAATAAGAAATTAACAGAGGCTGGGAGGTCAGAAAGTCATTTTTAACTATTTTTTAGAAAAACCATCGAATCTGTAAAAAAAAAAAAAAAAAAAATGGGAAGAAAAAAAAAGCTCACCCGGACTGTGTGTATTCCTGCATGACGGATGCCACTCTCTGTACTAACTGTGCTGTTGGAATAGGTTCCTGATACACCATGCAATACTGCTGGGCCAGTTTACGGGCCCTCCGAACAAGGACTCTAAAGATAAAAAAAATAAATAAAAGAATATGTAACAAGACTACAGGACTATGCCATGCACACATCTACCATGCCATTGGATACCTGTAATCTGGGCCCATGCCACTGTACACCATGCCTATGTGTTTTGTGATTGGTTCCACTTTATGTACACTCTGCTCATCGTACAATATGGATTTCTGTTTTTTCTCAGTCGCCAAAACAACGCCATTTGCAGCTATAACAGAAAACAAAATGGTTTACATACACACCACTTTCCATACAGATCACATACAGACCACTTTCCATAATGGCAATGATTCTGGGACAAGTTTTCAAGATTTGACAGTTCAAGGTAAGATATAGTACCTACTGATCATACTGCCATATTTCAAGGTAAAATGTAGTATATACTTCCATATTTCAATGATTGATTTTTATTGCAATATCCATGAATACTGTTCCTTAACCCCTTCACATATTCCATAAGACTACATAATGTCCTATTTAGACATGCCAGTGCAGATAGCATATACATTATGGCAGTGCCAAATTTCAATCGTTCATGTCTTTGGATAGTTGGCACCTACAAACACAGAATGCGCAGAATTGCGTTTCTAGGTGCCACGGTTCAGGAGACATGTCAAAGTGAGCCTCTCCAGTTTGAAGGAGCTGCAGAGGACACTTTGGATAAACACATGTACCCTCAGCCTCCATCTGAGGGTGAGCAATGCCTTGTCAGTGATAAGATACGTGATTGGTACGTGATCCAAGCTTGCCACATTAAAAAAGTCCTGGGCAGAGACTTTCCCCTGAAATTCAGGGTCCTCATCCTTCCCGCCATCTTTAAGTCCTATAACCCCCCCCCCCTTTCAGTTTTGCACAATTTATTGTCAGAATACTAACTAATGTAAATAAGTCAGTCACTCTCTAACCATTCCCACTGATTGAACACAAGACAATGACTACAAGATTTTTTTATTATGCTTATGGTTGCCATTGTTACAATATTTACCTGTAAAATGAAAAGCCAATAAAAGTTTGTTAAACAAAAGTATATATTATCACATCAAAAAAAAAAAAAGGTTCCAAGGATATTGTAATTTAACTTGACTTGCACTGCAAAAATTGACCTGGACATTCATGCACCAATGACCCATGGTCACGAATGGGTTAACTATAATATCTGAAATAATTAAATCAGCTTTAGGTGCAAATTATTTTTCTCCTAGCTTTTAGTGCTGAAATGGCCAAATCACTTTGGATATAAATGGCTGCCGGCACTTTTTTGGGGGGGAAATTCTTCACCATAAACATATCCTAAGAGCAGTGGCGGGTAGGAGCGTGCTGCTCTATCACACTAAACTCGCTTTACCTTTAATTCCAACAGATGGAGCTCCTGCAGCTACCGCAGCCAACGCATATTCAATCTGTACAAGTTTACCTGAAGGACTAAGGAGAGAAATCACTGTTAGAGGAGCAACTGGTAAACATACACATTAGGGCAAGATGGAGCGATATTTCTGGCTCATTTATAACTAATACACTCAGAGTCCAGAAGTCTATATACCCACTATGAAGACTTCTGTACACTGAAGAGTGTTCAGGTACTACTAACCCATTATTAGCAGACCAGCACCATCGATTAGCCGACCGATAGTAAGATACTGTGGGGGAGATTTAGCAGTGCTTCTGCACCAGTTTTATGGCGTAGAAGCACTGATATAATCGCACATTTCTTAAGCACTGGGATGGGGCGGCTTTAATATACGGTGTGTGAGCGCAGACGTTTTTCACTTATAAATCCATAGGCTGCTCTGAGCCACAAGACAAGGCACAGCCACTTAAGAGATGTGTCTGATATGGAGATGGACATTCCCTTGAGCACCTCAGCCAATAAGCGAGATGCCACACGTCGTGTTCTTGGACCATTTTAAAGCATGCATTTTTGAACATTTACCATGCATTTTCTCTGCTTTTAACCTGTTTATCTTCATTTCTAGAAGTGTAGGCAGCTGAGAAACAGATTAAAACCAACCAAATGCATGGAACGCTTACAAAAACGCATCCGTTTAAAAACGATCAAAGAACGTGACGTGTGGCAACACCCCGAGTCACACACTCATTGATCTTATATGAACGGCTTATCAGAAGGGTAGCCCATCCATTTTTAACCCCTTAAGGACACAGGGTTTTTTCGCTAATTCCTCACTCTTCAAAAGTCCATAACTTTTTCATTTTTACGTGTACAGACCTGTGTGAGGGCTTATTTTGTGCGTAACAAATTTTACTTTCCTGTGATGTTATTTATTTTGACAAGGCGTGTACTGCGAAACTGGAAAAAATTCCAAATGTGGACTTGTGGGCTCAGTTTTTACGACTGACTGTACGCTCCAAATAACACCTCAGCTTTATTCTTTGGTTCGGTGCGAGCGCGGTGATACCAAATTTATTCAGGTTCTATTGCGGTTTAATACATTTTCAAAAGTTAAATGAATGTGTACAAAAAAGAAAAAATTTGCCATCTTCTGACGCTAATAACCTTTTCATACTTTGGAGTACGGAGCTGTGTGAGGTGTCATTTTTTGTGACATGAGCCGACGTTTGCTACCATTTTGAGGTCTGTGCAACATTTTGATCACTTTTTATTCCATTTTTACGTGATGTAAAAAGGTGTAAAAGTCGCATTTCAGACATTTGGGCAGCGTTTCCCGTCTCGGAGGTCACCATCGGCCGTAACCGGTTTTATATTTTGATAGATCGGGCATTTTGGGACGCGGCGATAACTATTGTGTTTGTGATTTTTACTGTTTATTATGTTTTATATCAGTTCTAGGGAAAGGGGGGTGATTTGAACTTTTAATATTTTATTAATTTTTTTTCACTATTTCTTAGACCATCTAGGGTACATTAACCCTTGATGGTCAGATCGGTCCTACCATACACTGCAATACTTCTGTATTGCAATATATGGCATTTTGCAGGTCATTCATTACAATGAGCCACTGGCTAATTGTAACGAATCTGCAGAAGCCATGTAGCTTCGGATCAAACGAAGACCCGAGGCTACCATGGTAACCAATCTCCGCCCCCCCCCCGATGACGTTCGGGGGAGCGACGATCGGAATAAAGATGGCGGTGCCCACGTGCCACCGTCTTTTAAATGCCACCGGCGACAGACGGTTTAATAGCCGCGATCGGTGAAAGCACCGACCGCGGTTATTAGCGGTGGGGGTTTGCTGCAATATGCAACAACCCCCCATCATTGTATGAAGAGGACTCAGCTCGTGAGCCCTCTTCATACATTCCCTGTACCTCTGCGCCGTAGAGCTACGGCGCAGAGCGTTAAGGGGTTAAATCCTTAAGGCCCATTGCCCACAAGTGAGCCTGATGCCACAAATCTTTGCAGGATTTAATGACCAGAACCTACAACTCAGCACATCAGTTCAGTTGTTGTAAATCCCACATTCAGCCAAAGCATAAGACACCTTTGCAGGAATGAATAGTACACCTGGTATTATACTACTTTCAGGAAAACTGGTTTTTATTCCACTTATTCTTTCTCTTGTAGCGAACATTGTATCTGAAATCCTGTATACATAAACATAAGGAAAGGCGGCCAATGATTAACTCTTAATGTTTCATTTTCAGATTAAGCCCTATAATAATCTTTATTTATATAGCACCATGAACTTCTGTATTGCTTTACAAATCATAGGGGAAATACACAAATGTAATATATTACAGAATACAGACAGTCATATGGGACAACAGGAGTGAGGGCCCTGCTCACAAGAGCTTACAGTCTATGAGGATGATAAGTCTATCCAGGGATTGTCTGTAAAGGGTAATTTGAAGCATTATCAGGGGAGTACAGGACAGAGGGCAGATCTACACAACATGCTAAAAACAGGCTGAACCATGGAAAGAAACCGGAGGGGGCGCCTCACTTGTGACAATGCCATCATGAGCTCTAAAGGTCACAGCTATAATTTTTCAGCCAATGTGCAGATAACTGAGGAGATTTTTTTTTTACTTTTTTGGTGAAACAGGGCGATAGAATACTTAACTTTCTTCACAGCAAACTATGTAGAAATGTGTCTGGCTCCTTCATTCACAGGGTCATCTGTGTCCCAGAAATCATGAAGTGATAGAAAAGTGCCAAACCACCATCAATGATAAGGAATAGGCAAAAGTGCAAATGTGTTTAAAGAGGACCATATTTTGAGCTCCCATATTATCCAAAATTAGCTGCCTGTGGGGCAATGCACCTTAATTGACATTGACACCTTAATACAGACATTTTTCTGACATGAAAATTAGCTTTTGTCTGGCATCTGTGACTCTTCTCTCTCTAAGGCTGGCAGTAAACCCCGCCACATTATTTTGACTGACATCTCTATCTTATTTTGCCCTGCCTCCTTGTACTTAGGGACTGTCTGCTAATATTCAAATGTACAGATAGGAAATATTGTGGCAATTTTTTTTTTTTTTTTTTTTTTTTTTACACAGTGCCCTGTGATACATTCATGACATGTGACCAGAGTGACATCATTGCAGGTCCTTTAGCCTGCTAATAACCTCATACTGTACACAGTGTATTTGATTACATGAGATCACAGCAGCCTCCATGGAGGATGAAGAGGAGTAGAAGTCCATGGAGGCTGTTGTGACTTCATGTGGTACAGTTTACTATTGTTAAGAGGCTAATGGACCTGAGATGATGTCACTCTGGTCACATAACATGAACTGTGACCAGTAAGGAGGCATAAGGCATGGGGAGAAGTAGAAGGGAGGGGAAGGATGAGCAGGACACACCCCCCTCTGATGCCACATAATATAAGATAAAAAGGTAATTTATGTGTATGTAAGCTGAAAGAAGGTGTGAGTCAGTTAATAGAGCTCTATATGAACCTGTCACTGGCTGTATATGTGCAAATGTGGTGACAGGTTCCCTTTAAAAATGAACATGAGGGTTTATCTTCTCTACCGTTTTCACCCAAAATGGAAAAATGTGACAATTGTAATTACAGAAGGTTAATAATTTTAAAACACTGGAGCAGTTCTGCTTTGAATCATATCATCAGGCTCAGAGCTGCCACTGCTGACACCCAAACCCCTCCCTGCTGTACAGAGTGAAAGTGAAAGCTGAAAAGCTGTGTCATGCCTGCCAGGTTAACTCCAGAACACTTCCCACTGCGTGAACACTGATGGTCAGGGCATAATCCAGATCCGGGTTCAGTTATGACAGAGCTCTTTCAATGTTGATCGATGCCAAAGGCCATGTTCACACTTAAAGGGAACCTACCACCACGAATCTACCTATAAAGGTAGATCGGGTGGTAGGTGGATGTATGGGACGTGAGGATAGCCCTTTTTAGAGCTAATTCTCACGTCCCCGCTAGCGTCACAAACTTTATTGCCCTAATATGTTAATTTAATTAAGCGGCTACCGGGGCGTGGAGTAGCCGGACACGAGGCTACACGGCGCGGCTACTCCACGCCCCAGTAGCTGCTTTCCCCCCGCCTACCCTGTGATCTTCGGCGCGCAGCTCCTGGCAGCTGCGCGCCCTCGTCCGAGAAGCCGGAGTTCTGCGCATGCGCAGTAACTCCGGCCTCGTTCCCGAGATCGCGCATCTTGGCCGGAGTTACTGCGCATGCGCAGAACTCCGGCTTCTCGGACGAGGGCGCGCAGCTGCCAGGAGCTGCGCGCCGAAGATCACAGGGTAGGCGGGGGAAAGCAGCTACTGGGGCGTGGAGTAGCCGCGCCGTGTAGCCTCGTGTCCGGCTACTCCACGCCCCGGTAGCCGCTTAATTAAATTAACATATTAGGGCAATAAAGTTTATGTGACGCTAGCGGGGACGTGAGGATTAGCTCTAAAAAGGGCTATCCTCACGTCCCATACATCCACCTACCACCCGATCTACCTTTATAGGTAGATTCGTGGTGGTAGGTGCCCTTTAATATGATAAAATCCTAAAATGAACAGTGTCACCAGCTTTTAAGCCACTATTAGAGTAGAGTACAATAAATCCTTTCTAGAATTCCATCTTGACTTAAAACTTATCCATTTACCCATTTAAAAAATGACCTCCCATTGCATATGCAAATGAGCAGAGAAGAGTCACTTTTTGCCTCTTTTTAGAGACTGCAGGTTGGTTGCAACGCTGTTAAGATGGGATTGTTAACTGTTAGAGCCATGGTTCTACAGTTTCATTTGCCACCAGCCAAGCCTGTTATTTGAAGGATGTCATTCTTATCTTTACAAGGATTTCATGTTACTAGGTACTATACAAGTCATTATATGGACATCTGAAGTGACTCATCCAATTTGCATATGACTGTGGAGATGTTTTTTTTTGGCCATTTAGAGTGCTGTCATACATCGGTTTTTAACACCCTTTAGGAACTGAATCAAAGCGAATGGGGGTGTGCCACGTGCCGATCGCATATGAGTTTGTGGGTGCGGTAATTTAGACAATACAAGACACAGGGTGTTGGTTACCGATCGGATGCGTATCCATAGAAACGCATATTCGATTGGGCCGTGGCACACCCATGCACTTTAATTCCTTTCTAAACTGAGCCAAGGCGCTACACGTGACTGCACCCTTACTGTTTAGTTTAATTCACTTATAAATCCGTAGGCTGCTCTGAGCCATGAGACAAGGCACAGCCACTTCAGAGATAGACATGGACATTGTCAATGAGTCAGACACTCATTGATCTGATATGAATGACTTGTCCCAAGGGTAGCCCATCCATTTTAAAATCCTTGATGCCCATTGCCACAAACCTGTGCAGGATTTCAGTTGCTGTAAAAACCTGGTGACGGTTTCTGCCGCAAAATGTAAATAGAAGTGGCTATAACTCTGCTGTCAGGTAAATACGTAAAATCTATTACTCCAGATTCACCTGCCTACTTCCCTCCTAGATACACAACTCTGCCAAGGCACGCGTGGACCAGGTAGCCCATTGTCTTCCTCATTAGATGGATGTGCTCCATACAGCTCTGAAGCATCAGCAGTCACATCAAATAGGACAACACTTGCACTATTCTACCCAACTGAATGACGGAAACCACAACAGAACCAAATGGACCCCGGTAACAGGGAACAGTGTGTGTCAGGAGCAGATATTTCATGCAGCACTAGCAGCAGACATGTAACACGTGCAGAGCCCTGGCTGTGGGGCACAGTAACCACCGGCGCTTAGGCCGCGCTCCAGTCTGTGTGTGTACCCGGCTGACGGGACATCGCTGTGTGCGGAGGACAAGCCACGGTCAGCGGCCACACGCAGCTACTACAAGCCTCAGTATGAGCGGCCCCCGGGAGAAGCACCGCATAAGCCGCGGCTCACAGGCCGGACACACAGGAGGGTGACTCTGCAAAGTGCCGGCCCAGAGAGCACACAAAGGGAAGCGGTGCTCAGAAGCGCCGGAGGAAGGGAGGCCGCTGCCAGGGGACAGCAGGGAGTACACGAGGTCAGGCAGTAAGGAGGCCGGCTGTACTGCAGCTTCCCACTCACCTGAAAGTGGTCAGAGAGAAACTATAACCGCGTTCCGCCATCTTCTCTCCGCTCCTCCTCTATGTGAGCTCCCGGCGCTCGCGTCCCACGTCACTACGTCACCTCTGTCACAGCCCGCCCCGCCCTGTGTGAGCGCACTGCCTGACGGGAATTGTAGTTCTCACCATAATGCACTATTAGATTATTATACTATTATAGACTGAGAGATTATTTAATGACATTATAAATACACATATAAAGTTGCTGCGAAATGCAAAGCAGCCATTGTTTATTGCAAAACCCCACAAGTTCATCTCGTAAGAAGCACGCATGCGTCGTCTTGAGTTCTGGGAACTAGGTATTGGCTGGCAAGGGCAGCCATACTTTGGCTGGCAATGTCACATTGGTCTCTCTTTAGTGCGCCTGCGCATAACATCGTGCAGGGTGACAGATAGGAGGTCACTGACAACATGGCGATGTCCGCAGGACCGGGTGGAGGGGTGTTCAGCTTGCTTCTTAGATGTTTCTTACGAGCAGAACAAAACCTGCTTAGAGCTCTGGGAGTTCAGCCTTTACATCCAGGTAAGAGCGGCCATAGCACTGCCTGACCACGTGTCTGTGCTCCCCTAGCTGTCCTCAGCACAAGGGGGCTTCCTATAGCTCCACTGTAATGGAGTAAGTAGCAGTGAGCTGCTTCTCAACGTGAAAATCTCGCAATTTCTCCTGGGCTGCCTCTATTCTCCAGAACTATCGCCCTCGCCCAAGGCCGGATTAAGCTTGGTGGGGGCCCCATTGAATGTAGTACAGACAGGGAACAACAATCGCTATATACTGCCCCCCAGCAATCACTATATAAAGCCCTTAGTAATCACTGTATTCGGCTCCCCCGGCAATCACTGTATTCGGCTCCCCCGGCAATCACTGTATTCGGCTCCCCCGGCAATCACTGTATTCGGCTCCCCCGGCAATCACTGTATTCGGCTCCCCCGGCAATCACTGTATTCGGCTCCCCCGGCAATCACTGTATTCGGCTCCCCCGGCAATCACTGTATTCGGCTCCCCCGGCAATCACTGTATTCGGCTCCCCCGGCAATCACTGTATTCGGCTCCCCCGGCAATCACTGTATTCGGCTCCCCCGGCAATCACTGTATTCGGCTCCCCCGGCAATCACTGTATTCGGCTCCCCCGGCAATCACTGTATTCGGCTCCCTATGACAACTACATACAGTCCTGCTATAAGAACGATATCCACCCTTAAAATAACTATATAGAGTCCCTTATAACTATATAGAGTCCCTTATAACTATATAGAGTCCCTTATAACTATATAGAGTCCCTTATAACTATATAGAGTCCCTTATAACTATATACAGACCCCTATATAACTATATACAGACCCCCTATAATAACTATATACAGTCTCCCTATAATAACTATATACACCCCCCTATAATAACTATATACACCCCCTTCTAACAACTATATACACCTCCCTCTATAATAACTATATGAAGATTACTATTATTGCTATATACACCCCCCACACACATAATAAATATATACAACCCCCCAATAATAACTATATACAGATTCCTATTATTGCTATAATCCCCCCCCCTTAATAAATATATACAATCCCCCAAAAATAACTATATACAGATAAAATACTGAAATTGTTCTCACCTTCCATCGTTCCATTGGTGACGTCACACTCTGCGACATCACCAAGCGGCAGAGCGTCGCCATCTTTATTTACATTCGATTGTCTATGGCAGAGCAGGGAACTTATTGTTCCCTCGCTCTGCCATAGACCAAAGGCAGGAAGACACATCGAAGGTATTCGGCCCGAAGAGCCCGGCGCCGAATACATCATATGCGACCGCCCGAATCGCTCCAATTTGGTGGGGGCCCTTTTAAAGGCGAAGTGGTGGGGGCCCCCCACTATGATCCGGCCGTGGCCTCGACCTTTACAATATTTCAGGAACTCCCATATTCTCAACTCCCAGTTCATACCGGCTTCCAGACCTCTGTTATCATCAGGAAAACGATAACGAAACGTCTGAGATCACATTCACATGCAGCGTTTGTGGAACTTGAAGGTTGGGAGGTAGGGGCTTTTCCAATGGCAGTTGTGTTTCTACTGAAATGCCTGCGATAAAGTACAAGCTCCACTTGTTTTGCATTGTGGGGCTTGTTCTCAATCACAAGTTTTGCAGTAACCGGACAAAGCTCTCCCTGGCAAACACACAATCGCCGCGTGTGAACGTGGCCTCAAGGATCCACTAAAATATCCATAGATTTCAGTGGACTTTAATGGCTTCTATTGTGCACCACTTCCGTTACTGCTTCTATTATTTGTGAAAAATTGGATGGAAGCTGCAGCGCTTTTTGTACCGTCTCGAATAACAGAAGCCTAATGCAAGTAATGCAAACAGACACTAACAGAAGCCATTGGAAGTCTATAGAAATCAATAGTAATGCATCTGTTCGACCTCTCTTATTGTTTTAATGGCGGATCTACAAAGTAGAACCAATTAATCACAAAGACTGATCATTTGCTTCTCTGTCCTTCTCAGAATCGTCCATTTAAAAGCAGCCATTGGCTGTTGGCCAAAATATATATTTTTTTTTTTTTAAATAATTTTCCACTGCTATTGTTTGCTTTTTAATGTATAAATGACTTTTATTTTACAGAGAAATTGGTGAATCTCTGTTTGTTCTTAGGTATTAGTGTTCTCTCACTGTTTGGGTGAAAAGGCTCACGTCCTGAAATAATTCCAATACTAGTGAATCCCCAGTAATTGTGATCATTTCCCCCTTCATGCCATCTTCACAGTAAGTGGCCATGGAGAATTGACAGCGATGTAGTGAGCCAGCTCAGGGTGTTTCTAGCACTAGCTACAGCTTGTGAACATTCAGGCCTGGAAGTTTGCAGGCAATAAGTAAACTCCTACTCTCGGCAGAATCTGGTTTAGAATGGTCTGTGAGCGATGCAATATACAAGTCGGGGTCAACATCCTACATCAGTGATGGCGAACCTTTTGGAGACAGAGTGCCCAAGCTACAACCAAAACCCACTTATATGTCGCATAGTGCCAACATGACAATTAAAGCAGTAACTTATTGATCCCTGGTGTATCACAGGTTTTAATCGTATTGGCGTCATGAGGTCACCAATACATTAGAAAGATGATGGAGAAATTTGGATTGTAGCTTCCCTCCAGGGTCCCCTGGAGAGGAAGAATCAGGGGACCAAGAGTAGGAGCTCCAACAACAATCCATCTCTATCCACACCTTCTTGCTCCTCCTGTAGTTGGGCTGTATTGGATCACAGGAGAAATCCTTGAGTCCTAGCTGGCAAACTGTGTTTTCGGGTGAAGGCCTGGGTGCCCACAGAAAGGTCTCTGAGTGCCTCAGGTTCGCCACCACTGTCCTACATCATCATCATATGATAAATGTCTCCCATTGTGCAGATCATTTGCGATTTTTGGTATTTTATTCCCTAGTACGACATATAAATATCATTTTCAGTAATTTTAATGCCCAAAATCTGTCAGCCAAATGTGTTTTTACATTCTGCAGCTCTAGCTCCAGTGTCCTGTCCATTGAAAGAGTTAGATGATGATGCCTCGAATAATGTGCCCAGCTTTCTGGATAGCATCTTTTGGATGGCTGCTCCTAAATCTAGAAGAACAATCGAAGTTAATCGTTGCCGAAGAAGAAATCCTAATAAACTTATAAAAGTGAAGGTATTACTACAAACTTGTGGCTTAAGTACTGTATATGTTAAATAGTGTTGTGAAGGAAGTGTCCTGCAGCTTTAAACTACTATTTTATTTAATCACTGTGAAGCTAGTCATGATGGCAGCTAGCATATAATATATTTTCAGGTTTAGTAGACAAACAAGCCTGCAAGGTGGAAGCAGCACTCCCTGGAGTGTAGTGAATGCTTCAAATAGCTGATATGTGGAGATGTTAGCTCTCCACTGTTTTGATATTGTAAGGATAGGTAAAAAGTACTGGAATGTCCCATAGAGTAACCCTTAACATGTTTGTACTTGGGCCATATGATACCGGCTGTATGAATAATCCACACTGGACACTGCCCCAGAATCTGGACTTGGCAAAGCCATCTATAATGCTAGCCGAGACACCAAGCATCAAACATGACTACACCGTTTCCAGTGCCTGGAGTTTGGGTGCCCAGCCCAAGCAATGTTTAGTTTGGGAAAAATGGTTGTCATATGGTTCATATTTTATTTAGATTAAATATGGCTCATATTTTATTAGATTAAATATGCCTGTGTAAAAGAGGGTTTAAAGGGGTTTTTCCAACAAACAAGTTAGGCCCTATCCATAAGATAGGGCCTGATTTGCTGACTGGTGGGGGTCTCGGTGATGAGATCCCCACAGATCACGAGAACAAGGGGTCCGATGGGTCCCAGGTACCTCTGTCGGAACCCTCGTCGATCCCTGGCATTCATGGAGCAGATGGCCGTGCATGACTGTTCTGCTCTATGAAGCTGATGGAGATTGCCGAGCACTGAGACCCCCACTGATCAGCAAATTAGGCCGTATCCTCTGGATAGGGCCTAACTTGTTTGGTGAGAAAACACCTTTAAAGGAACCTATCATACGGGGTAAGGCCTACAAACCACCACAAACCTGTTATCAAGTTTGACTGGAGGTAGTTTATGATGATATATTGGCCCTATGGGACGTTATTTATTCCAGGAGGTGTCAGGCCAGTTTGACTCTTCTCCAAGTTTAAGTTGTCTGCATAATGCTGAATCTCCTAAAATATAGAAGGACATCAGTGTGATCCTATTACAGTCCTGGTAAAGAATTTGGGCTTAAATCCTCATGGAAGGTTCCCTTTATGTGTACTGGCTTCCTTTGTTTCCTGAGATTTGTTCATCCCTGGAATGTAAACCTCTCCATACTTACATATTAATGTTTTATGTTTTTTCAGAATAACATTGACACATGTCCAGCATGTGGACACCTGAAGCTGAAGCACATTCTGTGTGGATATTGCTATGAGAAAGTTCGCCATGAAACACATCTTATTAGGAGGGAAATAGAAGCTGTTGAAGGGGGGCCTTTTAAAGCCCCCACTGTGGAAACCGTAATTCTCTATGAGGGTGAAAAGCCACATCCAGAAGATGAAGGGAAAAGAATTATTGAGCGGAAGAGGAAGCGACCATCCTGGTTCTCTTATTGAAGTGTTTGTATTTTCTTGTTGAACTTGACCATATACAGTAAGATTTTGGCTACCTGTGTCTCAAACTTGAATCAGGATATAAGTTTGCCTTTTGTGCAGCTTACATTAAAAGTAACCAGTAAGTGTTTTGTACATGATGTGTTTGGTGGCATTATTTAATATACCCGTACAATCGCCATAATTATAACCCCAGCCAAATTTATTTAGGTGACAATTGGATTTAAAAAATCTAGGATGGTCATAAGAACCAGGATTAACAATAAAGCTTCATTGCAGACACCTGTTATAACTGTTTTAGTCCCAGGCTACAATAAAGTACAGTAAATTAACAAAATCCAGAGGTCCGTTTGTAACTAGGGGTTATCTGTAAGTAGGTATAAAGTAGGGGACTGCCTGTACTTACTTTCTCTTGTGGTTTGTATCCTGATTATCTCATGGAAATCTTTAACCCCTTAAGGACGCAGGGTTTTTCCGCTCATTTCTCGCTCTCCAACTTCAAAAATCCATAACTTTTTCATTTTTCCGTGTACAGACCTGTGTGATGGCTTATTTTGTGCGTAACAAATTTTACTTTCCCGTAATGTTATTTATTTTAACATGCCGTGTACCGCGAAGCTGAAAAAAAATTCCAAATGTGGAAAAATTGAAAAAAAAACTGCACGTGCGTCACGTTCTTGTGGGCTCAGTTTTTACAAGTTTCACTCTTCGCTCCAAATAACACGCCTACTTTATTCTTTGGTTCGGTGTGATCGCGGTGATACCAAATTTATATAGGTTTTATTGTGTTTTAATACTTTTTCAAAAATTAAACGAATGTGTACAAAAAAGAAAAAAAAATTTTTGCCATCTTCTGATGCTAATAACTTTTTCATACTTTGGCGCACGGAGCTGTGTGAGGGGTCATTTTTTGCGAAATGAGGCGACGTTTTCATTGCTACCATTTTGAGGTCTGTGCAACATTTTGATCATTTTTTATTTCATTTTTTATGTTATGTAAAAAGGTGTAAAAGTCGCATTTCGGACGTTTGGGCGCCATTTCCCGTCTCGCAGGTCACCGCCGCCCAAAACCGTTTTTATATTTTGATAGATCGGGCATTTTGGGACGCGGCGATACCTAATATGTTTGTGATTTTTACTGTTTATTATGTTTTATATCCGTTCTAGGGAAAGGGGGGTGATTTGAACTTTTAATATTTTATTAATTTTTTTTATTTTTTAAACTTTTTTTTTTCTTTTTTTTTTTTTTTCACTATCTTTTAGACCATCTAGGGTACATTAACCCTAGATGGTCAGATCGCTGCTACCATATACTGCAATACTTCTGTATTGCAATATATGGCATTTTTGCAGCACATTCATTACAATGAGCCACTGGCTCATTGTAACGAATCTGCAGCTGCCAGATAGCCTCGTGTCAAAAGAAGACACGAGGCTACCATGGCAACCGATCGCCGCCCCCCGATGACGTTCAGGGGCGTGGCGATCGAAAAAAAGATGGCGGCGCCCGCGCGCCGCCGTCTTTTAAATGCCGCCGGCGACTTTGCCGGCGGCAACGGGGGGGGGGTTAATAGCCGCGATCGGTGCTAGCACCGACCGCGGTTATTAGCGGTGGGGGTTTTATGCATTATGCAAAAACCCCCACCTTTGTATGAAGAGGACTCAGCCCGTGAGCCCTCTTCATACATCCCTTATACCTCTGCGCCGTAGAGCTACGGCGCAGAGCGTTAAGGGGTTAACCATAAGGATACGTCCAACTGGGTAAAAAATCATTGAAGTATTTCTTTCTAATGTGTTTGATTTGCCCTAAAAATTAATTTTCTTTTTCTGTAGATCTAGTACAGCAAACTTTAACAAATAAACAGTACAGCAGGAAAGATATTCACTGATCTTACACATATCAGGTCCCTTCAGACCCAAGGTAATATTACACAAAACAAAATTCCCAAAACAATGGACATCAGAAACAATACAATTCAACATGGTCATTCAAAACTTGTCACAGTTTAGTAATACCTATAAAGAATGCCCTTTTCTTATTGGGTTTTTAATCTTTTCACGGCCAGATAAGTGGAAATCCTCCAGGTCACCACTATTTTTGAGCAAATGTGAACCTTCAAATTGACGTCCGTACTGAACATTGTAGGTTTGGCACCCACAAGCTTGAGACCAAATGTCCGCCAGACATTCAGCTTCAGGAAACTGCAGCAAACCTGGTTGGTTGACTGCTTAGCAGCCAATCAACCAGCTTTATGCTCCTTTGCAACCACAGAAATGCCCATACTGTGCATGGCTGTGATTGGTGTAGCAGGGCATGTGACCCTGTAGTATAAGAGCAGGGACACATGTCCCAGTGACATAACACAGAGGGAAATCCTGGAGCTACAATAGAGCTTTAACCCCTTAAAGGAAATCTACCATTTCAAATGGTCGGTGTAAGCTGTAAACACCGAGCACCAGCTCAGTGTGAGCTGGTGCCGGTGCTTAGTTTCGTTAGTGTTAAAACCGCGGTATCGCAGTTTTAACACTTTTTAAACTTTATAGCAGAAACTGCTTCGGCGCTGGGTGCGCACGATCTTGCGTGCGCCTACATAGGAAATGCCGCAGGCGTTGCGCGCGCACGGTCGCGCGCAGCGCCGAAGCAGCTTCTGCTATAAGGTTTAAAAAGTGTTAAAACCGCGATACCGCGGTTTTAACACTAACGAAACTAAGCACCGGCACCAGCTCACCCTGAGCTGGTGCAAGGTGTTTACAGCTTACACCTACCATTTGAAATGGTAGGTTTCCTTTAAGGACGCAGCCATTTTATAGCTTACGACTCAGTCCAATTTTTTGTATTCTGACGTGTCTCTTTATATGGTTATAACTTTTGAACACTGTTACTTATCAGAAGAGATTCTGAGTTTGTTTTTTTCCTCACATGTTGTACTTCATTTTAGTGGTAAAATTGTCTGATACTTTTTGCGTTTATTTACAAAAAAAAGAGGAAAAAATCATTTTTGAAATTCGAAATCATTGCGTTTTCAGGAAGATAGATTTACCACCTAAATAACTTTCTGAATAACATTTCCCATATGTCTACTTTACATTTTCATAATTTTTGAAATGTCTGGATAATTTATTTTGATGTCACATGGCTTACAAATCAAATATCGATTTTCCTTATTTTCAGAGTCGACTGTTTTGGTGATAAATACCGTTTTGAATGAAATTTAGCATATTTAACATCAAAACCGGCGCTGGCTTTCATGCAACAGAAATGAGGGAGCAGGCCATCGGACGATCCAACTGATTCGGACATAGTGCGGGATTTAACAATAAAATTGTGTCGCAAGCCATGACCTTACATACACCAGGAAGAAGAAGGTGAACTCCGGCGGACCTGAGTGGGGAAGCTACGCATGCAGGATATCGGGTATAAATGTGCCCCACTGATTTGTATGTTGTTTATCAGCTTTTAAATAAGCATTGAGAAACTAAGGGGTATATTTATTAACGGAGATCAATCATTTAAAAATCAACCATCCAAGGATACTCACCTATGCTCCTCTTCATTACGATCCGGTTCTGTCCTCTGAATTTACACCTCTCGCATGACATCACCTCCCTCTTGCAAAGGTGTGCATAATTAGCAGCCCAGCATGGGAGAGGGAGCTGGCGAGGGCATGCTTTATTAGCAGCCCAGAGAGTCTTGTCTTTTCGCTCCATGCTGCTTTTTATAACTTTCTTTTCTGTAATAATTTGTGCATAAAGATTGTCTGAAATTCCTTGCCGCACATTTATTAAGGGGTTTACAGTTTTAGACACTTTTCCTTTCCACCATATTTAATAACCGGAGTCTAATTGGCACCTGGTCTTCACCAGAGCCCGCCACAAAGCAGGTTGAACTTGCTGCGGCAGGGTACCACCAGTTCGTTCCATAGGTGGCAGGGATACACGCAGGGAGCTGTGGGAGACACCGCTGGATCCCAACAAGGTGAGTCGCGCGGTGAGCGGTCGCAGGTATCCAGGGGTCGCAGGGATATCCGTGACAGTACCCCCCTTCAGCCTCCCCCTCTTCTTGGCGTGAAGGAATCTCTGAAGTACAGAATGGTCTAGAATGTTGTCTTCTGGCTCTCAAGACCTCTCCGACCCAAACCCCTTCCAGTCAACAACAAAGAACCGCTTCCCTCTGACTGACTTAATGCTCAGGACTTCTTTCACCTCATAGACATCAGAGGAGTCTGCCTCAGGAGCTGGCGATGGTACTTGATGGGAGAAGCGGTTCAGGATGACAGGCTTCAGAAGGGAGACATGGAAGGAGTTCGGGATGTTGGGAGGAAGGCGCAGCTTATAGGCCACGGGGTTGATGCGTTTCAGCACTTCAAATGGACCCAAATAGCGAGTACCAAGCTTGTAGCTGAGTATCTTCAGCCGGACATATCTTGAAGACAGCTACACTTTATCTCCCGAGGAGAAGACAGGAGGAGACCTGCGTCTCTTGTTGGCCTGGGTCTTGGTGTGGGCGAATGCCCGAAGTAGAGATTGCAGAGTCCAGAGAATTATTATGAAAATTCTGTCCAAGGTAGGAGTGTAGCCCAATCGTCCTGACGAGCAGAGACAAAGTGCCGTGGTTAGCAGCCCAGAGTCTGGTTGACACTCTCCACTTGTCTGTTAGACTGCGGATGATAGGCAGAAGAGAAGTCCAGCTTAACTTGCAGTTGACTGCACAAGGAACACCAGAACTTGGAAACAAACTGGACCCCTCAATCCGAGACGATGTGTTGAGGAAGCCTATGAAGCATAAAGATGTGAAGAAAGAACAAGCTGGCAAGAGGTGGAGCCGACGGCAGACCAGGCAGAGGCACAAAGTGGGACATCTTGGAGAACCTATTCATTGCTACCCAGATGACTGTATTACGGAAGAAGATAGGAGATCCATAATAAAGTCCTTAGCTATGTGAGTCCATGGGCAACTAGGTATCGGCAACAACAGGAGCAGACCTGCTGGCTTAAGGCTTGTTACGGGCACAGGAAGTACAGGAACTCACAAAATCTCGAATGTCCTTGACCAGATCTGGCCACCAGTAGAAACGAGATATGAGAGCGATAGACCTGGGGGACCCCAGGGTGCCCAGTCACACAAGAGCAGTGTCCCCAAGTTAGTATCCTCTTCCGAAGAGCTGGTCGGACACAGATCTTGCTAAGAGGAAGCTGCCATAGGTCCACAGGAGCAACAACAACCAGAAGTTCTGGCGGAATGATATGACGAGGAGCAGGTTCTTCCCCGACAACATCAGAGGCATGAGAGGGGGCAACAGCTTTGACGTTCTTCTCAGCTGAACGGAAGTGAATCAAGAAATTGAACTGGGAAAAGAAGAGGGACCAACGAGCCTGTCGAGGATTGAGATGCTGGGCGATCTGGAGGTATAGGGAATTCTTGTGGTCAGTGTAAATATAGACCGGATGATGAGCTCCTTCCAGAAGATAGCACCATTCCTCCAATGCTAGCTTTATGGCCAGAAGTTCCCGATCACCAATTGAATAATTCCACTCTGCGGCGGAGAAGGTTTTAGAGAAGAAGCTGCAGATAAGGGTTCCAACTTTGGGCCCTTTCTGGGTGAGAATGGCTCCAGCACCTACGGATGAGGCATTGACCTCTAGCAGGAACAGTCTCACAGTTTTGGGCCGGGTGAGAACTGGAGCAGAGGCAAAAGCAGACTTCAGCTTAGAGAAAGCTACTTCAGCCGCCAGAGTCTCAGATTGGCGTTTTTCTTGGACAGTGCCAAAATAGGAGATACAAGAGAGGAAAAATATGGAATAAATTGCTGTTAATAATTGGCGAAGCCCAGAAATCTCTGTATAGAATGTAGACCCACTGGGCGAGGCCACTGTAGCACGGCAGGCAGCTAGGCAGGATACATCTGTAGCCCTTTGTCATAAAGGATTTATCCCAAGAATGGAAGGCAACTCTGATGAAACTGGCATTTTTTTGAGCTTGGCATACAAGCAATTGTCCCTTAGGCGGCTAAGAACTTGCCGGACGTGGACCTGATGAGACTGCAGGTCAGGAGAAAACACCAGAATATCGTTCAAGTAGACAACGACACAAGTGTAGAGCAAGTCCCGGAAGATATCGTTGACAAATTCCTGGAACACTGCATGGTGCATTGCAAAGTCCAAAGTGCATTACAAGATACTCAAAATGTCCATCACAAGTATTGAAGGCCGTCTTCCACTCATCACCTTCACGGATGCGGATGAGGTTATGAGAAAACATCTGCAAACTCCTAAGAAACGGGAACACCTGTTAACTGCTTGGAAGAGTCTGGAGACGACATGGCGGGAACCGGATGGAGAGCCATGAGACAGCGAGAGTGGCATTCTGCTCCGCACTGAAGGATTTCCCAAGTCTGCCAGTCGAGCACTGGAGCGTGTTGCTACAACCATGGAAGACCCAAAAGCACTGAAGACGAAGATCGGGGGAGCACATAAAATCACAGTCTCTCCTAGTGCAACGCCCCAATTTGCAGAGACAGAGGCTCCTTACGGTAGTGGATCGGGTCATGGAGAATCTATCCACTGACGGAAGAAATAAACAACGGCTTCTCTAAGCGAACCACAGGAAAGTGATGCTGGGAGACCTAGGCAGCAACCAGGAAGTTCCCTGCAGTGCCAGAGTCCAGGAGTCTTAAACTGGGTTGCTTGTTCCAAAACTGAGAAGGACCAGGACATTCAGACGTGGGGAAACCTTGCTCTCACCTAGGGACGCTTCTCTCAAGAACCCTAGGCGCGGGCTTTTCTCCAGACGCTGGGGATGGACTGAACATGCCTCAAGTGCTGCGAACTTGCACAATAAAGGCAGAGATTCTCCTGTCTTCAGGTGACAGCCTTGGACTTTCGAAGACAGGAGCCAAACGGGTCCTGGTCTGCAGCTGTTTGAGACGTTGCTTCTCAGAACGCTCAGCAAAGAGGGTATCAATCCGAGTGGCCAGAGAGATGAGACCACTCAGTGTAGACGACAAGTCACGTGCAGACAGCGCGTCTTTAACTTGTTCTGAAAGTCCCTTTTTAAAGGTTGCAATCAGGGCTGCTTTGTTCCAGGCTAACTCAGAGGCCAGAATACAGTCCCAAACCGCATAGTCACCAACGGATGAATCCCATTGGCGCAGGGTCAATAGTGTGAACTTCGCTGAAGACGCCCTGGCAGGTTCCTTGAAGACAGACCGGAACTCAGCGAGGAACATAGAGAGAGTAGCCGTGACTGGAACGTTCCTGTCCCAGAGGGGAGTTGCCGATGCCCGGGATTTTCCGTAAAGAAGGCTGATCTCAGAAGCCACCTTAGCCCGCTCTGTGGTGAACTGTAGCCATAAGTTCGATACGTAGAGAGCATTCCGTGAAGTGAATGTGACCTTGTCTTTGAAAGTGCCTTGATTTGAAGTGCTTTTTTCTTCATTAGTCTGATTCCTACGTGAATTAATTTTTCAATATAACGTGAAAGATAAACTGTGTAAAAATGATCCAATTATGGCTTCCAATTTATTTAGCATTTTTAATGGACTGGTTCTTGAATCCTGGAGCGGATTTACATGTGTTACATATAGAGTACACAACTGCACTGTCCTTTTTGTTTCTAGATGTCCTTTTTTATTGGATTTCTACATTAGCTGTACAATTCTAGACCTCCATCTAGTACTGACTACTGGCACCCAGAACTTTATCATTTACTTTGTGAGGGAAGCAGCACGTTTGGAACATACATTGATAAGTTTTGCAAAAGCACATTAAAAAAGCAAGTACATTGAAAAAACATTTATGATGCTCTCAAGTAATTTTTTAATAATATACAGCTACGTCACAGAAAAATTTCCAGTCCAACAAATTAACAGACATTAATTGTAAGGTAAAGCCCTCTATAAAATGTGCCCTGGACCACAATAAGTCTATGTACCCCTCATTTTAAGAAGGTGAATTAATTACTTTGCATGGAATAGGGAAACCAAAATCCCAAATACTGCAGCAGTCATTACAAGAGATTTTCTTGCATTAGATATGCATTAGCATATATTCTTTGTTCATTACATGTGAACTGCTGACTTTCCCTGATTTACCTACCTCACACTCAATGCTTCTCTAAGTAATTACTATAACGGAAGAGCTAATTCATCCAGAGTTGATAGGATACTAAAAAATGTATGAGATTTAAAGTTTCTAACATCATCATGGTTACGGTACATCATAAAGATATTCATAAACCTTGAACAAACAATTTTCTTATACAAGGATGGTTGCATCTAAACAAACATAATATATTTGGCACATAAAAGGTTACGTAGACTAGGAATAATTGTATCTTTACAATTTTATTTATAGTCAGAACAGATATCCTAAGCATTTCTTGTGGTTTGGGGCACAACAGGAATTGTGAAGCAGGGATTGGTAACATCTGGATCCAGATCGGTGAGTAATGATTTGTTCGGTTAGGTACTCAATAATGGTCATGTTTAGCCATGATAAAATAGTTTTTTGCAGTTCTTTAACCGGTTAAGGACCTGGCCCTTTCCTGTTTTTTCATGTCCATTTTTCACTCCCCACCTTCAATATACTATAACTTTTTTATTTTTACACGTAAACATCTGTGTGACGGCTTGTTTTCTGCGTAACAAATTGCACTTCATAGTGATGGTATTAAATATTCCATGCCATGTACTCGGAAGTGGGAAAAAAATTCCAAATGCAGTGAAAAAACGCATTTGCGCCATTTTCTTGTGGGGTTGGATATTACGTCTTTCACTGAGCGCCCCAAATGACATGTCTACTTTATTCTTTGGGTCGGTACGATTAAGGGGATACCAAATTTGTATAGGTTTTATAATGTTTTCATACATTTACAAAAATTAAAACCTCCTGTACAAAAATTATTTTTTTGATTTTGCCAACTTCTGGTGCTAATAACTTTTTTATACCTTGGTGTACGGAGCTGTGGGTGATTTTTGCAAAATTTGATAATATTTTCAATGATATCATTTTTAGGACTGTACGACCTTTTGATCACTTTTTATAGATTTTTTTATATTTTTCAAAATGGCAAAAAAGTGCCATTTTCGACTTTGGGCGCTATTATGGGGTTAAACGCATTGAAAAACCGTTATCATATTTTGATAGATCGGGCATTTTCGGGCGTGTCGATACCTAATGTGTTTATGATTTTTACTGTTTATTTATATTTATGTCAGTTCTAGGGAAAGGGGGGTGATTTGAAATTTTAGGTTTTTTTATTATAATTTTTTTTTAAACTTTTTTTTATTTTTACTATTTTTCAGACTCCCTAGGGTACTTTAACCCTAGATTGCCTGATCGATCCTATCATATACTGCCATACTACAGTATGGCAGTATATGGGGATTGTCCTCCTCATTCATTACAATGTGCTATCGTTAAAACGAAATAGCCGGAGACGGATCGCCGATCCCCGATGACGTCACGGGGAGCGGCGATCCCAGGTAAGATGGCGGCGCCCATGCGCCGCTATCTTTTTGAGGCTGCCGGCAGCTTTGCCGGCAGCCATCGCTAGCACCGATCGCGGGTGTTCCCGGTAAGCCTTTGCTGCAATATGCAGCAAAGACTTACCGGCTATGGAGGGGGCTCAGCCCGGCGGGCGGTCGCGAACCGGTTAATAATATCTTTAGAACCTCATATCATAACAATTTTATGAAGAATTTTAATGACATGTTAAAGTTTAACTATAATAATTTTATTAATAATTTTTTTTAAGAACTAGCAGAGAACTAAAAATGTTAAAACATATGCTTTGCTTTTTGTAATGTTTCTCATTAAAATTTAAAATTGTATAAATGTTTACCAAAATATGTTTCTGTAGTGCCGTGCATTATATCTTACCTAACAGGAAACAATACAGGCAGCCCTGGGGTCTTTCACTGGAACCATGGTGCCTACGGGGTTAAACACCAGGGATTGGAGTACTTACTATTGCGTATGTTAGTGGCACAACTGATGCAACACTGTAGAAAGATGTCACGTCAGAAGAAGTATCCTTAATGACCGTCGTAGAATCCCTATAATGTGGTAATTAAAGAGTTAATTAGAAATAAATGAAGACTTATTCTAGACATTCCACTGGAATGAAGGGCTGGGATGTTGGAAGATGCAGTATATATTTTGGACTAAACATGCTCAAAGTTTTAAAGCAATAAAGGCCATCTCTCCTAAGTGAACAACAAGTGCTATATCTGTACTGAATGAGATGGCATTACATACATACGTTGTCCTCTCGGTTGTCTTATTCAATCTTTATTTCCTTCTCAGCTCCTTCCTAGTGTTTTCAGTTTTCTGGAGCAACAGATACAGTTTTCTGCTCTATTTACTAATCAAGACAGATTTGAAGCGCTTACATGAGGAGCAACCTGGCAAGGACATATTCTCAGTCCATCACTGTAAAGCCATCTGAGCTGTGCAAAAAAACTATTTAAGCTATTTTATTTTTATAATATTGTAAGTTGTCGTATATAAATTTGCATCAGGAAAAAAAGTAAAAAAAATTAAAATTGGACTTCTAAGCATCAAATTCAGTGTGGGGTGAGCTGGTGCAGGAGCATATCTTTGTTATTTTCATAATGCGCTGTAATGCTTTTAATCACTTTTTTAATCTTTATATTCGAAGCAGCTTCGGCGCATGGTGCTCCGACCGCGTATCACTGTGCGCCGAAGCTGCTTCGAATTTAAGGATTAAAAAAGTGATTAAAAGCATTACAGCGCATTATGAAAATAACGAAGATATGCTCCGGAACCAGCTCACCCTGAGCTGGTGCACGCTATTTGATGCTTAGAAGTCCAATTTGAAAGTGGTAGGTTTCCTTTAAAACCTACAAATTTACAGTGGGCATGGAAAGTAATCAGACCTGTCAGGCTTCTGGGGCAGTGAACCCCCTGGACCACCGCAGACGATGACACAAGCCAACACCTCGGACCGGAATCTAAGTGGCACCCGGTTTTCACAAGAGCCCGCCGCAAAGCAGCGTGGTACCACAAGCTTGTGCAACAGACACAACTTGTCCCCGACAGAATCAGCAGGCAATCTCGTAGTCGGGGACAGGCAGATGGTCAGGCAGGATCGGAGATCGGAATCAGGGATGGAGCAGGAGGTCAGGGCTATCAGCGGAGGAGCAAAGACAAGAACAGGTCCGGGAACAGCTTTCTCATCGGCAATAGCACGAAGATCTGTGAATGCTGGGAGCCAGCACCATTTAGCGGTGTGGTGGCCCTTTAAATCTGCAAGTGCCTTTAAATCTGTTACAGCCCAGAACATTCTCCTCTGGCTCCCAGGATCTCTCCTCAGCCCTGAACCCTTTCCTGATGACAAGGGAGAACCGCTTACCTGTTACAGTCTTCATGTCAACAACCGCCTTAACCACGTTAACGTCCATGGAATCGGCCTCTGGAGCAGGAGGAGGGGGTTGCTGAGAAAAGCGGTTCAAGATGACAGGTTTCATGAGGGTGACATGGAAGGAGTTTGAGATGTGCATAGTGGGAGGAAGGCGGAGCTTATATGCCACAGTATTTATGCGCTTTAACACCACAAAAGGACCAAGAAACCGTGGACCAAGCTTGTAACTGGGAATCTTCACTCGGACGTATCTAGTAGATAACCACACCTGGTCTCCTGGAGAGAAGACAGGAGGAGTACTACATTTTTTTATCAGACTCGGCCTTGGTGGGAGCAGAGGCCTGAAGTAGAGACTGTTCCCAGATAGACTTGAGGTCCTGCATCGAGTCTTTAACCGCAGGGACATCCAAAGGAACTGACAGAGGAAGAGGTGCGTGTGGCAGCCTCAGAGTCCAGAGAGTTCTAGGAGGACTCTGCCCATGGTAACAGATTGGTCAAATCATCCTGGCGGGCAGAGACAAAATGGCGGAGATAACAGTCCAAAGTCTGGTTCACCCTTTCCACTTGACCATTCGACTTAGGGTGGTAAGCAGAAGAGAAGTCCAGAGTCAAAGATCACCAGAACATAGACACAAACTGCACCCCTCAATCGGACACGATGTGCAGAGGAAGACCATGCAGCCAGAAGATGTGTTGAATGAAAAGGTTGACAAGACATGGAGCAGATGGGAGACCTGGAAGGGAAACAAAATGGGACATCTTGGAAAACCAGTCAGCCACCACCCAGATGACGAATGAAGATGAAGAATGTCCCCAGATGAAGAATGTCCCCAAGACAAAATCCTCTTCTGCAGTGCAGGTCGTACATACGTCTTGCCGGGGGGAAGCTGCCAAAGATCCACTGGAGTGGCAACAACCGGTTGTTCAGGAGAGATAATATGCCGAGGGACCAGCTCTTCAATGACACGTGAAAGAGCATCCGCTTTGATAATCTTCTCCGCAGGACAAAAGTGGATCAAAAAATTGAAGCGTGAGAAAAAAAGCGACCAACGGGTTTGCCTGGGATTAAGACGCTGGGCTGTCTGAAGATACAGGAGATATTTTTATGATATGTATATACACAGACCAGATGGTGAGCTTCTTCCAGTAGA
This sequence comes from Engystomops pustulosus, assembly GCF_040894005.1. Lineage (NCBI taxonomy): Eukaryota > Metazoa > Chordata > Amphibia > Anura > Leptodactylidae > Engystomops > Engystomops pustulosus. The sequence goes on from NC_092415.1 coordinate 147,601,509, forward strand.
TATCTCCATTCCTCCAGGGCAAGTTTGATGGCCAAAAGTTCTCTATCACCTATAGAGTAATTCCTCTCTGCGGGAGAAAAATTCTTGGAAAAGAAACCGCAAGTAAGAGTTCGGCCCATAGGTCCTTTCTGAGTGAGCACCACCCCTGCGCCTACGAAGGATGCATCAACCTCCACATAATAAGGGCTTCTCCGTGTCAGGCCTAGTGAGCACTGGAGCTGAGGCAAAGGTGGACTTCAACCTTGAGAAGGCCTCTTCAGCCGCTTAGGGCCAGTGGCAGGGATTGGCGCCCTTCTTGGTGAGCGCCAGGATGGGAGATACCAAAGTGAAAAAATGCGGGATAAACGGTCAATAATAGTTTGCAAAACCCAGGAACCTCTGTATGGCACATAGGCCTTCTGGTCGTGGCCACTGTAGGACAGTTTAGCAGAATCCATCTGGAGACCTCTATCGTAGATTACATAGCCAAGGAAAGGAAGGGTCCCATGGTTGAAACTGACAATTCTTGAGCTTGGCATAGAGACGATTAACCTGAAGACGCCCAAGAACTTGCCTTACGTGTGACTGGAGGGTCTCTAGGTCTGAGGAAAACACCAAAATATCATCTAGGTAGACAGCTGGCTCATTACACAGCCATCACCAGGTACTCAAAATGTCCATCACAGGTGTTAAAAGCTGTCTTCTATTCGTCACAAGAAGGTGGTCTCAAGAAGGACCACAGGGATGTGATGCTGGGAGATCAGAGCTGCATCCACAAAGTTCCCCCGCAGAACTAAAAGTCCAAGAAAGCAGAGACCTGGAACTGGGTTCGGGTGCCAAAGCTGAGGAGCACAGGAATAGTCAGGCGTGGAGAAGCTTTGCTCACACATAGGGACGCTTCTCCCAAGAACCCTAGGTGCTGGCGTTTCCCGGGGGTTTCAAGTCCCAATGGACTGGCACAGTACAGGCAAAGATTCTCCTGACGTCTTCAGCTTTCCTGGAAGGAGAGTCGGGCTTCGTCCACCTGCATAGGCTCCTGTAGAGATGGTACGGCCATAGGCTGGAGGGGACTTTGGAAGACAGGTGCGAAGTGAGGTAGATGTCAAACCCAGGCTTGCAGATGCTCAAGACGTAACTCCTCGGCACGCTCCATAAACCGCACATTGATCCGAATGGTCAGAGCGATGAGACCACTCAGAGTAGACAGCAGGTCACGAGCAGCCAATGCGTCCTTAACTTGTGACGAAAGTCCTTTTTTAAAGGCCATAGACAGGGCATCATTCCAGAAGAGTTTGGAGGCCAAGGTACGGAACTGAACTGCATACTCTCCCACGGACGAGTCCTCTTGGTGCAGGTTCGGTGGCGCAGTCTCAGCTGAGGAGGGCGTGCAGGTTTTTCGAACAGCAGGGACTAGCGCGCTGACCAGCTGGACAGGAGAAGAAATGCGGAGAGGTAATTGGGGTCTGGGGGAGTGGGAAGGGCCAACACCACCCAGAGGGGCATGGGTGCACCTGCGATCCGAGATGGGGATTGCAGGGGCGCATGTGACAAGACCCCTTTACTTTTTTCACTTTTTGTTTCATTACAAAGTTCTTTTTTTTGCTTATTAATGCACACTCTGCACCCCATGTTAACATGAAAAAAAACAGAAATGTAGATATTTTTGCTACTTTATTAAACAAGAAAACCTGAAAGATCACACTGTCATATGTATTCAAACTCTTTGCTGTGGAACTCATTTTTAACTCGCATGCTGGAGGAGGTTGAGACAGGCAGCACAGGATCAACGTCAAGAACAAAGCAGAAGGTCAGGGCAGGAGGAACAGGATCAAAGTCAAGTACAGAACCGGGGTCACAACGAGAAATCCACATACAGTCACAAGCTTTCAACAGTATAAGCATGGAGATCCAGCAGGGAATGCTGGGAGAGGCCGGCTTTTAACAATTATCTGAAAATGGCCAGCACCAATCAGCGGTGCACTGGGGCTTTAAATCTTCGGGAGCCGGTGCGTGCACGCCCTGGGAGTCAGGGACACGCGCACAGAGCCGCAGGAGCAGCAACAGTGAGTGGCGTGGGCGCTGGTAGGGCATGAGGGGCGTGGGTGATATCACTGCAACCCCTCACCATGGTGGTGACAGCATCAGGTGTTGATGGTGTTTTGTAAGATGCAGAACAACTGGTTGCCGTTGAAGGATAGATCAACGCAGACAAGTACATGGATATCCTGGATAAATACCTCTTTCAGAGTTCTCTGGACCTCAGTCTGGGGAAAAGGTTCACCTTCCATTGAGACAATGACCCTTAGCAAACATCTAAATCTGATTTAGACTTTAAAGAGAACCTACCACCACGAATCTACCTATAAAGGTAGATCGGGTGGTAGGTGGATGTAAGGGACGTGAGGAGAGCTCTACCCTGTTGTGTCCGGCGCGCAGCTCCTCGTAGCTGCGCGCCCTCGTCCAATATGATGCGCAGAACGCCGGCTGAGCAGTCCCAGCTACGAGGCCGGAGCTACTGCGCATGCGCAGTAGCCGGCTTGTCAGACGGGGGCTCGCAGCTACGAGGAGCTGCGCGCCGGACACAACAGGGTAGGAGGAGTAATGTGGCTACTGGGGCGTGGAGTAGCCGCGCTGTGTAGCCTCGTGCCGGCTACTCCACGCCCCAGTAGCCGCATAACTAAATTTACATATTAGGTTAATAAAGTTTCCCAAAAGTTAGCGGGGACGTGAGGATTAGCTCTAAAAAGAGCTCTCCTCACGTCCCTTACATCCACCTACCACCCAATCTACCTTTATAGGTAGATTCGTGGTGGTAGGTTCCCTTTAAGCTTAAGGATACACTGGTAGAATAGGGAAGTGATTTAGGCAGGAATAGCAGTGCTGCAGGCGCTGACAGCACAAATTTGGTTCACCAACTACCTCCTTAGAATACAGATTAATTTGGGTTTTTCACGGACCTGGAATAATGTAGAAACATAATAAAAGTAAAGCAAAGAGGCCTAGCACTATAGGCAAAAGAATTGTCTGGAAGAGGTAGCCCAGTGTCTCACTGAGCAACCATTATTTGGGTCAATGGGACAGAATCTTATTCTGCTAAAGGCATACTCACAGGACAGACTGGAAAGTCCAGATTACTATGTCTATACGTAGAACCAGAAGCCCATAAAAATCCTGACTTCTGGCAGCAGAGAGTTAAAGGGACATAATGAAAACATGACTTATTGACTAAAGTTTTTGTCTATTTTATTAGTTATGATTATTTTTCAGGAGGTGTTAAAGCTGCTACTAGTGTTCATGGATATAGTAAAAAGCATCAGAATAGTATATTTTACTCTTAGAGACAAAATAGTTAAAGTAAATCAAGCATGATAAACCAGGGTGACTTACTCATAGATCCAGGCATGTGGTAATCTTCCTTTATTTTGTTATCCATGACCTCCTAAAATAAACTTTTCAAATTATGCTAATGAGTCTAAGGGGCTCTAGTGGGTGTATTCAGAGCCCCTCAGTGTTGGAGAATCCCAGGCTGCTACAGTAAGCAGAACAAGTCTCACTCTCCTCTGCTCTCTCCCACCTCCCTCTGCCTGTGTAATCTAGCAGCAGCAGAAAGTGCAGGGGGAGGGGAGACCTGCTCTGCTCATTGTACCAACCAGAGCCCCTCAGGCTCATTAGCATAATGTAACATTTTTATTTTAGAAAGATAGAGACCGTGGATAACCAATATAAGAAGATTACCACAGTCACGGTGCCTGGATCTATGAGTAAGTGCCCCTGGTTTATTGTTCTTGATTTTGGTGGGAGATTTCCTTTAAAGGGCATATAACACCAGGATGAAGGATTTTATGCAAATGAGCCTAAGGTGCCCCAGACTGTATAGGTTTTAATAAAGGCTGGAGCCCTTCAGGCTCATTAGCATACAACCGTTCATCCTGGTGGTAGATGTCCTTTAAGGTTGCAAAGTATGTGTCAGGCTTAGAGGTTGTGGATCCTCTGAACCACTGCGGACGATGGCACAAGCCACTACCTGGGACCGGAGTCTAAGTGGCACCCGGTTTTCACCAGAGCCCGCCGCAAAGCGGGTTGGACTTGCTGCGGCGTGGTACCACCAGGTCGTTCCACAGGCGTGACTTGTCCGCAGTGGCAGCCAAGGTCGAGGTACAGAATCGGCAGGCAATCTCGTAGTCGGGGTCAGGCAGGAGGTCAGGACGGGCAGCACAGGTTCGTAGTCAGAGTCGTAGCAACAGGTCAGGACAGGCGGCAAAGGAGCGTAGTCAGAAACGGAACTGGGGTCACAACAGGAAATCTCAAGAACAGCACAAGGCATCAGAATACAGCTTTCTCTAGGGCGCAAGGCACAAAGATCCGGCAAGGGTAACAGGAAGAGGCAGGGTTAAATAATTAAAGGGAAAAGGCCAGCGCCAATTAGTGGCGCGCTGGCCCTTTAAATTTACAGAACTTGCCGCGCGCGCGCCCTAGCTGTCGGGGACGCGCGCGCACAGCCGAAGGGGACGAGGAAGCTGCGGACGGAGCCGACGCCGGGACCCGTGAGTAGCGCTTGCGGTGCGCTGGCGGGGGACCGACGGCACGGGTGAGCCCGCGATCCGTGACGGGGATCGCGGGACCACCCGTGACAGTACCCCCCCCCCTTCGGCCTCCCCCTCTTTCTGGGCTGGAGGAATCTCTGCAGGAGATCCTGGTCCAGGATATTGTCCTCGGGCTCCCAAGATCTCTCCTCAGGCCCGAACCCCTTCCAGTCAACCAAGAAGAACCGCTTACCTCTTACAGTCTTAGCATCAAGGATCTCCTTTACCTCATAGATGTCAGAGGAGTCGGCCACTGGAGCAGGAGGAGACAGCTGTCGGGAGAAGCGGTTCAAGATGACAGGCTTGAGCAGGGATACATGGAAGGAGTTCGGGATGCGCATGGTAGGAGGAAGGCGCAGCTTATATGAGACTGGATTGATGCGATGCATCACCTCGAAGGGACCCAGGAAACGAGGACCGAGCTTGTAGCCAGGAATTTTAAGCCGGACGTATTTGGAGGACAGCCAAACCTTGTCACCAGGAGAGAAGACGGGGGAAGGTCTGCGTCTTTTATCGGCTTGAATCTTAGTTTGCGTTGAAGCCTGTAATAAGGAAAGGCGGGTCTGCTCCCAGATGGTTTTTAAGTCCTGTACCAACTCCTCAACTGCAGGAACATCAGAAGCCACGGGTAGAGGTAGAGGCGGGCGAGGATGGAGTCCATAGTTGACAAAAAATGGAGCAGAACCCGCTGATGCAGAGTCCAAGGAGTTATAGGAGAACTCCGCCCAAGGCAACAATTGGGACCAATCGTCCTGACGGGCAGAAACAAAGTGGCGTAGATAGCAGCCCAAAGTCTGGTTAACTCTCTCCACCTGCCCGTTCGACTGGGGATGATAGGCAGAAGAGAAGTCCAACTTCACCTGTAGTTGGTTACAGAGAGAACGCCAAAATTTCGAGACAAACTGTACTCCACGGTCAGAGACTATGTGTCGTGGAAGTCCATGGAGTCGGAAGATGTGGTGAAAGAACTGTTCGGCAAGACATGGAGCAGCTGGCAAACCTGGTAGAGGGATAAAATGGGCCATCTTAGAGAACCGGTCAGTCACCACCCAGATGACAGTATTGCCTGAAGAAGATGGTAGATCCGTGATGAAATCCATAGCAATATGAGTCCATGGACAGCTGGGTATTGGCAACGGCAGAAGAAGACCAGCAGGCTTAAGACGTGAAGGCTTATTCCGGGCACAGGAAGTACAGGCACCCACAAACTCCCGGACATCTCTGGCCAGGTCTGGCCACCAGTAGAATCGGGTAATGAGGGCGATAGAACGCTGCACCCCAGGATGCCCAGCCACACGGGAGCAATGTCCCCAAGACAGAATTCTCCTCCGTAGCGCAGGTCGTACGTATGTCTTGCCAGGAGGTAATAGACGAAGATCCACTGGCGCGGCCAGTACAAGTCGGTCAGGAGAGATAACATGACGAGGAACCGGTTCTTCCCCAACGACATCCGAAGCACGAGAAAGGGCGTCTGCCTTGATGTTCTTCTCGGCCGGACGAAAATGAATGAGAAAATCGAACCGGGCGAAGAAGAGTGACCAACGAGCTTGGCGTGGGTTGAGTCGCTGAGCAGTCTGGAGATAGAGGAGGTTTTTGTGGTCTGTGTAGATGCTGACCGGAAACCGAGCTCCCTCCAGGAGATAACGCCACTCTTCTAGGGCAAGCTTGATCGCCAATAATTCTCGATCTCCTATCCCGTAATTCCTCTCCGCGGAGGAAAAAGACTTGGAGAAGAATCCACAGGTGACTGTGCGGCCTTTGGGACCCTTCTGCGTGAGCACTGCTCCGGCCCCTACAGAGGAGGCATCCACTTCCAGATGAAAAGGCTTTTCAACGTCGGGACGCACCAGGACTGGAGCCGAGGCAAACAAAGATTTTAAGTTCTTAAAGGCCTCCTCAGCTGCCGAAGGCCAGAGTCGGGGATTGGCACCCTTCTTGGTAAGTGCCACAATAGGAGACACCAGAGAGGAAAAACGTGGAATGAACTGGCGGTAATAATTCGCAAAGCCCAGAAATCGCTGTATAGCGCGCAGTCCCACTGGGCGAGGCCACTGAAGAACCGCCGACAGCTTGGCAGGATCCATACGAAGGCCTTTGTCCGAGATGACATAGCCGAGAAATGGAATACTCTGCTGATGGAACAGACACTTTTCCAGCTTGGCATAGAGACGATTGGTCCTTAATCGACTGAGTACTTGCCGTACTTGGACTTGGTGGGTCTCAAGGTCCGGAGAAAACACGAGGATATCGTCCAGATAGACCACCACACAGACATAAAGCAAGTCTCTAAAGATGTCATTCACGAACTCCTGAAAGACGGCTGGTGCATTACAGAGTCCGAACGGCATCACCAGATATTCGAAGTGTCCATCTCGGGTATTAAAAGCGGTCTTCCATTCATCCCGAATGAGGTTGTAAGCCCCACGAAGATCCAACTTGGAGAAGATCTTGGCTCCACGAAGGCGTTCAAACAACTCAGTGACCAATGGCAACGGATAACGGTTCTTAACCGTGATTTTGTTAAGACCGCGATAGTCTATGCATGGTCGGAGTGACCCGTCCTTTTTGGTCACAAAGAAAAAACCTGCACCAGCCGGGGAGGAAGACTTGCGTATAAATCCCCTCTGCAGATTTTCTCGGATATAGTCCGACATGGCTGAGGTTTCTGGTACAGAAAGCGGATACACACGACCCCGTGGGGGAGAAGTGCCCGGCAAGAGATCCACAGGACAATCGTAGGGACGGTGAGGTGGCAACGTCTCAGCTTGCTTCTTTGAGAAGACATCACGAAAGTCCTTATAACATGCCGGAAGACCCTCCAGGGCCTTAAGGGACACAGAAGAGACCAGAACTGGCACTGGACGAGGCAAATCCACACAACGAGATTGGCAGTCGGATCCCCACCGAAGGATCTCCCCCGTCTTCCAGTCAAGAACGGGTGCGTGGAACTGCAACCATGGTAGACCCAACAGGATGGAGGATGTGGAACGTGGAAGCACATAAAAGGACAGGTTCTCCTTGTGCAGCACACCGACTTGCATAGACAGTGGCTTGGTGCGGTAGTGGACCGGGTCAGAAAGGATTTGTCCACTGACGGAGGAGATGACCAACGGCCTTTCAAGACGGACCACAGGAAGGTGATGCCGGGAGACCAAGGCGGCATCCACGAAGTTCCCCGCGGAGCCTGAGTCCAAGAAGGCAGAGACCTGGATCTGGGTGCCGGTGCCCACGCTGAGAAGCACCGGTATCATCAAACGTGGAGAAGCTTTGCTCACACCTAGGGACGCTTCTCCCAAGAACCCTAGGTGCTGGCGTTTCCCGAAGGTTGGGGACGGATTGGGCAAGACCCCAGGAAGTGTCCAGGACTGGCACAGTAAAAGCAGAGGTTTCCCTGACGCCTTCTGATATGCTCCTGGGGAGAGAGTCTGAGCCTGTCCACCTCCATAGGCTCCTCCACGGGTGGTACATCAGGGGGCTGGAGCGGTCTTTGAAAAGCTGGAGCCAGGCGAGGAAATCGTCGTGAGCGAACTTGCGGTTGCTCTAGGCGTAATTCCTCAGCACGTTCTCTAAATCGCACATTAATCCGGGTGGCTAAGGTGATAAGACCACCCAGGGTAGACGGCAGATCCCGAGCGGCCAGAGCGTCTTTAATATGAGGGGCAAGTCCCTTCTTAAAGGTTGCGGACAGGGCCGCATCGTTCCAGGAAAGTTCCGTGGCCAAGGTACGGAACTGGACCGCATATTCTCCCACGGATGAGCCCCCCTGGTGGAGATTCAACAGCGCAGTGTCTCGGCAGAAGAGGCCCGTGCAGGTTCCTCACAAACCGGACCGGAACTCCGCCAGAAATGCAGTGAGATTGTCTGTGACCGGGTCGTCTCTGTCCCAGAGAGGAGTAGCCCAGGCCAGGGCCTTACCAGAGAGAAGGCTGACGATGAAGGCCACCTTGGATCGTTCCGTGGAGAATTGAGACGGCATCAATTCAAAATGCAGGGAGCACTGGGTTATGAAGCCCCTGCAAGACTTGGGATCACCATCATACTTCCCGGGCATAGACAGCCGTAGCCTCGGTTCAGCAGCGGGAAGAGAAGCCGGGATAGCGGGAGCCACTGGAGCGGCCTCAGGAACCTGTTGTTGCTGCTGGGTGGCCAGCAGCTGCTGCAGCATGGCGGTAACCTGTTCCAGCTGTTGGTGTTGAGCGACAATCTCTCGGGATTGTTGACCCACGATGGCAGCCAGAGTCGGCCGAGTAGGAAGCGGCACCTCAGCGGGATCCATGGCCGGATCTTACTGTCAGGCTTAGAGGTTGTGGATCCTCTGAACCACTGCGGACGATGGCACAAGCCACTACCTGGGACCGGAGTCTAAGTGGCACCCGGTTTTCACCAGAGCCCGCCGCAAAGCGGGTTGGACTTGCTGCGGCGTGGTACCACCAGGTCGTTCCACAGGCGTGACTTGTCCGCAGTGGCAGCCAAGGTCGAGGTACAGAATCGGCAGGCAATCTCGTAGTCGGGGTCAGGCAGAAGGTCAGGACGGGCAGCACAGGTTCGTAGTCAGAGTCGTAGCAACAGGTCAGGACAGGCGGCAAAGGAGCGTAGTCAGAAACGGAACTGGGGTCACAACAGGAAATCTCAAGAACAGCACAAGGCATCAGAATACAGCTTTCTCTAGGGCGCAAGGCACAAAGATCCGGCAAGGGTAACAGGAAGAGGCAGGGTTAAATAATTAAAGGGAAAAGGCCAGCGCCAATTAGTGGCGCGCTGGCCCTTTAAATTTACAGAACTTGCCGCGCGCGCGCCCTAGCTGTCGGGGACGCGCGCACAGCCGAAGGGGACGAGGAAGCTGCGGACGGAGCCGACGCCGGAGGGGCAGGAGCCGGGACCCGTGAGTAGCGCTTGCGGTGCGCTGGCGGGGGACCGACGGCACGGGTGAGCCCGCGATCCGTGACGGGGATCGCGGGACCACCCGTGACAGTATGATTTAATAGGACAAAGAATAAGTCACTTATCAATTTCATAACAAATATGTCATATGGCATTAATTGTACCCAATAAGGATTTGTTGAATCTACCGTATATTCCGACGTATAAGACGACCTGGTGTATAAGACGACCCCCTTACTTTCCTGTTAAAATATAGAGTTTAAGATATATTCGCCGTATAAGACTACCCCTTTTCCAACGCATACAAAACACCGGTAAAAATTTAAATTATGCCCCCCTCCCAGAAGCCATAATTAATGTCCTGCCCCCCCAGTAGCCATAATTAATGTCCTCCACCCCCCCCCCAGTAGCTATAATTAATGTCCTGCCCCCCCCCCCAGTAGCTACAATTAATGTCCTGCCCCCCAGTAGCTATAATTACTGTCCTGCACCCCCAGTAGCCATAAATAATGTCCCCCACCACCAAACAGGGCCCTATATATTTAAGCTAAATAAAAAACATAATTCTTACCTTATCCCGCTCCTCTTCGTGCTGCCTCTCATCAGGGGATCCGGCGCAGGCGACGGCTGATGACGCGTCTGCAGGTCAGGTGCTGGGTCATAGACCTCAGCAGACCCGACGCAGGCAGACACGTCACATAGCCTGCGTCAGCGATGGGGTCGATGGCGGGTAAGTAGTGTGAGGTGGGTGGGACGGGGGCGGATCAGGGGCCCGTTCTAATTTTGAATTATGACAGCTCCGGGCCCTCCCTGATCCAGCGCATGGACCAGATGCAGAACAGTCCGTGCGCTGTAACAGGCAGGCCCGCGGCTGTCACAATTCAAAACATCTGCCCGCTGTGCTGCGCCGAGTTATCAGCGCAGCGCAGGGGTCAGGTGCGGGCCTCTGACTGACTGGCAGCGGAGCTTCGGTGGATCGCTGGAAAGGTGATTATACAGAAACATTACCGGCGTATAAGACGACCCCAGACTGGACAGAAGATTTTTAAGTCTTCAAAAGTCGTCTTATACGCCGGTATATACGGTATATCTTCAGACTTCTATCCATAATAATATCCGATTTGTAAATGAAAGCAGTGAGAATGCACATTTTTAAACATGCGGTGAGAGGATTAGAAAAATTGAAAGTCTCACAAAACGTTGGTGCAAATAAGCCAACAAAACTAAAAACCCTATTCCATATACATTACGAAGGTCCACTTAACAATAAATCATTAAATGTTGCTTTTCCTTTTCAGCCACTGGATTTTAAACAACAGGCATCCGCTGATCAAACCAATAGTGTTTAGCTCACAAAGAAAATTATATCTGTGGTCGCAAGGCGACAAATATTGAGATTAGTTTAAATTACTTTTCTTCTTTTATCATACATACATAATAAAAAATCAGTGATGAAATATTTCCATTTGCGTATTGGCCACAAGATGTCACTATAACAAGCATATGCTCCTGCTTGTGACCAATTTACAGCTCCCATAGACTTCTATGGCTCCCAGTGACGGTGCAGTGACACCGCATCACCAACAAGTCAGGTGACCGTGCCGCAAAATATAGTTCTTGTCCTATACAGTTAGTCCACGGGTTATGTACGAGATGGGTTCTGCAGGTTTGTTCTTAAGTTGAATTTGTATGTAAGTTGGAACTGTATATTTTGTAATTGTAGCCCCAGCCAATATTTTTGGGTTTCTGTGACAATTGGATTTTAAAAATGTTGAATTGTCATAAGAATCAGGATTAACAATAAAGCTTCATTGCAGACACCTTTGATAACTGTTACAGCTGATCATTGTAGCCTAAGGCAAAAGTACAGTAAATTACCAACATCCAGTGGCCCGTTTGGAACTAGGGGTCGTTTGTAAGTCTGGTGTTCTTAAGTAGAGGACCGTCTGTATTTAGACAGATTTGTGGCATGTCCACTCATCTGCCTATCACACTTTCCTACTCCTCCTCCCGGACCTGTGCTTGCCCGGGATTCCGTCAAGGAAGCACATTGCCGTAAGAATGAGCCCTAAATTATACATTAAGCTTACAGTAAGGTGCTATAATTTGGGCCAAAATCGATATCCATATGAATGTAATTTTACTTTGTAATAAGGACACATATCTGTCTGTACACTTGAGATAGATGTCGACTGAGCGCTCTATGGGCCCATAGATATTTCAGTTGGCTCACGCTAATACATTCCTCCTTGGCTTAAAGGGGTGTTCCCATTTCAGCAAATTAATGTTATTATTTGTATGATGATAATTTATACAATTTTCCAATATACTTTCTTTATCATTTCCTCATGATTTTCTGGATCTTTGCTTACTGTCCTTCTATAGAAAACTTCTATGTTTACTTCCAGTGGTCAGAAATCTGTCCAAGGTCAGATGGAGAATAAGAATAAGCAAAGATGGTTTATAATGAGCTGTGCACCTGTGTGACCATGGTCAGATTTTTGTTAAAGGGGTATTCTCGTCTGGGCATTCACATTCAGTTTCATTAATCTGCCATGTATATACATTTCTTCAATTGGATGTTATTAAAAAAATGTTACTGTGTGCAGATAATTTCTCATAAATGTAGTGATATTGTGATAAATGTAAGACTGTGTCCTCGGATACGACCACATCTGCTGGAGGGATTGCACAAAGACACAAATGGTGTTTGTATATGAAATGTCCGGGAGTTCTGCATGTCCCCCAGCTGTCATGTGATAATGTCGCCCATAAAAAGCACTAGGAGCTGCTTATTAAAGTAAGCAGTTCCTAGCACTATCTCCGATGCAGCAGTGTTACACTCCTAGTGTTAGCGGAACACTCCTTCCACTGGCACAGACACACAGCTAATCCCAGGACAAGCTGCAGCATCCATATCTGGACACAGCTGCATCCCAGCCTGCATTGACTTCCAGGCTGGTGAATGAGGACACTCTCCGTGAGTTATTTTGCACAACATTGCCTCCGTCTGATCCCTGTTTACCGCTGTATCACTACCACGGGCTCCCCATCCATTACCCAGGTACATATATTACAGAAATTAAGGGGTTGCCCCAGGGAGAACCAGTACCTCAGTCTCTCCCTCCATATTTCTTGCAGACACCACCTGCTGGAGACCTGCCAGGCTGTAGGACAGCCCCCGGTCCCCATACCAAGCACCGTGGCATCAGCGTGCCCTAGGCCGCAACCGCCAGCCACTCTGGTATCCTGGGCTCCGGCTGACTCCAGGCCCCAAGAAAAGGCGAGGCCCCAGTGGGGGATGTTGCACATGTACTTGGTTACTTGAAGTATACACGCTATTTCAGGGTCAAACAGAAATATTAGTGTATTTAGCGAAACCTAGAATGAGCCTAGAGCTCCATGTTCTTCCTTACTCTTTGTAGATATCATTGAATAAAATCATATAATTCTAGTTACATGCTGCTACCACCAATATTTCTGCCCATAGCCTTTTCAAGCCTTTCCTAAACAAAATATCAAGCAGTTTATTATAATGAAATCTAAAAGATATGCATTGAATATTCAAGATCTCCTAGCTGAATTCAGGACTGTTAACACTGCACAGATCATTGATAGAATTCGGAAGTCTAGATCCTTTTTTCACGTAAAGGCTGTCTCGAGAATTGAATGGAAAGGCAGGTTTACCTCAACCATGACAACAGCCTGAGCGAATCAGATAAGAAGTGGTGGACACCTCTAGTGGAGAAAAAGCAGATGACAACTGAGCATAGGAGGAACAGCAATGTCATGTAGAATAAATAGAGTGTGAATTTGTCTTAAAGGGGTATTCCAGGAATCAGCATAATTCATATACAAATGGGCACTCAAAATATAAGCTAATATGTAATTAGTTGTTATTTAAAAGTTTGCTCCCCTTAGCAGAAAATGCTGGTGACATAGACTGTAATGAAGAATTAAAATGCTACTGGCCCTTTAATCAGTCCGTTAATTTCCTCCGCGCGGTCCGTTGCAGGACAGAAGATGGCTGCTGGTCACATGTCCACATCACATGTCCTGTACCTGCCTGGGCAGGTCATGTGATCACCACTATGTTTGGCTGTAGTCGGTTGGTTGCAGTGCATCCAGTATGACCAGTGTTGTGGTGATGGCAGTTACACATCATTACTATGGTAACAGAGCAAGAAAGTCTGTTATATCATCACTGGGAGCAGAGCATAAGAGGGAGGAGGAGTTACTGAGAACTAAAGGATCTTGGGACTTGAAGTTTCCAGTGGCCGCCATCTTAATGATAACTCCACCTACTTTAGACAGGCCATAAACTTTGTAAATCATAAAATCAAACTATTTAAGCTCCGTTTTGTGACTAATGACATTGAGTATTGTTATATTCATTTAGTTATATCATCATGGATTTTTGTGTCAGACGTTCATATTCCCGGAATACCCCTTTAAGTATTGTATAAACAGGTGCCTGGGGCCCACACTACTGCTACATAGAACATATGATATGCCCGCTGCTGCATTTTCGCAGCAGGATACATCAAGAGGCTGAGATCGCAAAATTATCACAGTGCTAGCCAGGGGCAGACTGGGAATTTAAAATGGCCCTGGAAAATACAGTAAAAGTGGCTCTATTCGGTGGGCGGGTCAAAACAAGTAGGGGTGGCCATGTGATGTGGGTGGAGCTGCTAAACTCCACACTAACTGTTTATAGATGTTATAAATCAACATGTACAGCACAGCGAAAGAAACTCTCATATATACCTCCCTTGTACAGGAATAAAGCTTCTTTTTAAAAAGAACACAACTTTGTACTGCCTGATATATACACAAAAAAAACTACTACAATACCTTCTCCGATAAACAAGAATGTAACTACTATTACACTGCCTCTAAATAAAATATATTATAATACTGCATTTTATGTACAAGAATATAACTACTATAATACTGTCCCCTAAGTACAAGAATATAACTACTATAATACTGCCCCCTATGTACAAGAATATAACTACAGGCGGTCCCCTACTTAAGGACACCCGACTTACAGACAACCCATAGTTACAGACGGACCCCTCTGCCCACTGTGACCTCTGGTGAAGCTCTCTGGATGCTTTACTATAGTCCCAGACTGCAATGATCAGCTGTAAGATGTCTGTAATGAAGCTTTATTGATAATTCTTGGTCCAATTACACCAAAAATTTTGAAACTCCAATTGTCACTGGGGCAAAAGAAAAAAAATTGTCTAGAACTTCCATTATAAAATATACAGTTTCGACTTACATACAAATTCAACAAACCTCCAGACCCTATCTTGTATGTAACCCGGGGACTGCCTGTATTATAATACAGCCCCCTTTGTACAGGGATATCTGCTACTATAATACGGCCCCTTATTTACAAGAATATAGCTACTATAATACTGCCCCCTATGTACCAGAATATAACAACTATAATACAGCCCCCTATGTACAAGAATATAACTACTATAATACTGCCCCCTATGTACAAGAATATAACTACTATAATACTGCCCCTGTATACAGGAATATAACTACTATAATATTGTTCCCTATATACAGGAATATAACTACTATAATACTGTCCCCTATGTACAAGAATATGACAACTATAATACTGCCCCCTATGTACAAGAATATAACTATTATAATACAGCCCCCTTTGTACAGGGATATAACTACTATAATACTGCCCCTTATTTACAAGAATATAACTACTATAATACTGCCCCCTATGTACCAGAATATAACAACTATAATACAGCCCCCTATGTACAAGAATATAACTACTATAATACTGCCCCCTATGTACAAGAATGCAACTACTATAATACTGCCCCTATATACAGGAATATAACTACTATAATACTGTCCCCTATATACAGGAATATAACTACTATAATACTGTCCCCTATGTACAAGAATATGACAACTATAATACTGTCCCCTATGTACAAAAATATAACTACTATAATACTGCCCCCTATGTACAAGAATAGAACTACTATAATACTGCCCCTATATACAGGAATATAACTACTATTATACTGCCTATATGGCGAAACCCAGGGTCGGGTGAGAACGTGTAGCTGGCGTCCCATTTTGGAGTTTTACATGCCCATTTTTATCGCTCTTTTGTGAATATGTTTTTAATCTAAATAAATCCTGAGTGTAAACTGTACAGAGCTATCTGCGGGTGAATTTCTTCCAGCAATCCACCGCAACATATGTTGCAAACAGAGAAGATCACAGGAGAAACGCAGGAGTGTTGGTCTGAATAGCGGTTTATTCTTATCGGAGGATTCAGGAGGAGTGTTGGAGGAGTGTGAACTACTCTATTTTGTGAGTGACATATTCTGTCCCCCTCCTTCAAATTCCTCTCTCCCCCTCCTCCAGACTCCTCTGTCCTCCTCTGACAGACTCCTCTGTCCTTCTCCGTTAGACTCCTCTGTCCTCCTCCGCCACACTCCTCTTCCAGACCTCTCTGTCTGCTACCTCTAGACCCCTCTGTACTCCTCCTTCTCCAGACTCCTCTGTCATCATTTAGGCCTTTCTGTCCTCCCTTCAGCCTCCCTGTCCTCCCTTCAGCCTCCCAGTCCTCCCTTCAGCCTCCCTGTTGTTCCTTTAGGTTCTCTGTCTTTCCTTCAGGCCCCTCTGTCCTCCTCCAGCCCCCCCCTGTCTTCCCTTCAGGCCCCTCTGTCCTACTACAGGACCCCTGTCTTCCCTTCAGGCCCCTCTGTCCTCCTCCAGCCCCCCCTGTCTTCCTTTCAGACCCCTTTGTTCTCCTGCAGGCCCCCATGTCTTCCCTTCAAGCCCCCCTGTCATCCTCCAGGCCCCCTTGTCTTCCATTCAGACCCCTCTGTCCTCCTCAAGGCCCCCTGTCTTCCCTTCAGGTTCCTCTGTCCTCCTTTCAGGACCCCCTGTCTTCCCTTCTCCTGTGCACTCCCATCAGGCCCCGTTGTACTCCCTTCAGTCCCCTCTGCCCCCCATTCAATCCCCACTGTCCTGTTCCAGGCCCTCAATCCTCTACTTACTGCTTCTGCAAGGACATCAGGGGCTGGGACACTCTAGGACAGAATGCGCGGCTGTGTGATGTTATCATCAAGAGGCCGCACACCCTGGTGAAAGTGCGACGTGCGCTTGGGAAGTGTCCCGCCCGTGTTGCACTTGACTGTCAATGGCATCGACATCTTACAGATGCCGATGTCATTGATCACATAAGGAAGGGGCTGTAATCGTACACAAGCGGCCAATGCCGGCCACATTGTATACTATTACTAGAAATTGCAGGGGCCTCCTGTGGGGACAAAGAGACAGGTGGCGGGGCAGAGGTTTCCTTTGTCAAATCAGTAACTCTTTGAAACCATTTATTAAGTAGATTGTCAGGTTTGCGGGTTGTGGATCCACTGGACCACTGCAGACGATGACTCAAGCCACTACCTGGGACCGGAGTCTAAGTGGTACCCGGTTTTTAACCAGAGCACGCCGCAAAGCGGGTGCAGTGGCGGCCAAGGTTGAGGTACAAGAACGGAAATCAATCTCGTGGTCAAAGTTCAGGCACAGGGTCAGGGCAGGCGGCAGAGATGCAACGTCAGGCTTCAATCCGGGGTCAGCAACGGGAGGTCCAAGCAGAAGGGTACGGAAACACAGCACACAGGACAGCAGCACGGAGGATCACTGGTACATGGAAACACGGAGGAGCTCAGGTAACACAGGAACACGGAGGGACACAGGAACGCAGGAGACACATGAACGCAGGAGACACAGGAACGCAGGAGACACAGGAACGCAGGAGACACAGGAACGCAGGCTAATCGCAGTAAAGCTTTCTCTCAGACTGTGAGGCACAAAGATCTGGCAGGGCTTGCAGGAAGAGGCAGGCTTATATAGATTTGGGCAATATGGCCAGCGCCAATTAATGCCGCGCTGGGCAGCACGGTTGAGCCCGCGACCCGCGATATGGGACCACCCGTGACAGTAACCCCCCCCATCCCCTTCGGCCTCCCCCTCCTCCTGGGCTGGAGAAATTTCTGCAGGAGAACACGATCCAAAATATTGTCCTCAGGCTCCCACAACCTCTCTTCTGGCCCGAATCCCTTCCAGTCAACCAAGAAGAACTGCTTCCCCCTTACCATCTTCATGTCCAGGATCTCTTTTACCTTATAGTGTTGGTGGAGTCCGCCACTGGAGTGGGGGGAGGAACGTGACGGGAGAAGCGATTCAGAATGACAGGTTTCAGCAGAGATACGTGGAAAGAATTTGGGATGCGCATAGTAGGAGGAAGGCAGAGTTTATACGCCACTGGATTAATGCACTGTCACACCTTGAACGGTCCCAGAAAACGTGGGCCCAGCTTGTAACTGGGAATCTGCAAGCAGATATACTTGGATGACAGCCACACTTTGTCACCTGGAGACATGGCCACGGCAACGGCATCAGGAGACCGGCAGGTTTGAGGCGTGATGGTTTATTGCGAGCACAAGAGATGCAGGAAGCCACAAAATCCCGTACGTCTTGGACCAGATTCAGCCACCAATAACAACGAGAAATGAGGGCTAAGGAGCGCTGCACCCCCGGATGCCCGGCCGGTTCTTCCCCAATAAGATCAGAGGCACGTGAGAGGGCATCTGCTTTTATGTTCTTCTCTGCTGGACGAAAATGGATCAAAAAATTAAAACGTGAAAAGAAAAGGGACCAGCAGGCTTGTCTTGGATTGAGACGTTGAGCAGTTTGGAGGTACAGGAGATTCTTGTGGTCAGAATATACACTGACCGGGTGACGAGCTCCTTTCAGAAGATAGCACCACTCTTCCAAGGCGAGTTTAATAGCCAGGAGTTCCCGATCTCCTATGGAGTAATTCCTCTCAGCCGCAGAGATGCAGGAAGCCAGAGATGCAGGAAGCCACAAAATCCTGTACGTCTTGGACCAGATTCAGCCACCAATAACAACGAGAAATGAGGGCTAAGGAGCGCTGCACCCCGGATGCCCGGCCACACGAGAACAATGTCCCCAAGTCAAAATCTTCTTCCGAAGAGCAGGTCGGACATAAGTCTTGCCAGGAGGGAGCTGCCGGAGGTCTACTGGAGCAGCCACAACCAGCCGTTCCGGAGGGATGATATGCCAAGGAGCCGGTTCTTCCCCAATAAGATCAGAGGCACGTGAGAGGGCATCTGCCTTTATGTTCTTCTCTGCTGGACGAAAATGGATCAAAAAATTAAAACGTGAAAAGAAAAGGGACCAGCAGGCTTGTCTTGGATTGAGACGTTGAGCAGTTTGGAGGTACAGGAGATTCTTGTGGTCAGAATATACACTGACCGGGTGACGAGCTCCTTTCAGAAGATAGCACCACTCTTCCAAGGCGAGTTTAATAGCCAGGAGTTCCCGATCTCCTATGGAGTAATTCCTCTCAGCCGCAGAGATGCAGGAAGCCAGAGATGCAGGAAGCCACAAAATCCTGTACGTCTTGGACCAGATTCAGCCACCAATAACAACGAGAAATGAGGGCTAAGGAGCGCTGCACCCCCGGATGCCCGGCCACACGAGAACAATGTCCCCAAGTCAAAATCTTCTTCCGAAGAGCAGGTCGGACATAAGTCTTGCCAGGAGGGAGCTGCCGGAGGTCTACTGGAGCAGCCACAACCAGCCGTTCCGGAGGGATGATATGCCAAGGAGCCGGTTCTTCCCCAATAAGATCAGAGGCACGTGAGAGGGCATCTGCCTTTATGTTCTTCTCTGCTGGACGAAAATGGATCAAAAAATTAAAACGTGAAAAGAAAAGGGACCAGCAGGCTTGTCTTGGATTGAGACGTTGAGCAGTTTGGAGGTACAGGAGATTCTTGTGGTCAGAATATACACTGACCGGGTGACGAGCTCCTTTCAGAAGATAGCACCACTCTTCCAAGGCGAGTTTAATAGCCAGGAGTTCCCGATCTCCTATGGAGTAATTCCTCTCAGCCGCAGAGAAGGTTCTGGAAAAGAAACCACAGGTAAGTGTTCGGCCTTTAGGCCCTTCCTGAGTGAGCACAGCTCCAGCACCCACGGAGGAGGCGTCAACCTCAAGTTGGAAGGGTTTCTCTAAATCTGGTCGCGTCAGAACAGGAGCAGAGGCGATGGCAGACTTCAGTCTTGAGAATGCTTCCTCCGCAACTGGAGACCAGTGTCTGGGATCAGCACCTTTTTTAGTTAGGGCCACAATGGGAGATACGAGGGAAGAGAAGTGAGGAATGAATTGGCGGTAATAATTTGCAAAACCAAGGAATCTCTGTATGGCGAGGCCACTGAAGTACCGCAGACAACTTGGTTGGATCCATCTGTAGGCATTTATCAGAGATTATGTATCCTAGAAATGGAAGGCTCTTCTGATGGAATTGGCACTTCTCCAGTTTAGCATAGAGGCGATTGGCTCTTAGGCACCTAAGAACTTGCCGTACATGCACTTGATGAGACTCCAGATCAGGAGAGAAGACCAAGATGTCATCTAAGTAGACAACAACACAGGTGTATAGCAGGTCTCTGAATATTTCGTTCACGAATTCCTGAAACACTGCAGGTGCATTACACAGTCCAAAGGGCATGACCAGGTACTCAAAGTGCCCGTCTCGGGTGTTAAAGGCGGTCTTCCATTCATCACCCCCCGGATGTGGTTAAGATTATAGGCCCCTCTAAGGGCCAATTTAGAGAAGACTTTAGCTCCACGGAGGCGGTCAAAGAGTTCCGTGATTAACGGCAATGGATATCGGTTCTTTATTGTCAGCTTATTGAGGCCCCGATAGTCAATGCAGGGACGAAGATAACCATCTTTCTTGGCCACAAAGAACAAGCCGGCAACGGCAGGAGAAGAGGATTTGCGGATGAACCCCTTCTGTAGATTCTCCTTGATGAAGGCCGACATGGCCGCAGTTTCAGGCACGGACAGCGGGTAAACTCGACCTCGTGGCGGGGATGTTCCTGGCAGCAGTTCAATAGGGCAATCGTATGGACGATGCGGTGGCAAGGTCTCCGCTTGCTTTTCAGAGAAGACATCAGCATAGTCCAAGTAAGCAGCGGGAAAACCCTTCAGAGACTTGAGAGACAAGGAGGAAGGTATAGTAGCGGCTGGAATAAGAGCCCTGAGACAGCGGGACTGGCATCCAGGACCCCAGTGAAGAACCTCCCCAGTCTGCCAGTTAAGAACAGGTGCATGTCTCTGCAGCCACGGAAGTCCCAATAGGACGGAGGAAGTGGAGCATGGAAGTATGTAGAAAGACAGTCTCTCCATATGCAGGGCACCAACTTGCAGACACAGTGGTTCAGTGCGATACTGGACTGGAGAGAATCTGACCACTGACCGAAGAGATGACCAGGAACTTGTCGAGGCGGATCACTGGAATGTGATGCTGCAAGACCAGTGCAGCATCCACAAAATTTCCTGCAGACCCGGAGTCCAAGAAGGCACGCACTTGGAACTGGCTGCTCGTACCAACGCTGAGGAGCACAGGAATGGTCAAACGTGGAGAAGCTTTGCACACACCTAGAGACGCTTCTCCCAAGAACCCTAGGTGGTGGCATTTCCACAACGTTGGGGATGGATAGGACACGTCCTGATGAAATGTTCAGGACTCGCACAATAGAGGCAGAGGTCTCCCTGTCGTCTTCTGTTGCGTTCCTGGGAAGAGAGTCTGGCTCTGTCCACCTGCATAGGCTCTTCGGCAGACGGTACAACCGGTGACTGGAGCGGCCTCTGGAAGACAGGAGCCAGGCGAGGAAGATGTCTTGGACGAGCTTGAGGCTGCTCGAGGAGAGACTCTTCGGCACACTCTCTAAATCGCACGTCTATCCGGGTGGCCAGAGAGATTAGACCACTCAGAGTGGACGGCAGATCAAGAGCGGCCGGAGCGTCTTTAACATGGGAGGAGAGCCCCTTTTTGAAAGCTGCGGACAGGGCCGTGTCGTTCCAAGAGAGCTCCGAGGCCAGGGTACGGAACTGCACGGCATACTCTCCAACAGATGAATTGCCCTGACGCAGATTCAACAATACAGTCTCAGCAGAGAAGGCCCGTGCTGGTTCTTCGAAAACAGACTGGAATTCTGCCAGAAATGCCGAGAGTGTAGCAGTGACCAGGTCGTCTCTGTCCCAAAGCGGAGTAGCCCAGGCCAGGGCTTTCCCGGTGAGGAGGCTGAGTATAAATGCCACCTTGGAACGCTCCGTGACGAATTGGGACGGCATGAGCTCTATGTGTAGAGTACACTGGGTGATGAAGCCCCTGCATAGCTTGGGATCCCCGTCATACTTGCCGGGCATAGAAAGACGTAGCCTGGGTTCGGTAGCAGGAAGGACAGCCGGAGTATCAGGAGTTGCAGGAACAGCTTCAGGGACCTGTTGCTGATGCTGGGTCGTTAGCAACTGTTGCTGCATGGCGGTGACTAGCTCCAGCTGCTCGCGCTGTGCGGCAATCTGCCGGGATTGATGCATCACAATCGTAGCAAGATCAGGCCGACTGGGAGACGGAACCTCAGCGGGATCCATGGCCGGATCTTACTGTCAGGCTTGCGGGTTGTGGATCCACTGGACCACTGCAGACGATGACTCAAGCCACTACCTGGGACCGGAGTCTAAGTGGTACTCGGTTTTCACCAGAGCCCGCCGCAAAGCGGGTTAGACAAGCTGCGGCGTGGTACCACCAGGTCGTTCCTCAGGCGTGACTTGTCTGCAGTGGCGGCTAATGTTGAGGTACAAGAACGGCAATCAATCTCGTGGTCAAAGTCCAGGCACAGGGTCAGGGCAGGCGGCAGAGATGCAACGTTAGGGTTCAATCCGGGGTCAGCAACGGGAGTTCCAAGCAGAGGGGTACAGGAACACAGTACACAGGACAGCAGCATGGAGGATCACTGGTACACGGAAAAACGGAGGAGCTCAGGTAACACAGGAACACGGAGGGACACAGGAACACAGGAGACAAAGGAACGCAGGCTAATCGCAGTAAAGCTTTCTCTCAGACACAAAGATCTGGCAGGGCTTGCAGGAAGAGGCAGGCTTATATAGATTTGGGCAACATGCCCAGCGCCAATTAATGGCGCGCTGGCCCTTTAAATCTTGAGAAGGAGCCACGGACCGCGGAGGAGAGCGAGCGAGAGCCGGGCCAGGTGAGACGCGCTGGCGGCGCGCTGGCGGGGGCTGGGCAGCGCAGGTGAGCCTGCGACCCGCGATATGGGTCGCGGGACCACCCGTGACATAGATAACACTCTATTGAAAAACTATTTTGTTGCTTTTCCCACGATTTACACGATTATAAATATTATGATAATTTATAGAGAAATTCTAAGAAATCTTCCTCTTTTGACAAAGAGTGTAACATTCTAAGTGTTTGCTGAGATGAGCATGGGCTGTTAGTAATCTCATATATACTCACTATCAGGGCCGCCGATAGGGCAGTACAACTGGTACTGCCCTATGGGGCCCGGACTCTAAGGGGCCCTATGGGGCCCGGCCGGTGGGGTAAGATTACGTCAAACTTCTGGCCCCGGCTCCTGAATGGAGCCGGGGCCAGAAGCTGCGGGTGTCGGCTATATATTATAGCCGACACCCTCCTCTAACACCCGCGATCGGAGATTTCTCCGATCGCGGGTGTTAACCCCTAACACGCCGCGGTCGCGCTGACCGCGGCGTGCTAGGGGCATTTAACAGGATTCGGACCCCCCCGCGGCGCTTACCGGGGGGGTCCCGCTGCTCTGATCGCAGCCCCGGGACTGCCGGTGCCCGGGGCTGCGCGATCTTCTTCCGGGTGCCGGGTCCGTGCCTCCTGGCAGGACCCGGCTGTGACACACTGAGCATGCGCAGCATGCTCAGTGTTTCACATAATACAGTGTAATACATCTGTATTACACTGTATTAGGTGAAGAATAGCTTGAACAAGTGATCAGTGGATCACTTGTTCAAGCTAACCTGTAAAAGTAAAGAAAAAAAAGTTAAAAACACTGAATAAACACAATTTTTAATAAAAATAATTAATTAAATAGAGTTAAAGTCCCCTAAACACAAACATTCCCTATACACATCTAATAAAGTAAAAATACCTGAAAATCACCAAAACCCCCCACATATTTGGTATCACCGCGTCCGTAACAATCTGTACAATAAGTCAGAAACATTATTGGACCCGTACGGTGAACGCCGTAAAAACAAAACCCGAAAAACTCGCCAAAAATATAAATTCTCATAAAATCCCTTTACAAAAATGTTCTAAAAAGTGATCAAAAAAAGTTATGTGCCCCAAAATGGTACCAATTGAAAGAACAACTCAACACGTAAAAAATAAGCCCTAAACTAGCTCTGTCAACCAAAAAATATTAAGGTTAAGTTCCCGAAAAGATGGCGATGCAGAAACAAATAAGATTTCCTCTGTATTAGTTTTTCTCCAGTAAAATTGTAAAAATAAATGAAAAACTATATAAATGAGGTATCACCGTAATCGTAGTGATCTATAGAATGAAAATATTATAGTATTTTTAGTGTATGGTGTACGACCCCCAAAATATACAAAAAAAAGAAACCCCAAATTGACAATTTTCTTTTCCTCCATACATTAAAGAGTTAATAAAATCTCATCGAAAAGCTATAGACCCACTTAAATGAAGTATTTGTAAAGTGCATCTCATGTCGCAAAAAATAAGCCCTTAAATGTCCAAATTGCCAAAAAAATAAAGATTGTATAGCCAATAAAAAGTGACAATGCATAATCTGCTCTGAATGGCGCAGCTCCCCCTCAATGCCCTGGCGTGTGCCCATACAGCAGGTTACCACCACATATGGGGTATTGTTATACGCGGGAGAGATGGGGGATCAAATTTTGAGGAGCGTTTTGGAATTTTATCCACTGAGAATTTGTACATTTTATGAAAAACACATTAATTTAGCCAAATAAAATGTAATTTCGAAATTGCATCCGATTTTGTTTTAACCCCTGTAAACCAATTAAAGGGTTAACAAACTTCATAAAAGTTGTTTTACGTACGTTGAGGGGTGTAGTTTCTATAATGGAGTAATTTATGGGGTTTTACTTTATTTAGGCCTCTCAAAGTGACTTGAAACCTGAGCAGGTCCCTCAATAGCAGGATTTAGCTTTTTTTATGAAAATGTGAAAAATTGCACGTGACGTTCAATAGTATGACTCCTATTGGCAATCTACCAGAAGAGTGTGCCTTGTCGTAGCAACAGGCCTCAAACCCTGTTTGTGAAAGGTCACTGCGGGGGGCAGGAGGCTTGTTCGGTTTTGGGGTGTGTTGGGGCCCAGACACTTTTGCTGTATGGGGCCCCGAATTTCCTGATGGCTGCCCTGCTCACTATCACCGCTGGATTCCTCCTTCTCTTTTTGCAGAGGTGTTTTTTTGTATTATGAAATTGACTAGAGAAAAAGATTCCAATTACGGAGGACGGTTTTAGGTGCAGATGCGAGTGCCCCAGGAGAGGGAGCAAAGCAGTTACACCTTCCCTGCTGGTTTTCTGACTTTATGTGGTAAAGGAGTGATCAAAGGGGAGGGGGAGAGAGGTTTTGAAAATTAATCTGTGTGCTGCTGTCGATAAAAAGGAGATCCCTGATTTTTGTTATCAGAATATGCATAAAATTAGAATAATAATAATGACGTATTATACTATATATATTTCAGTATGCTACTTAGATTTTCAACATGCAAACATACATACCTGCAAGTCTCCAAATAATAATAATTATGGTGGGCAATATATATAATTTGCATTGTCAAGGCATAACATTTAATAGAAGCAATATATATATATATATATATATATATATATATATAGATTTAAGGAAAACTATATATTGTGTCTCGTAACAGAGGCATTATTTTTATTTTACTTTACTGGGGGAATAATACAGTATATTTACTATTACTATTTACCGCACATTATATGGCATTCTGTTGCTTATTTATAGCTGTGATCTATGCTATTATTCTCTTATCATGACCATCACCATTGCAGGTTTTTAGAATGATTTTTAGGTAATTACCATGTACCTAATTAACATTCAATAAAGATTTGTGCATCCACATTAAAAGAAATCTACCACCTAGTCATACAGGATCTAAACCAAATGCGTTCATTTTTTTGTTAGGATTTTTATATGTAACATAAACAGTTGGGGGTATGTGTTTATTCTGATTGAGCTGTTTATATGATACTGAATAAAGGGGAGTTATGTATACATACTTTCTAATTTAGTGGCCACAGTATATTTTTTTTATTCAAGGGTTACTATATAATTTATTCAAGAAACATTGATTATATTTTATTTCTGGTGAGTTGTGTTATGAGGCCTAATGTACATAGTATTTTGAAGCACAGTGTTGTTATCCAGGGCAAACTAGTTTGGGAATTTCAGGGGCACAGTGTGGAGATGTCTTTGGCTCTTTGCAGCACATCTGGATGGTAAATTCAGCAGCTATAAGCTACAGCTTGGAGAAGTTGTCATGAAGTTCTATACCCAAAGTAGCACAATAGTCACTTCTCCATGTATCTGATCATTACTGCAGTCACTCACTAACCTGCTTGTATGAAATATATTATGCATGATTGTAAATTGTAATGTACACTGGAATGGGGGGAACCTGGAATGTAGCTATACTGAGGCAGGACCATATCTTGGTAAATCCCTGTGCTGAGTGGTTTTGCTGATAAAAGAATTATACAATTATGATAATGAAGCTGTCTCGCTTCTGTGGCTGCTCCAGTGCTTCTCCTGGCACAGTGATGGCGAACCTATGGCACTGGTGCCAGAGGTGGCACTCAGAGCCCTGTCTGTGGGCACTCAGGCCATCACGAGAGATGACTCTAGGTACCTTCCTGCAGTCCCAGACAGCCCAGGACTTGCTGTGCACAGAGCTATTTTAAAGTGACAGCTGTACCTGGGACTATTTTCTGCTTTATTGGTGTCCTCAGGTGCTGGTATCAATGAAAACTGTGACAGAGAAGGGAGTATAAATCACAAATTAAATTTCTATGTAGGCACTTTGCGATAAATAAGTGGGTCTTTGTTGTAGTTTGGGCACTCGGTCTCTAAAAGGTTCGCCATCACTGTCCTAGCACATTAATTATTCATTGAACCAAAGGATGATGTAATCACTGGGTTGTACCTGAAGGCGGAATAATCAATTGCTGCAACATCCTCCAGCTGCTGTCTATGAGTGATCCACCTCAGGTTAATTAGTCATGTCTTCGCTAACTTATGACTAAGTTCCGTGTGTAATGACAAACCTGACCCAGGTTTCCCAAGGTCCTGAGTTTTTTCAGCAAAACCATTCAGTTCAGTGATTAACCAAGATATGATCCTGCATCAGTGTAGCTACAGCATTCTCAAGATATGTTTGCTTCATAATGCATCAAATCAAATGCTAGGTTTCCTTTAAGCCAGCGCATAAAATAAAAACATTTGGCCAAAGGTAAATGGCTGTGTGCTCTGTTTAATGGCCATGGGCAATGGCAGGTCCTCATTGGTCTGTCCTGCGTTGTCAACTGGGGCCTCACAATCCCTTAGCTGTCCAAAACTTCAAGTGAAAATGTCAGGGTTCTGTGTCTGTGGACTAGCACGCCCTGGCAGCCAAGGTAGAGACACAGTTCGAGCCCGGGATGACAGCTGGAGAACAGCACTGGAAGGAACACTGGAACTCACAGCAGGAACACGGAACAGGAACAGACTGGAACACGGGAACAGGAACACGGAACACTGTAGAACGTACGGGAAAACAGGGACACAGAAGGGCTTTCACTTCACAGGATATGGATTGAAGATCCGGCGGGAAATGTTGGGAGCCGCCGGATTATATAGCAGACCAGGAAGCGGCCAGCGTCATTCACCTGTGTGCTGGCCCTTTAAATCTCTGAGTGCCGGTGTGCGCAAACTAGGGAGTGGGGACGCACATGGAGCCTAGGCTGGAGGGAGCGGAAGCATGGAGAGGTAAGTTCGGAGCCGGATCGCGGGGGCACTTGTGACAGTACCCCCCCTCTTCAGCTTCCCCCTCTTCTTTTTGGTCCCAAGAAACCTCTGGAGGAGAGTCCGATCCAAAATGTTCTCTTTGGGCTCCCAGGATCTTTCCTCAGGCCTGAACCCCTTCCAGTCTACAAGGAAGAACCGCTTACCCCTCACGGTCCTCATGTTCACGACCTCCATAGACATAATGAGAGTCAGCCTCAAGAGCAGGAGGGGTAGATTGCTGAGAGAAGCGGTTGAAGATGACTGGCTTGAGGAGCTTGTAGGCCACTTGTTTGCTGCGCTTGTTTACCTCAAATGGACCAAGGAACCGGGGACCAAGTTTGTAACTAGGTATCTGTAGCGGGTCACACAAACAACAGAACTGAAAGTCTCTTTTGGAAGAGTCCGGAGGGAGGAGTCTGTGGACCAGTGGACCCTCTGGATCACCGCGGGAGATGATATGAGGCCCGCGGTGGCAGCCAAGGTACAGGGATGTGCAGGAAACAGTCCAAGCTTGGGATGACAGCAACAACACAGAGGAACACTGGTAACGCTGGCACGGACTGGAGACACCGCTGGATTGGAACCCTGGAAGGCACAGCAGGAAGCACGGAGGCAAACTGAAGACCTGACACAGGATGGTAGGAGCACACGGAGGTACCCTGGTAACACTGGAGAAAGGAACACCAGGAGCGTATGGGAACGCTGGAGACACATAAGAACACAGGAAAGCATCTGGAAACGCTAATGGGCTTTCTCTTCCACAGGAACGGCTTAGGGAAGCCTGGCATGGAAACCATAGGACAGTGATGGCAAACCTTTTAGAGACCGAGTGCCCAAACTACAACAAAGACCCACTTATATATCGCAAAGTGCCAACACAGAAATTTAATTTGTGATTTATACTCCCTTCTCTGTCACAGTTTTTATTGATACCAGCACTCTGAGGACACCAATAAAGCAGAAGATAGTCCCAGGTAGAGCTGTCACTTTAAAATACCTGTGTGCACAGCAAGTCCTGGGCTGTCTGGGACTGCAGGAAGATGCCTGAGTCATCTCTGGTGATGGCCTGAGTGCCCGCAGAAAGGACTCCGAGTGCCACCTCTGGCACCAGTGCCATAGGTTAGCCATCACTGCCATAGGAGATCCTAGGAGAAGATCCGTCGGGAAGTGAAGGGAGGTGCCGGATTCTAAGGGCGAGCCGGATTAGCAGGAGCCAATCAGGAGGACGCTGGCCCCTTAAGGCCAGGAGAGGTAAGTGAGGGCAGGGGGATGGGGACCGGCAGGCAGCCGAGCATTGGTGCACCCGTGACAGTATCTTCAGCCAGATATATCTTCGAGAATAATCACACCTTGTCAGACAGAGAGAAGACAGGAGGAGCTCGACGATTTTTATCAGCCTGGGTTTTGGTGCGGTCCGTGGCTCAGAGAAGAGACTGGTGGGTCTGGTCCATAATTGATTTGAGGTCCTGCACCAGATCCTCTACTCCAGGGACATCAGGGGAAGTAGACAGCAGAAGAGGAGGACGAGGAATTCGTCTGTAGACCACACAGAACGGAGCCAAGCTGGTAGACCCAGAGTACAGGGAATTGTAGGAGAACTCAGCCCATGATAGCAGATCAGCCCAGTTATCCTGACGGGCTGAGACAAAGTGATAAAGTCCATTGCCACAGACCAGCTGGTTTGAGACAAGAGGCTTTGTTGCGGGCACAGGTCGAGCAGGATCGCCACAGGATGGCCACCAGTAGTAACAGGAGATGAGGGCCATGGAACGTTGCACCCCTGTGTGCCCAATCATACATGTAGAATGTCTCCAACACAGACATCAGCCTTGACATTTTTGTCTGCAGGACAGAAATGAATCAGTAGGTTGAAGCGAGAGAAAAGCAATGACCAATGGGCTTGCCTGGGATTCAGGCGCTGGGCTGTCTGGAGGTAGATTAAGTTCTTGTGGTGTACACACAAACAGGATGGAGAGCACCTTCCAGTAGATACCGCCATTCTTCCAGAGCAAGTTTGATGTCTAACAGTTCTCTGTCACCAATCGAATAATTCCTCTCTGCGGGAGAAAAAGTCTTTGAAAAGAAGCCACATGTGAGAGTTTGGCCCTTAGGCCCTTTATGGATGAGCACGGCTCCAGCTCCTACAGAGGATGCATCCACCTCAAGGTGAAAGGGTTTGTTCGTGTCAGGCCTAGTGTGCACGGGAGCCGAGGCAAAAGCGGACTTCAAACTGGAGAATGCCTCTTCAGCTGCAGGAGGCCAAGCGCATGGATTGGCACTGTTCTTGGTGAGTGCCACGATTGGAGACACGGAGTGGAGAAATGCGGAATAAACTCCAGATAATCGTTTGCAAAACCCAGGAACCTCTGTATGACACGTAGACCTTCTGGGCCTGGCCACTGTAGAACTGTAGACAGTTTCACAGGATCCATCTGGAGACCTCTGTCGGAAATTATGTAGCCGAGGAATGGAAGGCTGCGTTGGTGAAACTGACACTTTTCCAGCTTGGCGTAGAGACGTTTGGCACGGAGAAGGTCTGGAGAATACACCAAGATGTCATCTAGGTAGACCACAACACATGTATAGAAAAGGTCCTGGAAAATGTCATTCACAAACTCCTGAAAGACAGCAGGGGCATTACAAAGTCCAAAAGGCATTACCACATATTCAAAGTGGCCATCACGGGTGTTAAACGCTGTCTTCCACTCATCACCTTTGTGGATCCAGATGAGATAATAAGCACTATGGAGACCCATCTTGGAGAACACCATGGAACCGCATAGGCGATCAAAGAGTTCTGTAATCAATGGCAGGAGGTAGCGGTTTTTAACCGTGACCTTGTTCAGCACACAATGGTTTATGGAGGGACAAAAGGAGCAGTCCTTCAGGGAAGAACCCTGCACTAGCTGGAGAGGAGGACTTCCATATTAAACCCCTTTGCAGGTTCTCCTTGATGTACTCGGACATAGCAGTCATCTCAGGAACAGAAAGAGGATACGACACGACCTCTGGGAGGAAAGGCCCCTGGTAGGAGATCCACAGGGCAATCATAGGGACGATAAGGGGGCAAAGTCTCTGCTTGTTTTTTGGAAAAAACATCCGCAAAGTTCCGGTAACAAGCTGACAGACCCTCTAGAGACTTGGGAGACACAGAAGAAGTCAGGTCCGGAAGTGGTGCCACTATGCAGGATCTCACCAATTTTCCAATTGAGGACCGGAGCATGAAGTTACAGCCATGAAAGACCCAGGAGAAGAGATGATGTGGAGTAAGGCAGGACAAAGAAGACCATTCTTTCTTTGTGTAGTGCTCCAATTGGAAGATGGATAGGCTCAGTGTGGTACCAGATCAAAGAGAAGCTGTCCGCTTACTGAGGAGACAAGGGGTTGCTTGAGAGGAACCACCAAAATGTGATGCCGGGCGACAGGAGAGGCATCCACAAAGTTCCCCGTGGAACCAAGAATGCTGAGACTTGCTAAACAAAAAAGCGATAAATAAATATGTGTTCAGTGTGTATTAAACTTGACTGCCTGAAAAATTGAACACTTAAAATCACGATAGTTTATTTAACATCTTAAAAAATAAGGCCACTCTTCAGCCACGAAAATCATCATTCAGGCAATTCAGTGTGTGCCGGGGAATCGGGAAACTAACCGTTAGGTAGTCCCAAATTTATGTATCACCCCTAATGCAGACTACTGAAAAGAAGATGTGTCACAACAATGCCTTATTGCTCAATTATAGATCGCTGCAATGTGTCTCATAACACATCTAAAAAATGAGTGCTATTAGCGATATTCATGCACCCATATAGATAGAGTGCTGTTCACATTGGCATTCATACACTCATACACATCCTATATCCCTCCTCTGCCTGACGCTTTTCTACACCCCCCATTCAAGGGAAGTGGGTCATCAGAGGCATAGAACTCAGATCTATAGGATAAGACAAATGCGTGCTTTAAAATCACATGTACATTTGCCGGCGCTATCGGCACTATTGTGGCCGTATGGAACACTGGAACAGTCAGGAGTGGAGAAGCTGAATTCACACGTAGGGACGTTTCCCCCAGAAGCCCTAGGTGCTGGCAATTCCTGGATGTTGGGGACAAACAGGACAGGTCCTGACGAGGTGCTTGGGACTGGCACAGTACAGGCAGAGATTTTCTAGACAACGTCTGGAACGTTCCCTAGCCGTGAGTCGGGCTCTATCAACCTGCATTGGCTCCACTGCAGACTGTGTGGATGGAGGCTGGAGCGGCTTTTGGGAAACCGGAGCCAAGCGAGGCAGACGTGGAAGCCAGACTTGTGGTTGCTCGTGACACAACTCTTCAGCACTTTTCATGAACCGGATGTTTATCCAAGTGCCCAGGGTGATGAGCCACTCAGAGGAGCCGGCAGGTCACGGGCAGCCAGTGTGTCTTTGACCCGTAAAGACAGTCCCTTTTTGAAGGTTGCTGACAAGGTCACAGTGTTCCAGGAGAGCTCGGAAGCCAGGGTGCAGAACCAGACAGCATATTCACCCACAGATGAGTCTTCTTGGAGCAGGATCAGCAGTGCCGTTTCAGCTGAGGAGGCTGCGCGGGTTCCTCAAACATGGGGCACAATTCAGCCAGAAAGGTAGTATGGGTAGCCGTGACTGGATTGTTTCTGTCCCATAGAGGGGAAGCCGAGGCCAGGGGGCTGAGGATGAATGCCACCCTGGAGCATTCGGTGACAAACTGAGATGGCATCAGCTTTATATGCAGCGAGCACTGTGTAATGAAGCCCCTGCACAGTTTAAGGTTGCCACCATTTTTATCAGGCATAGAAAGTCTGAGCCTTGGTTCTGATGCCAGTGGACACGCCGGGATGACTGGAGAAGTCACAGGGGTAGTCACAGGAACTGCCAAAGGAGTAGTTACAGGAGCCTGATGATGGGAGTCAAGCAGCTGTTGAAGGGCGACGGCAACTTCACCTATTAGTTCTCCTTGAGAAGCAATCTGTTGAGACTGCCGGGCGGCAACGCAGGAAAGATCAACCAGTAACTTACGTGGCTCCTTGGCGGGGTCCATGGCCGGATCTTACTGTCAGGGTTCTGGGTCTGTGGACCCTGTGCACCACCGACACCTGGGACTGGAGTCTAAGTGGCACCTGGTCTTCACCAGAGCCCACCGCAAAGCAGGATGGTCTTGCTGCGGTGGAATTACACCAGGTTGTTCCACAGGTGAAACTAGTCTGCGCTGGCAGCCAAGGTTGAAATGCATAACACAGTCTGAGCCTGGGATGACAGCGGGAGAACAGCACTGGAAGGAACACTGGAACTCACAGCAGGAACACGAGAGCAGGAACACGGAACAGTAAGAGAGTGGAATACGGGAACAGAAACACAGAACACTGGAGCAAGTACGGGAACGCAGGAACACAGAAGGGCTTTCACTTCACAGGATATGACTTGAAGATCCGGCAGGGAATGATGGGAGCTGCCAGATCATATAGCAGACCCGGAAGTGGCTAGCTCCAATCACCTGTGTGCTGGCCCTTTAAATCTCTGAGTGCCGGTGCGTGCGCGCATAAACCACTACCAGTCTGTTGTCAAGCAGCTGGGCCGCTTCTTGATCATGTTTATATCATGGCTTGGCAACATACCGGTTTTGGTTTATTGGGCCAATTTCTGATGACAGGTTCCCTTTAATAATAATAATAATAATCTTTATTTATATAGCACAATCATATTCCATAGCACTTTACAAATCATAGGGGAAATATACAAATAAAATACTACATTAAAGAGTACAAACAGTCATATGAAATAATAGGAGTGAGGGTCCTACTCACAAGAGCTTACAGTGTATGAGGATGTGGGTGAAAAAAAATAGGCATAAATGCTTCTCATTTCATCTATATGTGTTGTTTAAGGTGAAGGAACTGTAGTTCTGGCTCTGGCGCAGCCAGAGGGTGGCAACTCCATACACTGTACAGTGGCTAGACTCGAAGTGGCACAGCAGACATATCCGTCTCTGTAGACTGTGTAAAATAGATTTTGCTATTTATGACTTCCAATGAGTCTCACAAAATATCTAAATTCTGAAAGTTTCAAATGAAGATTATCTTGCAAAGTTTTTTTAATGTGAATACATTAGAACAGTTGTGAAGATGGATCTGTGTAGTGCTGCATAATATGTGTGCGCTATATAAATAAATGAATGATATATTATTTATTATTATTATTATGTAGATATACAAGTGCTTCTCAATAAATTGGAATAGCAGCAAAAATGTATTTTTACATTAGTAATTCAATTCAAAAACTGAAACTCCTATATTATATGGAGTCTTAACAAACATAGTGACCTTTTCAAGTGTTAATGTTTATGATATGTTTATGTTATGTTAATGATTATAGCCAAGAAAAAAGAAAATGGCCCTCATTTATGAAAAACTGTGTAAACTGCACTATGTGCAATTTACCAGTGAAGTGTGCAGGGTGCGCCAGATACATGAATTATGGTGCAAGTGCCTCATAAATCTGGCACCCCACATAAATACAGATATACAGCATATTTTCGCATACATTTAGTAAATATCACATACACACAGATACAGCATATACATACACGCATCCAGTATATACAACACATATACACAAATATACAGCATATATACACATACACACATACTGTCACAATCTCAGGGAATAGTCCCTTAGGACTAAAGTCTTCTGGACTCCCTGGGCCACCGCGGGGGATAACAACCTTAGCCGCAACCCGGGAGTGGAGTCTAAGTGAACTCCTGATCTTCGCCAGAGCCCGCCGCAAAGCGGGATGGTCTTGCTGCGGCGGGGAGTCACCAGGTCGCTCTGCGGGTGCGACTAGGCCCACGGTGGCAGCCAAGGTAGGGACACGGGGACCACGGGAAAGCAGGACCACGGGAAGGCAGGCAGCACCACGGGAAGGCAGGCAGGACCTTGGGATGGCAGGCAGGACCTCGGGATGGCAGGCAGGACCTCGGGATGGCAGGCAGGACCTCGGATGGCTGTCAGGACCGCCACAGGACACCAGGACCGCCACAGGACAACAGGAACACAGGAACACCACGTAGCACCACAGAACACGGGAACAACACAGAACACAGGAATCACCATAGGTACACGGAAACACAGAGGCATCTGGAAACGCTCAGGAAGGCTTTCTCTCCAGTAGAATGACCTGAAGATCCGGCAGGGGATCCTCCAATTCTTCTTAGGAGGAGAGAAGGCACCGGGAAGACTTGGTGAGCCGCAGGCTGGGTTGGCTCTAGGCACACCGGAGCGGCCTCAGGGGAGGCCGGTGGAGACTCTGCACCAGATTCAGGATTTGTGTCTGACATTCTTCATGAATCTGGCACCTCCTGCACTGCTCCAACACAGTGCAACATTTTTTTTCACTAATACAGAAAGAAGAATGTGATGAGGGGCACTGCACAATAATATTCACGTGGATCCATGCGTCAGATTTCCGACGAAAGAAAGACAATGCTGTCTTGTGATGCTGGCCAGCCAATAGTGTGGGTACGTGTGGTGCTCTAGCTCGAGTGGTAAGTCCAAGAAGGTGCAAATAGTTGTAAAAAATAGAAAGAAAAAATAGAGCTGGCATTCACCAGTTAAAATACATTTCTTTATTCCGGCACTTTAAAAGACATCGTTGCGCAGTCTTGCTCCCTCCCGCAACGATGTCTTTTAAAGTGCCGGAATAAAGAAATGTATTTTAACTGGTGAGTGCCAGCTCTATTTTTTCTTTCTATTTTTTACAACATTTTTTTTCTTGTGCACTTTTAACATGGGGCGTGCGACACATTTCTCTCAGACTTTGCATGATAAACGTGGTACATGGTCCGAGTGAGCACCGTACGCCCCCTACAGTGCAGAAATTTCTGTTGCATCAGGTATAGTGCAAACGTGTCTCAGACACTTCTTAAATACCTGTGCAAGCAGTTTACACTGAAAAGAATGTGCAAATTCTGCCAGAAAACTGTCGCAAGTCCCTTAGTAAATGTGGCCCATTGAGTATATACTCACCTCCAGTGATGGAGCCTCTCGTGTCTTGCACAGGCCTGGAACGGGACGTGGTGGAGGGGGTCAAATAAAATCACCTGACCAGGGGAAGGTTATGTAGAAGAGAAGAACACGGGCACGCCGCATATGAGGTGGGCGTGTCAGGACAGGATGGTCAGCTGCAGTCAGAAGATGTAGTGGGATGGACTAGGAGGGACAGCCGAATTATAATTTGTTAATTATGTGCCCCTATTACCTTTCCTGACGGAAGATGTCAAGCCTCGTCCATCCTGCCCACCTCATATGGAACCTGTAGCCAGGAAGAGGTAGTGGATGGGCACGGGGGAACATCATTAACTTAATTAATTATAATCCAGATTTTGTTAAGCTCCTGCCTGCCAGTACATAGGGCTAGGCCTGGGAGCACACTAATAAATAATGCTATGCCCATCCATCTCGGCCACCCCCTTCTTCATCTATGGCTGTTACGGCTGTTGTTACGCCACTGATATGTCCGTTAATGAATAGAAGCAAGGGGAGACAATTATAGTGAGCATCTGTACATAGCTACCCATAGTCACTAGGTGAAGTGCAATTATTATCCCTTAAAGGGCACCTACCACCACAAATCTACCTATAAAGGTAGATCGGGTGGTAGGTGAATCAATGGGACGTGAGGATAGCCCTTTTAAGGGCTAATCCTCACGTCCCCGCACTTTTTTGTAAACTTTTATTACCCTAATATGTTAATTTTGTTATGCGGCTACTAGGGCGTGGAGTAGCCGCATCTGAGGTTACACGAGGCGGCTACTCCACGCCCCGGTAGCCACTTTACCCCTCCTACTCACCATGTTCGGCGCGCAGCTGCTCGTAGCTGCGCGCCCTCGTCCGCCAATCCTGCCTTCTGCGCATGCGCAGAACAGCAGGCCCGCGCCTGTGCAGCCCCGGCTTCGGAGCAGTGACCGCGCAGGCGCGGGCCTGCTGTTCTGGGCATGCGCAGACGGCAGGATCGGCGGACGAGGGCGCGCAGCTACGAGCAGCTGCGCGCCGAACATGGTGAGTAGGAGGGGTAAAGTGGCTACCGGGGCGTGGAGTAGCCGCCTCTTGTAACCTCAGATGCGGCTACTCCACGCCCAAGTAGCCGCATAACAAAATTAACATATTAGGGTAATAAAAGTTTACAAAAAAGTGCGGGGACGTGAGGATTAGCCCTTAAAAGGGCTATCCTCACGTCCCATTGATTCACCTACCACCCGATCTACCTTTATAGGTAGATTTGTGGTGGTAGGTTTCCTTTAAGAGTTTTGTTGGTTCCTAAATTATATTATATCTCTAAGACCTCACGCTGGTGGTGGGTGCTAGTACAGGCGGTCCCCTACTTAAGAACACTCGACTTACATATGACCCATAGTTACAATCGGACCACTGGATATTGGTAATTTATTGTACTTTAGTCCTAGGCTACAATAAACAGCTGTAACAGTTATCACAGGTTTCTGTAATGAAGCTTTATTGTTAATCCTGGTTCTTATGACAACCCAACATTTTTAAAATCCAATTGTCACAGAGACCAAAAAAGTTCTGGCTGGGATTACAATGATAAAATATACAGTTCCGACTTACATACAATTGCAACTTAAGAACAAACCTACAGACCCTATCTTGTATGTAACCCGGGGACTGCCTGTATATGTGGGTATGAGATGCTCTAGAGATCTATGAGGATCTAGCAGGCAGCAGGGCAGTTAGTGGTAGTGGGTACTAGTATATAGTATATGTGGGTATAAGATGGTATAGAGATCTGTGATAATCTAGCAAGCAGCAAGGCAGTTAGTGGTAGTGGGTACTAGTATATGTGGGTATAGGATGGTATAGAGATGTGTGAGGATCTAGCAGGGCAGGTAGTGGGTACTAGTATATGTGGGTATGGGATGGTATAGAGATGTGTGAGGATCTAGCAGGGCAGGTAGTGGGTACTAGTATATGTGGGTATGGGATGGTATAGAGATGTGTGAGGATCTAGCAGGCGGCAGGGCAGGCAGTGGGTACTAGTATATGTGGGTATGGGATGGTATAGAGATGTGTGAGGATCT
Organism: Engystomops pustulosus; assembly: GCF_040894005.1. NCBI lineage: Eukaryota > Metazoa > Chordata > Amphibia > Anura > Leptodactylidae > Engystomops > Engystomops pustulosus. The sequence goes on from NC_092415.1 coordinate 147,639,044, forward strand.
AGCACACAGCAGGGCAGGTAGTGGTAGTGGGTACTAGTATATGTGGGTATGGGATGGTATAGAGATGTGTGAGGATCTAGCAGGGCAGGTAGTGGGTAGTAGTATATGTGGGTATGGGATGGTATATAGATGTGTGAGGATCTAGCAGGGCAGGTAGTGGGTAGTAGTATATGTGGGTATGGGATGGTATAGACATGTGTGAGGATCTAGCAGGGCAGGTAGTGGGTAGTAGTATATGTGGGTATGGGATGGTATATAGATGTGTGAGGATCTAGCAGGGCAGGTAGTGGGTACTAGTATATGTGGGTATGGGATGGTATAGACATGTGTGAGGATCTAGCACACAGCAGGGCAGGTAGTGGTAGTGGGTACTAGTATATGTGGGTATGGGATGGTATAGAGATGTGTGAGGATCTAGCAGGGCAGGTAGTGGGTAGTAGTATATGTGGGTATGGGATGGTATATAGATGTGTGAGGATCTAGCAGGGCAGGTAGTGGGTAGTAGTATATGTGGGTATGGGATGGTATAGAGATGTGTGAGGATCTAGCAGGGCAGGTAGTGGGTACTAGTATATGTGGGTATGGGATGGTATAGAGATGTGTGAGGATCTAGCCGGGCAGGTAGTGGGTACTAGTATATGTGGGTATGGGATGGTACAGAGATGTTTGAGGATCTAGCAGGGCAGGTAGTGGGTACTAGTATATGTGGGTATGGGATGGTATAGAGATGTGTGAGGATCTAGCAGGCGGCAGGGCAGGCAGTGGGTACTAGTATATGTGGGTATGGGATGGTATAGAGATGTGTGAGGATCTAGCACACAGCAGGGCAGGTAGTGGTAGTGGGTACTAGTATATGTGGGTATGGGATGGTATAGACATGTGTGAGGATCTAGCACACAGCAGGGCAGGTAGTGGTAGTGGGTACTAGTATATGTGGGTATGGGATGGTATAGAGATGTGTGAGGATCTAGCAGGGCAGGTAGTGGGTAGTAGTATATGTGGGTATGGGATGGTATATAGATGTGTGAGGATCTAGCAGGGCAGGTAGGGGGTAGTAGTATATGTGGGTATGGGATGGTATAGACATGTGTGAGGATCTAGCAGGGCAGGTAGTGGGTAGTAGTATATGTGGGTATGGGATGGTATATAGATGTGTGAGGATCTAGCAGGGCAGGTAGTGGGTACTAGTATATGTGGGTATGGGATGGTATAGACATGTGTGAGGATCTAGCACACAGCAGGGCAGGTAGTGGTAGTGGGTACTAGTATATGTGGGTATGGGATGGTATATAGATGTGTGAGGATCTAGCAGGGCAGGTAGTGGGTAGTAGTATATGTGGGTATGGGATGGTATAGAGATGTGTGAGGATCTAGCAGGGCAGGTAGTGGGTACTAGTATATGTGGGTATGGGATGGTATAGAGATGTGTGAGGATCTAGCAGGGCAGGTAGTGGGTACTAGTATATGTGGGTATGGGATGGTATAGAGATGTGTGAGGATCTAGCCGGGCAGGTAGTGGGTACTAGTATATGTGGGTATGGGATGGTATAGAGATGTGTGAGGATCTAGCAGGCGGCAGGGCAGGCAGTGGGTACTAGTATATGTGGGTATGGGATGGTATAGAGATGTGTGAGGATCTAGCACACAGCAGGGCAGGTAGTGGTAGTGGGTACTAGTATATGTGGGTATGGGATGGTATAGAGATGTGTGAGGATCTAGCAGGGCAGGTAGTGGGTACTAGTATATGTGGGTATGGGATGGTATAGACATGTGTGAGGATCTAGCACACAGCAGGGCAGGTAGTGGTAGTGGGTACTAGTATATGTGGGTATGGGATGGTATAGAGATGTGTGAGGATCTAGCAGGGCAGGTAGTGGGTAGTAGTATATGTGGGTATGTGATGGTATATAGATGTGTGAGGATCTAGCACACAGCTGGGCAGGTAGTGGTAGTGGGTACTAGTATATGTGGGTATGGGATGGTATAGAGATGTGTGAGGATCTAGCAGGGCAGGTAGTGGGTAGTAGTATATGTGGGTATGTGATGGTATATAGATGTGTGAGGATCTAGCACACAGCTGGGCAAGTAGTGGTAGTGGGTACTAGTATATGTGTGTATGGGATGGTATAGAGATGTGTGAGGATCTAGCAGGGCAGGTAGTGGGTACTAGTATATGTGGGTATGGGATGGTATAGAGATGTGTGAGGATCTAGCAGGGCAGGTAGTGGGTACTAGTATATGTGGGTATGGGATGGTATAGAGATGTGTGAGGATCTAGCAGGGCAGGTAGTGGGTAGTAGTATATGTGGGTATGTGATGGTATATAGATGTGTGAGGATCTAGCACACAGCTGGGCAGGTAGTGGTAGTGGGTACTAGTATATGTGGGTATGGGATGGTATAGAGATGTGTGAGGATCTAGCAGGGCAGGTAGTGGGTAGTAGTATATGTGGGTATGTGATGGTATATAGATGTGTGAGGATCTAGCACACAGCTGGGCAAGTAGTGGTAGTGGGTACTAGTATATGTGTGTATGGGATGGTATAGAGATGTGTGAGGATCTAGCAGGGCAGGTAGTGGGTACTAGTATATGTGGGTATGGGATGGTATAGAGATGTGTGAGGATCTAGCAGGGCAGGTAGTGGGTACTAGTATATGTGGGTATGGGATGGTATAGAGATGTGTGAGGATCTAGCAGGGCAGGTAGTGGGTACTAGTATATGTGGGTATGGGATGGTACAGAGATGTTTGAGGATCTAGCAGGGCAGGTAGTGGGTACTAGTATATGTGGGTATGGGATGGTATAGAGATGTGTGAGGATCTAGCAGGGCAGGTAGTGGGTACTAGTATATGTGGGTATGGGATGGTATAGAGATGTGTGAGGATCTAGCAGGGCAGGTAGTGGGTACTAGTATATGTGGGTATGGGATGGTACAGAGATGTTTGAGGATCTAGCAGGGCAGGTAGTGTTGGTTTGGGGGCAGCCTCTATGAGGGCAGGGTGTAAGGGGAGGAGGAGGGAGATGGGAGGACCTGTCAGCTGCTTGTGGTTGGTTGCAGCTTCCCTGGTACCTAGAGAGTGGAGGGTGCGGGGAGGGGGAGGTGTGCGGCAGTATAGCAGCTGCTGTCTGTGCTGGAATATGGTGCGTATATGACAGGATTGCTGCACACATACAATAGCCTCGTCTATAGGAGAGCCTGGCAGCCTTCCCTCCTGCTGCAGTCATGCCCGGCACGTGGTGGATGTAAGCCCTATACCTGGCACAGTGGATTATGATTTATTCTGCCCGGACACTTATCATTCAGGTAAGTAGCATGGAGTGAGCATGTACTGTGTGCTAGGCCGTCTTGTGGCTGCGGTGCTTTGCGGCAGTGGATGGTGCCCTGCTGTTTGCCATGCATTGCCCTGTCAGGCATGTAATGCACAATGCGGCTCTCTGACTGAATGGAGCACTGGAAGTGTGTGAGGAGCTGGGGATTGCCTCCCTCCTTCCCCTGCTGTATGCATTAGCACAGAATGGCCTCTCTATACATCGGCAAATCTTCCATATGGCTGGTATGATGCTCGCCCGGGCTGCAGACAAAGAGCCCCTGGATGTAGGTTTAGTGGGGGCCGTTGTGTCCTAGCATGGAGGGGTAGGAGAGATGTGTAGCTGCTGGTTTGGTTGCTGCCTTGTATGCTATGAATGTGCCATTGCAGGTGCTGCTAGCGGTGGCTATACACAGAGGTGATTGTATCTGCATATAGACAGGTTGGTCAGCACTGGACAGTACCCTGGAAGATCTACCTCTACTGTATGGGATTCTCAGGCCATGTCCTCTAAAGGGTCCTGACAATAAATGGAATTGTCCAATGACATGTCATACAAAGTGAGGCAGGTCATGGAGTCAGCCTGCTGTGCAGTGTGTACTGTACCCTATAATATACAGCAGACAGCTTCTCCTGCACAAGCATCATGCAGAAAATGAGACCGAAATCTGCAGTGAACGGCTTACCTCATGGTGCCAGATACTATATATATATATATATATATATATATATATATATATATAACACAGATATGATAAGTGACCTGTAATCTCAAATGTATTCAGTCTGGTAAATACATATAGGGCCCTGCAAGGTCAAAATGGAGATGACCAGATGATAAACAATACTAAGATGAGAAAGAGATAAAAATCTGTAGCTGATAATATAGAATACTGCTAAATGTAAAGAACTCTGTAAAGTATTCTAACTCCACAGAATCGACAAGTCCTAAATCATCTATAGCAATTACCTTTATAGAATAGTTTATATGTACTGTATATACTTATGTGAAGTATCATATATTGTATGTATCCATAAAATATATGTACATGTTGTATGCTTGCAGAAGCCTACATGTATATATCTTATCTATAGAGCAGGTTAGAGTAAAATAAATATTGACATCCATTATAAAGTTAATATAAACATATAGGAGGGTGGGTGTTCTTTCTTTTCTTTCCTTTCTGCGCCTCTTGCGCCTGAATTTATGAGATGTGGGCCAAGTGCCAGAATATTGGTGTTTTCCAGCACTCTTAACTTGTTCTACTTTTTGGCGCAAAATTTTGGTGCCGCTTGTGAAACCACCAGTTTTCTGGTGCTTCTATTTTTCCGACACTTTTTTGGCGCAATTTGTGCTACAAGAAGAGAGCAGCTAAAAGCTTGTCTAGGGAGTTCTAAACCTTTTAGTACACGCTCCAATTCATTAATCCCTTGAATCCCGCTGAAAAATATGTCACAGTTACAGCGCCACCCTGCGCCAAAATTAATAAATGCCCCTCATAGTGTCATCAGTGTTTTATATGAAGGTATTACATCCATAGAGCAGCCACATCACATCTTAAGTGTTGAACATGTTAAATGAATGCAAGGTGCCCATAGATACAATATATATATTCTCAACAATATCTATAGAATACAGAGAATTCTATGCCCACACACATAGACAGTGAGTGCATCCAGAGATCAATCTATATGTATTTATAACATCCATAAAGAGGTCTAAATAATCGTAACATTCTGTATATTCAACTGTACAGCAGGTCTACATAAACAAGCTAAGTATCATCCATCCACACGTACCAAAACTGTAGGTAAGTAAGGCTTATAAATGGTTCCCTGACGTTATCATTTTACACTACTGTTCATCGAAATCTAGTACAATAAATGATTGAGCCAATCTGGTTCATAGTGATGTGGTGTTGATTTGATAATATCACAAACGGTAAAGATTATGATCTTTAAATACATTAATTTATAGTTGAAAATTGGAGCCTTAAAGGGATAACATCTGTGTTCATTCATTACCATCTGACACTACATGGGTCACAGACCACAGGCTAATGGTTCAACAAAAAGATGCGTTTGTGTCCTTCATCTTCAAGATGTCCCTAGCAGGTGGCCAGCTCTAATCTGTAAAAAGATTATAGTTGTTGCTGAACAGACCTCATTACAAACTTCGGCTTTCCTATTAAATAGGGTCTATTGTTCTATTATTCCAGATTTACAACAGGAAGTAGTCAGAGCATCACAATATTTCACACAGTCGTAGCTTTCTCTAGTGTGAAATTGTAGCTGTCATCACAGCTCATGTATTGTTAGGCAGAGGAGGAATATTTCATTAGGTATTAAAAAGAAACAATCTTTTTTTTGTTTCAAATTGCTTTGGGATATGCATACATTGAGTACTATGAATTGAATATTGCACATACACACTTTCCTAACAGCACACCAGTCGGTGTCAGAGACCTCGCTGTATAAACAGTGGGTGCTTGTTTACCCAGAAATCTCTACAGAATGCAGTTTATGTGCCTTGCTATTCAATAAATAGTCAGTGATATTAGAAAAAGAATTGCTAATTACAACTGATAGTTCAGACAAAGAACTCATTAATGTCGCCGTCGTACAAAACATATAATAAAGAGAGACCTCAAGCCCTGAAATTCTCTTGAAACACATGTATACAAGAACCCTTTGAGGACCTACTATTCCATAAACTGTACAAATGTAAACCAACAGAATGTTCCTCCTTGTTTCCCAAGAATCTTGGTTCTTAGAGATGCAAGTCAGTGTAGCACAGTAATCTTCACAGGTCTGACACAATGGGGCTTATTTACTAAGGGTCTGTGGCAGCACCTTCCTTGGAATTTTCAACATTTTCGGGGATTGCATGGCTGTGACAGGCATTTAGCAGGGGATTGTGTCGCATGCGATCAGATTTTGGCGCAGCTGCACTGGCTTTTATGCGTAAGAAATCGGAGGGCGTGTCGTCGGCGATTGATTCAGACTAAGCACGGGATTTAACATTCAAATTGTGTCACAATCCAATGCACTTATATACCCCAGGAAGAAGAAGGTAAACTCTGGCGGACCTGAGCGGGGGAACGACACATGTACGATATTGGGGGCACGATCTTAGTGAATCAGGGCACAGTGCATGATCGTCGGACAATGCACTTTCGGTGAATGTGCCCCAATGAGTTCCTAATTCTGGTCGTATATATTCACCAAACATATCTTTACCTGATCCCGATCCACACAGCTGCATGCTTGGCTTGGCTTGGCTGAGCAGTGCAAGTGCAAGAATGCTGAATGGAGTAGAAGGTTAGGGCACTACCTGTATCACCTTCCCACTCCTCCAGTAGTCCCAGGTAGCACTTTACCTCTGTGCACAGCAAGTCCTGGGCTGTCTGGGACTGCAGGAAGATGCCTGGAGTCACCTCTGATGATGGCCTGAGTGTCCACAGAAAGGGCTCTGAGTGCCACCTCTGGCACCAGTGCCATAGGTTAGCCACCACTGTTCTAGATGATGCAACTACCCAAATCTTATAACTTAGGAAGGCATTGGAAGTACCCCATAAATATTAGATCGTTAGCTGGTCCCATCAAAATTGTTGAGTTCAGTCAGCATCTAATTTGTTTGGCTAGTTTAACCAAGTTAACATACAAAACCCTCCTCCCTCTTATGAGATGCCCTACAAAGATATCCTCTTGCTCTGGTGCAAACCTTAACATCCAGTGATTTTAATGAATACCATGTAATGCTATACAGGAAATAATTGACCTTTCCATAGAAAAAGTAGCCAGACATCTGTGAAGGAGCAACCTTTCCATCCCTGTCAGTGAACGATAACCATGTGTGTCCTAGTATAAGTAATCTATGTTTGGCATCCTGTTAAGAGAGGTTAAAATTGCCACAGTTTTTAACTGGTTTGTAATAATTTTTGTCATAATTACGAGTTAAACCATCGGGCTATCACCAGTGAGTTATAATTTTTCTATTAAACATTATGTGGCACATTTACTTACCCGAGCAGCGCGATCACCAAGAGTGCATTGTCCGACCAGAATGCACACCTGTCGCGATTTATGAATATTGTGCGCCCGATATCCTGCATCTGTCGCTTCCCTGTTCAGGTCTGCTGGAGTTCACCTTCTTCTTTCTGGTATATATAAGAGCATTGTCTTGCTACACAAATTGAATCTCAAGTCCGAATCAGTCCCGCCCCCCAATTTCTGTCGCATGAAAGTTGGCGCCACTGTGCCAAAATCCGATCGCGTGCGAAACAATTCCCTGCTAAGTATCTGTCATAGTGGCGCAAATCCCGAAAATGTCGGGAACTCCAATGGAAATGCGATCCGCAGACCTTTAGTTTATAAGCCCCAATATCTACATCTGTAATTTTGTAATGAAAACTCGCTTGCACATCTATGAATTGGTGACAGAGACTTACATTAGAGACCATCAGTGTAGTTTGTCATTGTCCTGTCCTCAGCTCATGTATCAAACTAATTATTACGTGTTCAGCTACATCAGGAGCAGGAAATATCTGATTTAGAAGTTATTTAGGATGTGGACACATTTTGCGCATCCTGTTTAGGTAATTAAAGTTGTTTTCCTGTGTACTGGAGATGGCCCTAAGTAAATTTAGTGCTTGAGTCACCTTCTTGGAATTGCATACATATTGACAGGAATAAAATCATAAATGTCTAAATACTGCAATACAGGAAAATATACAACTGACTAAACATTAGAATACTAAATATTACTTAAACACCGTGTTATTTTTTGTGCACTGTCGTAGGGGGCCCTTCAGCAAACAGTATTTTCTTTTTGATTATTTTCGCTTCAATATAGCGCCTTCTACCATCACCAGCCTCTGTTGGTAGCTTGACCATGCTGTTGACCTAAAGTCATTGAGAAGCCTCAAGAAGTGCATCCGTTTTGTATGGAAAGTCCCTTTAACATCTTACAGGCAATAGAAAAATCCTTAAAAGTGAGATGACATAATCATGTATAAATTCATCAAGGAAAGATGTAAAACCTCAAAAGATGTTGCAGGTTTTGTATAATGATGCATATTCATTTTATCAGAAGACACAAGGGTTATAAATTATTCTAATGTCATTGTTTCAGTGTCTCAGAGTTAGGGATACCATAAACTTCTGATGGATTTGCTAGATAATATCAAGTTAATCGCTGCTATAGTTCCAATGCAGACATTTGTTAAAGGGTTTGGCCATTATACAAAACATTAAGAGGGTAAGAATAAGACGCTAATAAGGTCAGCCATATTATAGCTACCCAGTGAAAGTTTTACACCAACAGCTGGTAGCCGTGGGTCACGTGAACCTTGGGAAGCAGGACTCGGTACTTCTTGTCTCGTTATGTGTTTTGTTGGCTTACAGAAAATAGATAGGACGGTGCAGTCCATGGCTCCTGATGGCTAATGACAAACTTTATCAGGGTAATTATAATAGGGGCGACCCTGTTAAAGTTTTCTATAAGGAAGATCCAGTACACTGAAAAGAAGACTTTTTAATATGGATGAATGGCAAAATATGGAATTATGGTGCAATGGGTTTATATCCATTTTATTGCTCTGTGCTGTGCTAGCTATGCTTTTGTAGTGTGAATCCACTTAGTGTCCCTTTATATTAGTACAAAGACCATGAAAAGAACATGGAACTGAGCCTTTTGCATAAAAATGTATCCATCATTATACTACTGAATGAAGAGACAATACAGATAGTGTAGAGATGAAACAATACACATTAGTTATAGAGGCTGTAAACCTGCTGGAATAGAAGGAGACAGATGATCTGGCAGTTCTTATAAATCAGCTCTTTCACTTACTTCTCAATAGAAATGTTACTTTGTCTGCATGGATGCGAAATGTGAATGATTGGTGACAGTCAGAGGGTGTCATTATAAGGATCAGCTCTGCAGGCTCCCTGATGTCTTTTAGACCATAGTAAAGATTAAATTGTATACTGGCAAGCAGAGATACATTAAAGGACACCTGTCATCAGGTCTGTGTCACTAGTCCTGTCACTACTACCTGTTGGAGCAGCTCACAAGGATCCCATCCCTGCCTTTATCTAGTTATTTCATACATTAATCATTGTAAAATCATCTATTCTTTATTGTGTAAATGAGGCTGGTCACATGGTCAGAGGCAGTGATGTCACCCCTGTTCCCCCTCCCCTCTCCTCCCCCTGCTCATGTCTGTGTGTAATGTATAGTAATGCATGGCTAGTGTGAGTGCTGTACCTGCTGACATGCTGCATCCTCCTAATACACAGAGACACAGACATCAGCTACACATGAATCTGACATATTCTGCTGTAACATAGCTGCCTGGAGCTGTTGTATCTCTCCTATACACACACATATGCACACACAGGCTGCAGGGGGCGTGGCCACCAGCACCAGGAAGCACATCATTATACAGCCTCACATCATTATACAGGCTGTCAGTCAAGCACTGGGGGTGTGGCTGTACCTCCCACTCATGAATAGAGTGGACAGCTTGAATATGCTAATGCTTCATTGGACATTTCACAGGTCATTTGCATACAGCTTTAGGACCTCATTGCTTAGGTTTACAGGCATGTAGAGGGACAATGAAGGGATAGAGGCAATGCTCTCTAATTGCAGTTTATGAAAATATATTTAGTTTAGGGGGTTATTTTGCATGACGGGTTCTCTTTAAAGAGATGCAAATAAGTTTCTTATTTTCTATAATTATGAATTTTAAAAATGTATTTTGCTTTGAAAGTGATGATGAAAAGATTATAGCCAAATCTCTTGTCATTGCTATTAATATATGTTTTTTTAGAAAAGTGCAAATATTTTCTATTCTGTCCAATACTTACCATTGCTCATAATTGCCACGCCAACATACATAGGTCACCTTGTGGATGGAATAGAGAAAAAAAGTATCTATTTCTGAAGTCCACACAAAACTTACAGAAAGACTTTGGTAAGTTTGGTGCATAGCAGATGAAATGTAACATTGATTGTCAGGAATGTTCAGGAAGGGAGACTATCGGGTCAAGCTGGACTGCCCTTTGACAGTTCTCTGCCCTCCAGAACCTGAGTTATTTTAGCTGCCACCACTTCTCATATATCAGGCTGATGAGACACCGTGCGAGACTATGCCCAACTGCAGTATTATACTAGCTAATAAATCCATTAATTTAGGTCAGAATTGTTAGAACACAATCCTCTTATTAAATTGAAGTTTTAATATCCAAAAGGACAGTGCCTACAAACAAAAAGTGGTTATCAAACAAAAAGGGTGACCAATTAAACAGACAAATACATACAATGCAAAAATAACAGTTTGAGGAAATAAAAAGAGATAAAAACAGGACTTAATACATTACATGGTGGTATAAGTCTGGTGTCTGGGGAAGCAGAAATACATGATCAATGTATCCGCAAGGGATACCCAAAGAATGATTCTTATCTGCAAAGTTCTACCCAAGCTTGTATCTAACATCCCCCCAGCATCCCCCTGTCTGTGATGACACAAAGAAGGCTTAGTATATGACTGGTATGCCTATGTGCCTCAGAATCTCTATATGCTAGTATCTTGCCATGCGGGTATCCTATAATCTTGGTCTTCTTACTTCCATCTTTTCCCTCATGATGTTCCACCCAAATGCATACTAATCATTACGGTATCAATATTAATATTTGGGGAATTATTTAATTGCTCCCTGTTGCTAAGGGTCCATTTGTTTGCCTTCGGCACAGTAACAGCAGAGTTGTGACTGGAGTTAGTAGGGAAAGGAATATGGCTGAAATATGACAGAGGCCGCTACCTTTTGCTAACCTTATGAATGGATGTAGAGGGAATCGTATCCATCCAATCGTATGGCATGCCATTATTTTACAATAGAATCTTAGAAGTGGATGCAGGCTTTATTGCCCCAGCATCTTGGTCCAGGGTGGGGTGCCTACCACTTCTATTATTGAGATTTTCCTATGTTTATTCTTCATTGATTAATGTAAAATAATGCAACTAGGCTGCCAAAATTGTGATTGCTGCATGTGTACAAAATGTTATTGTATTGGAGGCTCTAGAACAAGACTTGGGTATTCTAGGTGGAATCTCATATACATTTACAAATACATGTTTGGTTAGTACAGAGGTTTAGCACATGGTTTATTCTTTCCAAGACTGTGCCTGGGACCAGGGAACATACATTGTGGAGGGAGGAAAAGAGATTTAGACATTTTTTCAGTCAAGAAGTTAATTTATGGAATGCCCTGTCCCAAGAGCTAGCAATGGCAGAAAATATGGCCAAATTACTTTTTAATGGCAAATGGTATTGTTAGTTATAAGTAATGTAAGAATGGTCACAAAAGGTCTGTTGAGCTTCTTGCGACAAACTATGGGATTTCCAGGGATTATTCTGATTTGGGGATGGGAAAGAATTTTCCCCCTAATGTTGGAAATTTTGTGTCTGCCCTGCATGGAATTTTGGCTTCCTTTGGACGAACACTGTAGAAATATAGGTTGAAGTTAATGAGCTAGCATCTTTTTTCAACCTTTCCAGACCAAGATCACCCACAATCCCAATTCCCTGCCTAATTACCTTGCTTACCCTAACAGTAAGGGAGAATCTGAAGACTATTCCTGCTGTGAGTATCTGCTCAGAAGAGAAGAAAAATGAACAGACAAACAGATAGATAATTATATAGACACAAGAGAGGATCAGGATCAGGTATAGGCCATGTTCAGGCTCAGGTACAGGTTTGGCCTTCTGGATACTGAGGTACAGGTTCGGGTTTCTGGAAAAGACAGGATTTAGGCTCAGGAAAAGGTTTTGGTATTATGGGACAGGTTCAGCAAAACACAAACAGAAACAAGTACTACAAAACACAGAAGAAAGTATGAACAGCCCTGAGTGAACTGATGATTGGATATTTAAGTATTCCGGGACTCAAACCTGACTGACTCCTTCAATCAACCCACTAAAAACGCCTATCTCATAATCAAAATGAAACTACCCAGTTTTCTCCAAAACACATACCCAGCTCAGCCAGGGAATCAACCCAACAAGGCAGCAGTCAATAACGGCTCCAGCAGAGAAGCCCTGACTGTAGTTAACAAGCTCAGAATTCTGTAGCCAGAATCCATTCATAGTTACTATGTAACTATGTATGAATGTAGTATACAAACAACAATTGGAGTCATGCGTATACTCATTTCTTAGAACCATTGTTATAAAATCCATATACCAAAATTTCATATACAAAAAGTTCTTTTACATAAAAAGAAACTTATTTACTCCTTACCCATGTTGGATATCACACTGCTGACGCCCCAAGTGTATTTTGCGGTTGTTAGCTTCTTGGCTGTATACTAGGGGCGGGGTGGTGGGCTACATACAGGGGGCACGCGCTGGCTATATACAGGGGGCAGGTGCTGCCTATATACTGGGGGCATGGGGTGGCTATATACTGGGGCAAGGGGCTGGCTAGCTATATACAGGGCACTGGCTGGCTATATACTGGGGGGCAGGGGCTGGCTATAAACTGCAGGGCTGGGGGCTGGCTAGCTATATACTGGGGGCAGGTTGCTGAATAGCTATATACTGGGTGGAGGCTGTGACCAATGCATTTCCCACCCCAGGCTTATATTCGAAGCAGTAGGTTTTCCCAGTTTTTTGTGGTAAAATTGGGCACCTTGGCTTATATTTGGGTTGGCTTATATTCAAGTATGTACGGCAAATGGTTTTAAAGGAAAGGAAATACAGGCAGTCCCCTACTTAAGAACACCCGACTTACATACGATTCCTAGTTACAAACTGACCTCTGGTAAAAAGTAATTTACTGTACTTTAGCTTTAGGCTACAATAAGCAGCTATAACAGTAATCACAGCTGTCTGCAATGAAGCTTTATTGTTAATATTGGTTCTTATGACAATCATCAACATTTTTAAAATCCAATTGTCACAGAGACCAAAAATTTTTTTGCTGGGGTTACAATTATAAAATATACAGTTCCGACTAACATGCAAATTCAACTTAAGAACAAACCTACAGAACCTATCTTGTACGTATCCCGGGGACTGCCTGTATATAATTTTGGTTGTCTATGTTATCTTTCTGACTTAAAAACAAAAGGGGATGTGTCATTTGGACTGCAAAAAGCCACGAAAACGTTAATAAATGGAAATGCAAAAGGGAAAAAGGGCTGGGCTGCTGTCCCAAAACTATTAAAGACCTATCCATAGAATAGTCCTTTAAAAGGTGATTGTGGAGGCCGGCACAGCTCTCATTCAGTTCAACTGCATGCAAATTGCTTAAATGGGCCTTTTGCTTTGGAGACATTTCCTTGTCAGAGGGAGTCTATCAGCTTCCACGTATTTCAGTCATTAGTAATAATGGCAAAATCTCCTTACCAGATATAGTTGATTCTATCATTAAAAACATTATTTTTACGCTGCATATAATTGATAGTAATAACAGCTTATTCTTCCTCTGTGTAATCAGTCTCAGATACTGAGAGAAAATGAGACACAGAAAAATCCAATACTTGTTTGGGTAGCACCAGCAATGTTAAAGATGGAAAATAGCACATATGAATAATGTATGATGTGAAAGAGCCTTTCGTCAGCTGCAGAAGTAAAGACAGCAATGGGAGAAATCTCACGAGGCTCTAGAGGTTTTTGAAAAAAAAGCTAAGAACATTCTCATCTTCACAATGGAGAAATCTGATATGTTTTTGGAAAGGTTTTCCTTCTGGAATGCACAGCAAGAATTGATACAGGTTTATTGTTAATCTCATGTGAAATAGACTGAAAATAATGCAACATCCAATCTTTTATTTATGTCATTTTGTAGACTTCCTAGCCACTAGTTTTTAAGCTGCTTTTACACAGATATTTTTCATTAGAAAAATTTAACAATAGAGAACTGTTGCTAATCTATGAGGTTATTCAAATGGTTGCATTTAACATGTAATTTATAAATGCAGTTTATAATGCAGTACTATAATTCATTTTGCAGGTGGATAGTTCATCCTAACCAGACAGGACCTTAAGATAGGCCATGAGTATGGTACTGGGGAGGGTCTAACACCACCCCTGACCAGTCAGAATCTCAGCCCTGTTCTCTATGTGTTATTCAGATCAGGTTATTAGCTTTGTTATTGTGGCAGAGCTGCAGTGACTTCGTGTTTACTGTAGGAATTTAAGGATTTAGTAAATGGTTTTCTAGTTCAGTTTTGGAATATATTGTTCCTTTTCCAATTCTGAGCTGCTTCTGAATGTTATAACCGGTAATCTACTGTTGACGATGTATGGTAGGTGCCTTATAACTGAGCACTAGATGATGTGCTCCAATTTTAACAATAAAAGATAGGTATTAAGGGATTAAAATGCAACAGGGAATATATTAGAAAGTTAGAGAATATCTTCACCAGTATTTATAAATACCACAAACATGCCATCCACAAAACACCCAGGTCTTCATCAACAAATGTAAGGCTGTAAGTACTTCTGTTGTTCCATTACAGGAGCGTAACCATTATAATAAAAAAGGAGGGGGTCTTATTCAGGGGCTAAATTGCATAGGTTGCATCAAGTTGTACCTCTACTATTTTACTATAAAGTAATACATAGGGCATGTCAATTCACTCCACTACCAACAAGAATATAATTCCTTTCTTCTACATTGTAACCATGCCATGTCCATCCATGGTTAGCTGACCAACCACTTTATTCAATGAAAAAGAGGGGTTTAAGAACCTTTACACACTTGTCAAATGATGAGTTAATGGTCATATTCTCCTTCACACGCAGCATTGTCTTTCTTCACAATCATTGAGTATCAGTACCTCCACAGCTTCATTTAAGGCCTCTCACCTGGCCATTCTGTGAGCCTATACTGATAAGGAAGAAAAACCCCCAAAACACTGTTTATAGGTGTCTCTGGTTTGTCTGGAGTTCACATGGTTATTCTCATCTCAGGTAACTGGTTCTAATAGTTTACAGGGGTATTACTATGGGATTCCATAACTGTAATTCCTGTACACCAGGTTGGGAGTTGTGGTTTGCTATTACCATAAAACATCAGGCGATGAAAAAGGAGAGCTCATTTTGCCCAGCTGTTTACCTCGAAGGGGGTTACTGAAAGAGTGTAGAGCCACATTCAGCCGTTCACAATTTTTGACCATGTAGGGCCTTTCTCCTTTTAGGAGGCAATGGTTGTTTTGTGTTCGTCTCCATTTGTTAATTTCTCTTACAATTCCCGAATGTTTTTCTATTTCATAAGTAATTAAATTAATCCTAGGAATTTCTTTGTTAAAAATATCACTGTACAAACCACATCCATATGGTAAAGGGGATTAGGCTCTACAGATGTTTTGCAACCCCATTGATTGTAAACTTAAAGCAACATAATACATTTGTCAGTGTCTTTGATGTATATATAGATGGCACACCTTGTTTATCAACCCTTCAATCCTGACAATTGCAACATTCACTGCACTCACTGCTGTTCTGTTGGTACTTGCAGTGGGCAGTAAGGAGGCTAATTGAGGAATAGCTTCAGCACTACTATCCTGGGGGCAGTTTCACTGCTTGTTCTAATGTATTTTTGGGGGCGGTTGCAGGACATTTTCACTTTCTAATTTCATGTTGCATGTTCAGTGCCATGTGTGTAAAGCTGATAGCCTCTCCACTAGTATGTAATATAAGTGGAAGAAACACTGAAATTGCACAACATGCTGAACAAACTACTAGGTCAGTGTCATGTACCAAAAACCAATCACTAATAAAGATAAAACATAGAAATATTTATTGGTATACTCTAAAAACACCTAAAAGGCATAGGATGGCACATTTTGGGAGTGCCTTTTAGGTGTTTTTAGAGTATAGCAATAAATATTTCTATGTTTTATCTTTATTAGTGATTGGTTTTTGGTACATGACACTGACCTAGTAGTTTGTTCAGCATGTTCAGTGCCATATGTATAGAAAATTGACTAGGAAAGTTCTAAGTGTTTATTTGAAGCTGGCCAAAGAATTTAGATTTTTCACAGCAGGATCAGTCATTTTGATTAGGATCTGCTATCAATCTATCTATTGTGTATAGAGCAATATAAATAGAGAACTCCATATTGTGGCAAAAGCAGGGTTTCCTTAATTCATAATGCACCGTTTCAGTGAATGAACAACTTTTTTCAAGCATGCACTATGGAATAAAGAAGACCTGCTTGTACCACAATTTGGAGTGCTGCCTACTTGGTTTATATGCATATGACCCCTGCCAAGGGTCTACGGACTTGCACCTAATTACTGCTGTGCTGCTTTGGATTTTACAATAAGAAATAAACAAGTGATACGTAACAATAAATGTGAATGCTGGATGAAATATAACTTTTAATTATTTGTCCTTAAAAACAAGCCTCTGTCTCCTCTGAGTATATAATTCCTTTAAAACCAAGATAATGTCACCAAGCGATATATATTTACAAAAAATGGTAAACGCAGTAATGATGTGTCCTACTGTGATTCAGGCGAAATTAGTAAATAGTTGCCAATGAAATGATAGAGTAGGACGCCGGTCTCAAAGTGAGTACATCGAGGTACACAGGCTAAACTGCCCCTTAATCCAACCCCAATACAAAAGACACCCACCCTTACAAGGGCTTGTCTTCAGACTCCCAGGCGGCAAGCAACACACTAAGCTCGTAGTGTCCACCACTGTGGGAACTTTTATACAAGTGGACAGCCTCTATGAACCCCATAGGAGTATATCACATAGGAAACACTAATTCCCTCTGAGGAGTCTGTTTTTTCAGAAGAAACACTTAAGGGAAGTGATATGGGAGGAGGGTACGATCTTTGAGTTTATGGTCAGTGTTGTGACTGCCCTTGTAAGGGTGGGAGTCTTTTTCATTGGGGTTGGATTAAGGGGCAGCTTAGACTGTGTACCTCGATGTATTATCTATGAGTCCTTTGTCCTACTTTACTATTTCATCTGCAAATATTTACTAATATTGCCTGAATCACAGTAGGGCACTTATCATTACTGAGTGTTTACCATATTTTGTAAATACAGATGGTCCCCTACTTAAGGACACCCGACTTACAGACGACCCTTAGTTAAAGACAGGCCCCTCTCCCACTGTGACTTCTGGTGAAGCTCTCTGGATGCTGTACTTTAGTCCCAAGCTGCAATGATCAGCTGTTAAGTGTCTGTAATGAAGTTTTATTGATAATCCTTGGTCCCATTACAGCAAAAAATGTTGAAACTCCAATTGTCACTGGGGCAAAAAATGTTTTTGTCTGGAACTACAATTATAAAATATACAGTTTGGACTTACATACAGATTCAACTTAAGAATAAACATATGGAACCTATCTTGTAAGTAACCCAGGGACTGCCTGTATATACATACATTTTTTCAATAGCATGATATTAAAAAAATGTACCTGTGTGAAAATTATGCAGTCTTATGATGCCTTAGAAACAAGATAGCTGTCCTTGGATATGACCGCCCTCACACTCTGGCAGCGGTGGTCATGCATGTGACCTACATGGTTAGTCCTGCAAAACTGCCTTTACATGTGGCTGAGCCACACAATAGGATGATGGACTGTTATCATATGAGAATGTTTGACACTTTCTAGAGGGTCCAGAATATGGCACCAAAAATAAATAAAAACTTCACAGGAATACAGATTTCTATGCCTGTGGATAGCATAAAATATTTACGTAAATCATTATACTTCAGCTGAATAGATTGTTAGTTTGCTTCTCACAGTTGATTTCACAGTTACTTTCCAGTAAAGCTATATTTACCCAAAATGAGCAAATTCTATATTTAATGCAAAGAGGATTATATTTGCAGCGAGGCAGCTTGACAGTTTGTTGTTGTAATTCACTCAAGGTTAAAAGGTTATAGGCAAAAATAGAAATATCATTTAAAGGAATTCAGAATGTCATCCTTGATTTGGAGTTCTCATTTGATTGCTGGGAATAGGGGTTGTTGTGTGTATGTGAATAATACATAGGTCACACACAGCGTTGCATGCCACACTGCTTATTCTGCACATTGTTTAATTCATAAGATAATAACTGGAATAAGGAGATTCTTCAGAACTCATCTGATTTTGGTAGCGTGCAAAGTCATGATCTGTTTTGCTGAACCCTGTATGGCCCAATGGATACAGAGAAGGGGACTGTACATAAATGGGAATTACAATAACATTTCTGTTTGTAGATTTTAGTTTACCATTTCATGCACAGTAAGTGTCTGTGACCTCTTTTTTGGATTATTTTGTATATAATTACTATACAGTATACTATTATACTATTTTTCATATAAATCTTTTTATTGTTTCTCGGGGGTACAGAAGGGAAAATAGGGATGGGTTATGAATGTAAATAATACATTCTGACATATCCGGTACACAGTACTATACACTGTGTATCATCAGTAAACAAACAAGATTCTGCTGATGTCCCTCTAGATAAAATATATTCCAGCTTGGGAGGGTAGGGCGCTGGTGGGGAGGGATGGGCAGAGAGGATGGGTTGCTGTGTGAAGTGTAGGGGTATCCAGGTCTGAAATCTGTTTATTGGTAATGCTAGAATAAACATGCTGGGGGTTGGGGATGGGGTTAGGGATGAGATAGGACTAGGATGTGGCCTCTTTGTAATCATCATATTGAGTCCTTGAAACAACAACTCACAGAACAGAACTACTTATAAAACGAAACAAACAGAACTGAACTGTTTGCGTGTCGATCTTTGATAACTGAATGACGTTTTAACCATGCCTGGACAAAAATATTTCTTAATGTTGTTTATATTAAATCATAAAGTAGTGTCTATGTGCATGCTATTATCCAATAGTTATTAGTGGCTTTATAAGGTCAAGGGGTAAATTAATGTTCTAGATGCAATAGATAATCCAATCTAATTATATTTCATATAATTTAGTATTAATATTTAGTGGATGAAATGAGTAGATTGATAAATGTAGTATTTATGGGAATAGATAAGTATACCTGGTGTTTTTATCATTTAGAGCACAGATGGTCTTTCTTCTCTGTCATTCACCCCATCTTCCTGTGGAACCTCATACAAGTAAGACTATTAATCACTGAGAAGAACTGATAACTAAACTACTAAGCCCAGAAACATTCAGGATCTTATTCTGGACATATTCGGGACTGTATGGCTTTTTCTGGATCATCAATGCACTGTGTGTGTAGGGAAAGATAGATAAAACTATTTTCTTTACAAGATATATCCAAAAATAGTAATTATAGTTATTGAAGTGCCTTCAGATGCATATTTGGTATTTCTGGGGGCACACACAAAGCTATTTCTGGGGATACACCTGACATGTAGCTGAACTACGAACGGTATATTGCTCACTGGGTTCACATAGCTTTAAACTGTATTGGCTTTACTTGGAGAACCTACAATCTCTGGAGCTTTGGTTTCTTTAACGGTAAGTCTGTCCCGAGTGTGTGCCATAGAGAAGGAGCAGATGAAGAGATATATACAGGATAGACTGATTGCTTAATGGGTAGATAGATAGTCTTCTTGCATGCAGATATAGCTGCAAATCACTTGCAACAACACCCCCTTCAATAAGTTGGTTGGTGGGGATGCTTAGATTGTATCTATAAAGATTGTATTCTTTGCGTAAATACATATTGCATGTGAAGGATCTTAAACAAATCAACATTCAAAGTAAATTACACTTTAGACATTCTATTCAGGGACAGTGTAACGTTAACAAAGGGAGAATTCTGTATAATAATGGGAATAAAACATGTTTCAGATAATTATATAAATATGGGATGAAAGGCTAAAAATATCCTTTAGATTTATCAGGCAGATATGATCTGTGGCAGAGCTATATCTGTACTATTTTTGTTTCTAGGTAACAGAAAGAATCTTTCTCCTGGGGGGTTGGTCAAATGATGGTTAAAATTAGCTTTACATTTACTTTAATGGAGATTATTGAATATCTTCATACCAGGAATTCTCAACAAAATTGAATATTTTCATTTATACACAGGATCATGCCAGATAGTAGATTTCTGGATAAAAGCATTATAAAGTTATTGTTATTCTTTCTTTGCAAGCTGCATTATAGAAATTTCTAGAATGATCACATACTGTAAATAGATTAGTAGAGTATTTTATTTGTACGTGATAGCTGAAGCACCAGTTTGTTGTAATTTATGCATACATATATACAGCATACTCATATATATAAACAGCAGCATATGCAAGAAATATCAATGCTTAATAGGTTCAAGACCTTAGAAATATAATAGATGTATAGATGTAAAGTCTAGCTATACATCTATAAAAGAAAAAAATTGGATCACTCCAAGTCTTAATCTGAACTCTGATCCCATGAGTCACCCCTAAATAAAGGCACACCGTTTTGATTGAGTGAGACTATGCTCACAAATATATATCTGTTAGGTAGTTTAGGACTACTAACTTAAAGTCCCTAACATATTAGCGAGGAGATAACAAGTGTTTGAGATGTACTGATGCAGAGGCAAACTTTCCTTAACATATTATATTCCCTTGCCTGTTGCCACATCCGAGAGATCTCTGGCATATATGCGGCACATCTGGCGAAGACGAGGGTACATCTTGCTACACTGCTCATTCTCTGGATACAGTGTGACTGTGTATTGATGTGAGGTATACAGTCCTTGGTTTCACTAGGTGCATTGCGCAGGTACCAGAGGCTGATAGAAACCCATCTCACCAGACCCATGTTAACGTTACACACGATTTGTCATTGATATAGCAGTCCCCAAACCCCACCTAGTCATGCTACTGGTTTAATGGTCTAAAACTGACAGATTTCCTTTATCCATTATTCATCCGTTGTGGGACTAGTACCATTTAAAGGTCAAATACATTTTCTTCATCTGCTTATACTTGATACCTAGGATTCTCCTTATGGAACCTTGTTTGGCTTTCTTTATGTATATTAGTAAGCTAATGAGAATTTACCAATTTTTTGCTCTGCCAGATGTATCACAGTCGAGTTCTACTTTAGATGTACTTTTAGTTGATCTGCTATGTGGCACAACCTCTTCATCTTTTTTTTTTCTTCACACAGACTATTTTTCATCAAGCTACATCCCCTTTCCCAGAGACCGTTCTCCCTTACTCAGACATGTCAGAAAAGTATTAAAAAAAGGTCTAAAAGTAAGGCTTTTATACAAATTATGCCAGAAGTCCGAACAAAGTAGATTCATAAATTCCCATTGTAAACACACATACAAAAAAGTACAATTGCGCCCCATTGAACTCCTGCATTATCTAACATCTAAGCAGATTTTTTTTCAGACTGAGCTCTGAATTGATGCTGAACTGCATGATAAATAAAATATTAAAAATTAAAATCACCCCCTTTCCCCATAATGTATATAAAACTAAATAAATGGTAAAAATCACAAACACATTAGGTATCCCCACGTCCCAAAATGCCTGATCTATAAAATATATAAACGGTTATTCCCAGTGATGAACCCCGTAACGGAAAATAGTGCCCAAATGACTTTTACACCATTTTACATAACATAATAACTTTTATAAAAAGTGATAGTCCTCAAAATAGTAGCAATGAAAATGTCAGCTCATCTTTCAAAAAACTACACTTCACACAGCTCCTTACAACAAAGTATGAAAAAGTTATTAGACTTATACGTGAGAGGTATAGCATTCTTCCATTGTATATCATCAAAAGAGCATTGTAACACTTTCTCCCATAAACTAAAAGAGTAGGCCTTGTGAAAACCTTTGCCTTTTATTCTCAGCCTATCCATCAATTCCTTATCGTATAATTGGGGTTTCACAAAGAGAGCACTCAAACTGTGAGCAACTCACAAATACATGTGCAACTCTTAAATACATGTGCAAGCAGTTTGCACTGAAAAGAATGTGCAAAGTCCGCCAGAAAACTGGCGCACGGCCTTTAGTAATGTGGGCCATTATGTAAAAAATATTCCTCAAATATTCCTTTTTTCGCCTGAGCTCTATAACTATAGTGAGCTAGAATGTAGGCATTACACCTCCACACATAAGCAGGTCGGCACTCATATGACTCCGTGAGGGACAATGTTATAGCTGTGTGATCTGACCATTTAATCAGGTGAATCATGGTATTAGTAGCTCTTGCAAGAAGATTTTTATCAATTGCAAACATGTCTATTCTAGAATAAGAATTATGCACTGTTGAAAAAGAAATGTATAGTCCCTCTCAAAACCATGCTGCGCCCTCCAAACTGTGTCCAGACCCTGTCACTTGACTCGCCTTATTCGAGGAGCAATCGATTGCAGTGTCAACTGTAGCGTTAATATCCCCTACAATCAGTAATTCTCCCTGTTTATATTTTTGCACATTGCAGAGTATTTTATGGAAGAATAATCTAATGCGCATTAGGAGCATAAATAGACACTATAGCAGCGGTGGCGAACCTATGGCACGCGTGCCAGAGAGGGCACGCAGAGCCCTCTCTGCAGGCACGCGTACCATCTCCCCAGTCTCATTAAAGTCGGAGCTCCGGCTCTGTCCATTGCAGGATGAAGCTGATTGGCTCTGCTCTCACTAGTTATACCTTAGTGAGACAAGAGCAGCCGATCAGTGCCCCCTCCTCCTCTTCAGCCCAGGAAACAGTGTGAAGATAACGGAGTGAGGCAGCTCACAGAACAGAGTGACAGCAGCAGAGCAGAGATAAGAGGTCAGGAGCTGCTGGGGCTACTCACACACAGAGATGAGAGGTTAGGAGCTGCTGGGGCTGCTCACACACAGAGATAAGAGGTCAGGAGCTGCTGGGGCTGCTCACACACAGAGATGAGAGGTCAGGAGCTGTGGGGGCTGCTCACAGACATGATGTGCACACTTACAGAGGTCCTGGCAGGTGACACTAAACCAACTATACATACTTGTGTCCCAAATCCCTCTGTATGACAGCTGTCTGTGGCCACATTGCCTGTATCTGAAGTGCTCATCACTTGTACAAGGCAGCCAGTGAAGCCAGGACAACCCCACAGTAAGCACCCTATGTACAATGTAACCGGGTGTTATGCTGCATCACTGACTGCATCGTGCAGTGATGAGCGCTGTGGACAGAGGCAAGTGTATACGTGGCCATGGACAGCTGTCATATGGGTGATCCCAAATCCACCTGTGCATCCACCCCACAACAACCACAATGCCACTTTTCTGCCATTTTGCAACATGTAATAAAATGTTATGAAAAGTGGTCAAATGAGTGTACAGTCCTCAAAATGGTAGCACTGAAAGCGCATCTCATATCACAAAAAATTACACCACACACAGCTCCGTACACCAAAGTATGAAAAAGCGCCCAAAAAATTTGCACCTGAAGATGGCAAAATGACTTTTTTTTTAGTACAGAAGGTTTTAATTTTTGTAAATGAATACAAACATTATTAAACCTATGTAAATATATTATCCCTGTGATCGTACTGACCCACTGAAAAAAGTAGACATGTCGTTTGGGGTGCACAGTGGAAGCTATAAAATCCAAGCCCATATGTCACAAAGGCAATTTTTAACCAATTTTAGTGCATTTGGAATTTTTTATCACTTCCCAGTACAGGGAATTGGATACTAAATACCATCACCATGAAGTGCAATTTTTTACGCAGAGCTCTTTCACGGTGGGGAGTAAAAAATGGAAACGCAAAAACAAAAAGGGGGTAAAGATGGCAATATTTGGTCCATGAACAAGCTAACTTATCACAGACCCCCAGTCCCTGCATGTACTCAGGACTGCTGTCACTGTATGGGGGTAATGATAATCAGTATATGGCGGTAATATTCCTCACTGAATGGCAGTAATATGATATTCATCGCTATATTTGTATAGCATAGTATAGCAATACTATTGGTAACATTGGCCTTTCTATAGTCTTTATTACCAGAATGATGCTATTTATGTGGTTGTGAAGGTGGCATCATCATATGGCAGTATTATTTGTCTTATTGTTAGGTGGTATTGAAGCACCATTGGGCTAAATTTCTGTGTTGGCACCTCGCGATAGAAACGTTGGCTTTGGTTTGCAGTTTGGGCACTTGGTCTCTCAAAGGTTTGCCATCACAGCACTATAGTATAGGCTAGTTGTTGATCATACATACTACTATAGCATACTGTCCCATCTCTTACCCCTGTCAATTCCTGAAATGCCACTGAACAATGAATGAACTTCTACCCTTTTTTGTGGAATGAGATTGATAAATGTGTGGAAATGCAGGGTGGCGTACTCTGTGTGCATCCTTGGATACAATGTAAGTTTCCTGGGCTAGAATTACATCTCGCTGCAGCTGTCTCACTTCGGACCATAAGTGAGCTCTCTTAAAGTGGCTATTAGGTTCTTTTACATTAATCGAGACAACCTCAAAACCCATAATTACCATACATATAACACACTTTACACACTAGGGATCTTCTGAATATTTTTTGAAACACACACCATACATATTATATTCAATACTCTGTTATCTGAATGAGGACAGTTACCATGTGAGGACACAAACTAAAAACTGTAGACGTTGTATCAACATCTTCAGCCATCAGCTGTTAAGTTGTTTAGGGGTAATAGGAAAATATCTCAGTTCATCTGAATTACTTGATCACAGATATAAAGTCATGTACATGCTTGGACGTTAGGGCCAGACGGGTACACAACCCTCATTTGACGTATGGGCCTCTAGCAGGGATTTCATGCCATTTCTATTCCACTTGACCAGGATGTTCTAGCCGCTTTTTAGCAGAAGTATCCAGGATTTCAGGACCCCATTTCTGTAGTATAGCATATCCTTCCTCCAGTGTTTTGATAGTAACATTGCTTCCATTACGGGACACTACAAGGGAAGTAGGGAAGTAGGGAAGGCCCACTTGTATTGCACTTGGTGTTCTCTAAGCACTGCTATAATCGGTGTGAGCTGCTTACGAACGCTGAGTGTCGCATCTGAAAAGTCTGTATACAAAGTGATATCTTTGTAAGGCTCCTGGAGTGTCCTACTTTGCTAGTGGCAAATAATAATTTTTCTTTGGTTCTGAAAAAATGGATACAGGTCAGCACATCTCTGGGTATCTCTTCATCTAAGTGCCTAGGCTTTGGTATGGGACGAGCCCTATCAATCTCCAGATCATGGTTTGTGCAGTCAGGGAGCAGAGATTTCATTAAGTCCATCAGATATTGCTGCAGATCAGCAGAAGGCACAATCTCTGGAATACCCCAGAATTTAATATTATTCCAGCACAACCAGTCTTCTAAATCCACTACTTTAGACAGCAAGAAGTGAACCTCTGTCTCTAACTGATAGTGGGCATCAATAAGTGCATTATGCAACAATGCAAACTCTCCAAATTTCCATTCTATGTGATCCACTCTTGTCTCCCACTGCATTAAGTTCAGCTTGGATTGGCTTTAATAAAGATCCAATGTCCCACTGGAAAAAGCATCATAAGGCTCAAAAGCATGCCTTTCATCAAGGCCTCTGTCATTACCCTGGTAGTAACAGGCAAAAAGGATAGCGCATACTGCTCTCCTTCTGGAGTTTGTGACCAGACCAGAGATTCACACTCCTCCACAGGATCATTGTGATCTTACATCCATGGTCTTTGTTTGACTGGAGTTTGAAAGGGGGACACATATGCTCATGCTGCATGCAGAAAGGAGCAAATAAGAGCTGAGTCCTCTGTGTCATGGAACCATTGCACAGTACCATCTGTCGATGATGCACCCCATAAACAAGGGGAAGAGGATCTGCAATGCTTTGGACACACCGAGCGGGTCTTTCTTGAGGTTGCTGTACTGCGCTGCTGTTTACCACACGCTGCATTCTTCATCACCAATAACTTGACACTGAGAATAGAGTTGTATTTCCTTACATCCATAAAGAAGGATAAGATTACACATCACTCTCATTAAAACTATAAACTGCAGTAGAAAACAGTCTGTACAAACACTTAAAAGTCTCATTAGCTAGACTTCATAACAGGATTATCAATTATACTCATTGCACAAATCAGTTTCTGAATGTTAAGTTTCAAATTAGATCTACGTGACCTTTATCGCAGCTGAAGAACAATAAGACTCCAATATTTCACTTCCATAAACATGCTGGATAAAGCTATTAGTTAGTTATTCTTCTAAATTCTTCTGCATGCAGTTGGTTTGTCTATAAAAACACACCATTATCTTGCAAATGTTTTATGGACAGTGGGGGGCATTTATTAATTTGGGCGCAGGGTGGCACTGGAAGTGTGCTATAATTTTCGGTAGGATGTAAGTTTGTAAGTAATGATTTGGCGCACGGACAAAAAGTCTCCCCACTCATGAAGGTGAAATAGAACTCCCTAGACCAGCTTTTAAAAAGGAGTAATAAAGCTAGAAGCACCAGAAAAGAAACAAATTCACAAGCGGCACCACAATTTTGCAGCCCAAAAAAAGAACAAGTCGTGAGTTTTGGAAAACCACCAAAATAGGGGTGCCTACACTTACTAAATAAGGCGCAGAAGTTGTCTTTTAAAAAAAATGCTGTATTATGTAATGATTTTACAGTGTTAGTGGTTATCCAAATTCCCTGAAAGATGATTTCCAGAAGATGTGCCAAATTAGCTACAAACAAACTTTTATGGCAGTGCCTTACTCCGCTCTCTTCAATGACAATGGACAGTGGAATTCCGCAGGAGAGTATCTGAGGGTCCAGGAAGAAAAGCTGTTTGGCATAAAGCTGTTAAAGGGAACTTGTCATCAGAAAGTGGCCTAATAAACCACTACCAGTATGTTGTCAAGAAGTTGAATAACTTCTACATGATGTTTCATTTATGGCATGGTTTGGTGGCATCATCTAGAAAATCAATGTTGAAATGAGATGTATTTTGGGGTTATGAAGTCAAGGAGGCGTAGAGCTTTTGCATGCCCTTTTCACTGTAATTGATGGTCATGCTTCCAGGTACATCAATGATCAGATCTCCTGAAGTCCGTTGCATGATGTCAATCACATGGAATGAGGTGTTCAGGGGCAGCAAGAGCTTGACTTCAGTGTTAAACTCTCCTCCTCCCTGACTTAATACATGCACCTTAGATCTCACGTCAATGTTGATTTATGATTGATGCCACTAAGCTGAGCCATGAAAGAAACATGTGGTAGAAGCTTTGAATCTATAGACCGCACTTTCAACGTATTGGACAAAACCCTAGTGGGAAGTGTGCTCTGGTAATACCGTGTGCCCCTCGGAATATATACAAAATTGGATAAAATTCAAATGTATACCATGCACTACTTGCTGTTTTTACTCAACATGTGTTTATTGCATAAAATTGCACATCACTAACAATTGTTTTGCGTATCATAAAATTGAACATAAAATCACATTATTATATGTAATAATATGGGGACATCACCATAGATCACATTAGGTGAATGGTATAAGATCTTACTTTGTGTTTGTATACAGTACTGGTAGTGATTTATAAGGCTAATTTCTGATGACAGGCTCCATTTAAAGGAAACCTACCACTTCTGAAGGTAGGTATGAGATGCAAACACCGGGCACCAGCTCAGGGTGAGCTCGTGCCGGTGCTTAGTCTCGTTAGTGTTAAAACCGCGGTATCGCGGTTTTAACACTTTTTAAACTTTCTAGCAGAAACTGCTTCGGCGCTGCGATACCGCGGTTTTAACACTAACGAGACTAAGCACCGGCACCAGCTCACCCTGAGCTGGTGCCCGATGTTTGCATCTCATACCTATCTTCAGAAGTGGTAGGTTTCCTTTAAACGTGTCTATCACCATTAGCCCATTGGACTAGCATTAACATTTATAGCTGTAATGGTCAATTTAGAGGGCCATAAGCAGCTTGAGAAATGTCTTTTATTTGTTGAAATTGGTTATTATTGCCATTTTTCTATGGTTCCACATTGAACCATCTTATGTCACAATGATTTAGTGAGTTCAGTTCAGATGATTTGTGCTCAGCCTGAGAAATGCAGCCATCACACAAATTACCCATGGTTGTCCAAATAATTGGTGTGAACCTTACCAAGCAGCAAGGAACAGCTCTAGGGGGCAAAACGAGAATAGCAGATTTTTATCATTATTCAGTATTAGATTTATTATTTTAGTATTATAAATTGCATGTTATAAAGAACATTTAGTGAAAAAAATAGTAGCCTCTGATATCACGTTACTAGAGCTTAATGTGCATCACCCCATAAACAGATTTACAAGGATCTATTGTATCCCTAAACAGAGTAACATCACATTCATATCATATATGAGTGCAGGTTCTTGCATGAGCCCATCAATGATGTGCTAAACATATTCTAAAAGCAGGATACATATTTAATAAAGAATATGAATTGAAGATTGTACTAAAGGAAAACTTGGCAACTATTACAAGATATCATATTAAATATTTACAGCTCCTGGCATCCAGTGTGGTTACAGTTTGTAACAGGAGACAAGGTGACTACATCTTACTCAGATAAGAGAGACAGGATGAGCTTCCAAATCAGAGCGAGTAGTGATGGTGTTTCCCTTGGGGCCATCTTTTTTAGAAAATATATTATAATGTGATAATATTGATGTTTGGAAATTTCATATTTAGTCTATAGAGATTAAAGATTGAGAATGTAAATTGTTTGTATAACATCAGTGAAATTTTTTGCTTGTGAATAGTTGGAGCTTATAAGAGGGTTGAAACCAGATGAGAACGGTCAGTGCCCTCCCCCATACATCCATAAACTGCTGCTATGGAGCATGTCACTGAGAATATGTTGGCTCTATACTGTATAAATGTTCACTTAGTTATACTGGCCAATGCAATACATATCATTCTGCCAGAAAAACCCATAGAGAAAACCCATTATGCAGCTATTCCATGGGCCAAAGCCTATATATTCAGTGGGAAAGCTCCACCTCACATAAGAGTAGTGCTCACATATAGGTGCACAACCCAGAATAGTAAGAATCTAAAGGTCATGGTAGAGTTAGTCCAGTTTTTACATTCTTTACAGTCCAGTGTTTACATTGTGTTTTGAAACGCAATACAACAGCTAAGGAGAGGAGATTTGCCCCTTTACATTGTGTTAACAAAACGCAATATTAATGTTATATTAACACATGTGTCTGTAGAGGGGAGGAAATCTCCACCAGTGAAGCATTTCCCCACCTGATTGCAATAGACAATAGTGGTATCCATTGGATTGTAATGCAAAGGTAAGGGGTTGTAGAAAGCTCAATATTTGTCCTGTGTATATAAGTATATATCTCTGATTTATAGGAATACACAACATAAAGAGACTATTATCTATAATGCTTTTCATGCAGGCTTTCAATGTGAAAATACTGAAGCCATTTGTGTAAGTGGTGTGTTTTACCTCCAGATCAGTACATTTGCAGACTGACTCTTTAGTAGTTCTTCAGTATCAGCTAATGTTTGCTGGCTGGAAGCAAATTACCTACATACAGAAATGATGAGGACTCCCACAGGGAGGAGACATCCATCCCGGTTATTGAAATAGAAACTGCGGACTGATCACAAAGTTTGCATATTCCCAGTCACGACTAGCTCTAAGGGGGAGATTTATCATTAGGCAGGATTTTGAGCAGGTTAGACTGGCAGGTTACCAACAGTCGGATTTATAATCCGGTGTATGTGTAGTGTTAAATGCCTACTGACGTGACTATCAGCTCTGTGTGCTCTATGGAAATAGACTGCACCATTCACACATGTTTCACATCTGCTCAATTTCTGCCTTTTTGCAATGTTTTTGCACAGGAAATTCTCAGATACCTCAAACATAAAATTTAGCAAAAACTTTAAAATTGAGTGAAAACTTCAAAATTGAGCAAAATCTCCCCCCTGTAGTAACAATGAACCCACATACACCACCTCCTATGTGGTATAGTTTTGCGATTAAATTTGCGTTCTTTTGAAAATTCTCAGTCGATAAATGTGGTGTTGTACGGTGTTGCACACTCTGTGGTGTATTTTTTCTGCAATTGTGTGACTTTAGAGTTGCGTTTTTTTCACGATAAAAAAACCTGCAAAAATGATGTTTGCACAAAAAATTTGCAACATTTAAATGCTAAGAAGCTACATAGGACTAATGATAAATCGCCCCCTATGACTTTTACAGCGTAGTATAGACCTGATCAGATATTGTTACCCTTGTTTATAATTGTATTCATTTATGGAAACTAGTATACCTGTGTCTTATCCATATGCCTGCATATTGTTAGAATTATATAACTATTCTCTCTGTGACTGATATACCGGAGCACTGGATGGATTCATCCTGATGACGGGAAAATACAGGTTAAAACGTAAAGTGCAGCATAAGTCTTCAAATTCTTTATTACTAAATAAATGATTTTCTAATTTCATATAGTGGAAGGTGCTGAAGTTCTGATACTTTCCAAATTATGAGAGCTTTTTATTTGTGACAGTTGTGATAATTATTGTAATGAGGCCCAGAAAAGATATAGCCCATGTGTATCACTAATATAAATATTAGTGATTATTATAAATAATAATCTTTATTTAAATAGTGACATTAAATTCCGTAGTGCTTTACAAATCATAGGGGACGTATACAGTCATATGTAACAATTTGGAATGAGGGCCCCGGTTTTGTAGAGCTTAGAGTCTATGAGGATGAAGGGGGTGACATAAGAGGTATAAGATCTTGTATAATGGTCCAGCCATTCTTTATAAGGGAATCATTAACATTTATTGCCCATGTGAATCACTGTGGACAAATCTAGGAACATGGTTTAAAGCATCTTTAACTTAAACAAAATTCTGCCTTGTGTGCAAATGCTAGGATGTATACATTCCCCTAATTCAGCTAAGTGTAGCATTTCAAGAAAGTGTTGCAGCCATGTTATATGAGTGGCCCACACTGCTACTACAGCATATTGTAAATGCTGACTACGCACTGAGATGATCTATAACACAGAGCTTCTGAGATGCTTCAGACCAGTGTAAAAGAAATTCTTGTGTACAGAATGATTGTGTAGGAGAATAATGGTGCAATAGTTATATATGGTGACTGTGATGAACCTTCCACTCTCGAGTTACATCATGGGGTAAACCTATGCTAGAATGAAAAACAAAATTAACACACAAAGCCCACCCACCTACACAAGATGACGCCTTTAATTAATATTAATAAGTTAAATAAGCGCCTGTCTACTTAAGTCCCTCATCAATTTAGTAACCCGATTTACAGTTTCACAACTATGCAATTATCTATACTATTACTAAAGAATGGATACTGGTAACGTTAGCTCTTCAGAAACCTAGATTCTTTACAGCTACAAGCAGAGACTTATTAAGTTTTAAAAATGTTATATACGAAAGTACAGTGCATACATATAAACAAACAATTGTTAGATAAATAGGTTAAAACAACATACATACAATACATACTGTACATAAAACAGTTATAAAAAAGGGATAAAAACAAAGCCTTACTAATGAATAGTAGCAGATATCCGTGCTGGGAAAGCTCAGCTAAGAATTCTTTTGGGCAGCATTCCAGGTGTTATTTGGAGTCTCAATATGAATGACAATGGCCTATAGCATAGTTCCATGATTTATAGACCTCCCAGCTTATGACATCACTGAAAATGGGATGTTCACATGCTAATTATATTCTGCGTCCCCCTTTGTGAAATTTTTTTTTAGGTGAGTTGTTATTAAATGCTATAACTCTGGATAGGAGGGTGAAAGAACCTTATTTTGATGCACTGTGGCACCAATCCGGTATAGATAGTAGAACATGTCCTAGTCAGAACCGCTTTTCACGGATCACTCATATAGTTCATAAAGGGAAGATTTATGGCAGACTGATACAAATCAGTTGTGAAAAACTCTGTTAAAGTACATTTTTACAGAAGATTACAGCAATGTTTGTATGTGAGTAGACTTAATGTCATAATTTTGAAACTTTCAGACCCAGTATGCTGTAGAATTACCAAAAATAGATTAAATGGTTTGATCAGACTTATAAAGGTGGACCTTTTGTTTTCCACTTACAAATTTTGCCTATTTAACATGGCAATATTTTGCAACTGTGTTTGGAAAAAAATTCAGAAATGGTCCAAATCACAGAACATGCTTACTTACCGCAGGTAGAAATCTGTGATGTCACACAGGTGCATGGCTCTGATAAAATATGTATCCAATGGAAGGAAAGAATGAAAGTTCCTATAGAATGACAGCAAGAAGAGATCTAGAAAACCACGAGCAAATGATACAGAAAATATATTGCAAAACTGTAGAAGTTGACATCATACAAACTATAAAATGTATTTGTTGGAACTGGACAAGCCTTTAACATCATTGTTTCTGTTCGTGACCCTTCCAGTGTTTATAATTGTTTCTTGTATCTGCAGTAGCATAGACCACCTGCTTTAATCGAATACATTTTAGAAGCCAGTCTATTTTGTGTGAGTAAGCAATGCAGAACCACTGCGAAGAAAGTGGAAATATTAATAAATGATTTACTATGAAAAAAATCTGAATCCATAAATAAAATATGATCTTACAATTTTTTGGCAGAGCTAATTAGCGAAATTGTGTTTTATCAAGAGCAGTGTGAGGGACTAATCTCCCCACTCACTAACTTTCAAGTGACATTCAAGACTTGCTGCGAGCCTGTAAAAATGATTCATCTTCTGGGCTTTAGCTTGTTAGTGTTTTAAGTGCGTATTTGCATTTCCATTTATCAGTTTTCTTGGGAAACTATCAATAGTGTTACATCTCACAAAACAACATTTTTAACTTTGTAGAATATTGTTTGTAGACAACATTATAAACACTTATATTATAGGAGGCTGATATCCATCCTATGGAGGTACTAAATCAGAAAAAGCATAAGGATAAAACCATGTCTGATCTGCAGCAGTGCCTTGTCCTAAGGTGTCCATTAGGTTTGGAATATTCATATAGTTCATGGAGTCTAAGGGTGCAGTCACATGTTCAGTTTATCAGATGCAGTTTTGATGCCCAAACAACGAGTGGAGTGAAAATAGAGGAGGAGTAGAACTTCGTAATGATAATTCCTCACCCATTATCATCCACACCTGCTTTTGGGTTTAAAACTGCATCTTAAAAACTGAACGAGTGGCTGCACCCTAAGGCCGGCGCCACACGTGGCGCTTTTGTCTGCGCTTGCAAATGCAAACGCAGACAAAGTCGCGCCCACCGGGGCGGGCCTCGGCCCGATCGCATCGGCGTTTCTATGGAAACGCCTGCGATCGGGAATGAGCCGCCGGTGTTTCACGTTAAATTAACGCTAAACACCGGCGGCTCGTTC
Source organism: Engystomops pustulosus (assembly GCF_040894005.1). Classification (NCBI taxonomy): domain Eukaryota; kingdom Metazoa; phylum Chordata; class Amphibia; order Anura; family Leptodactylidae; genus Engystomops; species Engystomops pustulosus. The sequence goes on from NC_092415.1 coordinate 147,672,734, forward strand.
CCGATCGCTGGCGTTTCCATAGAAACGCCGATGCGATCGGGCCGAGGCCCGCCCCGGTGGGCGCGACTTTGTTTGCGTTTGCAAGCGCAGACAAAAGCGCCACGTGTGGCGCTGGCCTAAGGGTGAAGACACACGTTGCGTTTTTATGCCGTTTTTGGGCCGTTTTAAGTTAGTGCGTTTTCAGATCGTTAAAAACGCATGCTTTAAAAAATGCATCCGTTTTTTGAAAACGCATGCGTTTTTGTCTGGTTTTTCGAATTTGCGCAATTAAAAATGGACAAAAACGGTTTTAGGCCGTTTTTGGGCCGCTTTTACTAAGTGCGCTTTCAGATCATAAAAAACGCATGCGCTAAAAACCGCATCCGTTTTTTTAAAAAAATGCATGCGGGTTTTTAAACCGCATGCGGTTTTTGAAAACGCATGCGTTTTTGTCCGGTGTTAATTGCGCATATTCGGAAAACCGGATAAAAACGCATGCGGTTTCAAAAACCGCATGCGTTTTTAGAAACCGGATGCGTTTTTAGAAACCGGATGCGTTTTTTAACGCATGTGTTTTTTACGATCTGAAAACGCACTTAGTAAAAACGTCCCAAAAACGGACTAAAAACGCCTTGTGTGTCTTCACCCTAATGGTGAAGACACACATGACGTTTTTAGGCAGTTTTTGGGCCGATTTTAGTTAGTGCATTTTCAGATTGTAAAAAACGCATGCGTTAAAAAACGCTCTACTAAAAATGGCCCAAATATGGCCTAAAAACGCCCTGTGTGTCTTCACCCTAAGGCTGGTGCCACACGCACCGCTTTGTCTGCGTTTGAAAACGCAAACGCAGACAAAGCCGCACCCACCGAGGCGGGCCGCGGCCTGATCGCATCAGTGTTTCTATGGAAATTAACGCAAAACACCAGTGGCTCATTCCCGATCGCAGGTGGGTGCGGCTTTGTCTGTGGTGCGTGTGGCGCCAGCCTAAGGCAGAGGGTTCCTACTATACCTACCGATACTTAGGTTATTCTCTCTGTATCAATCATCTTTATGCTTCAGGGCTTTGACAAAGTCAATAAATTATCCTGCATCTAATTTATGAAAGCCATTGGGATCACAGCGGTGCAGTGGGGTCCAGTGGAGCTGTGGAAAAGTACAGATAGGCCATGGCTAGAAAGTGTAAGAAGAAGTTGCTCAGGACGCAAGCTGAACCTTTTCATCAGGACATTTGAGTCTTTAGCTGTACCCCTGGACATGCTTAAATTTACCATATAAATGAGCAAGATAGGTAATTTAAGCTAATTTAACATATGTTGCCACTGTACTACAAGATTTGCTTTTCTACATTGCCATTCAGTCTACAAGATCCACAAACATTAAGGCAGTTTTTACCTCCAAGATTTCTAGAACATTTTAATAACCAAATTATACATAATTTATAGAAATACATCAGCAGTAATAAATTAAAAATGAATTTTATAGCATTAAGCAAATGGATTTTTGGATATATCACTATCACATAACGGCCCACATTTATTAAATCGGTTGCACCAGTTTTATGTCTGACTTTGCGCTGAAAAGAACGTGCAAACTGCTGCACATGTATTTATAAAGTGTCTGCGCCAGTTTTGCCTCACAACTGCACTGTGTTTGCTGCGCCACAAAATTCTGCCCCTGAAGGGGCTTTCTGGTGCAGAGCGGCCTGCGCACCACATTCATTATTGCAACTCGACAGAATTGTGTCACACGCTTTATGTTAAAGGTGCACCAAAAAAAAGTTGCTGCACACTTCTCGATCAGTGCAGGGGGCGCCAGATTAATGAAGACCAAAAGACAGTTTTGATGAATCTGGCGCACACTGAACACTCCACAGGCAAACTGCTCGTAGTACAGACTGCACTACTTTTGATAAATGTGGCCCAGTGATTATGCTTGGAAGGATCATAGTTTATCTTTCTTGACTTCTGATAGTGACAAAGCCTTGGAATTTGCTATAATAGATTTGCTACAAACATATTTTGTGTACTTCCATTTAAGCTCTTTTACTCAAAATAAACAATTAGGTCATTACTTTGATAGGTTCATCATTTAAATATTTCTGTCCGTCCTTTAGGTTACATGCACACTTGCGTAGAATATGTCAGTGTGGTTTCTGTTGATTCAAAGCTAGCACACATCCCCATTAATGTCTTTGGGCTCATACACTTGCCCATGGTTTCCAATGCCCTATGTATGAGGTGACTTTTCTACTGTCATTGGTACACTGATGACACACACAGGGTCAAAAATACCAATTTTAAAAGAGATTAAAATAGCCTTCATTTTGAATGAACTAAAACATAACTAGTGTACAGTGCAAAATTCTGTAATCTGATTTTAAATTCACAGTTCAGCATCACCCAAGCATTAGTATAGTTCTATGTAATTTTTTCTTATCGATTCCTATACTATAAGAAAATCTACCATTAAAATCAAGCATGATAAACCAGAGACACTTACTGACAGATCCAGACATTGTGACTATGGTAATCTTCTTCTATTTGTTATAGATGGCCTTCTTCCTTCTTAAATTAATGTTTAAAATTAAGCCAAAAGCCCCTTGTGTTGCAACTTCACAGGCTGTTGCACTGTGCAAAGTACTTCCCCCCTCCCACTGCGTACTGAAACTTTTTACACACATACAACCGCCTTAGGCGCCGCAGAATTACCCATATCCGGACAACTATCGTGATTCTAAAACTTCACTTTTATTAGTATAATAAATTAAACTACTGGCTGCGGGGGGGCTAATTGTATAGTAATTTTTTAATATGCAGTGTGCAAAAGGCTACTTGGATATCATTCTTTAGCTGTAGTGTACCTTTGGCTGGCGCAGTGTGACTGGGCTGGCTAGGGACCTTATCATTCTCTGGTGCTACAAGTAGCCGAGTGATGGGTAGTGCTAGATATTGTCAGGGAGCACAGGGGCATTTACTTGTATGGCAATGTGTGAAAGTATACCTATACTGTAAGCAGAGTGACAGGGTCTGTGCACAATCGGGATCGTGTTTGATCTCAGATCACAGCACCCAATGCATTAGGTTTAGAAGATAATAACTCTCTGCATTAAATACTGTTGATATATATTCAGTCACTCTGCTTGCATAGGCTTATATCCCTGCTCCCTGACTCTGTATTTTTGAGGCCACTTAATTTGTCTGGGAATACCCCCTACCAGATAGCCACTAGGTCTCATACTTTGCAGTCCAGACTCATTGGCCGTCCCAGTAAGGGTTCATAGCTACTGCCTTGGATACCTCCAACACTAGTGGTTCCATTTCACAGCTATCTTACCTTAGGCACCTGTGTATTTAATAATTTTCCGTTTCTCAGACTGAGCAGCCAGTAGTTATACTACTATCAATTTTAATTTATTATACTAATAAAAGTGACGTTTTAGAATCACGATAGTTGTCCGGATATGGGTAATTCTGCGGCGCCTAAGGCGGTTGTATGTGTGTAAAAAGATGTTTCTAAATCCCTGCCGTGACAATAGGTCCAATGTTTAGAATAAATTATTATTATATATACACCACATATCTGTCCCTAATCCTCCTTATTTCCTCACTCCTTGGGACTTAAAATCCCATCATTTGTTGCACCTTCTTGCTAGCTCACGGCACACTGCGCATGCTCTCTGCTATTGCAAGTGTGTGAGTGCATTCACTTGTGATATAAGTGAATGTGCAACCCACAGAGATGCGCTGTATTAGAGGGTGTAAAACGGAAAATTGGGTGCAGCAACAGTTTCAGCCATGCCTCTGCTGCAGTGAGATGCTCATTTACATAAAAGTTTAGAGTTTTCTCTAAAATGACAAATTGCTGGGAAAAGGAAGGTAGGCCTGTGAAGCTTTTTAAGTATTCTACATAATAGGGGTTTTACTGATTTGGAGAAGATATACTTGCTATTAGACCAAATGCACACAAATGAAGTCCCATATATGATTATACCAAAATAGTCTATCCAGCAAACAGAAAGTGCTTGCATTATATTTTGATTTAATTCATGGACACCCCTTCTGTACAGGCCATGGGATTGGGCGGTCATATGAGTTCGTTTTCACGGGCTGCACACAATCGTGTTTATTCCTTTTGTGCAAATTGCTGAACTCAGTTTTCATATATCATTCATACACATTTAGTGGCTGCGGCCAGGGATTCCCTAAACCTTCATGTGCAAAATGGTTCCCCTGAGGAAGCAACAATGGTGAAACCTGCGTCATGGCACCTACAGTACTTGTACTTGCTGAAACAATGGGTAAGGGAATATAAAATTATATATATATATATATATATATATATATATATATATATATATATATAACTCTGCGGCATCTTTGCTAGGATAATTAGCAGGTCACTGTACCTGTACTGCCTTTTTCCATTGGTATTTTGGTTCCAATCCAGTCAATAGCTATAAGATACTTTTACAGATGACCTATAGAAGAAGTGTTCTTAATACTTAGAACAGGGGTTTAGTCATGCATTACTGTTAGTTTCATCTACACTTGTGGAACCTCCATCTGTGTACTATATTTCAATGAAGGTTATCTTTTTAAACAAAATATCTTCAAATAAAATTGACATTTTATTCTTAACGTATGGTAGTATTGACTCCTTTTTGGGTGGTGAATTGTTGATATAGGCTAATCTTCTTGACATGGGGTCGTGAGAGGAAGCCAGGCCTGAGAATGGGCTTGAGAATGCAGTTGTTGTTCATGTTCTATGGTGTGCCTAAAGAGTGCAGTCTGTTGTAGTTTCCATGATGCCCTTATGGTCCTTACAACTAGATTCATTCCATGTGTGTTGTGTTTGTACTGCAGTGTATGCTTATTATAGTAGTCAAAAATTCTATTGCCTATGCCAGTGATGGCGAACCTTTTGGAGACAGAGTGCCCAAGCTGCAACCAAAACTCACTTATATGTCGCAAAGTGCCAACATGACAATTAAAGCAGTAACTGATTGATCCTTGCTGTATCACAGGTTTTAATCGTATTGGCGTGCTGAGTTCACCAATACAATAGAAAGATGATAGAGAAATTTGGATTGTAGCTTCCCACCAGGGTCCCTGAGGAGTAAGGATCAGGGGACCCAGAGCAGGAGGTCCAATAACAATCCATCTCTATCCACACCTTCTTGTTCTTCCTTTAGTCCTGGCAGCCAAATAGAGCTGAGCATGGCATGTCCTCGGCTGTATTGGATCACAGGAGAAAGCCTTTAGTCCTCGCTGGCAAACTCTATGTTGAGGTGAAGGCCTGGGTGCCCACAGAAAGGGCTCCGAGTGCCACCTCTGGCACCCGTGCCATAGGTTCGCCACCACTGGCCTATGCCCTCATTTTGCAATATGATATTAAATAAAGGAAAACAAATTAATGACTAATCACCTAGAGCCCCAGAAAAAAAATCTATTCTTTTCTATTTAGTTTTTGTTTATTTTGGTTTTGTTTGCCTTTTTTATGCTGAGATGTATGAAGTATTTTTGGTGGGTTTATTTTTTTACATGTATTCCTTCTTTTTTCTCTTTTTTATTTTAATCATCTAAATTTCTGTTGCATACATTTATAGCAAAAAGAAAAAAGATATAATGGAAAGAGAAATGAGCAGATTGTATTTGAGAAGCGATACCAAAAATTGAACAGCCATTCTTCAATCTGTATCATGTTTTCTAGAATTGAACATATGTAACTGTGGAGTGGATGGTTTTTTGGCAACTTCTCTGACCACTCTTTCTGAGTAATTGTAACCAGCAGGGAGTACAGTAGCTATAATGACTATACTTAACGATATAAAGGTTCTGCAACCATCCCAAGTGGAAAGATACTTTAAAGCAATATTTTCTATACTATTAGATTTCTGTTTAAATAAAACAAAAAAAAAGAGCTGGATTTATTTTTATTTTAAGTACATGTAGGAACTTAATTTCCATGCTTTCAATTATTATTTTTTGGTATACTGTGGTATTTTATTAATGTCAAACAAACTAGGATTTTTTAACTTTTACAATTTTGTTTCTAATAAGTTAACATTAATCTGTAATATCAGTCCTTATAATGGCTGGAATAGCTACGGTAAATAGTTCCTGTGGGCCCAGATATAATCACATTTATGTTGCTGATCACAGTGCCCTGAGTCAACTGTGGGCACTGATCAGTTGCCATGAGAGCTAGGGGCCTGCTCCCACAAGTTTGGTACTTTCTATTAAAAGCTGTATAGGAAGGTTGTAGTAGAAAAGCAGTGTAATAATAGTATTTTGTATAAGAGATCAGACAAAGGGATAAACATACCGGAGCCAGACTTCAACCAGAAGTCCAGGTTCGGAGTTCAAGCTCACCCCTCTGAGTAACACCGGAGATTGGTGCTGGCACCAATCGTGGTTGTTAACCCTTTAAATATATTTAAATGCATAATTTAACCCACCAGGATTTAGGAAAACTACATGGTTAATCTCTGCTCATCTAATCATCCATGCAAAGGCCTATATTGCAGTATTTAAATGCTTTTAAATGCCGGTGGCATGCCGGCACGCACGCAGGGGGAATTCAAAGGGTGGCAGCACCTATCGCAGGTGTTACCAGTGAGTGTTTTGGTTCAGGTCTGGGTACCTGAAACGAACTTCAGGTACCATCACTAAACATATCTCCTAGTGGGACAGAAATACTAGTTAGAAAGTGGTATCTAATTTACCACTTTCTTTAGAATGTATATATAAAGTACATATATATATATTAAATATGTTAGGTACTTTTTTCCCAAAAATCCCCAAGAACATGTCTTTAAAGCCTTAAGGACACACCCCTTTTTTACTTTTTTACTTTTCATGTTTTGCTCCTACCTTCAAAAATCCATAACTTTCTATTTTTTAGTATGCAGAGCTTTATGACGGCTTGTTTCCAGATTGACAAATTGTACTTCCTAGTGCAGTGTACTGGAAATCTGGAAAAAAAAGGAAGGAAGCAACAGACACAAGGAAAGAAAGGGAAATGATCCCATGGTCTGGGGAAGGGAAGGGAAGGGAAAGCTGGAGAGAAAGTCAGACAGTTACAATATGAAGAGGTTATAGAGATATATGTAACCCAATCTTGCCATACTTTAGTAAATAGCTTCTCCTTATCAGATAACATAGAGTGCAATCTATCATTGATCATGATCCAGTTCATTTTTGTCTTAACCAACTGTAAAGGAATAGTTGCCTTCTTCCAAGAAGTAGCTATTGCAATTTTTGCAGCTAGGAAGAGGTAAGATATAAATCAGAGCAAGTTTTAATATATTTTTAAAGATAAAACTTTCATTGTTTTTCTATATTCTGGCGCTAATAACTTTATCATACTTCATTGTACAGACCTGTAAGGTCTCATTTTCTGCTGGGCGAGATGACATTTTCATTGCTACCATTTTGGGGTCTTTACAACCTTCTGATGACTTTAAATTCCAAATTTTGTGTGTTGCAAAATGATTTAATTTGTTTATTTTATATCAGTTCTAATGAAAGGGATTGAAATGTATAGGTTTTTAACGTTAAAAAAAATGTTTTATAGTATTTACAGACCCCCTAGGGTACTTTAAGCCGAGTGGGTGTAATCGTTCCTATCATGTACTGTCGTACTGCTGTAGTCAGTGCTGGGAATACAAATCAGGAATTGGATAAGGGCAGCTATTGTCTATAGCTCCTAAATCCTAACTTCCAGTGCAACTCCCATAGGAGCATTCAGATCAGGAGACTTGGAAGGAACGCTGAACCATACAACCCTCCTGGGAGAAATGTATGACATCAGAGCCAAGTCAAACTGATACAGGTAGCCTAACCTTCACCCGTAATGTATGCTGAGTTTTAGATTTATTATTAAACAAGAACAACTTTAGCATTGAAATTTCGATATATATCCCATTATTAAATCATTCAGGAAGTGCTTCAAAAAGTGTCCATAAAAATGAAATAAAGGTTATTCATCAATTACCACAATCACCAGAGGTTCTTAATTGTGTTATAAAATGAGAAGTTAGTCCTTCAAGGTGACACATTATTGTTGTGGTACATGACACAATATATTCTGATGGGTTTTCCTATTTTTATGTTTTTTTTTCCTTTGATTATTACAGCTTGAAAATTAGATCAAAAGAAACTGGGATTTATACATAAGTATCTATTCCCTTCCCCAAGGAAGTATTGTAGCAAACCTACTTTTCCAGTACTGTATATCAATGAAAACTGTATAAGAATTTGTCGTAGGTTATTATAAGTGATAATTTGTATTGTGCCTACTGACTAGTAAAAACGTAAGAAAATAAGTATCAGGCATTTGTCTTTGAGGGGAAAGTTGGACATTCCAATGCATACTCATTTCCAGCAGTGAATGGTGGCGGCATACAACATGAGTATCACAGCAAGCATGTGATGGGTCCAAAATGAATAGACCTCGAGTTCATAAGTCCAATCCAGGTCAACATCTACAAAGAGTTTGTATGTACTATCAGTGTTTGCATGGGTTTCCTCCAGGTCTTCCAGTTTCCTCCCACACTCCAAAACATACTGGTAGGTTGCTTAGATTGTGAGCCCCATTGGGGACAGTGACTGGTTAGGCAAGCTCTGTGTAGCGCTGCGTATTTTGTGTGCGCTATATAAAGAAACAATTAATTATTTATTATTTCTACCTCAAAATCAGTGCAATCCCCAGATTAGACCCCAGAAGAAATACAGAATCAACAGAACTCTGCATTCTCCAAAGTTTGTATCTTCAACCTGGAATCTGAATCTAAGAAACTTTGGACCTTCATTCATTAATGTCATTCACAGTTTATAATGGTAAATCAAATATAGCAATCTAACATGGATGGTGAAATGATCACTAGCTTTATAAAGCTCCCACCAAATCTCACCACTTGGTTTCTAGAGTAGGCTAATGTAATACAAATTGTCTGTGTTAGTTAGGGAAACTTCACATCCAAGCGAGAGTCACAGTAAGGAGCCTCTAACACTTGCAGATGAAAAAGTCCTATATCCAAAATGTTTTGGTCCAGCAGAATAAAGTAAAGCTGAATTAAAGCCCAATGGTGTCCATTGGTGACCATAATTCTAAATATGTAGGGTGCAAATCTAACACATAAGGCCATGTTTTGCCAGGGTGCTTGTACATTCAATACTATTCCCCGGAGCTAAAAATGCCAAATATTCCAAGCAGTCATTTAACCTGCACTTGAAAAAGTGAAAAAAGAAGAAAAAAGCTTTATGTTACTTAGCAACAAACTACAGCTCTGTTTTATTTCTGTCACATATGAACAGCAAAATAACCTAAATTGCGGGAGTTTTCCAGCTGTGCCATCTCCAGCACTCTGTGCCTACAGAGTTACAGGTGGTTACATTATTTTGGTTTGCAAATGATGGTTGTTTCTGGAGGGAGGGTTAAGTCAGAAAATGTCTAGTTCTAGAGCCAAATATATAGCCCTCTGAAGTGCACCCCCCTCCAGATTCTCAGCCCTCAGGCTACAGGGAGAATTTGCTGCACACAGGAGCTCCTGCTCCTCACAGATAATGGAAATGTACACTTTATATGTTACTACATTTTGAGAAGGGATAATATCAACTAATAGTAATGAAGCATACAATAATAGATATCTGTACATATTTTAGAGGAAATTTTGAATGTTAATTGCCAAATGCATCACCTGGTTGTCTGCTTTCAGAATTATATAGGTTTTACGGGTGCCTTTACTTTCTAGCTGAAAAGCAGATATCTAGTTATTACAGTTTTAGTGATAGTATGTGGATTTATTTATGTGAACATATCAATATGAGGCATTTGTGAACTGTACACATGTTCATCTATTACATTTAGGACATGTGAAGGTAAATATTTTCTGTTTTAAGCACATTTTTTGCCATCAAAGTCAAATTTTTAGTATTTTTTTTACAAAATGTTTCAGCTTGAATTAAAATTGCGTGAAGGCGCCTATGTCTATAAACTCTTTAATGCAATTTTGAAAATGGGGCAATTGTCTGCTTCCAGAAAATATATGGTTTGCTGTGGTTTATTTTAATTCTTTTTTCTGTATTTTCACGACAAAATATCCAGAAATGCCGGGCGGTGAAAGGGTTAATACTAGAGATGAGCGAGTATACTCGTCCGAGTATACTGCTCGGTCGAGTATTAGCATACTCGGACCGGCTCGTTACTCGGACGAGTATCTCGCCGGCTCCAGCTCGAGCAGTAAATTAATAAAATAAATTGAATAAAAGTATTTTTATTGTAAAAAAAAAATATTACACGTTTGCAGATGTTTTACTTGTAAGAACACATTGAAATAACACTATTCTTCACTTTCCAGGTGTTCGCGCGTGTCTCCCGCTAGGTTCGGAGATGTTCGGAACATCTGGAATGTGAAGAATATTGTTCTTTCAATGTGTTCTGCACTTAAATGGTCCTGTATTCACTGTTTTTAATGTTTTAATTCTATTCTTCACTTTGCAGCTGTGCGCGCGTATCTCCGAACCTATTGGGAGACACGCGCGCACACCTGCAATGTGAAGAATAGAATTAAAACATTAAAAACAGTGAATACAGGACCATTTAAGTGCAGAACACATTGAAAGAACAATATTCTTCACATTCCAGATGTTCATGCACATCTCCTAACTTAGCGGGAGACACGCGCGAACACCTGCAAAGTGAAGAATAGTGTTATTTCAATGTGTTCTTACAAGTAAAACATCTGCAAACATCTGAAAATTTTTTTTTGCACTGTTCTTTTACTGTTCAGTTTTATTAAAAAAATGCTCGGGTCTCCCATTGACTTCAATGGGGCTCGTTATTCGAGACGAGCACCCGAGCATCTGGAAAAGTTCGTCTCGAATAACGAGCACCCGAGCATTTTAGTGCTCGCTCATCTCTAGTTAAACCCCCTTGGTTGAATTCCCGGGTGAAGATTCTATCATCTATCTGTCTAGTTATCCATCTCCTATAATCTGACCATTTATATATCTTTCTCTATCTATTTTTCAATTAATCTTCTCTCTCTCTTCTACTGTATTTATCTCTCATATCTATCTACTGTATATATCATCTACTTTATAATTCTGCATCTAGAAATCTCTATCATCTTTCATATTTATCTTCTATCATAATAATTATAAATAATAATTCCTTAACTTATATAGCGCACACAGATTACGCAGCACCGCACTGTGCTTGCCAGATCAGTCCCTGTCCCCATGGGGCTCACAATCTATTCAACCTACCAGTAGTTTTTTGAAGTGTGGGAGGAAACCGGAGGACCCGGAGGAAACCCACGCAAACACAGAGAGAACATACAAACTCTTTGCAGATGTCGACTAGGGCTGCAAGGCTGTAGTGCTAACCACTGAGGCACCATGCCGCCCATCAATCTCCCTATCATCTATCTCCTATAAAATTCTCCCATATCACAGTTTCTTTTACCATACTAAAGGGAGCCTCTTGCTGACTGAGACTGGTCATAAAATTTTATTTTGGGGCCCCACTTTTAGTTTTGCCCAGGGCCCCTCTTTGTCTAGAACCGGCCCTGTTCCTAGAATCCCCCAGTGGAGCATAAGTAGCTGTAAATCTCCACTCCTACATAGATGGCTTTAAATGGCAAAGCTGTGAATCACTGCTCCTCTCCCTCCACTATTTGGCTTTTCTGCCTCTTTAGTGATCTTCTGCATCCAGTAGAGATTTCAGATTGAAAAAAAAAGAAAATTGGGGTTGTGGATAAGAGCAATAAGTATGATTTGAAAGAAGCACTTTTCTCTGATAGGATAAATGACAACATTTCTTGTATACACTTACAATTAAAGGGGATCTGTGACCTCCTTCAAGCAGCATGCTGTAGAAATGCACTGTGATTCCTGACATACATTTATTATTTGTGTCTATTATACAATTTCCTAGACATTTCCATCATAATCCATATGCTGAGGTAGTTGGTGCACCCAGGGTGTCCTCAATACTATTCCTGCCTGGATCCCTTTCCATTAGATGTCTTGTTAGAATATGAATGAAAACGGCAATATTTCTGGAACTGCATAATAGGCACGAATAATAAAAGTATGTTGGAAATCATGTCGAATTTCTCTATAATAAGCTCCCAGCAGATATTAATACTTGGGGTGGATGGTAGATTCTCTTTAAGTAACCCCTAAGCAACCACATAGTCTAGATAGAATATATTCAGAAATGTTTGAAACAAATCATATAAATTTATGTAATGTATGTAATATGACTCTTTTTTATTCTAAAGTACTATGTAATATGTTTGATGTATTGGGACTGTTGCTGAGTTAATCTCATTGGACTTTTCTCTAGGAATTGATGTGCTTGCAGTTGGCGGGTCATTATGCTGCTGCACCTGTGTAGTGTTAAGGTCAGTGTGTTTTTATGATTATAAATCCCATCCATGTCATTCCATTATAAATCCACTAATCATTCATAATGGAATGCCCTATAGCCAACAACTGGCCTTTGTATTAATCAAACCAACAATACCATCACATTTCTAATACTGGCATCCATTTATAACTGCATGAAACTCCAAGTGCAAAAGTAATGTGTCCTTGGCTCATGTCAAAATACAGGCTAATTATTAATAAAATATACATAAAAATTTAGCTATGTTAAAAAAAATTTCATTAATTAATTTTATTATGTAAACCTTTCCAAATGACATATGTCCTCCACTAATATGCATATGGCTGTAGATATGGATATGTTACTCTTATAGATGGCTCCTTTGATATCTGGAGCATAGATGTCTCTACACTGTACCAAAATAGAAATGTTCCCTTATGTTGGGATGGTCTCAAAGGTTTTTCCCTGCTTCTACCCACTCGAAACAACCAGTGATCCTGAATGATGCCATATTAACTTGTATGGAGCCAGTTTTTAAAAGAAGACAGTAAGGATAATTTTACCACTCTCCCCTCTGTGGAAATAGACCAAAGGGAATTATTGTCTGGGGGTTAACCTTTAGGAACATAGTGCATACATATGTTTTTGAGTTGTTTATTAAAGGGACTCTACTAACTTCTAAGTCACCGCACATGTAAAAACATAATTGTAAAAGACTGGGTTTTCTAGACATTCTGTGCCTTTTTGGTTTTGCTGAAATTTTAGAGAAAGTGCCATATTTATATTCATACCAACTATATTCCTGATTCACTGGAGGAGAGGCCATATATGCAGGTGCACTAATTTTCTTCTTTCCATGCTGCCCATTGGTACCCAGAACTTCTACATTATACAGTGATTAACATATGTCTTTGAAATAAAGTGTAGTAAGAAGAAAATGGTGCAATAGTAGATCTCACCAGATAATTGAGAATTTAATTCTCATATAGAAAAAAACTAAATTATCTCTGAAATGAGAAATGACAGGGAAAGGTTTCTCTGAAAATAATGTGTCCTGCACAATTCTGGTTTTATCAGTAGGATTACTTGGTAGCTAGTAGTCTCCATTTTAATATAATACCAAGGGTATCAAATTGGCACACTATGTTCTGCCTTGTACTGGCCCGGAGGAGTCCATGTTCCTTGCCACATTATGAAGTAACTGTATGTCCAAAGGTGTAATGAATTGACCCATTCGAGGGACAGTTATGACGGGAGCAGAGGTGTACAAAGGGGAAGGGGAAAGAGATTCCTGCATCTCCTTTTAAATCAGCACCCTCCCTTTGCTATAGTAAAAGTATAACAAGTAAATAAACATACACATGTTTGGTACTGCAAAGATGCCAAAAATAAAATGTCACATAATAGTGCGATGAAAAGAAACATTGTTCATTTATAAAAATAATTTTACTGACCAAATGTCATGAACCATAAAAACCCACTGCATATTAGGTATCATTATATATACAAAACATGGAATAAAGGTAACATTCTACTTATGTTGCACAATGCCACAACATTTATAACACAAAAAACATGCCCAGAATTGCATCAATCCCATTCAATGGGCAGTGAAAAAAAAATCTTGGTCATTAAGGGAATAAAATAGGGATGGCCTTAAAGAGAGACAGTCATCAGATGCCAGTTTTCTGACTCACCCATGTCACCATAGAGAATAGTGTACACATTTCTGAAAAAAAAAGATAACTTAGATGAAAGTTTACCTTTCTGTATGCAGAGCTGTGTCCCTAGTCCATGGGATTGGCCAGTGAGGAGTGCCCCCCCCCCCCACCATTGGGAAACGGGCTCAGTCATGCATCAATTTCAATTAGAAATGTGGGGACATAGGGATGCTGATGGCAGGTTCTCTTTAAGGGGTTAAATAGTTACTTTCAGCTTAGTTAATGTATTGCACACATTCACAATAAATATAAATATTATATTATATATAAATATATCAAAAGATTTTTTTGGTACATATTCATGTTTTTCTTCACAGCTACACTACATATACAAATGACATTGCTCTATATTACTTAAAGGTGGAAAATATGGCCTGCAATAATGATCATCTTTGCCCAGGTAAGTAGCCCCCATGGGTCTCTGTTGCTTACTGCTTCCTGGCCTTGCTTTTGCCGGAAGGTAATGCCTGGAAATGCATGCTTAACCACTCACTGGTCACAGCATTTCCAGGCTAAACCTAGCTGCAAAATGAACAAAAAAACCTTTGTAACATCACAAGGGACTGGTGGAGGATTTGTGAGGGTGAATGTCACTGTTATTTATTTTCCTGTGCACTGCTGATCATTATTGCGAGCAGAATCTTTCCATTTTGGCAAATCCTATACCCATAACTCCTTCCTCAAATATGCTGTGAGAAGAGAGGGGTCTCCATTTACTTCTATGAGAACTTAAAGAATAGCTAGGCAGGCAGGCTTGGTTATTATTCAGTTAGTTAAAGGAAATCTACCATCAAAATCAAGCATGATAAACCAGGGACACTTAGTCATAATATCCAGGCACTGTGGCTGTTGTGATCTTCTTATATTGGTTATTCTTAGCCCTTGTCCTTCTAAACTCAACTTTTCAAATTATGCTAATGAAACAGAGGTACTACCCTAGCCCCTTTGTGATCTGGCTTAAGAGATTGTTACACTGTCTCACCTTACCCCTGCTCCCTCAGCCTTGTGCAGTGTAGCAGCCTATAAGGAGGATGTGTCCTGGCTCCAACCATGACCATTTACATGTCTGTATATCACTCTGTTTATCAAACTATGTTTAGACTAATGGAAAACAATGCCTCCTTATGCTACCTTGAAAGGCCCCCATAAACACCAAGTATGACCTAAAAAAAGTCTAAAAACATGATGTGGGATAAAGTCAAACCAAAGGAACAGACTCTTAACTGTAGACAGCACTGTTTCGACCTGGTTGGGTTTGCTCAGTACAGCGTAGGGAACTGGTTTGGCTATTGACTAGGGTCAGAAGGTAAGAGTTCTCCTTATGGACACTTTGCCAATTAAGGCCAACTTATAGGCGAATGGAGACTTAAAGCCATAGATGCTCCACTAAGGAATTCTGGAAAGTATGCAAATACGTTTTACAAGGAGACCCAAACAGGTTGAAACAGCGCTGTCTACAGTTGGGAGTCTGTTCCTTCTGGGATAGATATACTGCTTTGGCTTAATCCCACATCATGATTTTAGACTTCTTGTAGGTCATACTTGGTGTTAAGGGGGCTGCCTTTCAAGGTATCAAAAGGAGACATTGGGGGTCATTTACTAAGGGCACCGATTTTTACTGAATTGCCCCGGGTTTTTGGCGCAGGCGATCGGATTGTGGGCATCGGCGCCAGCATGCACGCGACGCAAATCGGGGGGCGAGGCTGAACGAAAACCCGACGGATTCGGAGAAACCGCTGCATTTAAAAAAAAAAGAAAAGCATCACTGGACATGCGCTTACCTTCATCATGAATAGAATCGTGAACTCTGGCGGACCTCGGCAGACTTCAACACAGCAGCGACACCTGGTGGACGTCGGAGGAACTGCCTTAGTGAATCGCCGAAGACCCGAATCCATCACAGAGAACATGCCGCTGGTTCGCGAATGGACTGGGTAAGTAAATCTGCCCCATTGTTTCCATTTAACACCTTGGAAAATATATTTACATACTTCCCAGAATTCCCTAGTGGAGCATCTATGGCTTTAAGTCCCCACAAGCCTATAAGGTGGCCATAATTGGAAAACTTTCATAAGGAGTACTCTTAGCTTCTGACCCTATGTTTAGACTAGTAATGTATCCGGATTCCCATTTGTGAATCTTGTAAGATTAGTAACCATTGTATTTATGGAGGTCGATTTTATTTAAGAATTTAAAGCTATGATTGTTATCTATGGTCTGTTCTCCTAGAATTGTTGGAGTAAAGCTCTGTTCACGTATGCATTACACTCTCCATGAACTTCAATGTTGGTTGCG
This sequence comes from Engystomops pustulosus, assembly GCF_040894005.1. NCBI lineage: Eukaryota > Metazoa > Chordata > Amphibia > Anura > Leptodactylidae > Engystomops > Engystomops pustulosus. The sequence goes on from NC_092415.1 coordinate 147,689,126, forward strand.
TTCTGTCACAATTCTGTTATGACAGCTGAAAAAAATCTCTGGCTGCTTTGCTATTTTTCTACTATTTCATAACAGAGGGGGAACAGAACCGGGGGAACGGAGGGGTGAACTGTGCCGAACTGTCGTGTTTTGATGGTCTACCTAGACTCACTTCTTGTATATTATACATTAAAACTGACAAGGCAAGTCCTTAAAGAGAACCCGTCATGCAAAATAACCCCCCTAAACTAAATATATTTTCATAAACTGCCATTAGAGAGCATTGCCTCTATCCCTTCATTGTCCCTCTACATGCCTGTAAACCTAAGCAATGAGGTCCTAAAGCTGTATGCAAATGACCTGTGAAATGTCCAATGAAGCATTAGCATATTCAAGCTGTCCACTCTATTCATGAGTGGGAGGCACAGCCACACCCCCAGTGCATGACTGACAGCCTGTATAATGGTGTGAGGCTGTATAATGATGTGCTTCCTGATGCTGGTGGCCGCACCCCCTGCAGCCTGTGTGTGCATGTGTGTGTGTGTGTATATAGGAGAGATACAGCAGCTCCAGGCAGCCATGTTACAGCAGAACATGTCAGATTCATGTGTAGCTGATGTCTGTGTCTCTCACCTGTATATTAGGAGGATGCAGCATGTCAGCAGATGACATACACACACTAGCCATGCTTTACTATACATTACACACAGACATGAGCAGGGGGAGGAGAGGGGAGGGGGAACAGGGGTGACATCACTGCCTCTGGCCATGTGACCAGCCTCATTTACATAATAAAGAATAGATGATTTTACAATGAATAATGTATGAAATAACTAGATAAAGGCTGGGATGGGATCCTTGTGAGCTGCTCCAACAGGTAGTAGTGACAGGACAAGTGACACAGACCTGATGACAGTTGTCCTTAATGGTTTACAGACAGTTAAAGATGTTACTGATGTCAGATCATTGGACTTTTGAGAATTCTACGTATTTTTAAAAATCCAGGTGAACACAGATAAGGCTCAGTTCACATGTATATTGAGTTATTCTGTTACACTCTCCATTTTAGGAGAGATTAACTGAAACTAAAATCATAATGTGATTGGAATGCCTTCAATTAACGTTCCGTTCCCCTTTGACTTGAATGTACCGAGGGTTACTTTTCCTTATGCTTCCATTATTAATAATGTGGGCTGCTGCTTTTTCTGTTAATTAAAATGAAAGGTGAAACACCATTATGCTTTACAGCAGTCATGGTCATGGCTACCATAAGCTGCAAAATACTGGATTCATCTCCTTGAGGTCTATGGAAGAGTTTTTTAGTAATGCTTTGTGTCAGGAAGGAGGGGGCCAAACTGTAATGGATGGTGGGGGATGCAATGACTTTGTTATCTTTTATTGTCAACCTGTATGTGATGTAAATAAGGTGACATTTATTTTGTCTGCAAAGAACACCCCAACAGAATAAGGGCTGATTTTGGTCAAAATCAGGTGTGTAACTAGGAAAGGGTGGTCTCAAAGCAAAATTGCTCTTCATCAAACAGTTTTCCTCTCCCCAAACTACTAGGGTACTTGTACACTTTGCATATTACCTGCTGATTTGCAATACAGCATTTCCATGTGATAAATTTTCAATGTATTACAGTAGAAGTATAGTTTATGGGATTTATGACAATCCTATAGAGGGATTGCAGAAATAATCTACATCATACACAACATACATATGTTTATGCAGCACAGGCAATGTACACACACAGCAGACAGCAAACACAATGGGGCACATTTACTAAGGGCCGTGTGCCAGTTTTCTGTCGGACTTTGCACGTTCTTTCTTGTGCAAACTGCTTGCACAAGTATTTAAGAGCTGCCTCCGCCACACTTGTGTTGAACGCGACCCATTTGTTGCACGGCTGCTCTAGTCATCATACGACACAAATAAGGGGGTGAAATCCTGAATCTGGCACTCTCTGCACACTAAACAGGCAAACTGCATATAGTGCAGTTTGAGCTGTTGTTATTAAATGTGCCCCAATGTTCTATATATATATATATATATATATATATATATATATATATATATATATATATATATCACACAATGTACACATGTATGTGTAGCACACACAACAGACAGCACATACAATGTACACACACAACATACAGTACACAAAGACATGTATATACAGTAAAAACAATGTTCACATGTACACTGGAGATCAAAATTAGAGAACAACACTGAATTTTCTAAATATCAAGGTCATTCTGTGATATAGGTAAAATAGCATATAGATACCTGCAGGCTGTTGGTGTTATTCTGGCACCTAGTGCTAGTTTCCTTAAGTATCTGACAAATCCTATTCAACTGGCAACCTAACTTTTTGTTCAGTTTGTCCTGAATTTTGCATGGTGAATAAAACCCTTCGGCAGCAGGTTGTCCATCAGTCATAGCAAGCGAACATAGTTTTTACAAGTCTGTGATTTCTAGAATACAGGCGGTCCCCTACTTAAGGACACCCGACTTACAGACAACTCATAGTTACAGACGGACCCCTCTGCCCACTGTGACCTCTGATGAAGCTCTCTGGATGTTACTATAATCCCAGACTGCAATGTCCAGCTGTAAGGTGTTTGTAATGAAGCTTTATTGATAATCCTTGGTCCAATTACATCAAAAAATTTTTAACTCCAATTGTCACTTGGGCAAAAAAAAAAAATTTGTCTGGAGCTACAATTATAAAATATACAATTCCGACTTACATACAAATTCAACTTAAGAACAAACCTACAGAACCTATCTTGTACGTAACCCGGGGACTGCCTGTATTGCATCTTTACAACATCACAAAGTTTTTCACGTCCCTAAAGAAGACTGTTTGCCCTCGAAAATTAAAAACAATAGAGGACAGGATAATGCAGAGAATCTTCTTTGGTAATTGTTTCAACACTGCAGCTGGAATTTCTCACCAGTTCAGCACTAAACAGGGTAAGGATCTGTTTTATCATACAGTAGCGCACATTTATTAAAGTGTTTGTTCCAGTATTCTGTCGGACTTTGCACTGAAAAGAACATACTGTTTGCACATGTATTTTTTAAGTATTTTTGCAAGTATTGTGTTGCCGTACCACAAAATTCTGCACCTAAAGGGGTGTTCTGGTGCCAATTCAGACCGCGAGCCACATTTATTATAGCGACTCCACAGACTTGCACTCTGTATGTTAAAAGCGCACCAAAAAAAGTTGGAGCACACTTCCCAGTTAGTGCAGGGTGCGCCAGTATTCAATAATCTGGTGCACTCTGCGCATTAGTGACACAAAGTGCGCATAGCCAGTGTCCTGGTGTTTAAGAGCATTTGGACTGAAAGCCCACTCTGCAGTGACCAAACTTCTCATTAGCAAAGACTAACCTTTGCTAATTCTAGACTCACTTTTTCTGAGGTTGTGTGGACAGAGGAGAAGTTCATTTTAGTGATAAAAGCATGTTTAGTGATAAAATCATGTCATTATGACATGACCAGAGCAATTTTCAAGGATTTGGATGATTAAACAGTGTTCAGTTCCCATAGTAGTATTACACAATTGCCAATGAAATGAATGGGTTTGTCCTTTAAATACACAAAAGGGATGGAGACATTTAATGATGGTTCTGGACAAAAGTCTCTATTAAAATAGCCTGACAAATGTATGCTTTTTATGTATTTTATGTATTATGTCTTGATCATATTAGAATGGTTCTAATATGGGGATCTTCAAAGGGCATTACCAGCCATGTAAAATTGTTACTGTAGGGGGATAGTAATATAAGAAAATTGTTTATACCATTACTATTTCATTAGGCTCACTGGCAGCATTCCTGCTTTTCTACAGGGCATGGACTCTGTCACTGAAGTTTACGATAGTTTGCCCAGTCAATCAGTGGTTCCTGATTCAGTTCCTGATTGGCTGAGTATCCATCTCCATTGTTTCCTGTTGCATCAGGCAACACATATGAAGTGCAGTACAATAGGGACTAGAGTTCTACCAGAGTGGTGGGAGAGCCAGGAAAGTTATGTATCATGTTACCAGCCTTCTAAAGAATTTTTCAACTTTTAAAGAATATTTACAACTCAAATTTAATGTTGATGTCTTTTGTTTTATGATCCAATCCAATTTTCTGTTAGCCCATTTTAATATTTGGGTAAGTTTATATTTCACACTTTGTAATATATGTGAATTACAATAATTAGCTTTTACAATTAATCCATTGGAGGAGTCAAATAAAGGAGCTTACTACGACCTTGAATCATGGGGAGGTCATGTTCAGCAAACTATTAAAAGAGTTTTATCACTGCAAAAAGAAGTAATAGATATGATGAAAAGATGTGTTGCAGCAGTGGATACAGAATGCAAATTAGCTCAATGTCTACAATAGCCTTAAGGGACATGGATAGCTCCATAGGATTAAATCTCCGCACACCTGTCAGCACATTCCCTGATGAAACTCATAATTAGTATTTTGTTCTCCTTCTCACTTCATCTTGTATAATTGCACGGGCACATTTTCCATTTTAGCCTTCTCTATGTCTAGCTATGTAGAGTAAAAAGTGCTTCGAGGTCTGCTGAATAGAGATCAAATTAAACTCTGCTACTTAATTAGTGTGGCACGCAGTCATCTGATTTAATTAGAGATTCTACTGGCACGACTGGTACTGCATAGTCTTCGAGTAACAAAGCAAATGTTCCTTGTCTTCACAGACGAATAAATATAGTGTTTCAGGTTTTCACGAATAATATGTTCATTAAGCTAATTTCATTTGGTTTAAATACAGATGTATACATCTGACATAGACACCAGTTTCAGCAAGTAGCATCTATGTCAGAACATGTATGTATATTGATCATATATCATTTTTACGGTGTATTTTCTACCAAACAACCAGGGACATATACATGAATAACACCCTTGTTCTGGACACCAGTGGTCGATGTTAACTTTGTCTAACATAAAGAATGTTGCGTACCTTTTCCCTCATATGGCCTGGGGCCCACATACTGTAGTAATGATAGCGCCCGCAGATCACCTCTTATATTTGCTCCACAGTCTTACCTTCTTCATATCTGACCATATTGCTTCTCCCTGCTGTCCTGTTTTGATTTAGAGAGCATCTTATCTGGCAGGCTATATATGAGCACCAGCTGATGGTTTTTATAGTATCTAATTTTGGATACAACCCAACATTGGTTGCCAACCAGAATTTGCCTTTTTTTAAAAATATACAACCTATTAAAAATCGCAGAGAGTTAACATGTATCACTGACAATTGGGCAATGTCAAAGGGAATCTGTCATCAATATAAAGGCCTAAAAGCCGCCACCAACCTGCTATCCAGTATGGCAAAAGAGAACATAGATCCGCTCTCCTCACAACCGTATCCAGGACTTCTCCCTATCATCCCCCATACTCTCTACCAAAGTGTGTCAGACTGTCCCCCTCCTTTCGATCATTTAAATGTAATCCGAAAACCCACCTGTTTAGGACTGATTGCAATATTCAATAACTGCACCCCCATGAAGGAAAGATCCTTCTTTGCACAATCCTGAATCTCCCAGAATATAGAAAGAAATCTTTGTCATCCTCTCATAGTCTTGAGTAACAGACTCAGCGGCGGTTTATGGGTGTTAATCCTTATGACAGTTTCTCTTCCAATTAAATGAATATGGCATCAAATATGGCAAAAAATTACCATATAATTTCCACAATTAGCTTGTAGAAATCCATCCAGTTAATAAAAGTTACAAACCCAGTCATTTGTATTTTTATCAAAGTCATATTTTACAAAGTGTACACAAATGGTTTTCAACCTTGACCCAGTAGGAGAATAGCCTGGTGCCAATTTTTTGGTTTATTTCTATTATTTTAACAAACTAAGGCACAAGTGCATTAAATGTCCAATAAGGACATTTAATGCAGTATTTAGGTGAGATATTCCTTAATTTGTAAGTCAGGATAACTACATGCTTATCACAGTGAGCTATTCTTATCCTATAGGATGAATGTATTATTCTGTAAAAGCATTGTTTTCATCAGAAGTGATGTGGTATTGAAAAGGCTAATGTAAATTTTTTGGGTCCTATCATCCAACCTGACACTAAGGAATGGAGAATGTGCACCATTATAATGTACAATTACAATGTACAGCATAATATGTATATAACATATACTGTGTATGATGTATATATCCTGTATCTGTGATGTGCATATGCTGTATATGTATACAGTGTATGTTGTCTGTATATACTGTATGAGAGTATATATATTGTATGCTTGTATATGGCAGTGTATGTGTGTATATGCTCCTTATGTGTGTGCATTAGTGTTTTAATGTGTGATTGTAACTGGCATATGTGAGTATGCAAATATGAATATTTTTTATAATGCTTCCATTATACAGCATATAGACCCCTTCGGAGTATCTTCTTTTTCTATTTGAAGCCATTTATGCTTAGTTGCCAGCACTCCCTTATGCGTCAATCATAACCGCATGCTGATAAGTCTGATTATTTGGCATAGACATTCCCCTTTGCTTTATAGAATAATCAAGAATCTTTATAGCAACTCTCATTTTTCTTCTTATTTCACAACTTCTTATTTCACATGAAATTTATTAGAAGTTGCTGAATTCCCTGTATAGTGCTTATAGGGAGTTCTAAAGGCATACAACAAAAAATACAGCACCCTAAGGGGGTAAAGTCACCTTACAAAATTAAATTATATTCTTGCCACCCAAGGGAGATCTGCATTCCGAGAATTTAATGTCTTCTTTCAGGGCCTTGTTCAAGATAATTACATTTTTCTTAATCAATGATTACAATGAAGGGTAAAACATAATGCCCAGATGTAATATCCCTTTCTCTTCCCAGATTTTTTCTGTTGTCTTAGGAATAGCCATTTTTGTTTGCAAGGAAATATTAACCCCTTCTCGAAAATGGACATAATAGTACGTCCCTGCGGGAAGATACTAACCGCACCAAGAAATTCTATTCTATTCTAAATTCTCTCGAACAAAGCCAGCACCAGAAGCAACGGCGGTTAGCTCTATATTACAGCTCACACCTTGCTCTGACACTCTCAATTGGAGCCAGCTCCGATCACAAGTGTTTAAACCTGCGGCGTGTAAGGTTCTTCCCTGTTGGGATCGGATCCTCCATGCCGCTTACCGGGAGGTGGGTCCTATCCTCTTCTGGGCATCCACGAGGTCTCCTGAGTTCAGACCCCTTCCAGGTCTGACTGTAAACTGTATGAAGAGAGCTCAGCCCTTGAGCCCTCTTCATACACCCTTCATAGCTCCATGGTGGATATATCCGCCACGGAGCGTGAAGGGGTTTAAACCAGCGATCAGAGAATAGCTGGTCCAAGTTGGTAAAGTAAAACCAGTTTTAAAAAATAAGTTTAAAAAGTTAAAATAAATAAAAAATAAATAAAAGCCCTAAAAATGTCGCCGAGGAAAAAGGGCCTTGGTGTTAAGGGGTTAATTTTTGCCGCCCAAAATGAATGTATTGTTCAAAAAAATCTTAAAAATCCATGCTAACATAAAGCAGACATTTGGGAGATGTAAACTAAACAAAAAAGATATTATACAGTTATATTTTTTCTAATCCTTGAAGCTATTTGTTTCAGGACCTCTCTTATATACATTTTATGAGTTGACCAAAGTAACTCATCTGTTACTTCTTTGTTGTTATTAAACCTAAAATATTCTATTATACTTCTTTCGATTTCATTACATTAGATTCATTTGTATTACTAATCTGTATTATTCATATTGTGACTATTACAAATATTCTGTATACCCTTTAACTGTGATATGCCAAACAGAAAACCTACAATAAGATTCTACTCAGCTTAAGTGCTGTAATTAATCTAGTAAGGAAGCCCTGTGTGACCAAAGACCAGGCTTCTGATTTCTGACCACATACACTGCATGGAAAATATTCTTTCAAGTGAAAGACTTTTGTTCTCATGTTGAGCCATAATTTATCAGCAGGCTTGTAACTCACACATAAAGAGATGCCTATTTTCAAACCACTGGTGGTATTGTTTTTTTTTATTGTCGTTTTTACCATCCCTTAAAAATAAACATTTATGTAGAATCTGATCCTTTTTGACGAATACCATGTTTAGTACAGTGGAGTCCCTTAAGCTGCCATGTTACAATTTGAATATTTGGACCTTTTTTTTTCCACTGCAGCATTCTTGGTATATGATAATTGTTTTTATATTTTGATAGATCTGATATTTTGGGACAAAGATGTATTTATTTTTTTACATATGTTGTAGGGAAAGTGGTGTGACTTGAATTCTTAATTTTTTTTTTTTTTTTTTTACTGATTATTATGGTATATGACTCTATGCACCTGGGGGATAAGATCATATATACAATATGCTGTAATATTGGCAGCAATATGGCAGGGATCATGCTGTATAGGCAACATAGTCAAACCTAACATATGTGTGTGTTTTTTGTGTTGATTCCACCTCCATAGGCACTAAAATTACATATACTAGTCTGAAAATAATAACTGATCCTCCAATTAGGTCATAAAGCTGGAAAATCCTTATAAGAAAAATAAGATGTCTACTTTAGATTTACTTTAGAATAATGAGAATTTCAGCCAGATTCTGCATAAATATATTCATTATTACATCAATGGATGACTTGATATATCAGTAAATTTAACTTTTTAAAAATTTGCAAGAATTTTCAATTTATTTAACAATTTTGTTTTACAGAATTTGTACCAAAACAGGTTCCTCGGCCTGGCTGCCATGGCTTCTCCGTCGAGGAACTCTCAAAACAGACGGCGATGTAAAGAGCCGCTAAGGTACAGTTATAATCCGGATCAGTTTCATAATATGGATATCAGGAACAGTCCACATGAAGGAGTTACTATACCACGATCAACAAGTGACACTGATCTCGTCACTTCTGATAGTCGGTCAACTCTGATGGTCAGCAGCTCCTACTATACAATAGGACACTCACAGGATCTGGTAATCTATTGGGATATAAAAGAGGAGGTGGATGCTGGAGATTGGATTGGAATGTATTTAATTGGTAAGTGTTTACATTTTATATTGTATTGAATTTGAATTATTCATGTTGTGTCATCTCTCTGTTACTTCTCTTGCATATGGGCATTAGGTAAGGCCTAAAGTTTTTATTGATTTTAGTAAATATATGAGCATGTGTGTGCATTTCCTGAAGAGGCGTGCTGGTTTTCACTAAGTATTATATTTATATTGTAAACTGATGAGGGTTCATTCAAACATTCAGCTTTTCAGATGCAGTTTTCAAATCCAAAAGGTGTGGATCATAACAGGTGAGAACATATCACTGAAAGAAGCTACTCCGCCTCTTTTTACACTCCTGATTTGGACATTCAAAACTGCATTTGAAAAACTAACCTTATGAACTCACCCTTGCCTGCCCAGGGAGACAGGCAAGATGAAGCGCTAGGATAAGCGCAAAACGATTTTTCCCTGCACAAGAACGTATCCTCTGTAGCCACTCTCCCCTGCTTTGTATGCCATTTTTAAGATGAACTAATAAAGAGAGAAGTTTTACAGAAGTGGTGAGTGCCAACTTCGATGCTCGGGGCAGCATGCAGGGGATGGATAAAATCCCATGGCTCAGTTCACTCAGGGCTATTTATTGTTTCTTCTGTAACCCGACTTATTTATTGTAAATCAGCCTGATTCAGTACTATTGTGACTTGTGGTACTGCCAGATCTGGAAACCTGTATACTGTGTGATCCTGAGTCCTGAACTTGTACTTGAACCTTGTATCCTACCTGAACTCCAACCTGTTCCAGAATCCCAAACCCTGTATCCCACCAGATCTGGAAACTCAAACCTTGTATCCTGCCTGATCTAGAAACCTTGAACCTCTACCTGATCTGGAACCCTGAACCCATACTCTGAATCCTTTTTCAGAAGCTTTACTCTGTACCATGTCTGTTCCCTGATAATTATATGTTTGCATATTTATGTGAAACCCTGACAAAATAGCCAGCCATCAACAAACTCTGGCATGCAGAGAATGGGGCATCATGTTTGCTCTGGGTAAAGTGATGCAGGAGCTATCCAGTTATCTGATAGGGGAAGCATCCAGGGATTAGATACATTTCTAGGGCTCTGTTCACTTATGGCTGGTTATTGTTTCTTCTGTAACCTTGTGAACCTTGTGCCCTGAACCCCAATGTGAACTGTTATCTTATATGATCCTGTATCCTTCCTGATTCGGAACCCTGGTTCCGGCCTGCTATCGAACCCTGGAACCCCAATGTTATCTGGAACCATGACCTGGAATCATGTATCCTGTATGACCTAGAATCCTGTATCTTGTCTGATCTGGAATCCTGCATCATCTCTGACCTGGAATCCTGTATCTTCTCTGACCTGAACCTTGTATACTGCCTAATCTGGAGACCTGATGCTTGTATCCTCCCTGATCTGGAAACCCTGGAACCCGACCCAATCTGGAACACCAATCCTTGTGGCCTGCCTGGTGTGGGACCACAAACCTATGCTCAGAACCCTGTTTCAGAGCCTGTACCCTGTTCCTGAGCTTGTATCTTGATCCTCTGCCTGTCCCTGATACTCATATGTCTCATATTTATCTTAAACCCTGACATTTTGGTAACCCCTTTGGCTTATTTGTAACGTAATATAAACCTTGATATGGTAACGTAGCTAGAATTTACCTGTATATTTGTGGTTGTATAGATTTCCCTTTCATTCCATATTGTTTTCTCAATAGTGCTATCATAGAACCCTAACAAGTAATGTGTTGGTTAATTAATGGGGTTTTAATTATAGGAACCATATATGTAGATGCTAAAATACTATCATTTGCATTAATCACAGTAATAACGAATAACATTTTATGGGAAAATTAGGTTGCTTTTTCAGCTGTGCCTCTTGGAACATATAATTGTGGGTACCAAACAGAGTTTGCAGCTACAGCTGTATTTCTAGAGGTCTTTTGACAGAGTTGAAAGTAATTTCAAGACTATGAGTTCAGCCAAGGACATAAAACATGACTTTTCACCACAGTCTTAAGCCTGATATGCATTCAATTGGTTTTATTATGGTGATATGATAGTAAATTATATAAATGTGAACAGCTTCATCTGAAAAATACTCATAACTAGTAGTGAAGAATGAGGTTTCTGCTTTTCTAATACATTTATTAAATTATGTATGAATAATAAATCCTGATGATATAATTGTTAGTGTTTACAGTAACAGGCAAATACAATTGCATGTACAATGGCCTCTCATGACTGCAGGTAATAATATTACAGTGATCTTTTCAGGGCCATTGAAACTCGGTGAGGGTATATTCACATTAATTTCCTTAGTACATTGTCTATATTGTGCTGACCTGAAGAAGCTCCTGTCCTCAATCTAAGGCTCCAGTCACACGGGCGGCAATTATGGCCACGATCACATCTTGCCCACAATATAAATTTGTAGCACATGACCTGGTCAAGGGGTCTTTTATGACGTGTCCTATTTTCTGATGTGGCAGCTCGACTTTCAGTAGAGAGGGGAAGGATGAGGAGTGCTCACTTCTCCTGCCTGCTTAATCTGGCTGCAAGTTACGCCTAGGATCTGATCCGGGTGAGAAGACAGCTGTGTGAATGAGGTTTAATGCTGGCTGCACATGAATGTGTTAAGCCCCTGGAAACTGACTTGTGTTCTGGCCAATGCCATGGATTGAACACATTGCACAGGGCAGGAGTCCTTGCATCATACTTAAGTATGCACCATGTCTGCCAGCCAAAAAGCATCACCAGTACCATGAGAAGTGTCACAATGTCAATTAAATGACAGGTTGTTGACTTTTATATGTGACCTGCCTATTAAGTGTAGATATATTTTGCATTTGTCTTCAGATTGAGGCCTCAGAAGTAACTACTTATTACTAGTTAAAGGGGTCTTCACTACTGGCATGCATCCCCCATATGCAGACAGGAGGATATATAAATGTTTGATCAATGTGTGATGACTATTGGAACACCCAAATAAGGATCAACAAGTGTCATAAATGTGCCAAAGTGACCCCCATACTTTTCCTCCTATTTGACCTCTTTGGCAGTGGAATAGGAGTGAATCGAGTGTTGGATTTGCATTTGTGGAGTCCTAATGAGCCATGGAAGAACATCCACATTTTGTACCTTTACTCAAGACAAAACAATGGATTCATGTTCCAGAGAATGGAAAGAGTCAGACAGTAGTGGACTTTAGGTTCGATTTCACACCATAATGCATCATTATTCTTGTTGTCAGTAATCCTAAAATAATTAAAGAATAAATAAAACTTTGAAGCAATTTTTTATCTCAGAAATGAATAGAGCAGAGAAATGAATAGAGCACAGGATAATAGTTAATTAGTAAATAGTAGTAAATTTACTTTACTGTGACTTCTTTCTGCTCCTTCCTCATCCTTCAGTGAACAGTGAAAGAATTCAGAGGTCCCTCCACTTCAGGCAGATTGGGACAAGAGGACGATCTATTAGTGCTCTATGGCAGTTCTCTGGCGGCTGCAAGAAATTGTGATTATTCTAGTGACTACACCACTTCCATGCCTGGCGTAATTTTGTTCACCAGCCAGAGTGGCCAACGGATAATTCAGGAGGTCAAAGTTTCATGATGTATCTGCCGTGGTGGAGGGCGGCGTGGCTTTCCCGGGCCAGCCCTCCCCTAAGATCTTTAACACTTTTCATACCTAGAGAATTGGTCCCTTGATTATTAAGCTCTTTGAGAAGAGTTAAAGAGTAACTGTTATTTTTAAAAAAATTGTTATTATTGTGTAGGTGTAGTGTTGTGAACATATTTCTTATATACTTCATTAACAAATTCTGCTTGGCTTTTAAAGAAACAGGCTGTAAAGTGCCCCTTAGTAACAGTGTTACTTCTCCATTGTCAAGGCAGTTCCATCTACCATGTTGAAGACTGCACTCTCTTCTCCTCGGAGAGTGTTAACCCTTTCTGCTTATTCCCTGGCTGTAGTATGCTTTGTGCATTATTTTCAAACATGAAGCTAAAAGTGAAGGGTTAATCCTCATTGCCTAAAGCTGCGTAAATTAACACAAGGTCATAGTCAACCTCCATAGACATACTATACAGGCTGCAAAATGGATCTCTGCAAGAGGGAGCTCTGGAGCCTGTTTTTTTTTTACAAACTAAGAAAAATTTATTAATGAAGTATATCAGAAAAATGTTCACAACACCCTTCCAACACACATTATTAAAAATGATGGTTACACTTTAAGTCATTAAGGTCCTTTATCTCTCTGGTGTATGTATATATATAAATATATATATATATATATATATATATATATATATATACAAAATCGAAAAAGCAGCAGCACAGTCCTGGTGAGAGGTTGTAATGGGTGCTATCCTTGACTCCAACCAGTCAGAGTCCCATAGACATTCAATCAATGAAGATGGCAGCACTCCAAATTAGTGAAAAAAACTTCGTGTTTATTCCACCTCCACACGAAGTTTTTTTCACTAATTTGCAGTGCTGCCATCTTCATTGATTGAATATATATATATATATATATATATATATATATATATATATATATATATAATGTTTACTATAATTATCTGAACTAATAACTATTACAGGCAGTCCCCGGGTTACATACAAGATAGGGTCCGGAGGTTTGTTCTTAAGTTGAATTTGTATGTAAGCCGAAACTGTATATTTTATAATTGTAGATCCAGACCAAAATAAATTTTGCCCCAGTGACAATTAAAGTAAACATTTTTTGGTGTAATGGGACCAATGATTATCAATAAAGCTTCATTATAGATACCTTACAGTTGATCATTGTTATCTGGGACTATAGTAAAGCAAAAGTTTAGTTATGCTTTAAGAAGTGAAATATTTAAAATGCGAGCTACCTTTTAAATTTTTCGATGGTTCAATAGGGAGGTATATGGACAGATTTTTTTCAGAATGTTTTCTGAAATTAACATTATTTCTGCCTTGCGACCATGTAAGAGTAAAGTTCTTTGGTGTAAAACTGGCCTCCCCAGTGTGCCTGGGGTTTCATGTGGTTGAGGAGGGAAAGCCACTGTCAAGCACCTCTGGTGGCAGTTTATCCCCTCTGAGAACAAAGGATCAGGCATGTTGGAATTTATCATACCATCTTCCTAAAACAATTGACAAACCCCATACACAAATGATAGCTTGTCTGCTGAAAGATATTTATGGGCACTTTAAGGTACCTTTTCATTGTGTGTCTTACTTACTGCTAAAATGAGATTACATAATTCCTTATCCGTCCTAAAACATTTAAAATTTATTGAAAGGGACAGCTAAGGACACTTGATAAACTTGGTAAGTTTATTTTTTTCTGTATCTTACTTCACTTTCTAAATATTTGCAGATGAAGTACTGTCAGAAAACTTTCTGGATTATAAAAACCGAGGAGTTAATGGATCTCACCGAGGACAAATTGTCTGGAAAATTGATGCCAGCTCATACTTTGTGGAACGTACGTAAATTACATATTACTTTACTTTGGTTTAACAACTTGCCTTAATATTTTATTGCAATGACAATGTAATAATGCAGTTATTTTGTAATGCTAATTGCACTTTTTTTTACTTATTTTAGTTTGTTATTTTATTTCTTGCTTTTTTAAATGTAGGTTTCTCCATGTGTCAGATTTTATTGTGTGGGTTTTTATAGGACTACAAATAATGTAGGTTGCGTTACTCATGTGTACAGAGTTTGGGTAAACTGAATTCAACTGAATCATTCAAAATATTTCTGTTGCTCATCAATGTTTTGTATGACTTTCTTTTAACTAGGAAGATCGGAATTTATGTTGAGGATGTGCCATTTTGGAATAAAAAGTACTTTATTAAGTATAGTATTGTGTGTTTTTCCAAAATCAGTGGTATAAAGTCAAGAATTTTTGTACCAATTTCTTTATGCATATAAGATATAAAAGACTCTAGACAAAACTATGGAGGTATGGTAAGCTGAGATTAGGTCCTTTAGGACACTCAAACATTTGGTGGGATAAGGGTAAATTGTTTTTACAGCAGAAATGGGGAAATGAATAAAATAATATGCAAAAATAAGATCTTCTTATATTTTTTAACCATCACCCCCTTCTTTCTTAAATCAACTTTAAACAATTTCCTATGAGCTTGGGGGGCTACCCTAGCCCCCCAGTGATATGGCTTTACAGGCTGTTATCAGTCTCTCTTGTGCAATGAGCAGGGTGTACAAGGGAAGGGTGAGACAGTGTAACAGTCTGTAAACATGGATCACAGGGGGCAAGGGTAACCCCTCAGGACCATTAGCATCATTTTAAAAGTTGATTTTAAAAGGGTAACCAACATGAGAAATTGTCTCTGGTTTATCATGCTTATTTTGGTAGTAGATTTCCATTATTGGATTAGGCTATTATTATGTTCAGCTCAAGTATTCTTTTGGCGTTATCCTCAATGATGATTTACTTCATGCAACACAAATGTCTGCGCTTAAGGGGGCGTTCCGCACCTTGCGCAAGATTTAACATGCAAAGTCCAACAGAATTGTTTTGCACGCCCCATCCTGAATCTGGCACCCCTGCACACTACACAGGCAAACTGCATATAGTGCAGTTTGCACTTTTATTAGTAAAAATGCCCCATTATGTTAAATTGGAAGGAAGTAATGCCTCCCATGATTCAGGAGTGAGAGGAAAAGTTGGATCTTCCAATTATGGCAGAGTTTCAGTAAGCAGAATGAGGATTTTTTTCTTTTTTTTCCCTCTTTGTTGGTGGGAAAGGGAGGTAGTGTATGCTATTTGTACTGTCTACTGGTACAATTTATGATACCAATGTTATAGTATAATATAAATCTACATTTTGCTTGGATAACTTATATTTTTTAGTATTTTGCATCAAAATGTAATAACATTTTAAAATATACAGTATATAAAAGATTATTTAAGGTGTTTAAATAAAGCCTAGATGTCATAATGGAGTTAACTTACCAAGTGTCATGCACTTTTTATTTTGGTTCTAATGACAGCCTTCATGAATAGCGCAAATGTTGGCTCTGTCAATTGGAAACGTCTAGCCACAAATGGAAACTGGTCAAGGTTTTTACAGTTGAAGGGGAATGTATCATCAATTTAATTTTTCGCTTCTTAAAATCAGATAGTGAACCATATCACAAATCTGTTTCATTCTGTGGTTGTATATTTTGTTAATCTGTTGTCTTTATGTGCTTATGAGAGCTGTCATCTTGCCTAAGCTGCTTCATCTTACAGCTGCTTTATAAAGATAGACAGCAACTGACTGGAAGTGACTCATTGAGGTCTATGGAAACATAGTCTGTACAGATGAGGGGGGTGGATGAGCTGTGATATCACTTATTGTCGCTAGTTGATGCAATGATAGAGTGTTCTAAAGGAGTGAGATTTTTTTTTTTAGATTAGTAGTGATTTTTTAAATGATGATGATGAATTCTTAAAGCTATGTTACACATAAAAACTTGCATTGAAACATTTTCTGGGAAGTTATATAACGATGCAAGTATTTATTTTACTAAAGGAAAAAAGATCATTGTGAGTCGTATAGCAGTACAACTTAAGATGATCCTTGCAGCAAACTACTGTCCCCTCAACTCACTGACCATTGTACATGCATAGTAACTTTACCTTCTCCTTCTATAGTAGATGCCAGAAGATTGTAAAAAAGGGATGATGAATGTGCCTTAGATTGTGATTGTGAATGTGATTCCTCAGTTTCCAGGACATAAGACACATCCAGATGTGTCTGGCAGTAGCTGCCCTATAACAAATGTATATGGGTAAAGAAAAGTCAGAGAATATAGTATCTACAGATCAAGCATTTGGCCACCAGGTATCTAATGAGTTAGTCCTCGTAGAAAAAACGGAGATCCGCACCAAACCAGGATAAAATAATTTCTTGTCCTTTTGGACTTTATTATATAATATGTTTAAAATTTAAACATGGCATGTCCCCTAGACCATATAGAGGAAGAAACCTACGCGTTTCGAGTGCACGAGGCACTCTTAGTCATGGTTGAAATGTTTGTGGGGGTTATCGGGATATATACCTATTTCCGGAAAAAGTCCCGATCACATGATCCAGGGAGATTTTCAAAACATGGAAAATCTCCCGTATGTTTATAAAAACAGAACAGAAGAAATATATAAAAAACCACAATGTGCACTCATATTAGAGATCCATATAACATCAAATGAAATAATAATCATATCAATAACTATTATGGAAATTTCTGAAGACATGCAACATTCCAGAACATAGCGTCTTTCAATTGGACAGAGTCTAACAATTCAAATTCTGTACTGGATTGTATAGGATCAGTATATACATCAATAATAACATATTAGAAGCTGGTATGCCATTTAAGATAATACAAACTCAATAATGGAACATAATCTCATGTTTGAAATTCATGCCCACTGGGAATCTGCTATTAAGGCAGAAAATCCAGTAGGCTTCGCGGTCTCGTAGGGTTTTGCTACGGTCACCCCCCCTTTTGCCTGGGCGGATCTGTTCTATTGCACAAGCTGTAAGTGAAGCTACTCTCCCTTGGTGGTGTTCAATAAAATGTCTGGCAGCACCGGATAGATTCTTGGTATAGGTATGTTCTCTCGACAGATTTTTGTTGCTATTGGTGATGTCTCTAATATGTTCTAATAATCTTTGTTTAAACCTACGAACGGTGCTGCCAATGTATATCTTTTCACAAATAGTGCATTTTATTTGGTAGACCACATAGTCACTGTTGCAATTTAGGAAAGTTTTAATATTATATACCTCCGTGTTCGTACTATTAGAGAACGTCTTAACCGGCGACACATAACCACAAGATTTACATGGATAAGAACCGCATTTGAAGAAACCCACATGATGTAACCAAGTGTGATTGCTTTTAGTTTTTGTAGTAAACATACTAGGGGACACAAGGTTGCCAATTGTTGTATTTTTACGTGCTACAATCTTGCAGCCATCGCTTAATATTTGAGATAAAACCTCATCCTCATATAAAATAGGGATGTGTTTATGGATGAGATTTTTTATATTGTAAAATTGATCTGAGAACTGCAACATTAAAAATGGAGCTTTGTTGTCATTTTTGATATGTGTTTTATTTCTATCCAACATGTAGTGACGATCTTTTTTGTCAACTATTTTCTCAGCTCGATCAAGCATCCAGTGTGGGTATTTTCGTTTTTTGAGTCGATTCTGTATTTGTGTGGTTTCTTTTTTGTAATCTGTGTCTAATGTACAATTCCTCCTGGCCCGTGTAAACTCCCCCACAGGGATTGCCCTAGCCACATGTTTGGGGTGTGAGCTATCTGCATGCAATATGGTGTTCCCCGCAGTTTTTTTGCGGTGTGTGGTGGTGACAATTTTTGTCATCTCAACAACATTTAGTTCCAAATCCAAAAACACGCATGACATGGGTCCATACACACAGTGAACTGTAAGTTGAAAGGGTTGTCGTTGATATACTCGTCAAACATTGGCACGGCAGACACATCGCCCCTCCAAATAATGAGTATATCATCGATGTATCTGCCGTACCAATGTACCAACGAAGAAAACGGGTTGTCATCTGAGTAAATAAAACGCTCTTCCCAATACGCCATAACAATATTTGCTAATGAGGGCGAAAATTTCGCCCCCATAGATACTCCTCGTGTTTGGAGATAAAAAACACCATCGAATGTGAAAAAATTGTGTGTTATGAGATACCATGTGGTCTCCTTGATGAACAATTTACAGTTTTCGCTATAATCGCTGTATTTATTTAAATGGTATGAAAGTGCATCCATGGCAACTTGGTGGGGTATAGAGGTGTACAACGACACTACATCGCATGTGACCCAGTGTGAATCGGGTGTCCATATGATATTTTGTATACCTCGTAAAACATCTGTAGTGTCTTGTAAGTATCCAGGTATACGTTTGACCAGTGGCTGTAGGTGCACATCAAGCCACTGGCACAAGCGTTCATTAAGTGATCCAATGCCCGCAATTATTGGTCTCATTGGGGGTAAAGTAGCATCCTTGTGTATTTTCGGAAGTGCGTGTAATATAGGGGTAATGGGGTGTTTGATTTTAATATATTCACCCTGTTTTTCAGTCAGGACACCCAGAGCCAAACCCTTATCTATATGCTGAAATAATATTTTTGAAAAGGAATTGGTAGGATTGGAAGGAAGTGGTCTATAAGTAACGATGTCTTGTAATAGTGTCAGTATTTGTGCCCTATACATATCTTTACTCAGAACTACCACTGTACCCCCCTTGTCTGCCATTTTGATAACTCTCTGGTCATCGTATTGTAATTCTTTAAGAGCTTTTCTATGTTTATTGCTTAGATTAGGTTTGTTGGGGGATTTATTGTTATATAATTTGAGTAATTCCCTCTCTATAGTATCCTGAAATTTATCCATTGCCTCCACTCTAGTCTGTATAGGGTAGAAGTCCGGATTTGGCACCCTAAAATTACAGTTGCTCTCATTAATATAGCCTTTATCTTCACTATGTTCATTCAATTTTGACAACATAAAAATTATATTTTGATCCGAAAAATTCAAATCACAATATTTGTTAGTGAATGGTATGTCATTCTTTATAGGGCATAATCCCTCCTGGGCAAAAAAATGTTTGCGTATGGTCAATCTGCGAACAAAATTATTAATGTCCTTGAGCGTAGCAAAAAGATCAAAGTTTGAGGAAATAGAAAAGTTTAATCCGAGGGACAAAACTTCAATTTGTTCCACAGTCAGAGGAGTATCTGAGAGATTCAAAACATCAAGAACATCATTGGTATGTACATCTGGCTTTTGTATAGACATTTCCGTGTTATTTGTCTTTTGACTTATTTCACAGGTTGGTGTCTCAGTTTTCTCTGCGGAGGTGAATTTTTCTTTTTTACGGTTGCGTCCTCCTCGTCTGATGCGTTTTTTGACGTTTTTTTCTTTTTTATAATATGAGGTTGTTTGTCTCTCATTATTTTTACGTTGTTGTGTTTCTGTTTCTGAGACTTCTGTGTCAATATTGGATGCCTCTGATGAATTGAAATTCACTTTTGGTTGTTTAGACGTTTTATTTGGATGTTTTTTTAAGATGGAACGGGGAGTATCCCACGGCTGATCTCTTCTACCCCATTCATACACCTGGTTGTAGGTATAATCAAATGAGTCTCTCTTGAACTTTTTTTTCTTGGTTTCCATGATGGTTTTTTCCAGATTATCTGTTAAGGTCTTAAGTTTATTTTCAATTTCCTGAAAGCTGTTATCATCGATTTCCATTTTTAAATTTTGTTTAACAGTTGTGATGTTATTGGATATTTCTTGTAACTTTTTGTCCTCATGTAAAATAATTAGTTTCATCAATTCGCTAGAACAATTTGACAAAATATTGTTCCATGAGGTAACAAAATCTTCCGAGTACACATAAGTCGGTATTTTTTTTAAACGAAGTCCTCTAGGGATCATGTCTTTACTGACATAATTGTCCAAAGTCGTCCGGTCCCACCATATGATGCATTCCTGTGTTACTAAATCTTCCAGATTTTTAGTCATGTGTTTTACATCCAATCCAACCCTTTCAACTTACAGTTCACTGTGTGTATGGACCCATGTCATGCGGTGTTTTTGGATTTGGAACTAAATGTTGTTGAGATGACAAAAATTGTCACCACCACACACCGCAAAAAAACTGCGGGGAACACCATATTGCATGCAGATAGCTCACACCCCAAACATGTGGCTAGGGCAATCCCTGTGGGGGAGTTTACACGGGCCAGGAGGAATTGTACATTAGACACAGATTACAAAAAAGAAACCACACAAATACAGAATCGACTCAAAAAACAAAAATACCCACACTGGATGCTTGATCGAGCTGAGAAAATAGTTGACAAAAAAGATCGTCACTACATGTTGGATAGAAATAAAACACATATCAAAAATGACAACAAAGCTCCATTTTTAATGTTGCAGTTCTCAGATCAATTTTACAATATAAAAAATCTCATCCATAAACACATCCCTATTTTATATGAGGATGAGGTTTTATCTCAAATATTAAGCGATGGCTGCAAGATTGTAGCACGTAAAAATACAACAATTGGCAACCTTGTGTCCCCTAGTATGTTTACTACAAAAACTAAAAGCAATCACACTTGGTTACATCATGTGGGTTTCTTCAAATGCGGTTCTTATCCATGTAAATCTTGTGGTTATGTGTCGCCGGTTAAGACGTTCTCTAATAGTACGAACACGGAGGTATATAATATTAAAACTTTCCTAAATTGCAACAGTGACTATGTGGTCTACCAAATAAAATGCACTATTTGTGAAAAGATATACATTGGCAGCACCGTTCGTAGGTTTAAACAAAGATTATTAGAACATATTAGAGACATCACCAATAGCAACAAAAATCTGTCGAGAGAACATACCTATACCAAGAATCTATCCGGTGCTGCCAGACATTTTATTGAACACCACCAAGGGAGAGTAGCTTCACTTACAGCTTGTGCAATAGAACAGATCCGCCCAGGCAAAAGGGGGGGTGACCGTAGCAAAACCCTACGAGACCGCGAAGCCTACTGGATTTTCTGCCTTAATAGCAGATTCCCAGTGGGCATGAATTTCAAACATGAGATTATGTTCCATTATTGAGTTTGTATTATCTTAAATGGCATACCAGCTTCTAATATGTTATTATTGATGTATATACTGATCCTATACAATCCAGTACAGAATTTGAATTGTTAGACTCTGTCCAATTGAAAGACGCTATGTTCTGGAATGTTGCATGTCTTCAGAAATTTCCATAATAGTTATTGATATGATTATTATTTCATTTGATGTTATATGGATCTCTAATATGAGTGCACATTGTGGTTTTTTATATATTTCTTCTGTTCTGTTTTTATAAACATACGGGAGATTTTCCATGTTTTGAAAATCTCCCTGGATCATGTGATCGGGACTTTTTCCGGAAATAGGTATATATCCCGATAACCCCCACAAACATTTCAACCATGACTAAGAGTGCCTCGTGCACTCGAAACGCGTAGGTTTCTTCCTCTATATGGTCTAGGGGACATGCCATGTTTAAATTTTAAACATATTATATAATAAAGTCCAAAAGGACAAGAAATTATTTTATCCTGGTTTGGTGCGGATCTCCGTTTTTTCTACGAGGACTTGGATTGTACGTTGCGTCAACGTGGATTTCCTGCACAAACGAACAGGACCAATTGGTGAGCTACAAATCTTTTTTTTACCTAATCTAATGAGTTAGGCTGGGCCTAAGTTAAGAAACTTGAGCACAGAATTAATTGTTTAGCTTTTTTTCTTTTCTTCCTTGCAGTTTAATGAATTACTGTATATGATTAATTTTTTTACACAATAAAATGGAAGTCTGAGAACTGCACAGCATGAAATCAGCTTATCCTGTGGTCAGAGTTAAGTACGGCTATAGAGACACAATTTAAAGGTTTATATTACAGCATCTCCAAGCTCAAGTCCTGCGTTATGAAATTTCAATTAAATTATCAGTGACCTAGATTTCCAATGGCTAATACCTTAAAGTTGAACATGTAAAAATAAGGGGTCTGACAGTTTTGTCAGTCTTCTGATGAGAAGCGTGTTAAGGCTCTTTGTTGCCTTGGGACACAGAGCAGACCTGTCTCATTTAATGTTCTCCAGGTCTTTAAGCAGTCTTTGTTTGGGCAAATTGACTTCCTATCTGCATAGAGACTTAAGAAATTAATTTAATCTTAAATTTCCTTAGAAACTGGGTGTTAAAATAGTCTATTCTCTGTAGATTCAGGTCAGCAAATTACTTGCCTCTAAGTATTTCCTGGCAAATATTTTAGAGCTTTATGTTGCCAAGAGCATAAATCTATACTCACCGGCCACTTTATTAGGTACACCATGCTAGTAACGGGTTGGACCCCCTTTTGCCTTCAGAACTGCCTCAATTCTTCGTGGCATAGATACAACAAGGTGCTGGAAGCATTCCTCAGAGATTTTGGTCCATATTGACATGATGGCATCACACAGTTGCCGCAGATTTGTCGGCTGCACATCCATGATGCGAATCTCCTGTTCCACCACATCCCAAAGATGCTCTATTGGATTGAGATCTGGTGACTGTGGAGGCCATTTGAGTACAGTGAACTCATTGTCATGTTCAAGAAACCAGTCTGAGATGATTCCAGCTTTATGACATGGCGCATTATCCTGCTGAAAGTAGCCATCAGATGTTGGGTACATTGTGGTCATAAAGGGATGGACATGGTCAGCAACAATACTCAGGTAGGCTGTGGCATTGCAACGATGCTCAATTGGTACCAAGGGGCCCAAAGAGTGCCACGAAAATATTCCCCACACCATGACACCACCACCACCAGCCTGAACCGTTGATACAAGGCAGGATGGATCCATGCTTTCATGTTGTTGACGCCAAATTCTGACCCTACCATCCGAATGTCGCAGCAGAAATCGAGACTCATCAGACCAGGCAACGTTTTCCAATCTTCTACTGTCCAATTTCGATGAGCTTGTGCAAATTGTAGCCTCAGTTTCCTGTTCTTAGCTGAAAGGAGTGGCACCCGGTGTGGTCTTCTGCTGCTGTAGCCCATCTGCCTCAAAGTTCGACGTACTGTGCGTTCAGAGATGCTCTTCTGCCTACCTTGGTTGTAACGGGTGGCGATTTGAGTGACTGTTGCCTTTCTATCAGCTTGAACCAGTCTGCCCATTCTCCTCTGAACTCTGGCATCAACAAGGCATTTCCGCCCACAGAACTGCCGCTCAATGGATGTTTTTTCTTTTTCGGACCATTCTCTGTAAACCCTAGAGATGGTTGTGCGTGAAAATCCCAGTAGATCAGCAGTTTCTGAAATACTCAGACCAGCCCTTCTGGCACCAACAACCATGCCACGTTCAAAGGCACTCAAATCACATTTCTTCCCCATACTGATGCTCGGTTTGAACTGCAGGAGATTGTCTTGACCATGTCTACATGCCTAAATGCACTGAGTTGCCGCCATGTGATTGGCTGATTAGAAATTAAGTGTTAACGAGCAGTTGGACAGGTGTATCTAATAAAGTGGCCGGTGAGTGTAGACCTTACATCTAACAAAGCAGGAAGTGGGATACACAAAACAATGGCACAAGCGAAAGCTTTCTTTACAATTAAATACTTTACCCTTTTTCATTTTTGTTTTACCAACCATAGGAACTTGATCCTTAGATAGGTTCACGATCTTTCACATCACCAGCACCTACATTTATATTGTATTTTACACCTCCAGCTTCTCTGTTGATGGGAGCAAACATTATTTTTAACACCTTTAAAGGGATTTTTAAAAGTATGTCCACATAATGCTCTGAAAATATACAGATTCAGCACACAGTAAATATGGTTGCATATTGGTTTTTATAACTGTATTGAGCATGTACCCCTGCATTGTACATTGTGCCAAACAAGGAAAAGCACACCACATCCTGATTTTAGTATATAGGAATCATATATTTGCATATAGGGAGACTGCTGTTGTGAGAACTTCTGCGCATGAATACAGTTTCCTCTAGGGAATATCAGCTTCTGTCCAAGGTGCCTGGCATTGGCATATTCCCCTCCTCCCACTTCCTCATGCAGAGCTGATTGGCCATGTTAATAGGGTTGGGAGTCACGGGGAATAGTTGTGGCCAATATAGTTGTGGGCATTTAGATAGAAGCTATATGCGGGAGAGACAAAAATAGAATGGCAAAATGATTTTAATCAAGATTTGATTGCAAATGGAAAATGGAAATTTCAAAAACTATTTTTTAAACACAAAGACATTTGTGCTCCTGACATATACACTGAGTTTATACATAGACAAGTTCACATTGTATGGAAAACACAGGATAGAAAAATAAAGCAAGCTAAATTTTTTTAACCTACTCGTACATGCTGAGCAATGTATACACTCAGTGGAGGCCATTGAAGGCAATGGAAGACAGACACAAGACAGTTTTGCATACCTCCCCCAGTGTAAGCTCAGGGATGCCATCACTAATGTCACTGTTCTTATGAGGTCAATGGCATCACTGGGAGAAACACCCTTATTATCACTTTCAGGAGGGAGGGGAAGCGAACAGTGTTAGGTATCCCACTCTATAGGGCGTATTTATCACAGGTCCGAAATAAGCATAGCTGACATAGCTGGTGCTATTGCCCCTGCATGGGGACATGATCGCTCCACACCAGCTGTGCACACTCCCTTGCCAGTTGCGGCCCCTTCAAAATCCTCCACGCCCCACTGGTGCGGAGGTGACGGAAAGGGGAAAATAATCGCAGGTTCTAGCAATAAGCTGTTCTGGCACAGAAGCCCTGATAATACCTCCTATTAGTTTATGTATACAGTGAGATACATCTCAGCCCCGCATTTTAAGGCGCATGTCTGAAATGCCCAACTACAATGGAGCACAAAACCGTGGTATGAACCCAGCCTTAGGTAGCAGCCCTAAAAGTCTATGTAACCATACCTTTGTGTGTGTTGTTGAGACCACCTTTAGCTGCATAGCTGATCAGATAAGGTTATGTTAACCGAAAATGGAAATGCTTCACTTTTTAATGGATTGATCATAAAGTCTTTTTAAAACAGTGGCTAGGTTCATTAACAGGTAGTGCATTGAATCAAGCTGTGTTGTTTGTGTGTGAATGAGGCCTAAATCTCTGATAATAAATTCAGGGGATTGGGCACCCCATTCTCACTAATGGGGTCCCTAATGGGGTCCCTGTTCCTGTGATTAGTGGGGGTCCCAGCAGTCAGGCCTTCACTGATCACCTTGTTATACCCTATCCTGTGGATAAGTTATAACTTTTAAGCTTGTGGGACAAAAACCCTTTAGTGAAGAACCTGGGCTCCTGATTGTTGCTACAGTAGAATATAAGAGATGGATAACCAGTCATGTAACATTCTAAAATGCTAATAATGTCAAGTAGTGCAAGAATTCGTTTAAATCCTTTACTCTGGGACTTATATAAAACTGATTTACATAAGGTGTTGATAAAAATTGCCTCAATAAAAGCTAGATGGTTTACGTGGAACACACATTCTTCTATGCTGTGTACCAGAAATGGTGACAGGCTTATTTTATGTGCGATGAGTGATTGCAGTGTCACTTATATCAAATGGGGTTTTTGCATATGTTTCTATCAATGTGAAGCAGGTAATCACAGCTGCCTCTCCACGCAATGCTGAAACAACCCTTGTACAAGAAGTAAGTAGCACTCCCATCCTGCAGCATCACGCCATCAGTTCACAGTAAACCCACTTGTAAAAACAGCTGCAGAAATTGTATGTTTTAGCGCTTCACTATTTTTCATCATCTTCCAGTTCTCAAGTATAATTCTGACAACTACGAGAGGTTAAATAAATGGGAGTTTCTAACATAAAAGAACCTGAATGCAGGTAAAGGATAAACACTGGGAAGGAACGTTTAAATAAAATATATTGTGATAAAACCAATAAAGGAAGTGGATGTACAAGGATAGTGGTCGGATGTGAGGTGCCTATAAGTATGTAGTTGAGATCCGATTGTATCAGACAAAAAGCAGCATGCACTACTCTGACCGGATTTATGCATGAAACTCGCCCATTGGAGTCTTTCACACACGTCTTTCAAGGAAGTAGAACAGGAATGTGAAAATCGGATTTGACAATCTGACACAAGTAGTACGCCCCAAGGCTAGTGGAGAGCACTAGAATAGCAGTAGGACACTAGGACTGAAATCGGACCAAACCCTACTCAAACTGATATGATTTTCATTGAACAACATAATACTATATGAGGGCAGTTTGAGGGAAACTCGCTTATTGGAATGGCAGACTTAGCCCCTTCCGGACTAAACCATTTTAGAGCTTCGGGACTAAGCACAATTTTTAAAATCTGTTATGTTTCACTATTTGAGGTTATAAAGTTAGAACACTTTAACTTACTCAGGTGATTTTGAGACTTCTTGTACTCCATGTTATTGGTATATTTTGGTTGATATGTTTTGCATTTATTTATTAACCCATTAACAGGTTGTTTTTTTTTACATTTTTGTGTTTCCATTTTTTGCCCCCACCTTTAAAAAACTATAAATTCTTTATTTTTCCATGTACAGAGCTGTGAGGGCTTATTTTCTGAAAAAAATGCACTTCATAGTGACGGTATTTAATATTCCATGCTGTGTACTGTGAAGCAGGAAAAAAATTCCAAATGCAGTGAAATTCGTGAAAGAATGCATTTGCACCATTTTCTTGAGGGCTTGGATTTTATAGCTTTCACTATGCACCCCAAATGACATGTCTACTTTATCTTCTGGGACGGGAGGATCTTGGGGAAAACAAATTTGTGTAGGTTTTATAATGTTTTCATCCATTTACAAAAATTAAAAACTTAAAAATTATTTTTTAATTTTGGCATCTTCTGGCTAAATACTTTTTGATACTTTGGTGTATGGAGCTGTGGGTATTGTCATTTTTTGTGACTCTTGATGCTGTTTTCAATGTTACAATTTTGAGGGCAGTACAGCCTTTTGATCAAATTTTATTGAATTTTTTATATTTTGCAAAATGGCAAAAATGGGGCATTTTGAATTTAGGCACTATTTTCCATTTCAGGGTTAAACACTGGGAATAACCAGTATTATATATTCATAGATCTGACATTTTGGGATGCCGCAATAGCTAACATGTTTATGATTTTTACTGTTTATTTATATTTATATTACTTCTAGGGAAAGGGGGCTGATTTTATTTTTTATGTTTTTTTTATTTATTCTTTTACTATTTTTCAGACCCTCTAGGGTACTTAAACTGTTGTCTGATTGTCTGTTGTCTGCTCAGGAACTATTCTGCAGACGGTAGTCGTAGAGGTAGAACTTTCTCCTCCTGCTGCAGCCTCACCAAAGAGAACATATTTAAGTATCTTCTCCTGGTATTCCAGGTATGTTCCCTGGTGACCATTGCCCCTAGAGATGAAATACTGTTAGCTTTTTGCACCAGATTTTAAATTTTTTCCGCATGGCATTGTAGGATTTGAGAATCTGGCCCGACATGTTCGCTCCCCCCATAAATTTATTATAATGCTGAATGCATGCCACGGACAGGGACAAGGGAGCAGGTAGCATCATGGGTGGTTGATAGCATCAAGACATCTTTTAAGTTTCTAAATTTAAAAAAAGGGACCCGTTACTGTGTAGTTCCCTATTCTTCCCAACCTGCAGGGTTTGGTTTTTTAGGGTCTTGGGAAGGTGCCTCTGATTTCTACAGACCATTCCACATACCAGTATTTTATTCTCAGCCAGGTACTGAAACAATGGCACACTTGAGTACCAATTATCAAGGTACATGTGGTACCCCTGGTCAAACACTGGATGCAGGAGGTCCTACACAATCTACCCAGGTACTGTGAGGGATGGAGCACAATCAGGGGGCTGAATTTGACTGTCCTTTCCCTCATAAATATGAAATGTGTGAATATAGCTTGTTTCAGACTAACACATTTTGTAAATTTTTATGCCGTAAGGAATTTTTGGCCTAAAATGTAAGAGAACTGTAGACCAATAGGCCCATACTGTTTTATTTGTAAGACCCATATTCAGGACCAATCCCCAATATTCTAGAATTTCTATTCTAGTGGTTGGATATCATCTTTATGGCCTGGCAAAAAAAGGAATTGGGGTTGGTTGCTATAAATTGTTGGGCATACAAGTTGGTCTACTCAACAATCATGTCCAGCAGGACATCTGAAAAAAATGATTTAACATGGCAAATTATAACCCTGCTGTTTTTAACTTGGGCACCTGCAGCAAGTCAAGAACTTTGCGGACATGGGAGGCTGTGGGAAAGCAGTTAGTTGCTGGTGGATGTGAAACTGTCTTACTGGCTTACTTAGAAATGAGGAAAGAGAGGAAGACAGAACAATTTATGAGCCCCCTCTCACTTGCTGACTCATTGTGTCTGAGGCTAGCATAGCATACACCTCTTCAGCAGTATATGTCCTGTGTGCCATTGTGGACCTCTGTGTGTACTGCACTTTATTATTGCACTGTTTTTGCAACTGTAACAATGCAAATACAGTGAATAACTCTGATAAACTGGCACTGGTGTCCTGGCCATGAATAACGCCAGTCATCTGGCAATGATAGACTTACAGGGAGATATTTATCATACACGTATTATATGCCCACCGCTGCATCTTCGCAGCGGGATATATCAAAAGGTTTCCTCTTGATGTATTGGGCAGGCTGCCGCGCAACATTTATTGTGTACCAGGCAGGGCAAGTGTGCCAGCGCGGGGACAGTAACGCCCCACACAGGCCCATTCTTGGCCATCCTCGCCGTTTGTCGGACATCTGCGACCCCCTTCACACCCCACTGGCGTGAAGGTGGCGGATTGGGGCAAATAAGTGCTAGCAATAAGCTAGTGCAACATCCCCACTGCGGCCTAGCCTTTTTTTTCTTGGGGCCTGGAGAAAGCCGGGGCCCGCATTACCTGAGTGGCTGGCTTTTGCGGCCTAGGCGCGCTAGTGTCACAGTGCTTGGTATGGGGACCGGAGGGCTGTCCTACAGCCTGGCATGTCTCCAGCAGGTGGTGTTGGCAAGAAATGATGAGGGAGAGTCTGTTATAGTGGTTCTCCCTGGGGAAACCCTTTGGGGTATGGAGTATGAGTCCCTGTGTAGCGGATAGGGTGCCCGTGATGGTGACAGCCGTAGTAGCAGGGATCAGACGGAGGCAGACGTTGTCTAAAAGCAACTTACAATTCTTTATTGGAACCAACAGGAACCGTGGATAACGTGTCCAACGAATCTTAACAACAATGGTAACAGGCTGGGGATGCACTTGAAGAGGGAACCACAGGGATTGATCACCAGCCTGGATACAATGGCAGGCTGGGAGCTGTGTCCTAGTAGGATCTGAGGCTATGGCGCTGCAGTGTCTGCTAGCTTTATCGGAGGGTTCCAATAAAGCTAGCAGTTTAATGCTGCAAAAAATGGGGTAGCGCTAGGAGCTACTTACTCTAGTTTTTTAAGGGTGACAGGTTCTATTTAAGCCTAACCAGTGGGCCCAGGGTACTTTCTTTATTCTTAGTGGCTGGCCTGCATTTTAGCTCTGCTACATATTCTGTGTGTGATCTCTGACCACCTCTCTCATTTAAGCTATTGTTCTGTCCTTCTGATGTACCTATACTTTATGCCATGACAAGAACAAGAGGCTAAAACTGTGAAAAATGTACATATGTTAAACCAGGACAATAGCCAACCCATCACATATAATAATGCACCCTGTATGGCCCTACACAGTATAATAAATCACTGACTTCCATACAGTAAGTACACTGCCTCCATAAGAAGACCGACTTAGTATTATGTCCTCATTTGACTACCAAATGGAATAATCCTCCCTTGTTAGTTTTTACCAGAATGTATGATTATTACAAATTTGATGAAACCCTTTGATGAAAAACAAAAAGATTAAAAAAAAACAGTAACATAAACTCTTGAATGGTTCAGGATGCGAACATTATCACAATATCAGTGTGAACGGTCTAGAGACTGCCCTCAGGGGAAGCTAAAATCAGCTTCTAACGTTATTTTTAGCTGAAAATAGGATTTTATAGACGCTCCATAGACATGTTGTGGTGAAGGGAATTATAATGCCTATAGACAGCAGATCAGATAGAGAAAATCAAGGTTAATGCCTTATAGTGGACAATAGACTTTTGCTTTGTAAACTCCTGTACAATAAAAGTTAAATCTGAATTTAAACATATTTGTTTCCAGATTTTATTTTAAAAGAGACTTGTTTGGCAGAGTATTTATTCTTGTTTTGGATACAGTTTATACAATACATGTCAGGACTAGGAATTTCAATGTGAAGTCGTCTGCTGCAGTCTGTGTGATCACGTCTGTCATTGTAAACAAGCTTTCCTCAGTATGGAAATTTTCCTGCTCATGAAATTCAAGAAAATATTGGCATTGATATAGAGCTGGAATCTCGAAGTTTTCTGTATGCAAATGGTTTAAGTAATGCAGTTTAAAAACTTCTTTTTGTGGATATGACTTTAGAGCCAACCACAAAAGGTAAATGATGGGGCAGGTGCAGAAACAAGAAAATGTAAGATCACAAAGACAAAAGAGAGAAAGTTTTGTTCTCAAATTGAACCTCAAATCTTTGCTAATATAGTCAAGACAATGGGGCAGATTTACTTACCCGGTCCGTTCGTGATCCAGTGGCGGGTTCTCTGCACTGAGATTCGGGTCCGGCCGGGATTCATCAAGGTAGTTCCTCCGCCGTCCACCAGGTGGCGCTGCTGTGCTGAAAAGCATCTGAACGCACTGGAGATCACCGGGCTGGACCAAGTGAAGGTGAGCGCGTCCCAAGCGACACATTTCTTTTTATAAATGCGGCGGTTTTTCCGAATCCGTCGGGTTTTCGCTCGGCCACACCCCCCGATTTCCGTTGCGTGCATGCCGGCGCCGATGCACCACAATCCGATCGCGTGCGCCAAAATCCCGGGGCAATACAGGGGAAATCGGCGCAAATTGGAAATATTCAGGTAACATGTCGGGAAAACGCGAATCGGGCCCTTAGTAAATGACCCCCAATGTGTCCCGATGGTGGAGAAGACATGAAGTTGTCATTGCCAGAATACCCATCTTACTTTAAATGATGCTTCATAGACAACTGACCTCATATGCTTCACAGCAAAAAAATCCATGATTCCAACTCTTAGGCCCCTTTTACACTTGCGTTGCAGATCACGTCAGAGTCTGATCAGGGTGCGATCAGGGTTCGGTCAGTGAAAAACTGACATTTTGCATTAGAGTTCAATCAGTTTTCAGTCAGAATTTGTTCAGTGTCTCAGTTTTTTATGCATGTTTTTTTGGCAATTTCAAAGCAATTTTCACGCATAGATAACGTGCGTGGAAAGGACTCAAGACTGAGCTCTACCTTTGCTATGGCAATTGATGCGTGAAAAATGCATTGCACTTGCATCGGACTTGCATGTGTCTCAGAGTGCAATGCGTTTTTGATGCATCTCCATCGACTTGTATGGTGCGTTTTTCACGCGCGTGACTTGCAAAAGTAGAGCATGTTGAGATTTAAATGTGCATTAAAAAACGTGCGTGTGTGCGTGAAAAAGAATGCAAGTCCGAAAAAACCCAGTCAGAGTGAAATGCAAGTTCTGTGTGTCAAAAGCATAGGCAGAACACGCACATGAAAAATGCAACTGTGAAAGGGGCCTAACTTTTTAAAAGTAAGGAAGTTACTGGATTAATATGTACATATAGGGGGATTAAAAACTAAGATACTCAATAATGCTAATGCTCATACTAGTTATAGCACTTGATTCAGTGTATTGGTGCCTTGCAAAAGGGTGGTCTGGTTGTGTTAAAAATGCACAGGTGACCTGGGGAGGAGGGCTGTAGAAAAAAATCTAATTGTATTTACCTTCTTCAGCCCTGCCATCAGTCCGTGCCATGCCCCTGTTTGTTTACAGGGGGCAGGCACGCTGTGTTCCGACAACTTCCTCCTGCTTGGCACACACACATCTTCTGTCTTACAAGTTTGTGTATAGAGAATTATGAACATCCATAAATTTGTGTTCCCCAACGTTCCTGACTGGCCCAGGAGCTTACTAAATAAGAAATTTATCACAAGTGCAACCATTGATATCCTGGTCTTGTTTAATGGTTATTACTGAAGATCAAGAGACTTTGGGGCTCATTTATTAAGGGTTGCACGATTACTCGGCTTGCACAGGTATTTAACCAGTGTCTGCGCAGGTGTTGTGTTGCACATGATCCTTTTTTGGCATAACTGCGGCGGCTTCCATGCGACACAATTTCAAGGGGCGCGCCATTGGAATATCCGACTGATTCAGACTGAGCACAAGATTTACCTTTCAAATGGTTTAGCAAGCCCAAGCACTTACTTGCACCAGTAAAAAGATAGTGAACTCTGTCGGACCTGATCGGGGAAGCGACACATGCAGGATATTGGGTGCGTGGTTTTAGTGAATCGCGGCACAATGCATTATCGGTGGACAATCCACTTTCGGTGAACTACAGCGGGAATGTAAGTAAATGGGCCCCTTTGTGCTTTCCGTAATCCCAGTGTGATCTTCAAAGCCACAGAGGAAAGTTAGTTGTGTTCCTTTAAAAAAATAATACATCAAGTTTATGGTGGATAAGCAACATTTAAAGGGGTTATCCGGGTCTAAAAATTTTTTATGGCCAGGTTGGGGAGGGCTATTTAAACACAATAAACATGTACTTACCTCCTCCGGTGCTGCCGATGTCCCGCGCCACGGCCGGTCTTCTCTGTGCGCCGGTTTCATCACAAGTGCGCACAGGGAGCTTCCGGCCGGCCGGAAGCTCCCATGCGCACCATCTCCCAGCGCTTACAACGCTGAGAGATAGGGACGGATGGGAGGAGCCGTCCACATCACGGACCGGAAGCTCCCTGTGCGCGGCTTCCGTGCCCCTGTAAACAAACAGGGGCACGGATCGAAGGGACCGCGGCGCGGGACATTGGCAGCACCGGAGGAGGTAAGTACATGTTTATTATGTTTAACTAGCCCTCCCCAGCCCGACCATAAGACATTTTTTAAACCCGGATAACCCCTTTAATTGCATGTAACCTTTCTTATGCAATTGCAAATGGAAGCTCTTGTTCTATATATGATACATCAACAACTTAATGAATTAATAGAATTGTTTTTTGCTAAAGAAACAGCCCCATTCTAGTGTATCAAGATACTAGATATCTAGTATTGCATGTCAGCCCCATGAAAGAATTTGACAAATTGTTGCAATTCCACACAGTTATCATGTAAAAGCGTGACAATGGTTATCATAAAAATTAGCCTGTTGAGTGATCTTGTATTTTATGTATTTCTTACTTCCAGTATAATGCAAATTCCTATGTTTTAGATTTCTAAAAAAAAGCAATGTAGGCATAAACGGAATGTATTATTTTAGTTTTAATTATCAATTGTTTGTCATTTTTTTTATATAAATACATTTTTTCAATAAATTGTTTCCCAATCTTCAAAGGAAACTGCTTCATGTTTCAGTTTTTAATTTGAAACATCAAAGACGTTGAACAGATTTGATGTGCTTATACATATCATATCCTGAAGGCATTCCATGAGTTTTCCATGTCTTAAAATCATACACAAAAAATATAAAATACCGCTGAATTGCTTTTATGAAAAATATCTGTACTTTGGAATATAATATGACAGGATTTATAGCCATTTGTAGAAAGTCTGTGGAAAGCTGGGGGTTCACATTGCCTTGGAGTAAAAGGACAGTAACTACATAAAATGTCTGAGTGGATTTATTGAAAGGACGAGACAAGTTCAACCAACAATAATAAACAAATAAAGCAAAAAATAATTAGCAAGTTTGTATTTGTATTCTTTATTCCAATACTGGGGCACATTTACTAAGGGTCCGTTGGACGCATTTCCGTTAGGTTTCCCGGCTATTTCGGATTTGCACTGAATTGCCCCGGGTTTTTGGCGCACGCAATCGGATTGTGGCGCATCGCCGCCGGCTTTCATGCCACACAAATCTGGGGCGTGGCCGTCGGACAACCCGACTAATTCGGACAAAGCACGGAATTTAAAATTCAAATTGTGTCGCAAGATCAGCACTTACATGCACCGGGAAGAAGATGGTGAACTCCGGCGGACCTCAGCAGGGAAGCGATGTATGCAGGAAATTGGACTCACGATCTTTGTGAATCGCGGCAGCTCTGAATCCTCGTCGGACATTCTGGATCGGGGATCACGAAGGGACGGGTAAGTAAATGTACCCCAATGTTTTCTGCTTTTAAATTAAGTATTGTGTATTTGAAAACTTATACAGAAAAGTACATGTCCTTTAGTTTACATATTAATCTGTTTTCTAGTTCAGTTCTGTCCCTTGTTACATTTACATTAGAATTACATAATTTATGCACTACAAAAATCCCCTCCTATTACTACTTTCTACCATAAGGGCCATAAATATATATTTCACATAGCACTTCATGTCTGATATTACACCTGATTAGATACCTTTACAAAATATATTCTGAAAGGGTTAAACTGTACCAGTAAGGTCCCAAGCAGGAGCATCCACAGCATTAACCAGACCAAATGACATAACTGAGAACTAATGTCATAGCAGCTGCTTTTAAGTCACCTAAATAGTTTTTTCATTACAGCCCCCGACTGTGAAGAATATTAGTCAGACCTTATATGAACAAATTAAACAACTTTCATGGGCAGTATTATAAATGTGTTACAACATAATTTGATGTAGAAAAAGATATAAAAAATAAGCAAACAAAAGCTGAGGGCAAGATTTATTGCTTTCAGTGTCTGCTAATAATCTGAAATCATGGATTTGGTTTATTATCAACATGCAATGTGGATAATTAAAACTATAAACCATACAAGAAACACTTGTCTTCTGTATACATAGCCCGACAACCAATGAGGGAAAATAGTAGTTAACATTACAGGCACTTTCTGCTTGTATGGTGAATTTATAATTATATCTAGGGGAGCCTGTCCAAAAGACTTTTTCTCCTCACTTCAGAACACATGGCTGAACTACACCTGTATGTGTGGTAGTAAAGTAACTATAAAGGTTTAATTTGTCACCGGGTCCAAAAAGCCTTGTACAACTTTTAGATTACCCATATATACTCGAGTATAAGCCGACCCAAGTATAAGCCAAGGCCCCTAATTTTACAAAAAAAAACCTGGTAGAACCTATATTTTTTTACTCGAGTATAAGCCGAGTTTGGGTTTTCAGCACATTTTTTGTGCTGAAAAACTAGTCTTATACTCGAGTATATATGGTACTTTGATGTCTCACAATTTAAAATCTTTTTAAATCTTTGAACAAGTGGATTTTATCTCTTGACACTGCCTAGCCATGGTATTTTGGGAAAAGACAGGGAGTGAAACAGTTCTATTAGACAAAAGTGATGGAGCTGAGAGTACATAGGTAGAGAGCAGAAATCAGTAGTACATTGACTATACCACTGATGTTTAGCAATATGTTAGACTAAAGAATCATATATGTAGTCCTAAAGTAATCCTGCCATGTGATTTCTGTTTCCCTTAATAACAATAAATACATAAAAAAGATTAAAGCTAGGCTTCATGAAAATATGTTTTAAAAGGTTTGCACAAAGCCATTGAGAGAGACTGCAACATCTACAAAGTCATAACCCTTAGATAATGTTCATCTGCCTTGTATTGTCTAGCAGGCGTTCAGGGCCCTCTAAATTTCACCTCTCTCATTCAAGATGTCCCATCAAGGATATAAAGAAGCCTAATTTATGTTAATCCATGATCTTAACCTACCCCCTTAGTTCACAAACACAATAGAGGGAGACTGATTGTATATCAATTCATGTGCAATAGACAACACAGATTCTCTTATACGAGCAGCGTGACCTACTAACTGGTTATATACCACTTTACCTTGGCTTACTATTAGGAAGTACACTCCTGATCAGGAAGTCCAGCTTTAAATACAAGTTCCTGTGGGGGTAACTGGTATAGGAATTATAGGAATTTGTACCTCACTTTCCATCTCTTCTATATTCTCCTCATTCCCATGGAGCGCAATGTTAATCTTTAAATACAATAGAGGGAGGGAAAGGAGAATGGATAGGGGCAGTGATCCCCACTACATAACCCACCCTCTGCTGTCCCTGCTCACTTGTTAATGGCCCAAGGAGACATCCCCAAACTTGGTGTCATTCCTAGACTAGTTAATGTGAGGGCTAGGGAGAAGTGAAAGCCAAAGGTGAACTCAGCGAGCCAAGTCAAACCAAGAGAGAATATTAGAGATAAAATCAACAGAGAGGAGTCAAAGGTACAAACCAAAGTCACATCTAAAAGTTGACACAGTACAAATTCAGCACACAGAGGTGGTCAGAAAACAAGCAGAAGGTTGGTCAGGAAGAGCAAACTGTCACAGATGCTCCCACGACCCATTTCGCGGGTCGCAGGCTCACCCGTGGCCCTTGCAGCCCGCCTGCGCCACGCTCGCGCCGCTTACCTGTCCTCGTTCCGTCTCCAGCATCCCGGTGCATGTGTCTCCGTCTCTGAGGGTGTGCGTGTTTTGGCACACAAAGATTTAAAAGGCCAGTGCACCGCTGATTGGTGCTGTCCATCCCCTGAAAGTTGCATAAAAGCCAATCTCTCCCAGCATTCCCCATCGGATCTTCATGCTTATGCCCTTGAGAAAGTCCAACCCGCTTTGTGGCGGGCTCTGGTGAAAACCGGGTACCACTTAGATTCTAGTCCTAGGTGTCGGCATACGTAATCGTCTGCGGTGGTCCAGTGGGTTCACTACCCCTGGAGCCTAACACAAACAGGCAGAAAACCAAATAATTATCATAAAGTCCCAGTCCAAATGAAGCTTTCTAACTGGCTAATTGAGTGACTGAGAGGTAATTGAGTAAAACAGTTCAAGGTTTTAGCAATCACCCACCTCTCAGCCCAGCACTGCCAACAGAAGATGTGACAGTACCCCACTTTTTATGAGGAGCAACTAAATGTCATGTGAATATAGCCTAACATGTCTAACTAACTTGAAAATAAGGGTTTTTAAATTATAAATGCAATTACTGGGCTATAAATGGTCTATAGTCCTTCAAATTAATTTTTGGCAAGATTATGACCATGCGATTAAAGTGACTCAGTCAAGTAGGATCAGAGTTGCTTATTCTAAAAAGGCAGTTTTCATGCTGTGTCTATACAATTATCAGTGGGTCACAGAGTGAGATAAGAGGATCGGGTAATAAGCTGAGCTGTAGCTTTAATTAGTGAGTGAATTTAGAGTTAATTAGGATTTGTGAAAAAGAGGCTTCTATCCTATTCATTGTGGCAAAAATTAAGTTATCATACCTTGTGGTGTCTTTCATGATACTGTACACAAGTTTAGTGATTTATCTACTATGATCCACATTTTTTACGTTATTCCTAGTAAAAGTGAATAGTGTTCTGCAGAACATTATGTTTATTTTGTATTTTCAATCATTTTTTATTCCTCTAGTGAATCTTAAATGAAAAATTACTAATAATCTTCATTAAAAATGTGGTATTGAGTTGTTACGGTAGCTGTTATACATTTTTATACTTCCCCATGTTAACAGACTACAAGCAAGGTAGTCACACACTCTACCACTATCCCTGAGTTACTGTTTATGCTGTATGTGTGTTTCTAATTTGTATGTGTGTATCTGATGTATGTGTACAGATATAATGTATATGTGTATGGTATTTATATGCTGAGTGTATTAACATATATATATATATATGTATGGTGCTTACATACTTTAAATATGTGTGTGTATATATGCTATCTGTATGTGCAGCATGCCTATGTATGGTGTGTTTTGCTGTATGCATGTGTGTACATGATGTGTTTATACTGTATTTCTAGGTATATGAATTATATAAACTATATGAATGTGGATATAATATGTATATACTATATAGCAGTGGTGCCGAACCTATGGCACGGGTGCCAGAGGTGGCACTCGGAGTGCTCTCTGTGGGCACTTAAGCTCAGAGTTCACCAGACAGGACTCTAAGAATCTTACTGCAGTTCCACACACGTCAAGATTTGCTAATATCTCAGTGCTATTTTAACCCATTAATCGCCAAGGAAGTATCTCATAGTCTGGATTTCCCCTCCTGCTTTCAATTGTATCAGTGTCCTTAGGAGGCTGTTATGTTAGGAGAACAGTTCAACAAATAAATAAATAAATTACTGCTTATATTGGCACTTTGTGATAAATGTGTGGGTTTTGGTTGTAGTCTGGGCACTCGGTCTATATAGTTTGTGTGCATATTTGATGTGTATATACAGTATATATACTGTAGCGTGTCTATAAATATGTGGATGTGTGTATATATACTGTGTATATATAATGTATGATTGTGTATATTAAGTGCATATACTGTATGTATGAGTGTATAAATGTAGATATGAGTGCATAAATGTTTGCAAATTAGTGTATACATGTATATATGCGTGTAGAACTTTATGTGTGTGTATATATAAGTATATAAATGTGTTTGTATATGAATGCATAAATGTGTGTGATTGTATACATTTGTGTATACAAAAATATATATCTTTTTTTAAGGGGAATGGGGGCCTCGTGCAGAAGTCTGCAGTTGGGGGACCAACACAGATTCAGAATAGATTTTAGAATAAGTGAGCAGCTTGCAGGATAGATGATAGAGCCTGATAAGAGGAGAAAGAAAAGAAAAAGCATTTTTGGAAAGTTTTATTCAGATTTCCTGAATTCTCTTACATAAGCCCTGAAATAATCGCAAATGCTATCTTATTGCCCGGGAGTGGGCCGGCGCGGGTCGTTACTGTCCCCACACCCTTGCACTCGCTGAAGCCGGCGAATTCTCACATGTGAAAATTCGCCGGCTGCATTTATATTTGTATTCCAGGCAGGGCCTTGTTTAGGTCCATTTTTTCGGTTCTGTTCTGCTTTAAATGTTTATATATTTGGTTCCGTTTTAAATATAACAACATGGGGAGTTTACTTTTTCATGACGTGTTAGACTTTAACTTAACAGAATAATTTTACTAATTATTTGTTTTTTGTTTATTTAGTAGACAAATAGCTAAGAATGTAAAACATATTTTTGTAGTTTTCCAATCTACTTTTTTTTTTAATAAGTGAAGGTAAAATTGTATACATTTTTACTAAAATATATTATAGATATGTACAGCATCTAGTCATTGCCCTTTCCTAGGCACAGAGACATAGGCAGAGGTTGCATGTAGCAAATAGTCTTCTGCAGCTCCTTATGCTTTCTGTCATGTCTTGTGTCCCATTAAAGAGGACAATCTTCCTTTTTATATCATATCGGGCTTAGGTTTCTAGGTTATACAGAACTGGAGATATCCACTGTTAAATTTACAGCCAGGAATTCAAAGATGTGTATAAAAATCAGCTTTGCGTTAACAATAGGACGATAAAGCTGTTCTGCCCATCAATCCTATCTGCCCCCTACCCGGCTATGCAGGATGGGTCGTGTACCGACTACTGCGTGTCTGTGATGTACTGAACTAGGTGCCGACTTCTGGCACATGAGCTGGAGCTGCCCCATATAAAGGCTTTCTGGAAAAGTGTGATAGAATGTTTGTCTTCCTTGCTACAGAATTCAGTACCAATCTCCCCAGAGGTATTCCTTTTGGGCCTGATTTCTGAAGACTATTGGCCTCATTATCGAAACATTCTTACAAAAAACATTATTTCTGGCCCGGAGGTGGTATGCACCCAACACTCCTACCCCTACTTGGGTATGTGGAATCTCCAGATAAATCAAATCCTTCCATATGAAAAGATTATATACAAACACAGAAAGTATCCTGCCAAATTTACTCTGATTTGGGATGTGTTTTGCGATTTAGCAGGTCCTTAGGTTTAGAACCGCAATGGAAGGACTACGGATCATCCATTGATTTGCCACATCGTTGGAAATCACCTTTACCCCAGCGGGGATTGTGATAATAAAACGAGTAGGGTCTCCCTCTTTAAGGATGTTTCTGTGACGGGTATTCCTTCTAAAAGTATATGATGCTACACAGACTATTCTCTCTGTTTAGGTTACTACCATGTTTGTATTTGTTAAGGCTCAGGTCTATGTAAGGATGTGGGAATGTATTCATGGGGTTTTTTGTGTTCTGAATACTGCGTTCTCCTCTGTTATATCTGATCCCTGTACTTGTATCACAAATGACATGACCGCTTTCTTTGTGCTGTTTTAACTTGTTTATTCCAATATAACTGTTTTTTTTTTAGAATCAGCTCTGCACCAAACTGATCAGGAAAATTGATGAGCGGACCTGAACTTCGGAGTTCTGGTCTGTACCTAATTTCACATGTTTGGCACCCACGGACCCAGAACCTGAACACACATCACTGTTTGGGATCTGGGTCTGTGTTTGAGGAAAAGTGCAGAGCTGCTTGATTGACTGCTGAAGCAGCCAATCAAGCAGATTCCAGGCCATTAGCAACTACAGGCATGTATTTTGTATGCATGCCTGTGATTGGCTGGGCTGGACATGTAATTCTGAAGTATTCTGAAGGGCACATGTCCAGACACCATTACACACATCTGATAGAGCTAGGGAGAGCTTGATACTCCTCATAGGGTCAGTCAGCAGGCAGGGACTTGTGAAACAACAGCAATTGCCTACCAATTGTATAGACAGGGATCCTATTTTTAGGAACAGTGTAACATTTATGCCAAAGATGTAGAAGAAAAGAACAGAAGAACATTTATGCCAAAGTCCTCTTAGATGTCATTCATTTTCCTTTGTGTTTTGTGCATCTGAACTGTTTCTTAGGTGCTTAGTTGATTAGGTTGCTGCTGTGGTGTGATTGATTGAGCCATACTCAGCCCAGCCTTGTCCAGAGAGAGTTACTAGAGTGATAGATAGCCGATCCGGGCAGCTTTTCGGGGTGTGTCTCTAGGAACTTCTTTATACATCTGCCCAGTCCTATAACACCTTGCTGGTTCTACTAGTCTCCTTATACCTTTTCCTATTGCTGATAGTTATTGCTTTGCAATTCTGTGTATCCGACTTCTGCTACATTAATTGCCCTCTCTCTAGTGATTCAATTCTATACCTTTGCTGCCATTTTGGATTTGACCTGATTTTGTTTTTCAGTGCCGTGTATCTTTCCCTGCTTTCTATGTCTCTGATTAGTCTAATTGTATTGGTGCATTACTGTGTCCTAGTGTGAACACTGGTTTCAGATTTCCTGTTATTGTCCACTCCACCATCTAGCAGCTGTCAGACGAAGTAAGTTGTCCCTGTCAACTTGTAGGGTCTCTCAGGTCCGGTAGTTAGGTTCCTGATAGCAGGTTTGCCCTTATCAGTCTGACAGCTTTCGCAAGTCTGTTTGTGAAAGAAAAATTGATCCAACACCAACTGAAGCCAAAGAGCCAATATACTGAAGCCAATATACTCTTCTTTGTTGGTGAATATAAAATCACATGCGTTCAGAAGAAAAACAGCCATTTGCCTGCTTTTTGTTTTTTCAGGTCTGCAACAACCACTGAGCTAGAGAAATGAGTTCAGGGCTAGATCTCTTCAGTAAATCAATGGCACAGCTTGCATGTTTCTCCATCATTAGGAAAACAGATTTGACTCTTGAATAGTGATCACATTCCATTGAGATTTTATTAATTGTAGACTGAATATAATCAATACCCAGTGCTATATAACCACAGTGAGAGGAAGAGTTTGAGGTTTTCCCATTGCTACTTTTACCACTATGAGAATGACTAAATGGATCTGAACACCCAGAGTGCCTTTAACCACAGTTACAAATTTCTTTTAATTATATTTTTTGCTTATTTTTTTATGTTATTCCCTCCATTTTTCAGCCCTCTAGCCCTTACTAGCCCCATTTTACTCATTTTTAAGTATTAAAATCCAGGTCCCCATTGACTTCAATAAGGTTTGTGTTTGGCTCAAAGTTGGGCTTGAAGTCCTTGTACCAAACCAAATTTTGTTACAAAATTTGGAGGAACCCGTTGAACCCTAATTTCGATCAACTCGCTCATCTCTAATGAGGAAGCCTATGGCAATAAAAGGAGGTCTGTTATTTAGCATTGTGTACTTGGCGACAAGTCTTCTGTTAATAATTGTATATTAAATTTAATTTATAATGATTATATAATTAAATCTCAACTGCTTCTTTTTTTCCAGCGGAAACAAAAATCTGTTTTAAGTACTACCATGGTGTGAGTGGAGCTCTACGTGCTACAACTCCCAGCATCACTGTGAAAAACCCATCTGCTCCAGTAAGTTATCACCTTAGAATAATACATGGGTTGCAATACATTGTAAGTGATTTGTCAT
The DNA here is from genome assembly GCF_040894005.1 of Engystomops pustulosus. Taxonomy (NCBI): domain Eukaryota; kingdom Metazoa; phylum Chordata; class Amphibia; order Anura; family Leptodactylidae; genus Engystomops; species Engystomops pustulosus. The sequence continues at coordinate 147,732,165 of NC_092415.1, forward strand.
CATTTCTATACATCATGGATACTCCACTGGTGGACAAAGTTTGGAATGTAGACTTCCATTTAGCCAGGTGTCTGAGACAAGATGGGTGGAGTGTAATGTTAATATACATATATATATATATATATATATATATATATATATATATATATATATATATATATATGTCATATAAAGGTTGTTTTAATTCATGAATAAATACAATCACATCTAAAAAAAAAAGTTCATATACCTGGTCGAGGTCAGCTAAGTTAATTGGGCTCAGCTGTGATCTGTGACTAAATGGAGTGGAGTCCAGTAAGTTTATTTTAAACCATTTAATACGATGCAGTATAGAATCAGCTTTTACTTTTAGTTGGGCATGCCCTTTAAATATGGAGTTTTTTCCATAATTTAGTAGTTGACTGCAGTAGTTAGACTGGACCACCAGAGTACCTCCAGTTGGCCCATGCTCCAACCAAATTCTGGACACCAGTAGAATACAACCAAATTTGAAGGAAATTTCCTTTATGTTGATGGAAGGTGGACCCCAAATATGACTACGGGGTTTTCGGTCCCTCATTCAGTTTAGAAATATGCAAGAATACTGTGATTACTTTGTTCATGGAACACTTCTTTGTAAAACATTTCTGCGGAGTATCATATACAATGTTTGGCATTCCTCTATGTGTCACAGCTCTGTAAATGTAGGTGAAAATGTGAATAGCAAAGATTTTTCTCTAGGAAATGTACAGTCTACCAGAAGAAGGTTTACTTTACCGTAATACATGTCAGAAACATTTTGATGGCCAATAATGTCTGCAGAAATGAACAGGAAGGCTTTGCACAGTCTGGGATAGCTGCAGCATTTAGACTTTCTCTCCCATGTTTCGTCCTTTTATTGACTCTGGAGGATTCCAGTCAGAAACACTTACTGTAATTGGCATTACTTCATCTGCAGCAACCAATCCTTAGGTCAGACCTTGTGAATGCTGCACCTAGGGGAATGCTGTCTCAGCTGGAGCTTTTGTATGGTATCATATGTTGAGTGCAGGCATAATATCACCATGGTTCCATTATGCAGAGGTGTTACCCCGGAGTCACTTTCCACTTCTCGTATAAGGAATGTGTCATTTCATTGTTCCTATTATTCATCATCAGCTATTTTTAATATTATTGAGGTTATCTGATTTCACTGTTTGTAATTGCAGACCGTAGTCTAGATGTTGTGTGTAGAAAGATGACTTTTATAAAGATGAACAACATTTACTCATAGGGGGACATTTCCTCCAGCGCCGCCAATAGCGGTCACGCCACCCATTGTCATGCCCGATACATCAAAGGGCTTAGTCACTCAAAGGTGGCATAGTCACTATTGCAATGGCAAATTCTTGCACTGCGCAAGAATTTTTAATTATTTCACTGTTTCTACGCCAGAAAATTGACATAGAAACAGTGATAAATCTCTCCCATAGAGTGATTTGTAAATTGGCCATCTGATCATATTACAGTTCCCTTTAGCACTGATGTGTGTTGTCCAAAAATCAAAGCATGCAGCTATGTATGTCAAATGACCATGTTTCACAAAGGCTTTGTAGACAAAATCCCATGTTGAAGTCCCCAAGTCCATGTTATAAATAGCAGTATTATTGATCCTTGTGACACAAGTATGTATTTGGATCCTAAGATTAAAATGAAATTGTCAATTTAGCTGTTGCTTCATTTTCATACAAGATTTGTTTTTAATTTATTTACTATACAGTCCTTATTACACTTCTCTTTTATTCTTTGGTTCTTTTATTATTTAGTTTTGTTTTAATACCTTGAAAATAAGATGAAATTCTTCTAAAACAAAAAAAATGCTATCCCACCATAGTCTGACGCACATCATTTTTTCTACTTTGGTGTATGTAGAGGTGTTAACTATGGAGTTTTCATTGATACCCTTTTCCTCACACAGCCGGTCTCTCCTAGTTGTCAGCTCCCATCCTCACACAGCCATTTCCACCCATGTCAGTCCACACAACCAGTCAGCCCCTTCACACAGCCAGACCCCTTAAATTTTGCCCCCTCACACAGCCAACCCCTCCATGTTTCCCCCTTCACACAGCCAGATCTATATTTCCCCCTCTTCTCACAGTCAGCCCCTCATGTTTACCCCTCTCCGCACCCAGTCCCCCATTTTCACCCAGTGGTTTCCTGTGGTTACCAGAAAACATGGGGTAACAAGGTAAAACCTCTTCTAGTAGCTAATTAGAGTAAATCAGAGAATTGTTTATTTTTGCTTAGTACATAGTACATGTATCTATATCTATCTATTTATTTCTCTACAGCCACGCAATTCTAAACAATGAGATTCATCCTTAAAGGTCTATTTCCATCTGGGCATTCACAATTAATTTAATCCATCTGCCATAAACATACATTTCTTCAATTGGATATTATAAAAAAATTAACCTGTGTGAATATAATTCCCCCTATATGTAGTCCCGTGGCCCCATAGAAACAAGTCAGTTGTCCTTGGATACAACCATCTCTGCTGTAGTGATAGCCCAAAGCAACAAATTGTTTTTACATATGAAATGGACAGGAATTACTGCATCTCCCACAGCCGTCCTATGGTGATGAACACTGAGAGTATAGAGACTCTGAGGATCCATAGAGACTGTGGGGAAGATCTATCAGATTTATCAGAAAACTGGCATAAAAGCCCTGAAATAATCGAAATTGCTAGCAAACCGCCAGCTGTTGCGATTATTATCCTCTTTATCCCATCTTCACACCCGGGGGGGGGGGGGGTCGGTGTGGAGGGGAGTGAAGGGGAAGCGATCAGCGAGGGGGTGGGTTGGTGTGGGGCAAGATCTATGCCTCTTGATGTATCTGGCGGTGCCTGAGGGGTGGGGATTTTATCATAAATATCCCCCTATGAATGGGAGAATATTGCTTTAGTACATTGTGTAAGACTAGAACAGGTGGAATTGGAGACCTACAGAGTGAGGGCAGCTTCACAGCCACCAAGTTCAGTCTGTGAACCATGGATTGTGCAGTGTCCTGCTTCACAGACTGAACCCACTACTGGGGATGGGACTCCAGCACCATATTGATATACGAAGCTTCCCCGCTAAATAGCAGTGCCAATGCAGTGCCTGCATATCGGGGAAGCAGGAACTCCTGTCCCCTGGAGTGAATTCAGTCCGTGAAGCAGGATAAATAATGTAATCAATTATATACGTAAACTGTCCTGGAGAGAGCTGGTCACTTGTTATTTTGTGAAAAAGTATAAAATGTTTAGCTGCCCATTTGAGTCTATGGAGTATGCTCGAAATGTTCCTAGAACAGAACATATGCAAATCGAAAGCCACCTGTCTGATATTACTAATCCCATAAAATCTCTATAATAATCATGCTCAAAACATTAATCCCTCTTCTTCCTGGTCCTTTCCTAAAAGAAAATTACTAATCCCAACACACGTTTTAATCTTCAGAGTTATGCACGATGCGATTCTCACATACCAGTAATCACAGTAATCACATATTACATTATTCTGATTATAATTTTGGAATCAAAACTTGGCAATAAGAAATAAATGTTATCATTTAGTGGTACAAGAACAAAATTGATACTGGAAAAATAATGTTTTACAGATCTACTAGGGCAAACCGGGCAGTGAAAATAGGGCAATGATAACAAATTTACTCTTCAGTAAAGCTCCTTGCTGTTAGGCTCCACGCTTTTCTCATCAATTTATAATACCACATAAACATAGAGATAATGATGGATTTACATGAGCGCCGGTGTATAATAAAGCGCATGCAGCCTGATGTTCTTCAGTGTACAATTCTATACCGGGCCCAGCTAAACTGTCGTGAAAGTGCGCAGATTATGAAGAGTGTCCACTCCACCACTGGCAACACCCCCTTGGCATAGAGAAGGCATGAAGGGCGGAAATAATTGCAATTACTGGTGGTTTGCCTGGCGCCGATTAAGGTTGTGGCTATAGGTGGTGCGCAGGAGCATCTGATGGCAGCCCATTCTGCCACCAGGCATGGGTCCCTCATGCCCCTCCTTGACTCTGATAAATCTGCACCTAGTATGCTGAGTGTACGGTTGATCGCTAGTGAGGGACCTTTTGTGAAGTTTTCAGCCTCTGTAGTAAATCGTCAGCATATCACGTATCATATCACTGATGGTCTAGAAACTGGAAGACCCCCCCTTCTCAAAAAACCTGACAGGATGCTGCTGACAGGATTGACTGTGGCATCAAAGGAGCTACTGGCCTTCATCATTGCCCAGAGACCAATCTTATTGTTCTGCAATAACTACCCTGATGCCATCTCTTTAAGAGGGTTGAAACCTGATGGCTGAAATCCACCTAAAAACTGTACTAACCATTATTTTTTAGCCTGTTGCTTTTATTATGTTGCCTATTGTGTAACTGATATATGTAATATTTATGTTACTGTTATATTGCAAGACATGATATGTACTGTTTGAGAAAATGAGTTGATTTTGTAAAATGCATTTGTAAGCTATATTATGTGCTCCTGCATCACGTGACAGAATATAGAAGAGACGCACTTGCAGGCTGTCATGCAAGGGTTCTATCAGGGCCGGTTGCAGGTTTCCTTAGGATGCTGGGCTACAGAGCCTCAGTGGGCCCATTGGCAGTGAACTAACATTGTGGCATTATATACAGCCCCTTCTTGGTTATAATATATACAATCCCCTAATGGTTAGGTTTTATAGAGCCTAATCATATATTAATTATATACAGCCCCTACCCATGGATTCATTATGTACACCCCCCCCCATGGATTCATTATATACAGTCCCCACATGGATCAATTTTATACAACAGCTACCCAAGGATTCATTATATACATCCCCTACTGGATTCCTTGTATACAGTCCCCCCAAGGATTAATTACATACAACCTTCCCAGTGGACTAAGCCTAGCTAATTATATACAGCTTCTCCATATACAGTTTCCCCACATATAGCTTTCCTTGCTAATTTATATAATGAATGTGGCCAGTAAAAAAAAGTTATACCCACCTCAGGTCCAGTGCACCCAAACTTCTCTTCAACCAGTTCTTTTGCCCACAGACACACAGGGGGATATTTATCATACGCTGGCGCTCGTGCTACGCTGGCAGGGCCTGGCGTAGAAAAAAACGCAACCGGCGACTTTTCACGTATGAAAAGTCGCCGGCAGCAGCGAGTGCGCAGGCGCGGGGACAGTAACGCCCCGCACCGGCCCACTCCAGTCCGGCCGTGAAGGTGGCGGATTGTGAAAAATAATCGCAAAAGCTAGCAATAAGCTAGCATTTGCGATTATTTCAGGGCCTCTGCGCCACTGGCGGTGCGGTCCTGATAAATATCCCCCACAGTGTTTTCAGTGCGGAGACATGCATCATGCCAGCCTGCATCCTGCATCCTTAGAGCATGGAGAGGCCAGTCAATTGCATCTGTGTATTAAAGACTCAGATGCAATTGATTTCTCTGACTGTATGGTACATCAACAAATCCGCCTTTGCCCTGTCACTGAATGCCAGCACCCAGGCCCTGCTATCTGCTGACCCTAGTGATGGTCTTGGCCTGGGGTCCTGCCTCTTTAACCAAACACTACTCCAGTTGCCTTATTTTGAGTAAATCTGCTGTGTCCACCTGTGTATCTATATTCTCTTTATTTAAGCTGCCTCATTCAGATTTATAATTACGTCCAATATTCATGCATTAACAGAAGCCTAAACACTGCAGGGGACGGGCATTGGCAGTCTACCAGGCTGCTGCTCTAATGGTCATGCTCAGTGTAAACTGTGGTTGTGGCATAATAAGTTGCTGCTCTCAATCCTGACAGTGCTGTTTATATGGTATGGAGAAGGAAGGGACATGGTTGAGGGTTGCCCATGGTTGTCATAGCAGCCATGGACCGTAGGAAGGCCCCCAGGTCTTCTTTCAATTAATGCCAGGTAGGAAGTGCCAGAGGCATGTCCTAATAGGATGTCAGTTAGAACTGACAGTTTATAAGACATTGGTATACTGAGTATACCAGTGCATTATAGAAGCAATCAAAAGATCATAATACACCCTACACACATTAGTAAAATAGTTTTTAATATAAAAATGATTATATTTTGTATGTTAAAAAAATAAATAAACATATGTTTGGCATTGCCATACCCTAAATGACCCCCCAAAATAAAAATCAAAGATCACATATCCTGCATACCAAATACACATGAGAAAATTTCAATTTATAAGAAAATTTATAAAAGATCCATCATTTCAATACAAACAAAAGTAGTACAAGTAATCTTGCAAAAAATAGCCAACATGCGTGAAGATGCTCCAGAAAATGGAATCTGCTTATAACCTGCATAATAGTATTAAAACGTATATATTAGAAATTTGATATTTATTACATAGTTACCTAAGGGGTTCAGTTAGGCTACTATTAGAGATAAGTAAGTTTCTCTTTAAGATTGGGTGCTGGGTTCGAGTGCGACCTGCAAGACGCAGACATATTATGGCTGTGCATCCAATCCAGCAAATTGATGACCCTACCTACTAGTTATGGTTGCGATTGGCCTGTAGTGTCCGCCATGGCTAGTAGACAGGATTGGCCGCATTAGCTGCACACCCCAATTTGGCAAACATTCATATCAAACAATGGGAGTGAGGGCCCTGCTCACAAGAGCTTACAGACTATGAGGATGAGGGTGTTGACACAAGAGCTTGTATAATGGGGAACAATATAAAATATAAAGGGAACAATATAAAATAATTTAATAAATAATTTAATAAATAAAAATCCTGCTGCTTGAACCAGCCATCAGCCGCCATCTTATTTACAGGGTCCAAGGTGAAAAAGACTACAGAGAAGCCTGGAGCTTGGTAAATATCTGCTGTTTGCCGGATAACACATGGGAGATAGGATATAGGATGGATTAGTAAAGGGAGAATTGACATTTCATGCAGTTAGCGAGTGTGATAGGCTTGCCAAAAGAGATGGGTAGTACTCCAGGGAAGGGCATTCCAGAGAATTGGAGCAACTCGGGAGAAGTCCTGGAGAAGTGCATGAGAGGTTTGAATTAAGGTAGAGATTAATCTAATGTCACTGGCAGATCGAAGAGCATGGGAAGGAATGAGATGAGAGAAGAGAAATAGATATGTACACCATTATGCTTTGTGGATGAGGGTTATTATTTTAAAGTGAATACGGGAGGAGACAGGCAGCCAATGCAGTGATTGGCACAAACCAGATGCATCCGTGCAGCATACAGCATATACACATTACATATACACACACATACAGTACAATACAGACATTCAGCATATATACACACATGTACAGTTTATATACACTGTACACTATATACATATACAGCATGTACACATCATATATAAACACACATATAGAGAATATACACATCACATATACATGCACATACAGAATACACACATCATACGTTTATAGACTCATCCACATATATGTATATACTCACTCTCATGCAATCTTATCCTTTCGCTTGTCTCCTGATCACTGTAGTTTTGTATTTTGTACTTCCATTTGTTTTTGTCTTAAAGAGGACCTGTCACTAGATTTTGACCACACTGACTAACAATGCCTGCTGATAAAGAGTTACAAGTTCTCCCATATCACCTTAAATTAGTTGCCAGTGAGACACTGTACCTTAACGACAGACTATTTTTTAAGATATGCAAATTAGCTTTTCTGACTCATGTCTGGTATCTGTGACTCTTCTCCTCTCTCCTCTGCCAGTGAACCCTGCCCCATTATTCTTACTGACAGCTCTGTGTCTCTTCAAATCCTGCCTCCTTGTACTTAAAGACCGTATGCTTATTTTCTACTACAGACATATGAAGCTTTATGTACGGATGGGAAATATTGTGTAAATTTTTTTACACAGTGCCTTGTTTTACATTCATGACATTTGACTAGTGACATAATTGATGGTTCTTTAGCCTTTTAAGAATAGCAAACTGTACACCGTGCATGTGATTATGTCATGGGTGTCCCTGTGAGCCATGTCTCGGGTCGCAGGTGCATCCGTGCTCCTCTGTGTGCCCCTCCATGTCTGTGGTCTCACTCACCTCTCTACGATCCAGCAGCGACTCCCGTGGTCCAGCGTGCATTTCCGCCTCCTAGTGCACACCCGTGCTGGCTCTGCGAGATTTAAAGGGCCCGCTTGCCGCTAATTGGCTCCCTGGCAGCTCAATAAATAGCCAGGCTCTTCCCTTATGCCCCGCCAGATCTTTATGCTCTAATGTCATTGAAAAAGCTGTGCTCTGTGCCCTGTGCATTTATCCTTTGCGGCGGGCTCTGGTGAAAACCGTGTGCCACTTAGATACCGCTCCCAGGTGTTGGCTTATGTCATTGCTTGCGGTGCTACACTGGGTCCACTACCCCTGAATCCTGGCAGATTACATGAAATCACAGCAGTTTCCATGGAGGATGGAGAGGAGTAGAAGTCTATGGAAGCTGCTTTGACTTCATGTGGTTAGATACATGCATGGGGTACAGTTTGCTATTATTAATTTGCTAAAGTACCTCAGATGATGTCACTAATAATTTTCTTATACCAGATGTTGACCATATAAGGAAAGGAGACAGCAGTAGAGATAATAGATTCCTAGTTCTGGTGTTCTGCTATTCTTAGAATTTTTCAACGTAGCTGCTGGCTCAGGTGTGTCCTGTGGAAAATATGCAGTGTTTTTAGTGTGTCAGGTCAGTTTCCAGGGACACCTGACCCTGCAGGCCCCGTAGCAGCTGCTATGGCTACTACCTCTGTATTCCCATCTGGACATTTACATTTATATAATTGATTTGCCATATATAAACATTTCTTCAATTGGATGTTATTAAAAAAATGTTCTTGTGTGAAGATAATTTCTCATAAATGTAGCCATGTTGCCCCTTAGATACGAGATGTCTTCCTCGGATATGACTACCTCATACTTTGGCAGCGATGGTCGGACATGCACTATTGAGTCCTGCCTGACCACCTGGCTTCAGCGATCATTACCACAGGATGGTGGCCGTATCCAAGGACACAGTCTTGTTTCTAAAGGAACCATTTGACTACTAAATATGACTTTTTATGAGAAATTATCTTCTCACAGGTAAATTTTTTAAATAACATCTAATTGAAGAAATGTATGTATATGGCAGATTAATGAAACTGCATGTAAATGCCCAGTCAAGCCTTTGCATGACAGGATAACTGAGGTACTTTGACACAGTGCTGTTCACTTCTATAGATCTTCCCTGTAATACCAGATACAACCAGCAGTCAGGTCCGGCACTCTTTTGGATGAAAACTTTTTTTACATGACAACAATGGACAGTAATTCTGCCTCTCTATATTTGCGACCTTTATTTTCATTGCATAACAAAGTTTATGTCATACTTGCCAGCGCACAGTAGATGTTTTCATGCCTTGAAATTTGTTTCTGGCAGTCAGCTAAAGAGTTCTGCTGGTGTTTATATAGATATGAGTGATTTGAAATAATCCCTTTTGTGGAAATCATATTGATACATTCACTGTGAATCTTGGATGAGCACCGTGTATACAAATTGTCATCCTGGCACAGAGGGCTTTAGATATTCTAGGCAGCTGTCAGAATAATTAGGAAAGATTTTGAGCTTTACAATCATATTTACAGGGCACTTGCTCTCCATCGCAGATATACCAACATTTGCTTCTGCTCCATTTGTGCTGACATCCAATCCTGAGGATTCAGCCAACTGTGTAAACATGCATAGTGCCATAACCTGTGAGCAGACATAGTAATAAAGTACTCACCCACTCAGCACTCATTTCCATGATGTTACTCAGATGATCCGAATACAACGTTAAAGGGAACCTGTCATCAGCAATTGGCCTAATAAACCACTACTAGTATACTGTCAGGCAGCGAAAAACCTTCTAGTTATTGTTTCTTTCATGGCCCAGTGTGATGACCTCATCCAGAAAATAAACTTTGAATTGAGATGTAAATTGGTTGTATAAAGAAGGCGGAGAGGTTAGCACTGAAGTCAAGTAGTAGAACACTGAATGCCTCCTCCTCTGTGACTGATACCATGCTTCTGACTTCAGGATATCTGGTTAGTAATGTCTCTGGATGTAGGATCATCAATTACAGTGAGAGCTTGACTTCGGTACTACAACCCCGCCTCTGTGACTTTATAGAACCAATTTACATCTCCCGAAAAGTAGATTTTCTGAACGATGTCACCACACTGGATCATGAAAGAAACACATTCTGGAAAGTGTTCAGCTGCTTGACAATATACTGGTAGTGGTTTATTGGGTCAATTTCAGTTGTCAGGTTCTCTTTAACAGACAACAGGTTATAAGAGACATATGGAATAAGAGAACATAGAACCAGTAATGGTTTTTCTAGTTACTGTATTGATTTCATGGCACATTGTTATACACTGTACTTCATGTGTCCAGGGTACAAAGCTCTGCTATTCAGAAGACTAGCATGGTTTTTGCTCTGTGACCCTGAAATGTATTTCAGGGCCATACCTTGCAATATATAAGAAATAATTAATCTGTCATTAGTTGCAGGGGTCCCCCAGGCTCATGTCAGAGAACAGGCACAATTTGCTACCCCTCTCATCGTATAAATTTCCTACTGTCTATCACAGCTGTCCAGGCAAGGTCTTCTTCCTATGTTGTCTCTGAGCACATAGAGAAAGGCTGATATGACCTATACATACTATTGCTCTTATCAGAATCTATCCACAATGTGTACTGATTGGAGAATTGTTTTCTTAGCATTTGGCCTTCCATGCCATGCATGAGTCTCTTTATATCAGAACACTGTAGATTATCTTGGGATTTTCCGGTCAGTTGTATAAATCTATGTAACCACCTTTTACTTGTCCATTTCATCATATCCATGTCCATAGGCGGCTTTAAGCGTCTAATATGTATACAAAATGCTAAATCCTGGTTCTGCTTCAGGAGTTGACTATATAGTACTGCAGAAAAATGTTCCTATTCAGCACTGCGGCTGTTAGGGAATACTCTTAGCAAGATTTCAGCCAAGAGAGAGATTAACTACAGAAAGACAAAAATAGCATTCTATGGCTACCGAATCATGCCCAGCACGACCTTGTTTTACATCTGTTTATGTGACATGCATACTGGCACTGCGTAAGCCCTTCAAGGCACGCTAATGCATGAAATGCAAACATAGCAGTCAACACAAATCAAGAGGCCAGACATTCATGTGAATGTTGTCAGTATAAATCTCAATTTTCACTATATCTGCATATTGTTTTAAGGGAAACACTATCCCTATTGTTTGGTTATGGGTGTTATATTATTTTTTATTTTTAGTACCTATCAGTTAAACATTATGTTTTCACTTTTAATGATTTTTGCTGTTGTAAATAAGGCAAAGAATATCCCTGTTGTGTGGTTATGGGTGTTATATTTTTTTGACACATTTGTTTTGGATCTATTTTTAGCTCATATCAGTTAAACGGTATGTTTTAAATTTTAACGATTTTTGCTGTTGTAAATAAGGCAAATACAAGGGCCAAACACCTCTTCATTTATAACCCTCTATGGTGGTCATATTTTCAGTGGCTTTGGAGAAAATGTATTTATCTCTGTTGCCAAAAGATAGAAATTTTCACTAAACTATGGCATCCAATCAGATGCTGGCTATACAGTTAATAGTAGAATATATATGTTATTGTTATTATTTAAGCACATTAAGGTCTCATGAACACAAAAGTGTGTTGGACTGTTTACTAGATGGACAAATTGCTGCTGGGTCTCATTCCCCATTGTCTCACTGCAGCTTGACTGAGCCGGACAGTTGAATGGACATGGGCAGGGTGCACACGGACTGTAGTTTTCAGCCTGGATATTGCACACATACATGTGCATGTAACCTAAAGCTGTATAACCACTTTATGGTATCCATTACTCTATAGGTAACATGTACTTTATAAATGTGTTTAATAATTCTCATGTCAACCAGCATGATGTGTAAGGTAGCCTAGCCGAATACACAATCCTTATGTTGTGTAGTTGAATAAGCTCCATACTGTAGTAGCATCTCCCCCTTATTAATAGACAACATGCATGTGTGTTGGTGTTGTTCTCAGTAGTATTTCTTAAGATGTTTCATGGATGTATCAGTATTAATGATGAGTGGATCCATTGATTTTTGGGCCGAACCCAAACTCCTCAAATGCTGCGATCAAAACAGCAATCACTGTTGTTAAATGACAGGGTAATGGGCTTTTGGGTGAGCTGAAGTCCATGTTGGGGTTATAGGGGCCTGAACCCACAATGATTGGCCCAGATATAAACATATTTTTTGGTTTAGGTTCTCTAATACTATTCAATCAGCATTTATTGTCATTGCTGTTTAGTACATATTTGATCTAGAGTTCTATGATCAGAGATAGCCCTTGTTATCCTGAATCAAATATTTTCAAGAAATAATACTACTGATAACAAAGTAGGAGAAATTGGTCATATAATGAGCACACCTTAGAGGACCATGTCTATGGATATATGATTGCATTTAACATATTGCTTAGTCTAGAAGTAGATGTATAAGAAATAAAAAAGAAACTCTGTCTCTGTAGAATGTAGAAGCATTAGAACACTCATGCTTTGCGTCTACTAATGGCAGGGTATGGTACAGTGCTATTGACCCATATTGATTTAGTCTAGAAGAATAGCACTAATGGAAACTAATATGTTATTGACACCAATCTGCCACATCTTTTTTTTATAGATTTTTAAAAGCATTAACACTGAAGATGCATCACATGGGCAAGGCAGCCGCAGACTCATCAGTTTTACTTTATCAGGTAAATATTAAATATATTGTGCAAATTGTCAATTTATTAAGTGCTATGGTTATAATAGTATGTTATTGTGCAAATCTATTAATAAGTTCTTGGTATTTTGTCACAGCATACATCTTCCTCTTGCACGATCAGGCTCATACTATTACTACTATTACTTACAATTCCAGTTGATCGCAAGGTATCAGGTTCCTTCCTTCTAGACCTGCAAGGCTAAAACAACACATATACAATATATTGGGACAGATTTATGAATAGTTATGAAAACTGCAGTGTACCATACTATTGATGACTGGTGCGAGGTCTTTAATAATCTGGCGCACCCTGCACACACCGATTGTGCTTAAACTGAATACTTTGTTTTTTTTTTGGTATATTTATTTTAATGGACGAGTTGCGGTAGTAAATGCGGAACGCAGCCCAAATTGGCACCAGATTGCCCCTTTATGTGCAGAAATTTGTTCTGAAATGAACACTTCATGCCAGCGCACGATCTTCAATACAGGTGGTCCCCTACTTAAGAACACTCGACTTACATACGACCCCTGGTTACAAACGGACCTCTGGATATTGGTAATTTATTGTCCTTTAGTCCTAGGCTACAATGATCAGCCATAACAGTTATCACAGGTGTCTGTAATGAAACTTTAGTGTTAATCCTGGTTCTTATGACAACCCAACATTTTTAAAATCCAATTTTCACAGAGACCAAAAAGGTTTGGGCTGGAGCTACAATGATAAAATATACAGTTCTGACTTACATACAAATTCAACTTAAGAACAAACCTACAGACCCTATCTTGTATGTAACCCGGGGACTGTCTGTAATCTGGTGCACCTTGTATGCGCCAAACACGCTTAAACTGAGTGCATCAGTTATTTTCGTCATCTAGTGCAGTTTGCATCACTATTGATAAATCTGGGTTACTGTGTCTATAATGACACTTATGACTATAGACATATACAGCCATCTGAAATAAATAACGGAGCATATAAAATTGATAAGAATATAACTTTAGCATAACTGAAACTTTTTATTTCAATAATGAATAGAACACGTGGTAATACGTGTACACTTTGTAGTACACAGTGCCCGGTTAAGGAAGAAAGGCAAGGGAAAAAGAAGTGCATCTGAACATTTTGTAATAAAGTATATTACGTAGTTTACTATCATCATCTCTAGAATTGATTTAGCAATTTGGTCAAAAATTTAGTTATGCCTTTAAAGGGCATTTATGAGTGCTGGAGACCAGAGTGAAGGCCAATAGCATACTCTGATAGATTTCTCTGTGAACAAAGCAGCTAGTCATGGTGGTGAAAATGTGCAGGCTGTAGTAGACAAATGGTGAAGATTTTTTGGCAAAGACCGAAAACAATGCAAACATTAGCCTACCCATATTTAGAGAAAACCTGTAATGTAGAAATGTTGTTTAATCTGTGAGCAGTATATTCTAGAGAAGGGAGGGGCTGAGTAAGATTATTTGTGGGGAATTAATCAGTATAACCTGTCATTTATCTCTTAATTCTGGACTTACTCATTCTTTTACTTTTATAAAGCCCTACCCCAGATGTAGCAGTGTTAAACTTCCGATAAAATGAAGATAATCATGAATTTTTTTTCAAGTGGGTCATTTATTGAAAAAAATTCAACAAAGTGGTTGAACATAGTGGTGTGGGAATGAATTTAATCAGCCACCAATTGTGCAAGTTCTGGCACTTAAAAAGATGAGAGAGGTCTGTAATTGACATCATAGGTAGACCTTAACTGTGAGAGATAAAATGTGTAAACAAATCCAGAAAATCACTTTGATTTGTGAAGAATTGATTTGAAACTTATGGTGGGAAATATCTGGCACTCACAGACCTGAGCAATAATTGAAAATGGAAGACACAGGACCACTGATAATCTCCCTTGAATAGGGCTCCATGCAAGATCTCACCCATGGGGTCAAAATGATAACAAGAACGATGAGCAAAACTCCACATGGGGGCACCTAGTGAATGACCTGCAAAAAGCTGGGACCAATGTAACAAAGGCTACAGTCTGCAACACACTACACCACCAGGGACTCAGATCTTGCAGTGCCAGACGTACATATTTCAACCCAACTGAAGTTTGCTAGAGAGCATTTGGATGTTGCAGAAGAGCATTGGGAGAACGTCATATGATCAGATGAAACCAAAGTAGAACTGTTGGTAAAAACAAAACTCGTCATATTTGGAGGAGAGTGAATCCATGTACATGAAAGAATGAATGGGGCCATGTATTGTGCGATTTTAAGTAAGAACCTTCTTCCACCAGGAAGAGCATTGAAGCCGAAACATGGTTGGTTTTTCAGCATGAGAATGATCCCAAGCATACCGCTAGGGAAACAAAGGAAAGACTGTGTAAGAAGCACTTCAAGGTCCTGGAGTGGGGTCGCCAGTCTCCAGATCTCGACCCCATAGAATACCTTACAGAAAATATTTGACCTCTTTCATTGCCAACAAAGGATAAATAGCAGATTATTGAGACTAACTTTTGTTATTGACCAAATACTTGTTTTTCATTTTGTCTCTTATAGTTGAGGTCTGACTATGATGTCGATTACAGAACTCTTGCACTTTTTTCCCCAATGTATATATATAAATTCCAGATTCAATTAGTTCCTCTATTTACATCCCAAGACCATTTGCTTAGTGTAATCAGTGCAGAGCCACTTGAATTTATAACAGGATATATAGAAAAATCCAATTATCACTGAATAATAGACTATAGAATAGGGAATATAATATTGCATGGTTATTGAAAGCAGTACCATACATGATGGGGTTAGTTCCTTTGGCTTAGCTGCAACTTTGTCTGGCAATTACTTTATACAGTTGCAATCTCATTTCAGTAAATGTGTGTGAATATCCTCATAAGACATGGGGCATCAAGGTGTCATCTTTTGCACAATGGGCTGACATTTTCAATGGTAGTATTTTGGGGACTGTACAACCATCTGATAATTTTTTATTTCAATTCTTATGTGTGTCGGAATGGTGAAAAACTGGTGTTTCTGACATTTGGACATTATTTTTCTTTATTTTCCTTTATGGGGGTTACTGCATGGAATAATTACTTTTATTTTTTTATACAATGAGCATTTTGGGACATATAACATATGAAAATGTTTTGGCCTTTTTTTAACACATGTCTGGTACATAAATCCATTCACACACAACAGCTCTGCTAAATACAGACACAGAGCCCTGCCCTGTCTATGAGCAACCAGCAGCATGGAAGGACGTGTTGCTCATAAAATATGCTTAAATGCTACTGCCTCCAACAGGGTCTGATTAAGAGCGATGTATGATAGGCCTGGGACTCTCATAGAGATTCCCAGTTATCATAACAATGTATTTCTACCCCCAATTTATGCCAGTATTTGATGGAAATCAACCATGAGTAATCTATTATCAGAAGTAGATCTTATGTTAGATTCCTCCTACCTGGCTCTGCCCTAATCTGTAATTTGCTAATCCGGGAACCTAACCTAACTTGTTAAAAACTATTTTAGTAATATGTAAATTAACTGCAGAGGCTACTGGGTCGTGTACTTGCCTGGCCGGACACTGGAAGCTAAGGCTTCTCCACACCCTAGTAGCCCCCGCAGTTAATTTACATATTTCTAAAATAATGGTTTTTAACAAGTTAGGCTATGTTTTCTGATTAGGACATAGGCAGGCAAGAGGAATCTACCATCAGGTCTACTCCTGATATTAGATTCCTAATGGTAGATTTCCTTTAAATTGTTAACCCATGATTATTGCCACAGTTATTTGTGGGTGTAAATGTCAGGTTTTTGTTGCATAATGCAGCAAACAACCACCATATATGGAGATGACTGAGCGGGTGAGCCCTCTCCTTGCCTCTTTAATGGCACCATTTACTCAGCTGGAATCCTGTAGCTCATAATGTTCCTGAGCAATGATACTTGCTTTAAGCACCAAACCCCTGACAGTAGAAAGTGTAAATACTATTGCTAGGGGAAGGTAGAACTAGAGAAAAAACTTGTTGGGTACATCCTGAGTCACAGATTTTAATCTATAAATTGCTAAATTTGTAATGTGAAATTTTTACAACCGGCAATAACAAAAACTGACTATTACGCCCAAATCAAGCAGTCATGGCACAGTCTTATTATCACAATACAGTCATGAAAGTTGCACTTTAATTGGTTGCTGTTGGCAACACACACAATTTTCATTTTAGATAATGCTCATACCTTTGCCCCATTGAGCATAGTGCATAGTCCCCTAACGAATTATACATGAATGACCTTACTTCATTTAGGATATTATCAGTATGTATGTAGGGAATATCAAATCTGTAAACAAATGAGACTGGAGTGGTTCTACAATTTTCATACAGCCCAGAGCCCATAGTAGTGTTAATCTTCTGCTTCGAGGTGCCAGTGTGGATGCTG
This sequence comes from Engystomops pustulosus, assembly GCF_040894005.1. Classification (NCBI taxonomy): domain Eukaryota; kingdom Metazoa; phylum Chordata; class Amphibia; order Anura; family Leptodactylidae; genus Engystomops; species Engystomops pustulosus. Next base: position 147,749,465 of record NC_092415.1, read on the forward strand.
CACTGTTTTCATCAGTCAATTCAAAATGTGGCGTTAGATGTGGGTTACGTATGAATCTGTCTTGATTACTGTCCCTCGTCCTTATAAATGTATCAAATGTCTTGATCAAGGCTAGGTGCATACTTTGGGGCTACTAGTATATTACACTGTAGCGTGTATTTTACTGCTATACTCCTCAGCTGATAAGGAGAAGAGTGAGAGTACGCATCATGAGTATGCTATAGTCCCTGCTCCATGATGTGGCCGGCGAGTGCAGCCTTTGGCATGGTGTGGTCAAGCTGCTTGGTATGGGGACCGGAGGGCTGAACTACAGCCTGCCAGGTCTCCAGAAGGTGGTGTTTGCAAGAAATTTGAGGGAGAGGCTGATGCAATGGTTCCTCCCTGGAGCAACCCCTGAGGTGTATGTAGTATGAATCCCTGGGTGATGGATGGGAGTCCTGTGATGGTAAGCAGCCTTATCCAGGGATTAGACGGAGGCAATGTCTTGCAATTAAATTTACAGTTCTTTATTCAACAGCCAAACGATAGCAGCAGATTTAGAAAGCTGGAAGAGTCATGGAGAGCTAGTACACAGAGAGGTTGCACGTAGTCTGGTGGTAGCTTCAGGCTGGGCTGGTAGAGATGGAGCTGAGTCGGGGTGGTGGATCTCAGCTCTGGGTCTTAAGTCTCCTGACTTGTCCTGGGTGCTAGGCAGGGGCCTGAGGCACCGGTGGTTCCTGGTATTAGGACACTGGCTGTTGCAGCACTGACATGTGCTGCTCACTGGAGCTGACATCTGCTCCAAGATGGAGTTTCTCACTCTCCTCCTGAGGTCCCGCCCACCAGGGGTTTATATACTTCCTTGGTCAGGTGGTAGCACTCTCCAATCAGTTTCCAGCTTGCTTTACAGAGGATATTATTGGTTGTTAACATTTCACATTGTTAACTCTTGCCTTACCAGGCAGTGGCTTCAAGCTTCAATTACTAAGTTTCCAATGTTACAGCTTCTTACATGGAGAGTGACCCTTTCACAACACCTACTTAACCCTTTGCATCTGCAGGGGTGTTGCATACCCTCTTAGTAATTGAAGAAGCCGTCTAAGGCTCGGCTATAGCCCTGAAGGATTTAAGGGCTGGGGCCGGACGTAGTACACAGCCTTCGGATGGTCCATGCACACTACAGACTTGTATGGGGTAAAAATACAATTCACTTTGGGCTAAGGCTATGGGCAGCAAATATAGTGTGTTAAGGACAAGCTGCCCACGGTCTTGGCTATTGGAACTGGGGTTTGTGTCGGACTAAATACATACATGAGTACACTACTGTTGGTAGCTATTGCCCTTAAACCATGAGAAATGGTGTGTTGTCATGTCCTGTTTACCACTCCTTGCACCAAGGCCTGAAATTTGTCCAAGAACACATTACCTAGGTGGCATAATCATAGTCAGGGAGATGGGAGAAAGCATCGGCATTGTCATTCATTTTTCCAACCAGATACTTGATTGTGAAATTGAAATTGGCCAGCTTGGAGGCCCACCGCTGCTTCAGTACCCCAAGACGGGCAGTGTTCAGATGTGCCAAAGGGTTGTTGTCAGTGAAGACGGTGAAGAAGGAGGCCACCAGATAATCTTTCAACTTCTCTTTCACAGGTGGAGTAAATGATGATGTCATCCAAGTATAGTAGGATGGTTTAGGAGTTTCTGTGTCCCAAACATCTCTCCATTAACCCCTGAAACGTGCCTGGGACATTGCACAAGCCAAAGGGCATGTTGTTGAACTTAAATAGTCCCATTGGGGTAGTGAAGGCCATCTTCTCCCTATCTTTAGGCACCATGGCCACTTCCCAGTAGCCACTGGTCAGATCAAGAGTGGAGAAGGCATCTGAACCTAAGGCCGCAAGGGATTCTTCGATTCAATGCAGTGGATAAGCGTCTTTGTGGGTGAAATTGTTGATCCTTCTATAGTCAACACGGAAGCAAAGGGTTCCATCTTTCTTTTTCACAAGGACCAAAGGGGCAGCCAATGGGCTGTGGCTTTCCCGGATGACATTGGCTATCTTCATCTCTTTTACCAGCTTGTTCACCTCTTGATAGCAGGCTGGAGGAATTGACCTATACCTCTCCTTGAGGATGAGAGCCAGTAGAGATGGTTTGCTGGATCAGGGTAGTCTGTCCAAAATCCAGCGGGTGTTTGCTGAAGGCCTGGTGGTGGTACATGACGAGTACACCTTGCACTTGGTCCACAAAAGTGATATCGTCATCTCCAATATTGAGCTACAGCCACCAGGATTGCTCGGCAGGCTCGCCTTCAGCACTTCGGTTGATCTCCAACTGTTGGGAGGCAGACACGGAGGTTTCCACCAAGTCTTCGGGGTGGATGCTGAAGAGAGTGACCACAGCTTGATATCATCTTATATCCACTGGGGAGTCTCCCACGTTTAGTAGCCGGGTAGGGACTTGTCCCCGGGATACGGTCACCAGGCTTCTGGCCACCAAAATAGGTATATCTCCATCGTAAGGGATCAATCAAGGCCTGGAAGTCTTGACTTTGGACACCCATACAGGTTTGGCACCATACCAATGTCTCTGTTCCAGGTTGCAGGTAAACTGTCTGGGGATCTTTGATCCAGACCCTGCAGATTTTTTCGTCAGGGCCAAAAAACTGCTGCGCTGCTAGGACTTGCATTCTCTCTTGAATCGCCTTCCTGAAGTCACTGGGCAGGGATGGTAAGGAGTCCTGGAGAGTCTTGAGCAATTCTGGGCAGCAGTGGCAGAGGACATTGGTACCCAACACCAGGGAGAAGTTACAGGGAGAAGTCTGGATAATTCAGTATCTCCAATGGTTATGGTGGGCTCCCAGTAGCGCGTATGGGTACAGTTAACCGATTAGTAGCAATGATAAGTAAGTAAGCTTTTGGAGGCTGTAATAGCGAGACTCTTCTTCTGCATCTATCGAAGGTCGAGCTTTATATAGTGGTCACCTGAGAGCCAGTGTCAACTAAAGCTTGTAGGGTCACCCCATTGATGGTGACCTGAACCATGGGGCAAGCACCTACAAACCTGAGCATCCAGGTGGAGTTTCTGGGATTTGGTGATTCTTTATTTGAGGAGGGTTCTTCAGTTCTCAATTTCTGGCATCTCAGCTGCTGACAAGTATGTTCCTGATGCCTGAACCAGTAACAGTATCCACATCTGGACCTTCTAGGGCTACTATAGACGGAATCTGAAGATCTTGGGGGTGTATGACACTCTTGATCTCGTTCCACAGGTGGTGGTAGAGATGGTATGTGGGCTGGAAGTTCTGGTTCCTGTTGCCAGGATAACACCTCTAACTGTTGAAGACGTTCTAGGAGTTGATATAATGTGTAAGTCAAGCAGGACACTTGATCCGCTAGGGTGGCAACTTCCTTAGACATCAGAGATTGGGAGGCCTGTTGTGCTGAACAGACTGTTGAGGCAGATTCTTTGTCAGTCAGGGGTGCTGATTCCTCTTGTGTTTCTGATGGAAGTCGTTCCTCTAGTACATTAATGGCCATCTCTTTAAATTCTAGGAAGGAAGCGTTAGAATGATGAAGAGCTAACATTTTCAGCTGACATTTGTGGTGGTTAGAAACACCATGAAGGAATTGCTCTCTCAGGGTTTGGTCCTGATTCACTGCCTCTCTGGGCTCTACATGTGTAATAGCCTCCAAAGCTTCTTGCAAAGAGAGGAAAAAGTCTCTGAGGGACTCTTGGGGCTGTTGTCTCCTCCCAAAGAACCACTGTTTTAGTTCACATACAGTGTATTAGAAGTACAGTCCGACATTCTTCTGGAGGCCAGGATTTGACCTCACGAAGAGCTGCTCCCTGCAACTGGCCAATCAAGATGGTTATCTGCTGCTCTTCACTAACAGGATACAAGGTGAAGATGGCTAGCATCGTTTCCCTAAAATCAAGGAGGATGTTAGGTTCCTTCATATTGGGGTACCTAAGGAGCCCCCAGGTAATAGGGCATTATAAGAGGCATGCCTGCCTTTGCAGCGGAAGATACAGCAGATTGGTTGGGACTGGCAGGGATACTTGGCAGACGCCTGCGCACGGGTTAGGGTAGTGGGAATTATGCAAATGAACCGGAGGGGCTCCGGGCTCCCAGCATTCACAGGTTGGAGAAAAGGGCAGAGACCTGTATTTCAGTTTATTTCCTCCATAATATTTCCTCCAATATGAAAGATAAGTTGTGTAACTTGAAGCTGATGGGCCCTAGTGCTAAATCTATGCCAGGCCCCCAACTATAATGGTTTATAGTACTAGTCTTTTCAAATAGGAAAGTAACACCTAATGGGCACCCTAAACCTCCTGCACCTGGTAGCGGCCACACTCTTTTCACCCCCTTAATTTATTCCCCTATGGAAGACTCATATTGGCTAAATGAATACAGTGAAGACACTGTTATCACTATTGCAGTATTGCATTTCTATGTGGATACAACCTAAAGTTATTTGCGATGAATACAGACATTTTTTAAATAGTAAAATTTTATTTGTCAAGTTTGTGTCTATAATTCTAATAAGAATAAACCAGATAAATCCTATTCATTACTTACAGTTAAAACAGACAAATGTTGACTATGTACATAAAAATGCAGTTTCAGTATCTACCTTGTAGTGTTCAGTTCATTTACGCCAGTCTGCGTCATTGGGTTCTGAGTCATATTCAGCCTGTTTTTTCCACTGAGAGAAAGTTCCTTGCATAAGAAAGGTTTCAATCAATATCCCAAGAAATTTGAACAAGGTAACAGGGAAGAGAAAGTCCAATCAATATATCCATATCACAGATTTGCTGTTACTATTAGGAATTTAAACAAGTCCCCATGTGTAAAACATTTAGGTAGAAGTTTGTATAGATAATGCAAGCAGTACTTAAGAAAAGTAAATATGACTCCATCTCTGTGGTCTAGTTAAAAACAACAGAGCCCATGTCTATTTTAAAGGGGTTTTATGAGTCACCACTTTAAATAAAAGAGTGGTAATCACATCCAATTATCATAGCATCATATTTAAAACTTATTTATCAGTTCCTATGATCCCAGCACACAGTTTATTTGCTACATTGGTTTGTCTACATGCTGAGATTATATTTCTCATGAAACCTTCTACAGAAGGCTGTGTGTAGTGAGTTTCTCCTTCCCGTTCCCTCTATGCTCTTGCAGTGCAGGTCAGGCTGTAGAGAAAACCCAGCATAGCCAACACACCTAAGAAGAATACACCACTTTGATGCATGTTAAAGGTTACTATGTAAAACCAAACCATGTGCAGAACAGTAATGTTAATATCCGTGCTATGTTTCTTATATGTTTAGTGACTTTTACATTACTTTCACTTGTATTGCATGGTAAGACTTCCAAGCTCTGGGTTTAAAAAAAGGGATGTTCTTCAATCCAGACCCGTATATAAAAATCTCCATCCAGCCAGGAAAACACAGCATCTTCCCTGCACTCCCTCACCATGGGCAGGAGAAAAGATCAAAGATCATATGCAATACCGTCAATCCTGTCTGGAAAAGAGAGGTATGTCTCTAGGGTTTATGCATGAGAAACCTAGCACAAGTTATCTTCTCACATGTCATTATAGGTATAACAAAAGAGAAGAACAGCGGTGGTCCAAGAATTCTTACCCCAAATGATTGACAAAATATTTGTTACTAGCGTTTATTGTCACCAAGATTACTTACTGCTCAATCATTTTGGTTTTTAATTAAAGGGCTTTTCCAATACAAGCACTATTCTGCTTTATTAAACCTATCTGACCAGTGTCTGACTACTGTTGGATTACATGCTGTTGGTGGACTCAGTGGTGACCTCTACATACAGGGCATATTTCATCACTGAGGTACCTGGATAACCCCTTTAAGTAGGCCTTCTTATTTATTTCAGGTAGTTTGTACATGGGTAATTATGTTCTGAGCTCATTCGTCTCTCCGAGACACATGCCCACCACCTTCCCCATAAAAGACACACAAAGTACATACATGGCTATAGAGGTAGACACTGCCTCTGTGCACTAGATGGCAGCATGCTACACTTTATATTTATGCAAAATCGTGCCGATTGCTCACACCAATATTCTCTAAATATGTGTTTGAACAGCGAATACCCCGCCACTAACACTCACAATCGGTTCTGATGCTGATTGCATATGTTAATTATTTAGGTGCTGTGGGCAGTGGATAGTACTGCTGTATATTGTATTAGAGATCAGACACCCTATGTACAAATAGCGGAAGCAAACACTCTTAACCCAGCTCCAGAAGATGTTCACATAGTTCACATATAGTTTAAGTGAAATATATTAAAAATACATTATCCCCACTGAACAAAGTAAGGAGGCTTTCCGAAACACTTAAACTCCACCAACCCAGACTTTGGCATCCATTATTATATGTAGTTAATTTCTAGGCATCCTGTTCCCAAAAAATCATTTCCATTAGGTTCGGCACTCAATATGTTAATTAGACATTGGTTATATAATTTGTTATAATGGATTGCTTGGGAATGGTGAGGGTCACAGATTCCTGGAGTTGGAGATAGTCAGGTGGTTAAAGGTCCTTCTGCCTAGAGGAAAATGTGTAAGTATTTTAGTGCCATGTAACTTGTTAGTTGGCAGATTTTCTCATTCAGTGACCAGTTCTGCAGTGATGACTGTAGCGTTAGGTTTCACTAAGTTTATTTTGTAATAGAAGTCCACCACATTGTCACTATTAATGGTATGTCTGTGTGCTGTACAACTGTACCCTCAGTTGCCAACAGGTAAGTGGACAAAAACCATGATGCCTTGGGTCCGCAGTAAACAGACGCATTACAGATAGCAACAGTTGAGCAGTAATTTGGGGATTTACCAAACACAAATGTCAGTTTGCATTGTTTCTATGAAATTTTAAGTAATCATTCTCTTACAATGTCTTCCAGTGAGTGCACATTAATTGGTGAGTCTGACTATTTTCTGTCCCCTGGCATCCTGGGCTACATGCTTTTAGAGGATAATTAAAAGAGCAGCTATTAAATATTTCATATTGTTTCCAGTTGAGATGTTAATTGCAATAGACAACATTTATATTTAAGGCAGTATGTGCACCCCGTGCTTTGTCAGTGCCAGCACTACTGCTATTTCCTGAATCTGGCATGACTGGACATTACCAACCACAGAAATACTATTAGCCAATCACACTGCATCCATTAAGAATTTAGTGTCAATGTTCCTTTCAAATAAGCAACCTGCAACAGATCCCCCATAGTAAAACATCAGTAAGGAATAAGTCTGTGACAGAGTAATGCTTATACCATTTAAAGGGAACCTGTCAGTCACATCTATCCCCCCAAACCGAAGGTCATAACTCATTTACTGTAGGGGGTTACTCTGCATTATGATATTAAAATGAGTCTGCACCTCCTGTGAATTATATAATGACCCCCCCCCCCCCCCGCTCTTCATTGTAATCCCGTGAATTTAAAGGAAATCTACCACTTTAAAAAGCGCATTGTAAACCAAGCACCCACACATGTAGCTGAGTACACAGTGATGCAGGGACTTCTTTTCTAAAGCCATAAAACAATGTCAGTTCTGCAGAAATCATCTTTTCAAAACATGCAAATTAGCTCCGGTGCTACTGTGCATGTCACACAGGGCACCCAGCTCTTTTCTTCTTATAATTTATTCATCCCTCCTGCTACTTGTATATCACGCCTCCTTACTCAGATTCAGCAGTTCCGAAGAGCCAGTGACGTCACCCGGCTCTCCCGAATGCTCACAAATGCGCGGTCGGCTTCCTCACTGCACTTACTCCCACAGTGCTAAACAGATGCCTGTTGTGGAAGGGAAGGAGAGCCGATCTCACATGCGTGATTGTTTCCAATAGCTGGGTGGCCCTAGCTCTCTTAAAGGAAACCTACCACCACGTATCTACTTATTATGGCAGGTTTCTCTAATGCAGAGTAGTATAGCCCTTTTTAGGGTTAATTCGTTTGTGGCCCAGAACGAATTTGCATTTTAATTTCTCTAGTATGCAAATTTTCTAAAGAGGCTACTGGGGCGTGGAGTAGCTGGAGCTGAGGCTACATGGCGGGCTACTCCACGCCCCAGTAGCCTCTTGCGTTCCGCCTACCAATACATCTTCAGCGTGCAGCTCACGGTAGCTGTGTGCACTCGTCTGCGTGGCTGGGATCTGCGCATGAGCAGTAGCCACGTCTTTGGAACCGAGACCACGCAGCTAGTGGCCTGCTCTCTGCGTATGCGCAGAACCAGCTTAGCAATAGAGTGCGTGCAGCTCGTAGCTGCTTGCTGAAAATGCTACTCCACGCCCCAGTGGCCTCTTTACAAAATTTGGTTATTAGGGGAATTAAAATGTATAGAATTTCTGGCCCACAAATGAATTAGCCCTGAAAAGGGCTATACTACTCTACATTAGAGGAAGCTGCAACCTGATCTACCTTAATAGGAAGATCCGTGGTGGTAGGTTTCCTTTAAAGGGCAGTTGTCTGCTCCTCTGGGAGGGAGATGAGAGTTACCCGAGAGCTGGGTGATGTCACTGGCAAGTAGCAGGAGGCATAAATAAATTATGAGAAGAAAAGCACTGGGTGCCCTGGGTGAAGTGCACAGCAGCGCCCGGCACTAACTTGCATGAATTAGAAAACCGATTTCTGCACATTTGACATAGTTTTATGGTTAAAGGAGGGAAGTCCCTGCATCACTGCGCAATTAGCTAAATATGAGTGTCCTTAGTTTACAATGTGCTCTAAGTGGTAGATTTCCTTTAAAGAGGACCTGTCACACCCAAAAACCCCCTCACCAAATTAGCTCCCCCCTCATCCTGTCCCCAGCCCCTTTATATTTATTGCATTTTTATTAAAATTGTGTTTGTATACTTCGTTTTAAAATATGCGACCTCATTCATAAGGGGGCCGGACGACACACCCCCTCCACGCCCCTGTCAGTCAGGGACCCGTAAGAATCGCCGGCAGCAGCGCATGTATTGCGCAATCGCTGCCGGCTCTATGTGATGCAGAGCTGTGCTGACAGCGGCCACAGAAGGGCTTATTCACAGTGCTGGTTGAATGTGAATAAGCCCCTCTGCGGCCGCTGTCAGCACATAGCGGTACGCTGTCTGCACATAGAGACGACATGCGCTGCTGCAGGCGATTCTTACAGGTCCCTGACTGACAGGGGCGTGGAGGGGGTGTGTCGGCCGCCCCCCTAATGAATACGGCCGACTGCTAGGTGGACTTGTACGACGATCCGACCTCTTATTTGATAAGAGGTCAGATCGTTTAAAACGAAGTATGCAAACACAATTTTAATAAAAATTCAATAAATATAAAGGGGCTGGGGACAGGATGAGGGGGGAGCTAATTTGGTGGGGGGGTTTTCGGGTGTGATAGGTCCTCTTTAGGACCATGAGTAATTTCAGCATGATTGATGCAATCAAGTATAACCACAGCTGCAGCCAATCCTAACTTTTCCTCAATTTCAATGGCTTTTGTTGTATGATAACACTATACACCAAAATAATGTAATCAATGGCTGCATTTTTACCTTACATCTTACAATAGAAGACCAAGACAACAGCTGTAGATAGAGGCATTGAGAATGGAGATCAATTATGGGCACTGTTGTCATTTACATGGCAATACAATCCATTTCAAGCCTAATAAGCCACTAAAACAAATGTGCGATTCAGAGGCAAGAAACTATTGTAAATGAAAAATAACTGCTTATGATGTGCAGTGGCATCACATGTCGTGCATGCTTAATTCTGCGATCTAACCAAATAATGTTACAAAATGTATAGAGGTAAGAACTATTATTGTCTTTAAGATCTGTATATATAATTTTGTCACAGCTGTTCAGCTTCGTTTCCCTTCCAACTGATGTGCTAGAAATTGAAGTAAAGGATAAGTTTGCAAAGAGTCGTCCAATCATCAAACGATTTTTGGGGAAGCTGTCTATGCCAGTTCAGAGGCTTTTGGAGCGACATGCCATTGGGTAGGTACTTCATTTCATCTGTCATGAGAAAGGCAGGTGTGGTAACTAAATACAAATCAAACATACATTAATTTAATAGATATATATAGCTGGTGAAATCATTTCATTTTCTCTATGTACAGACTATTTTTTGACAATTCAGTTATTTTGTTATTATAGAATTGCTGCCCATTAAATGTTCATACTAGGATATTGATGGAGAGGATTTCCTATTCTGAGCTAGTGACTAGCGATACTTTGGTGATGCATTGCTGTACTTGATTAAGACCTTATAGTTCAAATCCAAGGATAGGACGGCACTCGCTGATACAATCCACAAACTTTATTTAGCGTAAGGACAAGCAAACATGTGAGGATGCCGAATTCCAAAAGGTAACAGGCTGTTTCGCGCTACTAGCTCTTTGTCAAACCTCCTTGATTAAGACCTTGACTGGTAGTATAATTTATAATTGAGTCACACTTATTGGGTTATGTTTCCTTGTGTATCTATATAATACCTTAAAGTCAGATTGTATGACACTACTGTCATATTTTATGTCTAGGGATCGCGTTGTCAGCTATACCCTTGCCCGTCGACTGCCTACAGATCATGTCAGTGGACAACTGCAGTTCCGATTTGAAATAACATCATCTATTCACCCCGGTAAAGTATTTTTCCTTCCATGGGCACACATTTTCAAATTAGTTTTATATACTGGACTTGCAGGCAAATTTTTAAAGGAGTTCCATAAGATTTGTTGGAGGTCGCTGGGAATTCAAAAGCTGGGGCCACCAGTGACTGGAATAACAGGAAACTGAAAGTTATGGGTCTGCATTAGATGGTCATCTGACAGCCCCATAGAAGTGACCAGTGCTCAATTTCAGTCCCTTGTTCTGCTGATCACTGAGGGTCACAGTGCTTAACCCCTTAACGACTTGGCCTTTTTTAGTTTTTTCACTTCCATTTTTCACACCCCACCTTCAAAAATCTATAACTTTTTTATTTTTCCACATAAAGAGCTCTGTTATGGCTTATTTTCTGCGTAACAAATTGCACTTCGTAGTGACGGTATTTAATGTTCCATGGCGCGTACTGGGAAGCGGGAAAAAAATTCCAAATGCAGTGAAAATGGTGAAAAAATACATTTGCGACGTTTTCTTGTGGGCTTGGATTTTACAGCTTTCACTGTGTGCCCCAAATGACAGGTCTACTTTATTCTTTGGGTTGCTACGATCACAGGGATACCACATTTGTACAGGTTTTATAATGTTTTCATACATTTAAAAAAATTAAAACCTCCTGTACAAAAATTTTTTTTTTTATTTTGTCATCTTCTGGCGCTAATAACTTTTTCATACTTTTGTGTACGAAGCTGTGGGTGGTGTCATTTTTTGCGACTTTTGATGGCGTTTTCATTGCTATCATTGTTAGGACTGTGCTACCTTTTGATCACTTTTTATAAATTTTTTTATATTTTCCAAAATGGCAAAAAAATGTCATTTTTGACTTTGGACGCTATTTTCCGTTACGGGGTTAAACGCAGTGAAAAACCGTTATTATATTTTGATAGATCGGACATTTTCGGACGCGGTGATACCTAATGTGTTTATGATTTTTACTGTTTATTAATATTAATATCAGTTCTAGGGAAAGGGGGGTGATTTGAATTTTTAGGTTTTTTTAATATAATTTTTTTTTTTTAAACTTTTTTTTACTTTTACTTTAACTATTTTTCAGACTCCCTAGGGTACTTTAACCCTAGGTTGTCTGATCGATCCTACCATATACTGCCATACTGCAATATGGCAGTATATGGGGATTTTACTCCTCATTCATTACAATGTGTTGATAGCACATTGTAATGAATAGGTTAAAACGAGACAGCTTCGGGCCTTCGTGAGGCCCGATGCTGTCATGGCAACGGATCACCGCTCCCCGTGACGTCATCGGGGAGCGAAGATCCGCGCCAAGATGGCGGCGCCCATGCGGCGCCATCTTTTTGAAGCCTCCGGCAGCATTGCCGGAGGTGATCGCGGTGAAAGCACCCGCGATCGGTGCTAGCACCGATCGCGGGTGTTACCGGTAAGCCTTTGCTGCAATATGCAGCAAAGACTTACCGGCTATGGAGAGGGCTCGGCCCGCGAGCCCTCTCCATGCACCGGGACCCGGCGCGCGCCGTACTAGTACGGCGCGCGTCGGGAAGGGGTTAAAGGACATCTACCACCAGGATGAAGGATTGTAAACCAAGCACACTGACATACTGGTTTGTTTCCCCTCTGGCATAATCTGCTCTTCTTATGCCCTTGTTTTTAAGAAATAAAGGTTTTAAAAATTATTGAGTCTGAGGGGCTCTAGACTCCATTGGCACCTATGGAGCCCAGGCTCATTTGCATAATAGCGGCATCAAATTCTGCAGCGCTTTACATATCATAGAGGACATGTACAAATATATATAAAATATTTTTTTTGTAAAAACAAGGTCCTAAAAAGCTAAAAGAAGAGCAGAACCTGACGGCGGTGGCACACACCAGCATGAATGTGTGCTTGAACAATCCTTCATCCTGATAGTAGATGTCTTTTAAACCAGAAATCTTCAAACTTCACAGGGCATTATTGGGGAAACACATCGAATTGTCTAAAAAAAAGCTATGCTGCTTATAGCAACCAATCATAATTTAACTTTCATCTCTTGTTTTGTTCTCAAAAAATGAAATCTGTGCAGTGATTGGAACACAAGTTACATTGGAGGGAGCATGATATAATAAAAAGGATAATCTGTCATGTATCACCTCATTAAGACTTGACTTTCCCTTTAGGAAAACTACTTAACGACAACAGGTTATGCTACACACTCGCAATCGGGGTCATTTATCATTTACCGGCGCTTGCACGCCGGCGGAAGGTAGCCCCACCGTTGCACTGGCGCAGCCGACAAGATCTTGATGTATCCAGCAGGATACCGCACAGCATTTATTTCTATGCCAGGCCTTACCTGGTGTAGAAATAAATACAGCCGGCTAATAATTTTCACATATGAAAATTTGCCGCCTGCAGCAAGTGTGCAGGTGCAGGAACAGAAATGCCCTGCGCCGTCTACACCGTTGTGGAAGTGGTGGAAAGGGGGAAAAATCGCAAGTGTTAGCTAATCGCTAGCATTTGCGATTATTTCAGGGCTTCTACACTACTGCAGCCCTGATAAATACTCCCCAAAGTCTCCAATTTCTAATTGTGAGATAAGTTGTATCTGTACGTGGCACCATTATCCAGATTTCCATATGTTTGTATTTTATTTATTTATTAAATATTTATCATTTTATGAAGTCATCACAGTTCTGCAAAAGCATTTTTACCTGTGTAACAATTTGCCACATGTAGTTCATGAAGATATAGTGAATCACTTATTAAGAACCCAAACCAAGAGTGGTTGAAGGCTGATTCTGATAACTGAGATGAGGTTCAAAAAATAAGACAACACTCAAGGATTTCGCTGCCTTCTGTGATGTTTTGACCTTGTTGCAGAAACGTCACAAAACTAATGAAATAACTGAGATGAACTTGTCCTCAGCTGACCAAAAAGTTGTATGTGCGCAAACAATGAAAACCCTTTCCAAGAAATATTCAACATTTGTGGGGCACATATTGTCATAAATCCCCTTTTTCTATCATTAGTATAATATTGTATGGAACATTTAAATTATTATTGCTTGCCCAACGGAGGCCACATGAACACTTGGCATCTTTTGGAATAACAGAGCTCCCTGGATATGCTCAGCATATTAACTGGGGGCTTTATCCTGCATGTATGCAAAAAGAGGACCTTTCACCAACCCAATCAGCTCCAACTTGTTCATCATTTAAGTGCCACTGTCTGTCAGGATTCAGGGGTAGTGGACCCACTATACCACCACGAGCGATGACGTAAGCCAACACCTGGGAGCGGAGTCTAAATGGCACCTGAGCCAGCCGCAAAGCGGGTTGGATTTGCTGCAGTGGGATACCGCCAGGTCGCTCCACAGGAGCGACTTTGCTCGCAGAGGTGGCGAAGGCAAGGTACAGAATCGTAAGGCAGAATTGTGGTAAGGGACAGGCAGGAGGTCAGGACACTCAGCATGGGATCAAAGTCAATGGCAGAGCAGAAGGTCAGGGCTGGCAGCAGAGAAGCGGAGTCAGGAACGGAACTAGGGTCACAACAGGAGATCACAATGCAAGTGCAGGACATAAGGAAACAAGCTTTCTCTAAGACACGAGGCACAAAGATCTGGCACAGGTCACAGGAAGAGGCCGGCTATTTAATAGGTCAGCAGCTGACCAGCGCCAATTAGTGGCACACTGGCCCTTTAAATTTTACAGAGCTGGCACATGCAGGCGCCCTAGGAAGCGGGGACATGCGCACCAAGCCACAAGAGATGTCGGAAGACCCAATATACCTCCAGTGGAGACCTCTGCTCCTAAATGGGTTCTTTTCTCTGTCTCTGGAGCTGTTATAGATGCCTTAGTCACAGTCTAAAACTTCTCAGCTTCATGTCCCCCAAGAAAACACACACACATAACAAAAAAATTTGAATATCCAAATACAGTAAAAAGGAAAAAAATCCCACTTTCCACACCACATAGCTACCATAACCACAATCATAGCTACTCAATTTGCCTGAGACCATACATCCTATGCATAAAAATAACTGGAAAATATTAGAAAATGCTCTTTTTTTTTTAAGCACAATACATTGCAATGAAATGGATATTTTCATTTTTTTCATTTTTTAAATTATTAACTAACACCCTACTCAAAAATTACAAAGGTAGCATGCCTACTATGTTTGCAACGCTAAAATGTTTGGTCATTAAAGTTTTTCCAAGCTTATCATTGAGTGGTTGATCAGTATTCTTGCCAGATCAGATCTTTTGACAAATCTGTCCTTGACTGATGCAAACGGAAGCCTTCCATATGATTCCAGTGACCAATGTGAAATGCTTTGTGCAGCACTGCGTAATCTGTATGCGCTATATAAATAAATAATTATTATTATTATTAATTATATTTACACTTGTTAGAAAATGGCTTTTAATCTATCCTTTGTTATTCAAATGGCACAAAGGATGCAAACAAAACAGCTTCAACTTCCATCAGACAAATAAGGTTCACCCAAAGAAAATCATACATCTAAACTGTTTGGGTATAAAAACTATTCAGTAAAAATTCTCTCAAAATCTAAAGTCTACTGTGAATTTCTTATTTGTTTGCCGAAAAGTAGGCGATACAAAAATGTTTACTAAATGTGTAATTAATTTTTTTCAGATGACGAGGACATCTCTGCCTCTACAGACCCTGAACCAGTGCATCATGAAAGTCCTTTGCACCACCCAGTTGAAGTTCTCTCCAATGAGCCCCAGAGGAGAACTTCAGTGGCCACTGAAATTCCAACATCAGAGTTACCAAACGGATGCATTTCTAGAGCCAGCCATGATAAACAACCAGCAATAGACAGTAGATCAATAAGTCAAAACAGTTTACATAAGACAACAGTAGTAAGTACAGGTCATGATTCTCTATTAGCCAGTGCACTGGAAGACCTAGAAAGTAGTCCATCTGAAGTCCCATTACCACTAACAGTTCCAGATTCTGAGCAAGAGACTGTTCCCTCTGAAGCTGATACCAAAGTAGAGACTATTTTAGATCCTACCTTTGAAGAACTTGGCACAGATGTTATAAGTACTGAGGAGGCAAGCTTGCCAGCAGAAGCAGATAAGGAGCAAGACAAAATTATTGACGAGCCAGAAGAATTGAGTCAACAGGAGAATAATGAACCAAAACTTAGAAACGCTGTAAAGAGAAAAACTAGGCCGTGCTCTCTGCCGGTGTCTGAGTTGGAAACAGTTATAGCATCTGCTTGTGGAGAGCCTGAAACACCTCGCACACACTACATAAGGATTCACAACTTACTGCACAGTTTGCCATCAGCTCAGATGGATGGAGATGGAGAAGAGGAGGATGAGCCGAACAGTGCAGACATTGATGAAGAATCAACAGTCAAGGAAATGTCTGAGAAGGACATTGTGAGTGAAAGTGAAACCATGGCGGCTGATCCTTCTCTCGAAAATGTAGCATCTGAAGCCGATGAACTAGAAAACAGTAGAAGTACGTTGGCCCATGATAGCTCCAGTGATCACCCACTTGTTTGTAACCATCTCTGTGTGGACGGAGAGCACCCTAGGACTGAAAGTGAGAGTGACTCTAGTCCCAGGGTTCATGGGGATCATGACTGTGACACATGCGACACCTCATGCTATAGCACTTCTTGTTATAGCACTTCATGCTACAGTACCTCTTGCTATAGCCCTTCCTGTTATGATAGCCACAATCGTTTTTCAAGCCACACTCGTTTCTCTTCTGTGGACAGTGCCAGAATGTCAGAAAGTACTGTCTTCTCCTCTCAAGATGATGAGGAGGAGGAAAACAGCGCATTTGAATCCATGCCTGATTCTAATCAAAGCCCAGAGCCAGACAGGGACCATGGTGATGGGTCAATCCAATGGTCTGATGATATCTCTAGCCAAAGTATTATTTCAGAAAGGACACCTGGTGCCCCAGATTCTCCAGTTGCAGGGCCGAGCAGTAGGAGAGAAGGTTAGATTGAAGCTTTTTCAATAGATGCTTCATTCCGCATTGTATTTTATGTATGTTTTACTGTAAACTTTATTGTCACTATATATATATATCTGTTTGTAGCAAGAAGAACTAATTCGTAGTGGTAGATCATAGTACAATAGAGAATGACAATCAATAGAAAAGATGTGATACGTATCATAGAATTGGTTTGTGTTGTATATGACAAGTAGAACAAAGAGTTGACAGATCATTTTTAAAGCAAATCAACCACGGAGAAAAACAAAAAAAATAGAAATACTCACCCTTGCTCCTCTTCATCTTGATCCTAGTTCTGTCCTCTGCTAGTCTTGACACACCGGGATCACCAAGAAAAGAAAGTTATAATTAGCAGCACGGAGTGAGGTGACAATATGTCCGGCGCTCCGGGCTGCTAATTCTGCATTCCCTCTCCACCTCCCTCTCCCATGCCTGACGTCACCTCCCTCTTTAAAATGCTAAGCTCATCTCATTAATACCATACTGTATTACTAATACAAAGGGGTGCTTATTTAGCATCTGGTCCTAGTTGCTTTAAGTTGCATCTCTGCTGGTGTTAACGGTTTGTTTTCAACATTTTGATTTACTTGGCACTGTACATGATTTCAAAAAATTGGGGGACACATTTACAAGCTGGCTAAACTGTATTAAAAAGGTTGTCTAAGTTAATGCCTACAGTATGTGCCATACAGCCAGACATCACCCCTTTTGCTCCAGAAAATGCCATTCTGTTTGTGTTGATACATATTCTGTTATATTCCTCTGCTTTTACAATAGCACTTTCATGAAAAAAATGTATGTTATAGCTTAAGCGGAAACGTGCTAACCAGTCGCAGCGCAAATTATAGAGCAGGTCCTATTTCTGTCTGGATTTACGCTGCTGGTCATTTCCTATGGACTGTGTCAGGGTGAATGTCACTCGCCCTCAGATGAGACCACAAACAATGGCACACTGCCTGTAGTTTGCGGTCCGAACCCGTCGCATGTATGGGGCCTTACTTAAATAAGACATTTTTACACAAATTACAAGACACAAACAGCAATACAATTTTGTATTAAATCATTTTTATTTCACATAAAACAAAAAAACAACTTTAGATTTCAGCATGAAAGCCTTAAAGGGGTTTTCCAGGACCCCCAAAAAAAACACATACGGTTAAATGTGCTGTAAAAATTATAAACTTCTTATCCATGCCTCTCTCTCTTATTCAACTACTGCGCTGTCTGTTACTGCCAGTTTTTGTTTGTGTACAGAGACCGGCGGTGCTGCCATGACCACAGCCACACGCCTGCTACAGTCTAAGCTTATTATTTTTACAGCCCCCACAGACAACACCATTAAAAGTTATGATTACAAGGCAGCAGCATAAAACAAAGCTAACTTTCTGTCATTTCCAAATGGTTCACAAAATATTTGTGATGTACATCAAGCAGGTGCGCCTTCCAAAATAAGGGTGGCATATCGGAATTTTCTATACAAACCTTGTATCAAACATTCTATGGGTCAATAAGTTTTATTAAACACAGTAGAATAATGGTATCAAGCATTTTAAAGGGATGTTGAAAATAAAAATCAGCAGCAGGCAGCATGTAAATCTCAATAAACAGATCGATGTATAATTTGATGGATAAAATTAATGAAATCTTTTAAAATCTAAACATTTGCTCATTCTGTTCTTATGTGTCTAGTGGCTGCTCTCTCTTTAGACCAAAATTAAAACGTAGTAGTAGTAATGTAGTAAGTAGTAATGAAAGAGCATGATAGGGGAGGAAAGAATTGTATTGACCCACTTGTATGTAACAACTCCATGTGAGAGTATGTGTTGTCACACAAATATATATTAATGGAGACAAACAGGGTCGGACTGGGGTACCCAGGGCCTACCATTGATTATTTCTAAGCACTAGCCGGGGCAATGAAACAAAGTTTAAGCTAACCTTTTTCTACTTTCCTCTCCACTAGTTCACTGCTCTTGGTGTGTGTTCAGGGGCTGCAGTGGTGACGTTATCTCAGGGCATTAATGTTAGGCATGGTATAAGAATTACCACTGGTTTCCAGGGATTTCTGCTACAGACTGGGCTGGGGTTAGGAATGTGAGTGTTTGATGTGAATTGATGACAATAACCCTACATACTGGCGTACCCACAGCTGGCTCTCTGACCCTATGGATATAGCAGTACATGAGCTAAGAGCTGTCTCAGACTACATAGAAGGTTAGTCAGTGAATAAAAAAACTCATCTAGCACAGGAAGAAGTAGGATCTAGTACTTCACAGGTAACATGTCTTCTCCTTGGCACCCAGAATTGTCATAATATCTTTCTGCAGAATTTTCTGGCAGATGTGTTCTTGCAGCACATCCCCCCTCACTGAGCCCCTAAAAATACCATAGTTACTTACAATATAATGTCACCTGGATAACAGATTTTTCCCACACTGTGCTGCTAAAGAATCTACTTAAAGGAAACCTACCACTTGGCATAGGGCTTATAAGCAGCACATGCCGTTCACCAGCTCAAGGTGAACTGGTGCCGGCACTTATCTTTGTTATGTTTTTAAACTGTTTTAAAGCGTTTTAACACTTTATTAATGTTTATATCCGAACTAGCTTCCCCGCACCGTGGTCCGCGCACGGCGCACCATGCGCGCTACAACTTCCTATTCAGATCCATGAACAGTCAGTCACGCACATGGTGCGCCGAGCGCAGACCATGGTGCGGGGAAGCTAGTTCGGATATAAACATTAATAAAGTGTTAAAACGCTTTAAAACAGTTTAAAAACATAACGAAGATGAGTGCCGGCACCAGCTCAGCACGGCATGTGCTGCATTTAAGCCCTATCCGAAGTGGTAGGTTTCCTTTAACCAAACTATTCTGTTCTTCTAGCATATCAAAAATTACATTGTTACCCCCAAGTATATTACTATGATACAGTCCCTGAATAAAGAATACTGAACCACTAAAACATTGGGGCATATTTATCAGGGCCTTTACAAAAAAAATTGTAAATTAGCACAAGCACCATGAAAATATCAAAAATAAAAGAAAAATGCGAGCCAAAAGTTTGATACATGTTCACCACTTATTATACACCCCCTCCCCCATTATACACACTTCTACCCTTTAAAAACTAAATGCAAGAAGGATGTTCAAAAACAGAAGATCTATGAAATATGTTTTATTAAATCAAGCAAAGCATGTGTTAAAAACAATTAAAATCACCAAATCTTGCGCACAAAGCAATACAATGAATCCCTCATTTCAAAGAAATAATACATTTGAAAATAAGAGAATTAGAACATGTGAGAGTTCTGCACAATAAGTGTTCCAATATGGTATAGACCAGGACAATATGGAATTTCTGAATATATAAATTATGGGCAGTGCTAAAAACAACAGTCTAGTCCAGTGGTGGCGAACCTATGGCACTGGTGCCAGAGATGGCACTCGGAGGCATCTCTGTGGGCACACGGGCTGTCTCCCAGGCACAGAGTTTGACCAGCGCCTGAGTCGGGCTCTTCTACAGATTCACAGTTCTTCCTGCAGTCTCAGGCAGTCCAAGTAGTGCCCTACTATTTTAAAGTGACCCATCTTGTGCTGCTTTGTCCTGTCCGAAGAGTGAAAAGGTGTTGGATTGGAGGTCAAAGATTCTGGTAGCAATAAGTTTGTTACTGCCTAAATTGCCATGTTGGCACTTTGGGAAAAGCGAATGGTTTTTGGGTCTCATTTTGGGCACTCGATCTCTGAAAGGTTTGCCATCACTGGTCTAGTCAGTAAATGATATACAAAAGCAAGTCTATTTGTAGCCCTTCCTCAGGCTCGCCCCTGAGGAAGCCTGTGCAGACAGGCGATGCCAAGTGGACCTTCATTCCCTCACTTTTACATATTCTTGTGGATCAGGTAATTATATATTTTCAACAGGGTTACAAATAGACTTGCTTATGTATATCATTTACTGACTAAAATGATGTTTTTTAGCCCTGCCCATAATTTATATATGTAGACATTCCATATTGTCCTCCTGGTCTAAACCATATTGGAACACTTATTGTGCAGGACTCTCACATGTCCTAATGTTTTTTTTATTTTGAAATGTGTAATTTTTTTGACATGAGGGATTCATGTACACACTGCCACCCCATCATTATACACAATGACCTCCTCTCATTATACACACTGCCACCCCGTCATTATACACACTGACCACGCCCTAATTATACACATTGATCCCCCTAATTATTACACTGACCCCCCTAATTATTCACAATGACCCTCCGAGATATACATACTGACCCTCCTAAATATACACACTGACCCCTCCTAATGATTCACACGGATCCCTCTAATTATACACACTGCCACCCCCTCATTATACACACTGCCACCCCCTCATTATACACACTGCCACCCCCTCATTATACACACTGCCTCCCACTCATTATTCATACTGATCCCCCTAATTATACACACTGCCCCTCCATGAAGTTTTCACATATCCCGCTTACTTTAAATAGGGCCCACTCATTATTGATATTGAACCTGCTCCCCATTACATTTTAACAAATGGCCCAGCCTCTCTTTAGCAGAAAGCAAAAAAATTAAATCATGTACTTACCTCGTCCTGTTGCTGCTGTCACTGGTACCGCCGGACAGGAAGGGAAGTGTGACAACGTCATGACGCGCCGCACTAGCAGAGAGTCAGCTGCAGTGATAGTAATCGAGCAGTCGGTTTCCGTCCACATCTAGTACTATTGCAGCCACTGGCAGGGGCCTTCCATGGGTACAAACAGAGGCCCTGCCCTAGTTCCAGGAGTCGGGGCCAGGGAATTCACCGGCCCACCCTGGAGACAATCCGATGCAGCATGTCATGTGACTGTTTACAGAGACACCTAATGTACAGACATTATATTAGTACATGATTTATCTTGCTATATGTAAACTATTTACAAAACATATTTGAAGATTGTATAACTCTGTTAAAATATATTCACACAATGGGATTGAGGATGTAGTGTTAAACTACAAAACCATGACTCCAGTTTACTTGAATTCATCTATCGGTCTTGACTTTTGTAATGTAATGGGATATTGGTGCCAATTCTTTATGCAGTATTACAGTACCTTGATGTTGTGCTCCACCATTAGCTATGCTGGTGGTGGCTACATGTTGCAGATGTGCAGACCTTCTAGAACCCATCTTCATTAAACATGTGTTACAGGATTTTTCTAATCAATTACCCTAAATGTATGAGATCAGTATAAGACTGGCCAGGGGAAGGGAATATACTTCTACCATTTTACATACATGTCATTTTAATATTAAAATAGAATGTTTTATAGAAAATGACTTACTGTATCTCTGTACCACACTTCTCCTTGCTTTTTTTTTCTAGGTGACTGTCCTTTACCACACAGCACCCCACCTGTGAGTCAGCTCCCCTCCCTGAGAGCCGACCATCATCATTATCCTACAATTGACGAGCCTCTTCCTCCAAGTAAAGAAATCTCAATAGTTTTTCTCTGTTCACATTGATTTCAGTGATTCCTTTATGTACATTAGTATGCACACATTTCCAAGGGGGTTAAAGGAAAACATTGCCTCTTGACTACCTTGTTAGTTGGCCCCTTAACATGAAGCATGACTTGAAGCAGAAAGTCTACTGACATGATGCAGGATAAAAGCCAAACCAGTATGTATCTATTCCAGAAGAACAGATCCCCAACTGCAGACAGCACATTTGCAATGTCAATCAGTAGAGTATAGGGGACTGGGTTAGCTGAGTGTGGGGCTTGAGATTAGGTTTGGGAGTTCTCCTTAAGAAGGCTCTGCCAGCTAAGGCCACTGCGTGTGGAGAGTTAAAGCGAACCTGTCACCAGGAATGTGATTTTTAGCTGGTGTGAGGTTGCAATAGCCTATGCCAGTGATGGCGAACCTATGGCACGGGTGCCAGAAGTGGCACTCTGAGCCAATTCTGTGGGCACTCAGACCATTGCCCAGGGCAAGGTTCACCAAGTATGACCAAATCCACCAAATGTTCCTGCAGTCCCAGGCAACTTAAGAGTTTCTGCTCTCAGTGCTATTTTAAAGTCACATTTAATTGGCTGTTAGGAAATGCAGGAAAAGTGAGAAGGTGTTGACAGAACTGCAATATCTTTGGAGGTATTCCTGCTGGAACCACCATTCATCCTCTACAGAGAGGGCCTAGAGAGAATCTATAATGTGTATGAATTTGTCCTCCTTCTTTCAACTGTATTGGTGGCCTCAGGGGGCTGATACGATTGAAAGATGTGGAAGAACAGGTAGCAAGAAGTTACAGCTTAAAAAGCCATGTTTGCACTTCACGGCAAAAAAGTGGATTTTGCCTGTAGTTTGGGCACTCTGTCTCCAAAAGGTTTGCCATCACTGGCCTATGCTGTGCATTTGGTGAGTCCCGGGGGATGGCGGCTGCAGTCTGTGTGTGCCTGTGTCTCCTCATGCTTCCTTCCTCTCCTGCTCACCATCCCCCTCCTCTGTTCCCTGCCTGCTCAATGAATGTGACAGGAATTGGTGAGGGTGAAGGAGCTGCATGAGTTTGGAGTAGACTGACACAAGCACACACAGGGTGCAGCTGCCCTTCCCTGGGACTCACCAAACGCTGCTGGCAGGGTGCCATGTAATGTGAATTAAACTAATAGAAACTGAAATAATTCTGAATGCTAACATAGGCATTTTTTTAAATCAGCACAGCATAAGCCATTGATGTTACACTGGGGGATTCTGGGAAATATGCAAACACTTGACAACAAGATGTGTTTAAATCTCTTCAGTACAGTGTACTGGTTTACCTGAGTGATATGCTTGTCAGAGAATTTTTTGGACCTTTATGTACAGCATTCATTAACTGTACCACTATGGTACCTCATGACCCATAATAATGGGTTTGTCAAGTTTAGGTTTCTTTGACCAGATAGAATAGTGCAGTATGCAGCATTATACTGATTATTAAATAAAACTTGATCGATAAGAGGTAGTAAGTAAAGCATAGGCTTGATCATGGTATACCATGATAAGTTCCTTAACATTTTTGCTAACTTATTTGAAATATTTATTCCCATCTGCTGCTTTGAATCCCAGTAGATGGTTTCTTGTCTATGCTGTAAGAGATTTGACCCTGTGAAATAGACAAAGTTTGTTACCTTAAAGGGGTACCTTAACCTATGACCACCAGTTTACAAATAATTATTGCTAGAACACTATATAATGTAATACCTTATCTGTTTCTATATTATTTAGATTGGGAGGCTCGAATTGATAGCCACGGCAGGGTGTTTTACGTGGATCATGTGAACCGCACTACAACATGGCAGAGACCTACAACGGCTGCAACACCAGATGGAATCAGTAGGTCTGGGTCCATCCAACAGATGGAGCAATTAAACCGCAGGTTGGTATAAAAATATATGGAAAGCAAATATGTATCACTCTGTGTAATAACATTCTATTATATGCAATCTTGACACATACAGTATTCACTAATTGTAAAATTTTTCATGCAATCAAAAATTAAGGTATCAAAATATCCAGAGGACGATTGCAACAGAAAGGCCAGAAGAGGAAGCTGTTGGTCGAAGTGATAGACTCCCAGGGGTTGGTGATTCAGAGACTGACCTGTCACAGCCAAATTCAGGTAGAGACATTCATGTCTAAATAGTTTTGGACAACTTATATTAAAGTGGGTATGGAATGTATTAACCGGTTAAGGGCCCTTTCCTGTTTTTTCATGTCCATTTTTCACTCCCCACCTTCAAAAATCTATAACTTTTTTATTTTTACACGTAAAGAGCTGTGTGACAGCTTGTTTTCTGCATAATAAATTGCACTTCATAGTGATGGTATTAAATATTCCATGCCATGTACTCGGAAGCGGGAAAAAAATTCCAAATGCAATGAAAATGGTGAAAAAACGCATTTGCTCCATTTATTGTGGGCTTGGATATTACGTCTTTCACTGAGCACCCCAAATGACACGTCTACTTTATTCTTTGGGTCGGTACGATTAAGGGGATACCAAATTTGTATAGGTTTTATAATGTTTTCATACATTTACAAAAATTAAAACCTCCTGTACAAAAATTTTTTTTTTGATTTTGCCAACTTCTGGCGCTAATAACTTTTTTATACTTTGGTGTACGGAGCTGTGGGTAATGTCATTTTTTGCGAAATTTGATAATATTTTCAATGATATCATTTTTAGGACTGTACGACCTTTTGATCACTTTTTATAGATTTTTTTTATATTTTTCAAAATGGCAAAAAAGTGCCATTTTCGACTTTGGGCGCTATTTTCCGTTACGGGGTTAAACACATTCAAAAACCGTAATCATATTTTGATATGATATTTTTCGGACGCATCGATACCTGATGTGTTTATGATTTTTACTGTTTATTTAAATTTATGTCAGTTCTAGGGAAAGGGGGGTGATTTGAAATTTTAGGTTTTTTTATTATAATTTTTTTTTTTACTTTTTTTTATTTTTATTTATACTATTTCTCCGACTCCCTAGGGTACTTTAACCCTAGCTTGTCTGATCGATCCTATCATATACTGCCATATTAACTAAAATTGAACACACAGGGGCAGATTTATCAAGCAGTCTGAAAGTCAGAATATTTCCAGTTGCCCATGGCAACCAATCACAGCTCAGCTTTCATTTCACCAATGCTCATGAATATTTTAAAGGGGAGCTGTGATTGGTTGCCATGGGCAATTGGAAATATTCTGACTTTCAGACTGCTTGATAAATCTGCCCCACACTGTAGGGAAGGGAAAAATAATAATAATTGCAAGTGCAAAATATCTGTAATAGTATAATTAACCTTCCCTGTAAAAATTGTACTCATGGGGCTTGTTGGAAAACATGAATCAGTACCTATCTTTCAACCCTCAAAGAGGAGGGGTGAAAAAACCAACATAAACAGCAGAACAACGTAATCAGTAGTAAAAAATGTAAATTTTATTGGGTCAAATAACAACAAAATGGTTTAAAAGTGAACCCACTATGAGGGGGACACAAGCAAGAGTTGCATCACAGGCAACCGATCAATACACCTAGATAAGTGATATGTAAGGGCATCAGTGGCCAAATGCAGGTATGGAG
Organism: Engystomops pustulosus; assembly: GCF_040894005.1. Classification (NCBI taxonomy): domain Eukaryota; kingdom Metazoa; phylum Chordata; class Amphibia; order Anura; family Leptodactylidae; genus Engystomops; species Engystomops pustulosus. The sequence goes on from NC_092415.1 coordinate 147,775,217, forward strand.
TTAATCATAATGGGAAGCATAAAAGAAAATAAATTTGGTAACCTAAAAATCAATGCGCATGGATTGTTATGGCGAGCTTACCCATATTGCGATCGTTGCCCAGAATAGCGCAAACCCCCCCCAGCACCGATCGCGGGTGTTACCGGTAAGCCTTTGCTGCAATATGCAGCAAAGACTTACCGGCTATGGAGAGGGCTCGGCCCGTGAGCCCTCTCCATGCAGCGCGACCCGACCGCCGCCGTGAATACACGGCGGGCGGTCGCGAACCGGTTAAAATCCTTTAAAATTTTCACTCTTTGTTTTATTACAGTTAATTGGTAAGATCAAAAAAGTTGTTTTTTTTGTATATTCTGTACCCATCTTGACAGAAAAAACTGAAATGTAGATATTTTTACTAATTCATTTAACAAGATAAACACATGGTCATAAGTATTCAGACCCTTTGCCGTGACACTTATAATTGGCTCATATGCTGTCCATTTCCTTCTGATCCTCCTTGAGAAGTTTTTCTCCTTCATTGGAGTCCAGCTGTTTAAACTGATTGGACTTGATTAGTAAAGGCTTAGTAAAAGCTCACAATGCATGTCAGAGCACATGAGAATCATGAGGTCTAAGGAACTGCCCAAGGAGCTCAGAGACAGAACTGACCAAGGTTACAAAAGACTTTCTGCAGCACTCAAGGTTCCTAAAGGCACAATGGCCTCCATAATCCTTAAATGGAGGAAGTTTGAGACCGTAAGCCTTCTTCATGCATCCTTAATGGTATAAGGACATACAGGATTGTCCTAATGCATTAAGGGGTTAATAAATTAGCAAAAAATATCAACATTTCTGTCAAGATGGGTTGCAGAGTCTACATTAACCCCATAGCACAATAAGATGTACCTGTACATTTTATTGCGCATGGGGGAGTATGAAAAGGGCACACGAGCTGAGCCCTCTTCATACTCACCAGGTGCCTGCTTCAAATCACCTCCCTTTCCCTAGAAGTCATATAAATATAAATAAATAGTAAAAATCATAAACACATTAGGTATTGCCACGTCCGAAAATGCCCGGTCTATCAAAATATAATAACGTTTTTTCACTGCGTTTAACCCCATAACTTAAAATAGCGCTCAAATTCACAAATCATCATCAAAAGTCGCAAAAGATGACACCACCCACAGCTCTGTACACCAAAGTATGAAAAAATTAGCGCAAGAAGAAGGCAAAAGAAGAATTTTTTTCATACAGGAGGTTTTAATTTTTGTAAATGTATGAAACCATTATAAAACCTATACAAATTTGATATCCATGTGATCGTATTGACCCAATGAATGAAGTAGACATGTCATTTGGGGCGCACAGTGAAAGACGTAAAATCCAATCCCACAAGAAATGGCGCAAATGTGTTTTTTCATAATTTTCACTGCATTCAGAATTTTTTTCCCGCATCCCAGTATATGGCATAGAATATTGAATACCATCACTATGAAGTGCAATTTGTTACACAGTAAACAAGCCATCACACAGCTCTCTCCATGGAAAAATTAAAAAGTTATAGATTTTTGAAGGTGGGGAGTTTAAAATAAAGTAGCAAAAACGAAAAAGGGCCTGGTCCTTAAGGGGTTAATGAAAAAAATCTTTTACATTTTTCCCTCCCCGTCAGTTTCTGGCTTTCTCCAACCTGCACGGCACTATGGGCATGTTGGGGCAGGAAGGGGGGCAGGCAGAGTGCGAAAACTGTGGAGACTATAGCAATAAGATCCGCCAAAATAGATCTGGTCTACAGAATCAAACTGGTGGAGTTTGTAGCTACTGAAAGACTGGAGCCTTTTAGTGAATACAGGCGCAGCACCACCATTGGGGTAATTTAATTCCCATGTAGCGTCTCATAGATAGTGTTGCTGATGGTTTGCAGTGTGCATGTGCAACATCCCCCACCAGGGCCTAACCTTTTCTTGGGACCTGGATGCAGCCGGGGCCCAGAATGCCAGAGTGGTTGGCGGTTGCGGCCTAGGGCGCACTGATGTCACGGTGCTTTGTATGGGGACCGGAGGGCTGTCCTACAGCCTGGCAGGTCTCCAGCAGGTGGTGTGTGCAAGAATTATGGAGGGAGAGGCTGATGTACTGGTTCTCCGTGGGACAACCCATCAGTGTCTGTAAGATAGGTCCCTGGGTAATGAATGGGGAGCCCATGATGATAGACAGCCGTATCCAGGGATTAGACAGAGGCAGCATTGTGCAAATTAACTCACGGTTCTTTATTGAACAACAGGTTGCAAGTAACGGGCCTAAATGGTTAACAGCAGATTCTGGTAAAGGAGTGGTTGTGGAAAGGGTCATGAGGAATAGTGCACCAGCCTGGTAGTAGATGCAGGCTGGGAGAATTTGGATGGAGCTGTGTCCAAACTGTGTAAGCTGCAGCTCAGAGTCTCCTGACTCTGGTCCTGGGATTAGGTTCTTTGTCAGCACTGAAGGTGTACTAAAGCCAGGTGTTGCTAAAACCAGCTAGGACTGGAATCAGACCATGTGCTTCTCCCTGCCCAGGTGTTTTATTCTCCTGGTCACGTGGTAGCACCTCTCCAATCACACTCCAGTTTACAATACAGCCAACTCATTGGTCAATACCTTACACCCATTTAACTATTGCCTTTCCAGGCAATATCTACAGCTGCTATTACCTGAGATCTCCCATCATTATCCCTTAGGTGAGTTTATCAGACTCACTAGATGGATCCTGACAGGTAGAGGGCCTTATTCGCAACTACCCTCTTGCCTACACATTGGCAGGGTCGTTGCACATGTGTCGAACTTCTTGCAGGATATAGTGCAGGAGGAGGAAGCAAGAGGCCGCAATGGATGGATACTGACAGACTGGGGGATGTTTTACTGCGTGAATGATGTGACGTAACAGTGCTCACTTAAATTTCACCCAGTAATATAAAAAATTTGATTTTGATCAGCAGTTATCAAAAAGAAACTTGAGTTTGATTTTTTAGACAGTAACATATCTGTAAGAATTTGCAATAATCAGAAGATTAGCTGTCAATTGCTTCTTTCAACCTCTTCCTTAACCCAGCTGTTTCTTTTATCTCAACCTTCCAAAAACCAAACTTTTTTTTACTTTTGTTCCTTTACAGAGCAGTATGAGGGCTTGTTTTCTACAGGATAAATTGCACTTTTCAGAGTCCAGCTCTTATTTTCTGAACTTCTCATTCAGTTTAGGTACAACATATTCTGACATAATTGTAACTCTAATAGCAGTTTTCTACAACTTTTATTTTTCAGAGTTGAGAAGAGACGCAACGTCAACCCCCATAAACTCTCAGAAAATAACCCTGTTATTACAGTCTCCAGCTGTCAAGTTTATAACCAATCCAGAGTTTTTTACTGTGCTGCATGCAAACTATGTGAGTATGTGATTAAAATATCAAACTATAGTTTACTTTTGCATAGCAGTTTGCATATCTCAGTGTGTGTATGATGGACAAGACCAGTTCTACTGTTAACAATTGAATGGTTTGATAAATGAATGTACTTCCTTACCTTTTCACTTGGCACTTTACAATGACATTATGTGCCATAAATGTTTCTGTTAGCATGGCAAAGCATGTCAGAAGTGACACAACATCACAGAAAATCACAAAACAAAGCTCTGCTGCCATAGAAAATCACAATACTCATACACATCTTAGTTTTAAATTTGTCTTAGATTTCACCCTTAATAATGCTGCGTAATGCTCCATTCACCCTCCATTCCCCATTTTGTCCTTCTTCTGTTACTTATAAAGGAAAAAAGACATGGGCTACAGCACTATTTTTAGTGCAGATTTAGGCAAAAGTTTTTTACAGTTGGACTTTAAGTTTTGTGGCTGCAGCTCAAAACAGTTCATAAGGGGACACTGAAAGCAAACCCCATTACTAAGCAGCTGAGGCTATGCTGTGTCTATGACTGTGGTGAAGAGAAAGTTTATAACTTACCCAGCCTTCAACTGTGAGTCGTCTTCATTTTTCCTTGTTCTGTTTAACCTAACCTTCCTCCTTGGGGAAATCTTAGGAGGATGCATTGCATAGTAATCCTGTGAATTCCTCCATTTCGCTGCTGTTGGTGTGGACCCCGTTTGGTATTAATGCCAAATGCCGAGAGGAACACATGGCGGCTCATTTACGGGACGTGCGCCAGTTTTCTGTCAGACTTTGCACGTTCTTTTCCATTGCAAACTGCTTGCAAGGGTATTTTAGAAGTACCTGCGTCACATTTGTGTTTCATGCAACCGTTTTGTGTCACGGCTTCGCTTTTCTTCATGCGACACAAATTTCTACACTGAAATGGGTGTTCCGGTGTTCTGTTGGACCGTGCGCCATATTTATCATGCAAAGTCTGACAGAAATGTGTTGCAAACCCCATGTTAAAGGTGCACCAAAAAAAGTGGTGCACTCTGTCTGGGCAGTGCAGGGAGCAGCAGATTCATAGGAACGGGCACAAGAAATCCTGAATCTGGCACATCCTGCACTATTCACAGGCAAACTGTACGGCACGGCACTGTTCTTAGTAAATGTGGGCTAACGTGCTATGCTCTGCCCCCTGCGCTTTCTTCTCACTGCTGCTGCAGACTGAAGAGAGGGGAGTTGGATCGCAGGCAGTACTGCAACAGCCGGTGCTCCAATTTGGATCGGAATACAACAGTTATTGAATGGTTTAATTTCATTTTGTAATGATAAATAATGGTAATTATTTTCTTAGATTGTCCAAACAATTTCTGAATTTTTATTCTGATGTACATCAACATATCCATTGCAACTGATTACTATTCCATTGCTTTCAGTAAGGTTTCACTATGAAATAAAAGGTTTCCCAGTTTTTCAGAAATATTGCATATTCATAGTGAACAGATTGAAAATTTCAACATGCCACTTTTCATTAGTGCACCTGAATTTTATAAAATTGTTTAACATTTTCCATCATTAAAGTGTTTGCTCTTTTCTCTCATACATTAAGATTTTGTCCATGTCACATTTCAGCAATAATTTTCATTTTGCTTTTCCGAAAATAAGATATGGTTAATAAATCTCTTATATGGTTAATATGTTTACTACCATTCACTGGGACAAAGCCAACTTACACAAACAGTCTGATGGATGAGACAAGTGGAGGTAGCGCTCAGTACTGTGACTGTCTCACACAATAATGGGGTTGCTAGAGATAAGACCCCTAACACTATAATATTGATGACCTGCAGTTAAAAAAAAGGATACCTAGGATACCTTCATCTAGCTGGCTGTGTAATTCAGTACATTTCATCCACATAACATAGATCATTTCAATATGTTTTTTACTTGCTTCTGATATGCTCTAAATATTTCATGATTACACTGTACTGTATGTTTCTCCTATATCAGAGTGCCTACAGAGTCTTCACGAACAGCACCTGCTTGAAGCACATGATACTGAAAATCCGCAGGGATGCCAGGAATTTTGAACGCTATCAGCACAACAGAGACTTGGTGAACTTCATTAACATGTTTGCTGACACTAGGCTGGAGTTACCTCGTGGCTGGGAAATTAAAACTGACCAACAAGGAAAGGTATGACATAACTAACAACAATACAATATATAAATCTAATAACTCCAGTATATAAAATGTAAAAATTAAATGACAATGACAATATCCTATCATTACACAGATGTTTGCTTCGCCATGGTTACAGAATAACGATGAACATGCGCTCTTCCATTTGTGGCTAACCTGCCAGATGTTCATTAGTGATGTTGGAGATAGGATTAGATAGGTGGAGGTGCATGACCTAGATGTATAATGATAAATTACTTAATATCCTGCCCCCCCCCCACACATATACACACATTACAAAAAACATGAGGTAAAGTGACCAACCCCTTTAAAGTAAATCTACCATCAAAGTCAAGCATGGATAAATAAGGGACATTTACTCATAGTTACACGCACTGTGACAATCCGTGGTATGTGCTGCAGCATGGAGGGGCTCTGGTAACACCCCAGGGAACCCTTCAGTAGCATTAGCATAAAGTTGCTTTTGGAAGAAAGGAGGTCATGGATAACAAATATAAGAAGATTACCACAGTCACAGTGTTTGGATTTATGAGAATGTGTCCCTGATTTATCGTGATGGATTTTGATGACAGATTGCCTTTAAGATTCTTTTCAGGTCATTAAATTGATTGGGTTAAATTATATCATTCTTTCTTCCGCCACCAGAGAGCACTCTTTGCTATAGGGCTGTATTGCTATATGGCTTAAAAATGTCTCAATCACATTTTATTAGAGTGATGCTTACTTGGATTCTTCATTTTCTTTATGAAAGAGAGCTAAAAGAATTGGAGCTCTTTATCAGCAATACAAATTTCAAAATATTTGACACCTTTTCCCAAACTAAAAGGAATGTCTTGTAATATCCATCGTTACCAATTATGTGTAAAATCATGGAAGTCTCTCTAACTGGGATAAGCCGCTAATAAGTCTTATCTTTTGCTTTTGCTGTTATTACTATACCCCCCACCTAGCCATCACCACCCCTTTCTCTTTCAATACTCAGATCTTTCTTTCTCCATCAATGTCTCTCTTGTTTGTCCTTCCCACACTGTTTCCTAACATTCCCCTTGTTCCTTTACCATTCAGCCCTGTTTTCTGTTCTGTTTTCTAGTCATTCTTTGTAGATCACAACAGTCGAGCAACAACATTTATCGATCCAAGAATCCCTCTTCAAAATGGGCGACTTCCAAATCATTTGACTCACAGGCAGCATCTTCAGAGGCTTAGGAGTTACAGCGCTGGAGAGGTATTTTTAGAATTCTACATAAGACAGTAATAAAGTATCATAATAGCCAAATATGTAGTGTTTTTGCACGATAAGACAGACCCCACAATACACATAAAAAAAATAGGAAAATATATTTGACACCAGCTAAAAATTTTCCTGGTTGTCACACACAAAACTGTTTCAGACACACACACACACACAGTCCTGTTACATACACAATCCTGCTACATCCACACTAGCACAGCACTGATACAGCTACATACACACACACAAAGTTTTGATAAATGCAGTAACTTTTTCAAAAGAAAAACTTGCATTCTAAGACTTGAACGTATGCATTCTGCTAGGCATCAGAGGTTTCCAGAAACAGAGGGGCATCGCTTTTAGCAAGACCGGGTAACAGCTTGGTTTCTGCAATAAGGAGTCAACATCAACAGGAATCCGTACCTTTAGGTAAGCAGATATGCCTATTAGGAGAGAACGATCTGTCACGCATTACCAATTTATTGTTTTAGCTTATAGATGCAGAGAGGAAACAATCCCAGTCCAAAAGAGAGACAGGTTGTGCAGAAGTCATCCATCTTAATTCACATCCAATTTACACAAAGGTCCACAGAAATGAGCTATGAAGTGTTGTTTAGACGGTTTGCACATTGTAATGTGGGCAAAACTACAGCACTAGTTATTTTTTTTCTTATCCAACAAGAAATAACAGATTTTTCATTACCATAAGCTTGCCATGTTATCACATGGTCAAGGTTACTGTATAGTCCCTACCTTGTCTCATATAAAGCTACCCTCAAAAAGGTTGAAGACAAGCTTTAGCCTTTGTAAGTAATTTATCAGACAAGTAAACATATCGTACAATAATAGATGTAGGCACCAATTATAAAAATGTATTTTTTATTTTCAGCATATAATGACAAGATTGTTGCATTTCTGAGACAGCCAAATATTTTTGAGATGCTTCAAGAACGTCAGCCAAGTTTAGCAAGAAATCATGCACTCAGGTATGTGTCCTGATATGTACCACACAAGATTAACTATTTTTATGTACTGAAGGTTTTATAAGTACAAGCAGGCCCCAGGTTTTACACTAGACAACTTCTCTAGGTTTGTTCTTAAGTTGAATTTGTGTGTAAGTTGGAACAGCTGCATTTTGGGGCCAAAGTTCAGTAAGTTGTCAGCATCCAGAGGTTTGCCTGTTACTAGGAGTTATGAGTTATTTGGGTGTCCTTAAAGGGAACATGTCATGGTGACACGGTGGACTGGTGGTTTAGTGTCCCATATTGCCCTGTATGATTTTTAAGTGCAACATCCCCCATCGGGGCCTGACCATTTTCGAGTGGCTACAGGAAGCCGAGGTCCTGACTACCACAGTGGGTGGCAATGCTGCCTTGTGGCCAGCGATGATCATTGGGCTTAATATCAGGAGTGGAGGTCACGTCCACAGCCTGGTCTCCAGCAGGTGTTGTGTGCATGAAAATGGAGGGGCTGACAGAGTAGGTTTCTCCCTGGGGCAACCCCAATGTATAGGAGGAATGCCTGGTAATGGAGGATGGAGCGCCCTTAATGGTACACAGCCTGATCCAGGGATCACTTAGAGCAGTGGTTCTCAACCTTTCTAATGCTGCGACCCCGCAATACAGTTTCCCATGTTGCGGTGACCCCAAACCATGTACAAGAATATTGTATTTGTGCCAAAAAATGCAATCAAATCGTGGCTCCCATGATTTTAGGCGACCCCTGTGTTTTGGTCGTTCGACCCCCGCCGGGGTCGCGACCCACAGGTTGAGAACCACTGACTTAGAGGCACGTTAGTGAAGAATAACTTACAGTTCTATATAAAGCAAACAGGCAACAGCTTTATCAACATCAACACTTCAGCTGGTTAGAGGTAGCTGATTGGAGCAGGTCCTCAGGAAGATGTGCACACAGTCTAGTAAAGTATCTTCAGGCGGGGCTGGTTGTGTAGGAACAGTCCTGATGTGGACCTCAGTTCTGTCCTGGTGTCAGGGTATCTTGCCTCAGACACTGCTTCTTCCTGGGCTGACTTCATAGACTGACCCTGTCTTCTGACCATGTGCTCCAACCCAAAGGGGTTTTATAACCTCCTCTTGTGAGGTTGCAAGCACCTCTCCAGAGACCTCTTAGTGAGTTGCACAGTCTCACCAGGTAGCTACTGACATGGAGACTGACACTTTCGCAACACCTACCTACTATCCCATGCATTGGCAGGCGTGTTGCATTAGCACTCTGAAAAAAAACTCTATACTCACATCGTCCCTTGTTCTCTCGATCCCTGTGCAAGAGAAGGTATTACACTACAGCTTCACTGCGTCAAAGATATGGTGCATGCTCAGTGAAGCTGTTGACGGCACTCACCGGTTCCAAAAGTAGAAATAGCGGTGCTTTCTCATCGGCTTGAGAAAGCGCCGTAGCGTGCGAAACGGCCTCGTTGACGAAGTCTGCCTGTATACCCCCCTGCATGCTTATCCACCAATAAAGGACGCTATTTCTACTTTTGGAACCGGTGAGTGCCATCATCTTCTTCTATTATCGTATATGGACTCTCTCTCTCACACACTGACAGAGCACCGTCGGAAGGTCCTACCGTGATCACATTTGCCCTAGCACACTATCTGAAGTTGCAGATTTAACTGTCAGCGATAACATTGGGACTGTGCCCGCCAGATATACTCTCCTATTTACACTCAGTGAAGCGGGGATACTGTCCCGGCTGAACTTCCTGAACACAAGAAGAGCCATCGGCGCAGGATCTGTAGATGTGAGTCCAATGTTCCCCCATCCCCCATATTTGTATGCTCAAACACATTTGGGATTATTCAGTTTAGAAAAAAAGACGACTTTGTATACTCTTTGTACCTGTTCAAGAGGGGCCTGGATGCCTTTCTGGAGAGGAATAATATAACATTGTATGGGGATAAAACTTTTTGTTAGTAGTTTTTGTTGATCCAGGGAGTTATTCTGACCGCCATATTAGGGTCGGGAAGGAATTTTTCCCTGCTTTGGGTCAAATGGCATCAGCCTTGCAGGTTTTTTGCCTGGGTCATTGCAATATAATGTATAGGTTGGACTTTATGGCCTGATGTCTTTTTCTAACCTCTTTTACTATATGTGCTTGTATTTTTACAGTATTATACTATATATTGAGTATTGTGTATATTTATTTAGATAAGATTTATGTTTTCATGTTACAGGGAGAAGATTCACTACATTAGAACAGAGGGTACACATGGCCTTGAGAAATTGTCTTGTGATGCTGACCTAGTTATTCTTTTAAGGTATAGAAAAGCCATGATATTTATTGTAAATGTGAATGAAATTTGATTTGATGTGACTATGATTGACTGACTGGCTACAGTTAAGCACTCTAGTATACCAATGCCTGCCAAATTTCCCATATTCAAGATGTTTAACACAAATTTAAGTCTCCTATAAAATCTCCTATAGAACTGTAGAACTGTAATACACATCCATCTCATAAGCATGTTGCATGGGAATCACAAGCCACACAGTAATTTCACTGCAGTCTATGAATACTAACAACTTGCATGTGGCTTCCACCAACCATCCAATCATTTTTGAATTTACCCAATATTGAAATCACAATGGGGGGGATGTATCATTTTCTTTTTTGTCTATGTTTGGCGTTATTTTGGCGCAGTTTTGGTGCAATTGCTGTTTTGTGACTTTCCATTGTGCCACATAAACTTAGAAAAATGTAAAGTCACTTTGACATAGACCCTGCTTGCACTAAAGTGCACTAAATTCATTAGTCTTGCATAGCCAAGTTTTTACATTAGGACTGAGTTCATGTTTTGCAACTTTCCGTTTTGGTGCAAGTTTTGGTGCAAATTGACTCCAGTCGCCCCACTGGTGTATGTGCTGTGACTTTTCAAATTGTTTTTTGAGACTTTTTTATGTGCCTATCGCAAGCCACCCCCATAGAATAAGAGCACTGCCAACAGATTTATCAAGGGCCAAAAACCACTTTAATAAATCTGATGGTAACATAGAACTGTTGGAAATGGTCGGCCTAATAATATATTACCCCCAGTGAGTTTGGGGGTTACAATTAAACCCCATTTATAATCGTTATAAGCAATGTTGCAGAGCTAAATTGGAATTCTGATGTTTCAATGTTGCCCTAGATTAGTGATGGCGAACCTTTTAAGGACCGAGTGCTGAAACTACAAGCAAAAGCCATATATTTTCACAAATGGCCAGATGCCAATTTAAAGTAACAGGTTTCAAACGTATTGGCGCCCTGAGGACACCAATACAGGATAAAGAAGGAGTAATTGGATTATTATTGTAGTTTCCCTCTAAAGTCCCCTTAACAGGATGAATCACAGGTCCGGAGAAGGGGCTACAATGATAATCAAACTCTGTCCACACCTCCTTGATTCAGGTCTTGAGTCCTGAATGGTGACCTTTGTGCTGGGTGATGGCCTGGGTGCCCAAAGAGAGGGCTCCGAGTGCCACCTCTGGCACCTGTTCCATAAGTTTTGCCACCACTGCCCTAGATCAAGCATAATACTGGCATCTACGGTGTCTTTATAATGATACATCTTTGTGTCAGCCGCAGAGACTCTATCAGTGTGCACATTTTACATACCGTACAGTACATGCCAGCCACAGAGCTCACATCTGATCTCACTGGAAACACTTTCCTCTTCCCTGTTCAGGAGTAGCATCCACTGCTCATACTGCAATTCTTCATAGGGCAGCAGTGCCGTGTTGCTTCTACAGTGCTGCTGCCTTTGCACACAGCACCCCCTTTTGGCCTCCTCTGTCATTGATTCTAGCGGCAGAGACAATGGAAGCATAAAAGCAGCTTCTCAGTCTTGCTGGTCTTCAGCTATAAGTTACATATTAAGCTATTAGCTCTAAAAATACATTAGTATAATAAAAAGCTTTTAGAGATTTGGGGGGAAATTTACTTACCCGGTCCGGTCTTGATCCCCGCTGTGTGTCGTCCGACGATCATGGACTCCAGGGAGGGCGATTCACTAAGATCAAGCCCAGTTTCCTGCATGTTTCGCTTCCCCGCTCAGTTCCGACGGAGTTCACCTTCTTCTTCCTGGTGCATATGAGTGCATGTCTTGCGACACAATTCAAATGTTAAATCCCGCGCTCAGTCTGAATCCGACGGATCGTTCTACGGTCTCCATCCCCCCCGATTTTTGTTGCATGAAAGCTGGCGCCGATTTGCCAAAATCCTATCGCGTGTGCCAAAAACCCCTGCTAAATGCGGCGCAAAACTGAATTTGTCGAAATATCCGATGATAGTGCAGTCCACAGACCCTTAGTAAATAAGCCCCATGAAGTTCTTTCAGTCAGTACCTCATACGATCTTCTCAGGATCTTGATATGTATTGCCTTACGTAATGCTGTACAGGTGTGCATGACATCATTTCTATTTAATTAGGATATGAAGATGAAAGTTACAGTGATTTATTTGAGTTTATTTGAGAAATGTACTTAATCAGGAAATGTACTGTTCCCCATGAATCTATTAGTTGTTCTGAAGTGTTATCTAGGTCTTACAAGCTTTGATGTGAACAGTCATTTGACAAGAACGGAGGTGGAGATGTTTAAATAGGCGCCTATTCAAACACTGATATCACTATCTGCTGCATTTTATGGCTATGAGTCTTTATTTGGCATTGGAAACACTCAATTCTCTCCAGTGATTGAAAAGATTAGGAATTTTCAAAGATTTTGGGAATGTGACTTTAGTGACCAAGAAAATGAAAATGTTTTCTGTTTGTCTGATGTAGGTTAACTGTCCCATGAAGTTGTAATCATTTCTTTGTACGTTTGTATTTCCTATTACAATAGGTTTAGATTTTTATTGTTGTTTTGCAGCCTTTTTGAAGAAGACATTATGTCATACATCCCACTCCAAGCAGCCTTCCACCCTGGATACAGCTTTTCCCCACGCTGTTCCCCAGGCTCCTCGCCACAGAATTCCCCAGGTATGATGTTAGTGTCTGACTAGAGTGAAATATACCTATATGGACCGATTTGTAGCTCTAGTTTATGTATAAATATGGTCATATAAAACATATAGTCTACAGTGACTGGTATAAAACTACACTCCCCAGAATACAAATCTAACACAACCTTTAAGAAACCGACATGGAACAAGAAACATTTGAGTGATTCTGTTATGTCCAGTATTTATACTATAATTATATGTGCAGTTTATATTATATGTTTTCATATCATATCATGTTATAACTATAACTGTTTGGCTGGCCATTGCCCACCTAGAACCCTGGTCCCCTGCCTGTTCCCAAAAATGGCATATTATTATCCACTACTCTTGTAAGGAAAGGACTTTTTGTAATAGTAGTAGTTATCATAACCAAACATTAGCTCATGTATTCTTAAAAATGATTAAGCTCAATATATACTGATAATTTTATATGATTTTTAAAAGGTCTCCAACGTGCTAGTGCAAGGGCTCCATCACCATACAGAAGAGATTTTGAAGCAAAGTTAAGAAACTTTTACAGAAAACTGGAAGCAAAAGGATATGGACAAGGCCCAGGGAAAATTAAGTATGTGTTTTTTTGTTATAATCTTTAAAATTTCAGCAAAAACACCTGACCCTAGTTACATAAAAGACGTACTCAATGCCCTCCAGCACAGACACAATTTTGATTTTATTTAGATTTCTGTTCTGTATTCACTGCTATAAATCCCATGATATCTCAGCATCAATTTATGTTGGATAAAGTACTATCACTGCCTGATGATATTACAATGTGATAACCCTTTATAATATTTCTTCCTTTCTACACTCAGGCAGTCAGGATACTGCACTGTGATCGCTTTCATTATTATTTTGTGGCAGGAGCCTGTGTAATCATGTAGTCATAGGAGTTTGTGCCTGTGTCCCTCTTTCCCCTTGCTTTTTGAACGGCGATCACTGCGTGGTACTTTACTCTATAAGCCATAGCAGAGGTACTCTGGCACAATCCTGTATTACATAGTTACTGATCAGAGTGCCAAAGTCTGCTGATTTGGTCTTCAGGGAGGCAAAAATTGTCGATTTACAAAGAGCATTGGCCCCAATACCAACCTTATTAGAAATAGCTCTAGAAGGTTTTCTGTCTTATCAAATAATAAAACTTCATATTGACCACACAATATAAAATCACTAAACAAATATCAATAATGACTGCGGATTGCGGATGTTAACTGTTTAGATGCTGCAAACAAGGCTGCTCAAGGTATTTAAATGCCAGCAGCACATCTTGGCTTGGATCGTCACCCTCCCCTGTGGCGTCATGAGGGACAGCGATATACTCCCATAACAGCCAGGAGTCTCTATGAGACTCCATAGCCTCTCATTCTGCAGGATCTGTAACGGACCTTTACAGATTAGCAGTGAAATGCAACAATCCCAGCCAATATGGCAGCACGCATTTAAGTGCCGTGCCCAGCTTTGCTAACATGGTTAGCACCATATTATCAGTGGGTGTCTGCTTTGTAAATCAGCTGACACCTGCTGTGTATGGAGATAGCATGATATACTAAGGGTGGGAGTTGGGGTTATTTCGTATACATAGTGTAAAAGAGATCATGAACATATTCATGCACTGGACTTTTTTGATTTAACAAATCTAACCTATGAGTTTCAAAAACATTCTCATCAGGGGTCTTATTTACATGACAAAATATACACACAACCAGTCCTTCTCCTCATGGGGGAGTGTAAAGATTTTGCATATGTTACACAAAAAAACATTGTGTGCAGGACCTATATGTGCTGTGTCTAAATGACCAAAGCTTCATTTAGTGAGAGCACAGCCTCAGCATGGCTGCAGACTTCCTTCTCTCACTTCCTTCCGACTGCTGAGTAGTTAGCAGTGAGGGCAGGAAGCAGAAGATGAGTCACCAAGAGGAAGAGCTGCATCCTCCTTACACCAACCCTGACTGCAGCATCTCGGGTAAGTACATTACTTACCTATGTTGCTATTCTGCATTCAAAGTAGGGCAGCCCCAAACCAAATGAAGTTATAATATGGCGAGTATAATAAATGATGTAAGTCAATATTGGAATGATGGAAAATGTCTAAAAAAGTTTAAACTGTTAAAAATTAAAGAAAACTAAAAAAAAAAGAAAAAAAGTAGAAGTAAAGAGACACAAAAAATAATAGTCCCTAAAACTACAAATGGACCCACAAAAAAGAAACCCACATTAATCAAGGTGGTGCTTCCCTAAATGTAGCAAAGAGTGAATGATGCAAAATCTGAACTTGCAATTTTTGCCAAAGTACACCATTTCATTGCCAGATTAAAACGGTAAATTTTGGAAAATAAAGTTACACATCACCTTTCTGCTAAAAGTGCAGTCTCAAAAATGTGGTCAAGTCCTAGGAAATTCCACTGTACTGGCATCTCAGATGTACTACAAAAGTGGCAAGACATTTAAAAAAGAGGCAATGCCAGTTCAGGTGCAGTA
This sequence comes from Engystomops pustulosus, assembly GCF_040894005.1. Taxonomy (NCBI): domain Eukaryota; kingdom Metazoa; phylum Chordata; class Amphibia; order Anura; family Leptodactylidae; genus Engystomops; species Engystomops pustulosus. Next base: position 147,790,504 of record NC_092415.1, read on the forward strand.
AGGAGCTGAACTGGCATCATAGCAAGGATGTACATCTGGCCTCTGGCTGCACACTGTCACTGCACAGAAAAGGTAAAGTTTAGACAGTTATTACTACTTCATTTAAATGTACAAAAGCCTCCTTATTTCCTCATATGGTGAGTCCCATTACACGTGTTGTTCTTCATAAAATTGACATTTACCAGGTACAAACCTCATAACCTTGGTCAAATGATATCCTGCTGATTACCTGTGACCTGGTCTAGTTTTAAGAGGCGCATTTGTTCTCTTGTGTCAGCCTCCAGCAACTCTGAAGCCTTTACATCAGACAATTGAGGTTAAAATAATATTCACAGAGTTTTCGTCAAAAGGCTCTCACTACAGTAATTCTCTGAGAAATTCTGGAAAACTCCACGAATGAGTCCCCATGGCACAATAATTTTTATGACTAAGTCCGAGCCATTTGACTGAACTGATCCTCGGGAGACCTTACAAGTTATAAATATTTCGACCTTGTTTTTGTGAAGCAGTTTGTAAAGATTCATGTTCTGTACAAAGACCATACTTGACACAACAGGGCCTTTGTGTGCTTGCCCTGCCGTTCATTATTATTGGAGACTGTGTTTGGGTAAAGTGGATTTCAGCGGCTTCTCACCTAGCGGAAAATGTACACAAGTGTATAGTTACACAAAAGAGACCTTTGTTCATTTTTTAATTTATATATTTATAACCATTTTTAGCCAGTGAGGTTGTAAGTTATTATGTTGTTCTCCATACCATTTCACTGTCCTTATTCTAATTATTTTTCTCTTAGTATGGTCACCTCACCCAATTGATCACCTATATTCTATGTAAGAACATAGAAACACTCAGTACACTGTTACAGTTGGTTTGTCCCTCTAAGGTCTTATGCACACACCATGTCCTCTCCCAGGCCATAACCCAGTTATAACAGGGCAAGGTGGGGAAGGGAGGGGAAGTTAGCACCCTTCACCCCACCCCACTCCATTGAAAGCTGTGAGCGGCAGCAATCTACAACTATGGAAGGCAGTGGCCACCATACGGTTGTGTGAATGGGACCTAACATAACTTTTCAGTTCCCATCATAAAAAAGCTACTACTTTAGTTATCAATAAAACCTAGATTCCCAAGTCACATTCAGATGACTACTGGTGAATAGCTGAAGAGGTAGGGCTTAGTCAGTGGTGGAGATTTCTGTATTTGTGTTCTACAACAGACAGGGCAGAAAAGAAGCTCCTGTACAACAAGTTGTCTTGCAGATTGTGAGGCTGAATAGGTTTACATGGATATCTTCTCTTTTGCTGCTTCTGATCATTCTAATTGAACGTGAGAATCTACATTATCTTAGAGTCTAATCACATGACAAAAACTGAAACAAAAAATGTGGGTAACGCAGTCAGACAAGACTATCTCATATATGGTGAGTATGCCAGAGAAACAAAGTTGTGAAATACCCTCACAAATATACAACTATGAACCTATCCACCTAAACAGAGGGAATGACATACACTATAGCCGTAATAAAAGAATATCCTTTATTGAATTCACAAGTTAAAATACAAGTAAAACAGCATCGCAGGAGAGATATAAAAGTGAAACAGCACAGGAGTTTAGTCCACAGGGAACAGGTAATTCAGTAAACAGCAATGTCATCATAAGCGTTATGCCTTAATCTGTCCATAAAGTGCAAAATGCATGTAAACATTGACTTGCAAGTGTAAACAAAAATAAGCTGGATGGTCAAGTAACAGTATATAGCAATATTACATCAATTAGTAGTCAATCTATTGCAAGAAGATAGCCCTGTGGAACATATTACCTGGCGTTATTAGCCCCCAACGCGCGTTTCATTATCTTAGCGTCATTGAAATATGTACTTATGTATTTGTCATTAATGATTTAAAAAAAGGATAGGATCAAAAGAAAGGGCAAAGACTGAGAAATAGATTGCTGGAAGAGTTTAGATGTTTTTTTGGGTGAGGGTTCCTATTCTATGCTTAGTGTTTCCTTCTTGAACCTTAAGTGCAGACCTACATAAGACTGACATAAAATGCCTGACTGATTGACATAAAGCCTGACTGACATAAAGTAATAGTGGAAGTTATTTTCTGAATGCTTTAGAAGCAAAATGATTATATATAGTCAGTGTACATACTATATATAGAAATGTACCGTAACTGCAGATTAAAAGCAACCAGAAGGGACCCCCAATTCTCAAGAAGCTTTATTCTAGTAGCATATCTAGGAAGTGAATTCCATACTCGAAGGGGCTATAAAATTCATACAGCCCTGGGCAGTCTTATATACATACAGGTTGTCCCTGGTTATGTACAAGATAGGTTCTTTAGGTTTGTTCTTAAAAGAAACCTACCACCACGGATCTACCTGTTAATTTAGATGTAGTGGTAGGTGCATCTAATGTATGTAAGGATAGCGCTTTTTACGGCTAATCCGCAGCTACTCCACGCCCTAGTAGCCTCCTTGATCCTCCTACCCTGATATCTTCAGCACACTGCTACGAGGAGCTCTACGCCTTCGCCTGCGAAGCCGCCGTTCTGTGCATGCACAGTAGCTCTGGCTTTGGACCCAAGACCATGCACATAACGCCAGCTTCGGGGACGAGGAAACGCAGCTCCCCGTTGCTGCGCGCTTTAGATATGCGGATAGGAGGATCAGGGAGGCTACTGGGGCGTGGAGTAGCTGCATCGTGTAGCCTCAGCTCCGGCTCTTTGGTAAATTAGCTTCCCACCCAAATGGTGAAACAGGTTTGCGGTTAGGAATTCATAATGAGCTTTGTACATATATTGGTGGGTCTTGGACATCACATGGACAAAATGTCTCCAGAATCAAGTGCACAGATTTCTATAAATCATTTAGTCTTGAGATTTTAAGAAAACTATTTGTTGTCTTCATGCCAAATTAAAGCGAATCCAGGTGCTACAGGGTAAAGGTGATACTATGATGTACTCTGTAATTTTATAGAAAGGCCATTGTAGTTTACTAGCCAGTCTCATTTTCAAAAGAAACATCTGGAGTATGCGTTAGCTACGTGCCTGAGCTGGAAGTGCCAAATAATGAAGTGTAGACCGTGGATTGCGCTGCAATTTTGGGAATCTGTGGGGGACGCGTATCTCTGTTGTTTGTTTTTTTTTTTGTTGTTGGTATAATCGAGACTTTTGGACTTTTTTCTTTTGATACATGTCTAGTTTTTCCTGTCCTGACAGGTGTAAATTATGGGGATTTTTTAGTCTTTTTGTCTCAAATCTACATGGCATGTGAGGGGGGGTTATTTACAGTTGTGGACACTACTGTAAATTTTGGACATATGCATTTGAGGCTGTGGCCTGCATTTTTAAGATCTCTACCCACACCCCAGGGAGATGACAATATATGAGGGTGGCGTTTGCAATACATTTTTACATTTTACCATGTGTTTGGCTGTTTTGCAATCATTTTTCTTCATTGCTGAAAGTGTTAGCAGCCGTGTTAACGTTTTCACCAATGCTTACACTTCCAGCAATAAGGGAATTGCATGTTAAATGTAAAATGCATGGAAATTACAAATTACTGTACATAAACACACGTAATTGGGCCACAAAACAAATGATTGGCACCAGCTAAATTTAGAAGTAACCAATAAGTTTCGATAAACTGTGAATGCAAAAATGTATAAATTAAAAAAGAAGCAGCCCAAACGTTCAATGCCCAGAAGGTTTACGTGCAAAATATTAAACATTTAAAGCATGTGAACTAATAACAATTTACATGTTAAAACAGGGTCTATAGCAGAGGTCTGGAACCTTTTTGGCTGACAGAGTCATAAGTGCCACATATTTTAAAATATAACTCGAGCCGTACAATATGTTTAAAGGGCCACTGACAGAACAATAGCTACAGCAGTCATTAGTACAGCAAAGAGTGTACTTTGTGTGCTAAGCCACAACTGGACCGAAACAATGGTAATTTGCTGTAAAATAAAAAATAGATAATCTACGTTGGAGCTTGCAATTCATGACATCTCGTCCAGCATTCTGGCTTCTTCTTTTTAATGTGCATGACTGGAAGCTGGCATACTTCCCACCTGATGATGAGAAAGTGCCAGTTCTCAGGCATGCGTAGAAGAAGGAAGAAGCCTGAGTGTTGGATGAGATGTCATGCATTGCAAGCTCGAATGTAAATTATCTATTTTTTATTTTACAGGAAATTACCATTTTTTCAGTCCAGTGGTGGCTTTGTACAGCAGGGAGGAACACTCCTTGCTGTAGTAAGTGACTACTGGAGCAATTTTTCTGTCTGTGGCCCTTTAAAACTGTTGGTCTTAAATAAAGAGAACAAAAAAGAGGGTGCTCAGTCCCATAGGGAACTAAAGCACACCCACTTAAGGTGGTACAAACAAGCCGGTACACCCAGGGTAACAAGCAATTTAACTTTATTAAAGGGTGAATGTAGCCTTACCGTTATTTTTCTATAAATTAGCCTCACCCAGGGCTCCCCCGGAATTTAGACCTTACTTTTGGGGAGATCATATATGTTTCAGGGGGCTTTGGGGGGGGGGGGGAAACATTGTAGAAATTATAATCTGCTGCTGAGGTGATTTCACAACTCTATGTATAATGACACATCCTGAGATGAACGGTGGGTCCAGGATTCATGCTTGCCATAATAATCACCTTTATATCTGCAGTTATATGCTACTGCAGAGCAGCCAGGGGGTTCTGAAGTGTCCTGCAGGCAGCTGCTTAGTCAGTGAAGCAGGAGGTAGGACTATGGAGGAAGTGATGAGAAATGTACTCTGAGCACTGTGCCACTCATCACTGCTGCCAATGGGGACCAGACCAGCCGTAAACTACCAATACCAGCGTGCACTGCGAGCAGCCCATTGGAGCGCGGCGCACGCTTCCATCCTATTGACATACAGGAGCCCTGTCTGCGAGCCAGATGCGGGCATCAAAAGAGGTTCCCAACCCCTGGTCTAAAGAAAAAAAAAGTGATATCCTGCCATACACAGTATAATGCCCTTGTGTTGCAAGTAGCTGTACAGCAGTAGGTCAATAGTGGGCACAATCCTTACTCTGCATCTGCCATAGGCCAGGTGCGGATTTGCACCTGAGAAAAAAATTATACATAAGGTAAAGGTACATCTGGAAAATAAAGATACATAAGGCGCACTGCAGAGTGCAGACCAAGGTGTACCAAACGACAGCAAAAGTTGCAGTGAAAAGTCTGACTTTTCTCTTATTTCTCTAGATCTATGAAGCTGTCTAATCAGCAGATAGAAATAAGTGCAATAGGAGAATATATATATTTCACATAGGTGAATGTGTGCAAGAGTAATTTGCTGCATAACAACATTTTTTACACATTGTCAGATGGATTCCAGGAAATGTATGTTCCTCCGGGTCTGAGAAGAGAGTTTTCATTTCTAATCTTCTAGTACTCCCCTGTGTTATTAGTATTATTTTTCATCTAATATTCATGAGCTTTTGTAAGTTGTTTGTATTGTATTCAGGATGGTCATTGTTGTTCCCTGCAATTCGCAGATTGTTGAGTAAAGTGATTGACTGGTTACTTTCTTCCACTTTTTTAGACTTATTATACGCCGTGATCATCTTTTGGAAGGCACATTTAATCAAGTTATGGCATACTCACGCAAAGAACTGCAAAGAAACAAACTATATATCACATTTGTTGGGGAAGAAGGGTAAGTTTAAAATACAAGAGACAGTGCTTAGAAAAGCACAGAATTAAGAGCCTACAAAAATAAGCAATACCCTACCTTATTTATATACAATACTTATTGGAAATATCTGGAGATTTCATGAGATATTTTATTTCATTGTATTTATATACTTATTGAAAATATTAATCTGGAGATTGTATGAGATTTTTATTGTGGGGTGTGACTGGCTGCATCTTCTCTGTTAAAATTGAATGGTTGGAGTCTCCTGGAAAACGTTCAATGGTGTTCTCCCAAATCTAGGCCAAGTGGCCTCAAATCCTGTGTTTGCAGGGGACCCACCTCATGCCCTCCACTATTAAATGGTTGTTTGGGGCAGTGGGCAATTTACACCTTTTAACAGAAACGTTTGTTTTCTATTAAAACTGCAAACATTTTAAATTAGGTACTGAAAATCGTTAGGTAGTTAATACAAAATAATTATGTTTCTTTTATTCCAGGTTGGATTATAGTGGACCATCCAGAGAATTCTTCTTCCTCCTTTCCCAAGAGCTCTTCAATCCCTATTATGGGCTATTTGAGTATTCAGCAAACGACACATACACAGTGCAGATCAGCCCGATGTCTGCATTTGTGGAAAACCATCTTGAATGGTGAGTTTATTCTTAAAGAGAGCCCACCTCCAAACTTAAAATTATATAAAATTTTAAGCAGTGTAGTGAAGGGTAAGGAATAAACTTTTGATACATGATTTACCTCTAGAAGATGTGTGTGTGTTGTTGTCGATAACATTCCATACGCTTATGAATATGAGTGCACCCATCTGTGTGCACACTATGAAAAGCAGGTGCAGTACTCAATACCCACACCGGGCCCCATTTATCAAAAGTAGTGCAAACTATACTGTGCGATTTGCAGGGGCATCACTTGAGGGGGTGCAGAGGATGCGGTCGTAACCGGGCCCAAGAGGCTTAGGGGACCCATACGGTGTCACTTTCCCATATGAGAAGACTTGTACTATAAACCATACATTATAGTCAGGGGCCTGGCACAGACTTCGCACCAGGGCCCATCAGCTTCAAATTACCCCACTGGCGATTTGCCTTACTAAAGTGCAGAGTGTAGCAGATTATTGAATATTGGCGCACAGTCTTCATTAATCTGGTGCACTCTGCAATGCACCCAACTCTTTTTGGTCCACCTTTAACATAATTCTGCAACACAATTCTGTTGAGTCGCTGCAATAAATGTCGCACACTGTCCGAATCGACACCAGAATGCCCCTTTAGGTGCAGAATTTTGTGGAGTGGTAGATACTGTGCAGCCGCGACACAAAGCTGGTGCAAACACTTTATAAATACATGTGTAAGCACTTTGCACGTTCTTTTCATTGCAAAGTCACACAGAATACTGGCAACAACACTTTAATAAATGTGGGCCACTGTGCCTAAAGTCTGGCAGCTGAAATCCAGCAGCATCTGTTACTATTTAGGCACCTGCACCGTTATATTGCTCAAATGGCTCACATAGTTTATAGTTCACTCTGTTATGATGTCAGCTCTGCTTGCTGAATAGAAGATTAAGCTTGGGGTGGGCTGGGGGTTGGGGGATTGTTGGATACGGTACTTTGGAAGGCTGCAGAATAGTAAAAGCCAGTGCATTAGTAGGCTCGGGCACCTATCAGCTCTTTAGCAATAAATATATAGAGTAAATAAATATTAATGTATTGTCAAGGGATAACTAAAGGCATGTGATAAAAGCTTATCCCTTCCCCTTCACTATCCTACAAATAGTATTATTTATGATAAAACCTTGTGGTTGACTCCCAGTTATTCCTCTGCTCATGCAAATCAATCTGTGCTTCTTCAGTCTATTAATAAAGGGTCCTGAAAGATTATAAGCTATCAAAGATTTTCTAGAAAGTTTACCTAACTTTGTGTGAAAGGTTACCTATTTCAGAATGCAGTCAGAACCCTCTGATTCCCTTGGCTAGGTGTGTGCTTTGTGGAAAACTGGGTGGTTTCTGAGCTGGGGGTTTGCAGTTGTGGGTTGAGTGATGGAGACCTGACCAATCTGCTGTGAGGGTGGTGTCCAGAACTGACTTAAATTTCTAATCCTCACTTTATTCAAAGTTGGTTATACTTTCTCCTGTGATTTGTAGTACTATTGTAGTATGACTGTCACACCTGAAACCTGTACCTGAGTCTGGATCCTGCCTGATCCAAAACATTGAACCCCAGCCTGATCAGGAACCCTTAATCCTGCCTGATCAGGAACCCCGGACCCCAAACTGTAACTGAGCCTGTATCCTAACTGATCCAAAACCTTGAACCCCAACTCGATCCAGAACCCCGTACCCGTACCGGAGTCTGAATCTAGTCTGAAACCCTAAATCCATATATGAGCCTGAATCTACCCTGAACCTTCAACCCTGTTCCATGATTCTCCTGTGTCTGTATATTAATATATCTCTCTGTTCATCTTACTTCTGTTCTGAGCACAGAAGAGTAGGGATTGTTGACCAGTAGTGCCACTAGGATTTGCGAGGCTATTGGGTAGGGAATTGGGGTTGTGGGTGAGTCCAGGGCCTGTACCCCTTTCTCTTCCCTTTACATCAGCCCAAAATAAAGGCTCATATGCATTTTTCAGCATAGAGCTAAGAAAATAAGTTTTGTAACTCACTAAAACACATATATCTAAAATTTCCAGAATTTTCATGTGATTTCCATGCATCAGTGCTCAGGGCAGACATTTTAAAATGCCCTAATGCAATTCCTGATGTGCAGAATAATATGATGAACCAACATTTATTAACTAAGGGAATCACTTAATGAACAGAAACATATATCCGGCAATACAGACAGTATCCAGCTGTCTGTCCCAAAGGCAGAACAGTTTTCCACTAGGGGGCACCCTGAGGAAATGTAGGGGTACATCTAGCCAATATCAGCCAGTCTTATGTACAGAACATTCTTGCCTGCGGAGATCCTTAGATCCCTTAGGCAGAGTCTGCAGTACATGTTTAATAGGGACCCATTGTATCTAACTGTTTTAGTGTTGCTTCTATGTGACTCCAAAGTGATTATGTGGCTGAAGCTTGCCACAAAATGGAAATGCAAGGATGTAGTTCTGGGGCCACAAATTTCCAGGGACTACATACTTGAGATTCTGAATATTACCGGGTGCATCAGACCAGGGACAGAGGATGATAAAAACAGAAACTTTTATTAAACTATTAATATACATATTAAGAACCATATGTAAGAATGCATGCATAATTCATCAGCCATGTTTCATAACGTTTCCTACATCTGGTCTGAGAATATGGCCATTCCATTTAGGCAAGCCATAATTTATTATCTATGAAAATTTATGAACACTAAAATCACTAAAAGTTGGATCTATATATTAGAACAAAAGACCCTATTTGTATTCATATTGCCATTTTATTTGGCTCTACAGTTAGTTGATATGAAGAGGTTAAACACCATGAAACTTTATTAATGGCCTTTTTTTCAAGCATTCCTTTTTGCATTGTTCACTTCTTATAGAAAATCTCTAAAATGCCCCTGACTGTACAGTTTTGCACTACAAACTTTAACCCTTCCCTGCCAATGCAATTTATTGCGATTCTGTTTCTTCCTTCCCTTCTTTAAAAATGTTTTTTTTAATTTTTCAGTGCACAGAGCCTTATAATGGCTTGTTTGCAACGTAACCAATTGTACTTCCTACTGGCAGTATTTAAGTTTTCATGTGAAGAACTGGAGAGCGGGAAAACAATTCTAAATGCAGTGAACTTAAGAAAAATGTTTTGAGTCATTCTGTTTTTATGGCTCCAAATGTCACCTCACCTATATTTTCCGGGGGAAAATATGGGGACCAGGGCTGGCACCAGGTTTCAGTAGACCCTTGGACGACACAGCCTCAGTGGGCCCCTTTGCAGTAAACTCACATAGCGGCATGGATTAATTATATGCACCCCCAATCACCCCTCATAGATTCCTTATATGCAGCCCCCTCACCCACATAGATTCATTATATACAGCCTCCTCACCCCCATGGATAAATTATATACAGACCAAGCTCTCCCATGGATTATATGCAATCCTCACCTCAATGGATTATATGCAGTCCCCCTTCTCCACATAAATCATATGCAGCACCCTCCCCATTATGGATAGTATGAAGCTTACCTCCCTGCTATTTATTAATTGCAGCCTCCTTACTCCCCATTGATTAAATTTATGCAGACCCTCACCCCCATGGATTACATGGAGTTCCTCACCCCAATGAGTTATATGCAACCCCATTTCCCCCATGGATTAATTATATGCGGCTTGTGGCTTCCTCACCCCCTTGAATTATATGCAAGCCTCCCCTATGGATTATATGCAGCCCCCCTGCATTAGAGTCTTGGCTGTGATAGCAACTGGCCGACACCTACCAATGACGTCAGTTGGTGCGATGGCCAGATCCAAGATGGCGGTGCTCATGTGTCATTTAATTGCAGCATTGTGTTGGGTGGCAGCACGTGACGGGTTTACACCCACGACATTCTGGTGTCAGCCGTGGGTGTTAGCTTCATAATGCTATTAGAGCAAAATATACAAGATAGACCTCAATGGGTCGCTGCATCATTTGAACTATAGTATAATGCAGTTTAAAACTTACTATTTATTATCAATTGCAATTGCCACACACAGCGAATAAAAATGACACCAAATTCCATAGAAAGTATGCTCATCCAAGCAATACACAACTGTGGGGTAACCAGTATCGTCAGTCGATTCCTCCACTCTTAGTTATAGATTACATTATAGTAATCAACAGTTAGAAAAATCTTATAAAAATATCCAAAAGGGAGAACTGGTATCCCTAAATGATGGACTGCCATATCCCATGCGGCTAATGTAAAAAGCCGTCCGTTCACACAGGTGGGTATGTATCTTTATACTGCACTCGTTGTTGCTGACATTACCTTCATAATGAAGTTAACACACTCCACACACTCCATATAAGTGGAGTTTCCCTTTAGTATACTACCAGCAAGTACGTGTGTATCTATAAGCACACAATGTGACATTTGTATGTCATTTTGTGATTGAAAACATTCCTACACCCTAGTTTTTCCTTTAAAGATGCATGACTTACATTTCCAGCCATGCAAACTAAGAAGCCGCTGTGAGGGCAACACAATCCTGCCAGTGTTCCCAGAGACACCACTCTCCATAGACCTTGTGTTCCCAGTATCGCTCTGTTCACCTGACATTCTTATGTCCAATAATTAAGTCAGTGTGTCCATTTGTGATCATTTGTCAAAGCAAACATCAGAGATTTAATTGCCCCAAAGCTCATATGTCATCATTACCTGGCATGGCAGGGTCTACAGTACACAGTTTATATGCTGGGGGTCGGGAGAATTGCTTGACAGTTAACACGCTGACCTGAAAGTCATAAATCTTTCTTTTTGTAACATATGGAAATCCAGACTGTCTCATTAATTCACAAAAGCACATAATTAGCACTTTATGTTCCTTTTAAGACTTTCCAGAAATGTTGGCTGCTGTTCCCCCACATGTTATTGTAGCGTTTTTAGGTAGTTTGCTTTATACAGTGCGCTGCCCTACACTCTGACATTCCCATTGGCAGCACATCTGTTCTTATAAGCTTCGCACATGCTACAAATTTTAAGTTATTTTATCTATTCCTGCCACAATAAAATGTTCCATATACATTTTTTTGTGTGTAATGTAGTTGATGAATGTTTCTCTATATTGTCATAAGACAGAGACTCTTAGGAGAAGGGAAAGGCTAGGTTCATCAAATAAATCTTATTGTAATATGAAAAGGTAGACAATTTTTCAATATACTTTCTGTAAAAACACTTCATGGTTATCTAGATCTCTGCTTGCTGTCATTCAAAAGCTTCATTGTTTTCTTCCAGTGGATAAAAATCAATGATCTGTCTATGATCCTGTGAGGTCACACACGTATGCTGCTCTTTGGTGTCGCAGCACAATAATCGAAGCCCTGTCCAATTAAGTGGTCTGTGTTTAGTTTGGTAAACAGGAAAACCCCTTAAAGCATTTTGCACAAAATTTGTTGGGCAGCACTGCTACCAATTATTCAAAAACACATTGGGCACATTTACTTACCTGTCCACGTAGCGATCCCTGATCCGGAAAGTATGACAATCATGGATTGTGCCGCGATTCACTACGAGCATGCGCCCGATATCCTGCATGTGTCGCTCCCCGCTCAGGTCTGCCTGAGTTCAATTTTTTATTTAGATAATTCCATTAAAAACAGATCACAAACATTATATAAAAGACAGGTGAAGAATAGAACTCCAAGTGACTGTATTGCCATCAGACTAAGGATACATCCAGGAAGCATACCTCTGAATATATAAGTGCACAGTGCATGTAAACTTAATGTATGGGTATTTCTAGGGATAACAATATCATTATATCATAAAGATGGTAAGAGAGGAACAGTGTCCATATTTTAGTTGCTCCCAGTTTCCAAAAAATCTGCTTATTGCACATACCCATTCAAAGCTCCTAGATCCCAGTCGTGGTCAATTTCCCCAATGCGCTTTTCACCTCCGCTACCTCAGGGGGCATAAAACTATTTATCTAACTACTACTGCTGACTCCTCCTACCAGCATCTGATTCCGCCAACGGATCAAGCCGTCCCTACTTGCCCCACTTCTGGGGTGTGTGCATCACCAAGGAGGCATGGCTCCCTAACCCAATCCCACGCTTCCCCATTTCCGGGGCATGCCTAAATTCACATGGGATAGATCCTCAACAATTACATCAGTCACTCATACCGGGGCATATATACAGCAGGAATTACATTATCGCAAGTATTTATCTGCGGATCGATTCAAAGAATGAGACGCATAAAAAATATCAAAATAGCAAATCGGTCTCCATTGTCAGGACACATGCCCATCCCCATCAGGGAGCCGTCAGCACGCACGCCCACGCTCCAGAGCACATATCTCTGAACACGGACAGTGCACCCAATTCGCCTTTCCTACTGTACATCCATTTATTAAGGGAAGTGGCAAATGCACTATAAAACAGTAAAAAAAAGTTGGAAATAAATTGTGCAAAAATATTTGATTTGTATATGATTGAAATATTGTGTAGTAACTTGAGTAAAATTTCCCAATATGACCCCTAACGAAGCCAAACAGATTATAGAGCTGTGTATGAACAGCTTAATACAGCTTAATTTCCTATTTGTGGATGAAAGATGTAGTGGTCTGTAAAGGTCTTGGCTACCAGAAGATCTACTGTGGGAATTCCAGATCCTCCCATTGGAGAGGGTCCAGCTGCATAGGTCTCGCAACGAGACAATGAATCATTAAACTTATCCTTGTGTGTTGAAGAAGAACTGTAAGATACTTAACTGTTTGTATGTGTCCTAAGGCGAGTAGTACTTGTGTAGTTTACATATAGGTTTTCTTTTGTCCAGGTTTAGGTTCAGTGGTCGCATCCTTGGCCTTGCCCTCATCCACCAGTATCTTCTAGATGCCTTTTTCACACGACCATTCTACAAAGCTCTATTAAGACTGTAAGTACAGACAATCTCTTTGTCATTTCTGTAAAATTCTGTGTATTTCATTTTATTAAAAGAGAACTAGAGTCCATTCATTACTTGTACCAATATCTTTCTAGCCCATGTGATCTTAGTGATCTTGAATACTTGGATGAAGAATTCCACCAAAGTTTACAGTGGATGAAGGACAACGACATCACAGACATTTTGGATCTGACCTTCACAGTAAATGAAGAAGTGTTTGGTCAGGTTAGTAGAAGACTAGTGGGAAATTGACATGTGAAGGGAATCCCATAAACACTCTGCGGTAAAAATCTGCAGCAGAAACCCCTTTCATCTGCTCCAAATAAGTGCCCTGCACTTATTGCTGTGGATCGTTGTGCAGAAATCACACTTTCCAATGCAAAGGTTCACCGCCTCCCACCAGTCTCGGCAGAACTGCGGCAAGATCCTCATCAGGAACCATCCGACTTTAGCTGGTTTATGATGCATGCAGAATGTTGCAGGATTAATCCTTGGGTAAATCCTGCTGCCATTCCTCAACGTGTGTACCGCTTATAGCCTTACAGTAAGGGTGCATTCACACGCCCATCTGTGGAGATGTATATGCGGCCACAAATTTGTAGCCACATACACGACCCCATAGACGGCAATGGCGGCCCGTCGGCGGTACAGTGCCTCATGTGTGGCAAAGATCCGCCATACACCGGGAAAAGATCTTTTCCTGTGTTTGTGGCCATGCGCCGCTGTTTTAAATGGAGGGGGGAGGGGTCATACCACCTGAGGCTACATGCACACTCCATAGTGATCCATTGCGCACGGTCCGTAACATTGGGAAAGATAGGACATGTTGTATACGACATGTATATGACGGCCGTACATACTTCCCCCGTGCTGTTGTGTGAATGTAGCCTTACACTTATATCATTCAGGTTTAACAGCTTTTTGCTCAATAAACCAAAATAAACAATGAATTTAAATTCTTTTTATCTTGTTGCTTTTTTATGAGGGGAACATTCAAAGTTAATATTGCATACGCCAAGTGTCGTAGTATGCAATGTACTTTATTTATAACATATTCAGAAAATTTAATAATGTATTTACTTTAAGTGCTTTCTTCTAAATGCTTTCTAAGCACATCACATTAATTTTTCACTTGTTTACTGACATCTACAGCTATGATTATTTAAAGCCAAATTACAATCCGTCTCTGCTTTCCAAGCAAGATAAGTTCTGTAGATTTGTTCTTTAGTTGAATTTGTATGAAACATAACTTATTAAGTGTATTCATTGCATTTAATGACTCTAATTAACTCTTACATTTTTCACTTCCCAGTGAAGCTCTCTTAATTCATTTTAGGCCCATGGGCTAACTATAGTGTAGCAGCCTCCTGACCTGCCACACTGAAGAATGGAGGGTGTGTACCATTCTATGCATATTATGTTACACATTGTACATTGCTAGACTACATTCACACACATGTATGGGGGACATATATACAGACGACATATATACGGCCGATATACGTCCCCCATACACCTCCATGGGCTCACGACACATTACGGGAGCGGTACGGTCCAGCCCACATGCGGCACCATACCGCTCCATAGCCCGGGAAAAGATAGGACATGTCCTATCTTTTCCTGTGTTACGGGGCCGTGCGCCAAATGTTCCTATGGAGAGGGCCGGGGTTGAGCAGCGCTCACCTCCTCCTTATCTAAATATAACAGTGCACATCTTCCACAGAACACAGCTAAGAAATATTGAGGAAGGGTCAGGGGGTGGGACTGGGAATCTCTCTCCTTCTTGCCTTCTAGTTCCACCATGTGATCAGAAGCTACTGGGCTCGGGGATAATAAGACTGTCTGTTAGTGAATATATACATATGTCTGTATGAGTATATAAATCTATAGATGTGTATATGCTCTATGTGTGTTTATATGTCATGTGTATATAATCTATATACGTGTGTATATGGTTTTTATATGCTGTATATGTAGATATGATGTATGTGGTGTGTGTATATGTGGTATGTATATTATCTATATGTGTGTATGCGCGTACAGACGGTCCACTACTTAAGGGCACCCGACTTACAAACAACGCCTAGTTACAGCCCGACCCCTCTGCCTACTGTGACCTCTGGTGATGCTCTCTGGATGCTATTACTTTAGTTCCAGGCTGCAATGCTCTGCTGTAAGGTGTCTGTAATGAAATTTTATTTATAATCCTTGTTCCCATTACAGGTCCCATATACAGTTCTGACTTACATATGAATTCAACTTATTCAATTGCCTCTATGTGCATATTTGTATATATGCTATATATCTGTATATAGTACTGTATGTATGTGTATGTATGTGTATATATATATATATATATATATATATATATATATATATATATATATATATTAGTATATGTGCACCTTCGCACTCTCTGCAGCTGGCAAATTTTCATGAGAATTTTTCTAGAGGTAAGTGCTATGCAGACCTCTGACTGATACATTAAGAGGCCAGAGACTATCAGGGCTATCTCCAGCGTATGATAAATATCCCTTATGATGTGTATATACTATATGTGTAGTAATAATATGATGTATATGTACTATTTGTTTGAGTGTTTGTGTATATACTATGGGGCAGATTTATCAAGCTGTCTGAAAGTCAGAATATTTCCAGTTGCCCATGGCAACCAATCACAGCTCAGCTTTCATTTCATTTTTCAGTGCTCATGAATATTTTAAAGGGGAGCTGTGATTGGTTGCCATGGGCAACTAGAAATATTCTGACTTTCAGACAGCTTGATAAATCTGCCCCTATATGTGTGTATGTGTGCATAAAATGTGTTTATACTATATATGTATAAGATGTATAAATACTGTGTACTGTGTATGTATAAATGTATATAGTGTGCTTAAATGTGTGTTTGTGAGTGTATAAATGTATGTATGTGTGTGTGTATATAAATGTGTGTAATTGTGTTAACATGTGTAAGTGCACAAATATGTTTTTTTAAGGAGAAGGGGACCCTAGTTACAAATCTCTACGGACAGCAATGATATTTCGGCCCCAGCATAAAATCTATGCCGGGTGTGACTTTATTGAGTCACACCCCACAATACAGCACAGTAAAGCACAGTAAATAACCATCATCCAGGGAGCTACACCAGCAATCACAGTGGGCAGAAAGGTCCAGTGGTGCCCATTTGTAATTTGTATGTTCTTAAGTCGGGGACTTCTTCTATCTTATTCTATCATATTCTTCTAAGGCATCATGCACACAGCTACATTATAGATCCAGGTGGTATTGCATCCATAGTTGGAGGTGGTCTCTGTGTTTGTACTCCTTCTGGGAGTCGGGAAACCCATTTATTGGGGTATTTTCACAAAAGATATATGTGGTTTATTTACTATATATGTAAAAAAAAATGGGGCACATTTACTTACCCGTCCATGTCGCGATCCCCGATCCGGAATGTCCAACGATCATGCATTGTCCGGCAATTCACTTAGATTGTGCGCCGATATCCTGCATGTGTCGCTCCCGCACAGGTCCGCCAGAGTTCACCTTCTTCTTCCCGGTGCATATAAGTGCAACACAATTTAACAGTTAATTCCCACGCTTAGTGCGAATCTGTCAGATCGTCCGATGGCCCGCCCCCCGATTTGTGTCGCATGAAAGCCGGCGCCGCTGTGCCAAAATCAGATCACGTGCAACACAATCCTTTAGTAAATTACCCTCAATGTCTCATAGATATGGGTCATCAGGATTCTGATAGTTATACTCCCATGTGATTAAAAATAAAATTTCCAATGGGAGAGACAATTACCTAACCAAGTTTGAAACTACTGACATAATTTTCTTATATTAATGTGGATAAAACCTACTACAATACTGTTTGCAAATATATTTCATATAAGATGCCTTGACATCATTATACCTTCCATTTTACAAATTCTCCCAGCTTCACATTCTTTTGGAGAAATGCAACATGCCCCACCGGCGCCTAGCCTTTTCTATTGGCCTGCTTGAAGCTGGGGCCCGGAATACCGGAGTGACTGTTGCAGCCTTAGGGACATGATGGTCACAGTGCTTTGTATACGGGAATGGAGGCCTTGTCCAGAGCCTGGCAGGTCTCCAGCAGGCGAAGTGTGCAAGAAAATGGAGGGAAAGGCTAACAGAGTAGGTTTCTCCCTGGGGCAACCCTGATGTATAGATAGGGATCCTTGATGATGAAGGATGGGTAGCCCATGATGGTGAACAGCCTAATCCAGGGATCAGTCAGAGGCACGATGGGGCAGAATAACTTACAGTTCTTTATTGGAACAGCAAACAGCAGGTAACGGCGTTAAACATCAGCAGAACTTCAGCTGGAACGAGGTTGCTGGTCGGAGTGCAGGTCCTCAGGAAGGTGGCCGTTCACAGCCTGCATAATGGTTTCAGGCTGGGCTGGTAAAGATGGGACTGAGTCCTGATGGTGGATCTCTGTCCTCAGGCCTAGTCTATTGGAACTGGCTAAGGTGTCAGGCAGCAGGCCTGAGAAACCTCTGCTTCCTGATCTGGAACACTGGCTCTGCAGCACACTTCTGACTTCTGCTTCAGGACTGACTATAAACTATATGGAGGATATTTATCATATGCTGGCGCTCGTGCTCCAGCATATCATAGCCCTGGCAGGGTGTATTTCTACCCCAGGCAGCCGCCGACTTATCACACGTGAAGGTCATGGATTGGGCTAAAAGTGCAATAAGCTAGAATTTGCGATTATTTTAGGGCTTCTACGCCACTGACGATGATGAATATGCCCCTATGACCATGTGTTCCCACTCACAAGGGGTTTTATAAACTCCCCCTTATGAGGTGGTAAGCACTTGTCCAACCAGCACACTCCTTCCTTCATAGTAATCACAGAGCATACAATTGGATAGTACAGTTAACCATGTTTACCATGTTAGAGCCCCTGGATGAGTTGCACAGGCTCACCAGACAGCTCCTGACATGGAGAGGAACACTTTTGCAACACCTACCTGCCATATGCATTGGCAGGGTTCCTGCAGAAACATCTGCCTGCTTTTCCACACATGGTTTTAAGGGCCAAAAGTTCCTTGGTATTCTTGCTGCCTTTTAACACTTTACTGGAAATATTTTTATTCTGTTTTAACAGTCTCTTTGAGAAGCCAATAAAACAGGTTTTGAAGAAGCAAATCATTGATCTTACATTGCATTTTTCAAGTTAAAGTATGGAAAATTCTTAATGATTAACTTATGACGTGTAGAAGTTTTAGGATATTAGGGTTCCCAAAGAAAAAATTCACATTTCTGCAGCCTCAATCACGGTAGCAAAATTTAAGGTTAAATTTCAGAGCCAGGGGCGTAACTTAAAGGGGGCAGAGGGTGTGAGTCCAAGGTGTCCATAAGTAATCTGTCCCTCAAGGCATTCATTATAATTGAAAGGCCTGGTACACATTTTTCATTAGAGCCCAGCAGATTGAAGCTACGGGGGATATTTATCATATGCTGGCGCTCCTGCGCTCGGCCGGCCCCGCCCCTCCCCCCTTCATGCCCCCCCCTTCGGATCGGGGCAAATAATCGCAAAAGCTAGCAATAAGCTAGCATTTGTGATTATTTCAGGGCCTCTGCGCCACTGGCGGTGCGCAGAGGTCCTGATAAGTATCCCCCTACATCTATGTTTATAACAACAACCCATAGTTCATATTAGAGTGACACAATTCCCATCAGTGAGCTTCATATTTAAATCTAGATAATAAATGCAAACGTAATCTTCACCCAAAGCCTGTATAGAAAGACCTACAAATAAATTGGCCAGTATGACAGGTTTATAATTATTCTGTGTTTCCACATAATCATACCTTAGAACAGGAGATCTTAACCTATTTTAGACCACTTGCATACTATCAGTATTTGATTAGTATTTCACAACAGTATCTGAAATAAGACGTGGAACCTACACAGAGAAAAGTATAATTGAAAAATATTTATTTCTTCCATGCTTTGAACCCACTTCTGCCTTTGGCTTACAAATACTGATACAAAATACTGAACAAATAGGGACCGTGTGAAAGTGGCCTTAGGAACATTTGCCCTGTAATTGGTTGATTAGGTTAATAAATGTATTTTTGTGTTCACCAGCATGGCGCAAAAATTGTTAAAAAATATATTACAGAGATGAATTAAAACATTGAAGCTAAAATACTTGCCATTTAATTGTGTATAATACGACAAATTTTTCTACATGTAACAGGTCACAGAAAGAGAATTGAAATCCGGTGGTGCAAATGTTCAGGTGACAGAGAAAAATAAGAAAGAATATATAGAGAAAATGGTGAAGTGGCGTGTGGAGCGTGGAGTGGTCCAACAGACTGAAGCCCTTGTACGGGGCTTCTATGAGGTGAGTGAAGAATAGGGCTCCACAATGATAACCCTGGTCCAATGGTGAACAGCTGCAGCCTCCTGTATTTTGTGGGGCAGTTGCCTTGGGGTACAATTCTAGGCCAATCCCTGGCTGGCGTAGAATTACTAAGCAGGCTGCGAACTTTGACTTATGAAAGTTTGCACGGCTCACAACACTGGTCTTGTCCCCTTCACGCACACCCACTTGGAGTGGAGATGGTGTAAAGAAGGAAACAATTGCAATTACTGGGTTTGCACAGTTAATCGCAATTATAAAAGGGCTTGTACACCAGAAAACTGGCATACAAGTCCTTGTATATATCCCCTTAAGAATGTAACTCTATTCCAGATTGCTCAATAATGCACCATCTCTACAAGCAAGTATGCTTCAATGTTGTGATCCGGCCAACTGTAACCAAAGCCATCCAATTTCTAGCTCAAGTCATTATTTTATATTCAAGTTAGAACATGTATTTTTATATAATTTTTTCACAAATAGACCAACAATCTATATTTGCACCACAAGATGGAGCTACAAATATTTGTTTTTGTAAAACAACAGAAACGGGCTATATGTGTCTTCAATTTGCCTCTGTTCCTCAAGATATGAAGATTCTTACAATATATTTTCATTGAATTCAATGAATGCAAACCATAAGAAACCTATATCTAGTTTGTTAAATATACAAACAGAAAGATTTTAGTTTTTATTCTTTGTAAAAGAAATACAGACAGTCCCCGGGTTACATACAAGATAGGTTCTGTAGGTTTGTTCTTAAGTTGAATTTGTATGTAAGTCGAAACCGTATACTTTATAATTGTAACCCCAGCCAAATTTTTTTGGTCTCTGTGACAATTGGATTTTACAAGTGTTGGATTGTCATCAGACCCACGATTAACAATAAATCTTCATTGCAGACATCTTTAATAATTGTTACAGCTGTTTATTGTAGCCTAGGGCTAAAGAACATTAAATTATCAATTATCAGAGGTCCGTTTGTAACTAAGTCGGGTGTTCTTAAGTAGGGGACTGCCTGTATATATTGTCTTTCTGATCCTCTGGTGGATCTCCATGGTAATATGAACATAGCCTGAGAAAATTGTAACAGAACATGTAATAAAGAATTTCCCAAAGTTTAAAGGAAACCAGTCTCTACATTAAACCCCTTAATCCCACAAAGAGCACCTTGTTTCTCTGTCTGTAAGTCTACAGGAGGTATTTTTCTATCTTTTTAATGCTGCAGAATGTCCAAGAAAAGTACTTTTATTCCTTCAGACAACAGGAATGAGGTCAAATGCTCGCAAGAGCTTACAATCTATGATAGATTAGAGATAATTAAAATGGTCGGGTACAACAATAGGAATGAAGACCCTGCTTATAAGAGCTTACATGTGGTTCTTTTAACACAATGGGGCACATTTACTAAGACTAGTGCACACTGCCCTATGTGTAGTTTGCCTGTATAGTGTGCAGAGGGCATCAGATTCAGGATTTCTGGCGCACGTTCTTTATGCAACTGAAGCCCTCTGCGCACGCATGATGACTAGTGATGCCGCAACACTAAACGGTTGTGTGCGACACAAATGTGGTGCAAACACTTCTTAAATACACTAGAAAGAATGTGCAAACCCTGACAGAAAACTGGCGCAAACACCTCAGTAAATGTGCCCCAATATTGCTAAATGTCGCCTTGAAATTTATAAATTCCAGAAGCAATTTCCATTGACTAGGAGCATCCATTTTTTCAGTCCTTCAACAATATAACTGATATGTTCCCAAGACTTTACAATGTTACACAATAGATTGTTATCAATTGGCTGTGAACTGGATGTGCCGTTCTGAAAAATTACCCAAAAACAATTGAATCACTGCATTTCAAATTGACCCAGTTTCCTTTTTCACTTCAAATTATTTTCTAGCATGATTATAGCAAGTGTTTCATCATATTTTTGGTGGAACTATAAATCTAAGGTCCAGTTCACAGATGCACTTCATCATTTTAGTTTTTCAACACTGTTCTGTCATAGACAATTGTAAAGGTAACTAATTACTGAAGGGGAATGTAGAAAATGACAACCTGTCCTAATGATAGGTAAACAATGATAGATTTTGAGAGTTGACATCTAGCAGCACCACTGTCCTGCTATTCTCAGCAGACACCATCTCCAGAGCTACATTGTGGAAGCAGACAGCGCTTTATACTGTGTAGCAGTTGTGCCAGGGTACTGCAGCTTTGCTCTCATTCAAAAAAACAACAGAGAACAGGTAGCTTTTACTGATTTTCAGTATAAACATGCTCAACAGTATGACTAAAAAGCCAGACAGCTGTATGCCTTGGGCTTTTAACATAAGCCACATACAGCTGTAGTGAAAGTTAAATTGGCACTAACCGATACAAAAACCATTTAAAAAGTCACATTAAAATTTGCTGAAATAGTCACAATGTTTAAGTAACTGAATAAAGTATATTACTGGGCTGCTTACTTTTATAGCCAAGGTTGGCATAATGAGAACCAATGTAACCATAGTATCAGAAGAAAGGACAAAACAATAAAAATGATTTTATGGTTATGGCAATGTTTTTGCTTATATTTCAGGTTGTAGATTCCAGACTTGTCTCTGTATTTGATGCTAGAGAACTAGAGCTTGTCATTGCGGGTACAGCAGAAATTGACCTGAATGATTGGCGCAATAATACAGAATACAGAGGAGGTAACGTACACTATTTTCTATATTTTTGACACTCATATTTTTTGCAAATTTTAAAAGTTTCCCAGACACAGAGGTTCTGTGGTTTTGCACAAGGGTGCTACTACTTCTGTGCACTGTCATCCAGTCTGCATCACCATGTTTAGTGCCTATTTACAGTATAATGACACGTTCTGCATAATCTACTTTATAACATGTAAATTGGATCCACAGCAAAATTCATCTAGGGCTCTTCTCACATCTTCATTGTGTCTTTATAATGAAAGCAATGACACTAGGCCACATCCCAAAATGGTTTACAATAGTTTTATATTCAGTTACACCAGATGGCATTTTCCTTTCATAAAAGTAACTTACAGATATAATTAATTCACAGTCACGGGTAGTTTTTTCTAGATCATATACAGGACTGGTAGCAAACGGAACTGAGACAATGCTGGTGGTTTTTTTTATTTACAAAACCATCTGTCCACAGGTGAATTTTCCAGTTAGTAAACATATGTTTCTCTGTCTGCTATTACAATCTGTCATATTGGGTTTTCTAGGATATCACGATGGCCACATTGTCATCCGATGGTTTTGGGCAGCTGTGGAAAGATTTAACAACGAGCAGCGGTTACGGCTTTTACAGTTCGTTACTGGGACATCTAGTGTGCCGTATGAGGGGTTCGCAGCCCTGCGAGGTAGCAATGGACTCAGGCGCTTTTGTATAGAAAAATGGGGAAAGATAACATCTCTTCCAAGGTAATTGACTTGATTATGATTTGATTAAATTTATTTAAATAAAGTTATTTTTTTTAAAAATCTTGTCATTTTATGGACTCTTTTTTGCCAAGGCTGCTATGGGTTTATAGAAAGAAAAAGAAAAATGTTCTCCTTGGACTGAGAGTGCAGTAGTTTGCTCCATTGCAGAGCCTAGCTGATGCATCCTGGGATTGTGATGTCCTGTGCCTTGATCATTCGTGGAGAGAACCAATTTAAAGTAGTCTCTGTCCTGCCCAGATGCTTTCCAGTGGTAGACAAATGTTTTCTCTGAGAGGGTTCCAAGTAAAACTTATAGGAGGTGTAGAGCTTGAACCTACACTTGGGCCCAACCCAGAAGATTCAATTACCCTATAATGGAAGCCAAAAGGACATCATTATAGTAACTGTGTTGGTAGTCTATCATGCCTTGCTTCATTTAACCAATGTACCCTGTATGGGAGCTACAGATGTGAACTTACCATTTCTACTACTAGTAGAATGGATATATAGGTCTAGGACTATATGGTGACTTACCTAGTATTGTTCTACTACATTGCACCTAAACCTAGTGAAAGATAACACAGAAAGGCAACAGAAAATCAAACCATGGTTGCATATATAATATTGCTGTGCCACAAGAGGTCCATGTGTTTCTAGCCTAAGTATTGTCTGTAGCCAAACTTTAGACCACCCTTTCCTTCTAGGGAATAGCAGTGAATGTAGGGAAAAATATTGTAATACTTACCTCTCTGCATTCTGGCTAATGGCTCTCATGACTAATAGTCCCTGTTTGATTGATTTTACATAACCTCAGCTGTGTTATGCCTCCCACTTTAGAAATAAAACATGTAGAAAACAATATCAACTTTCCAATTTGGAAAAATATTTAGCTACTTTAGCACAATGTTATCCTCCATAACCCCTTCATTCTCTATCTACAGGGCGCACACATGCTTCAACCGCCTGGACCTTCCACCATACCCATCCTACTCCATGTTACATGAAAAGTTGTTGATAGCAGTGGAGGAGACGAGCACCTTTGGACTTGAATGAGCAGATGCAAGAACTTCTCCTATTTACCTGACTTCACCTTCCTATTCCACAGGCACAGGTTGTCGTTGTGGTCTTGTTTTCACATTTGCATTTTTAATTTATTATTTATTTATTTAATTATTTATTTTCCTTTGGCGTTCTTGTTACAAAAGGAGCTACTTATAAACGTGCATGGGGAACTGGTTCCCTCCAAGATCTTATCTTTGTGCTTTCCTTCTCCATTTTCAGCAATCTACAAAGCCGTATGCAATATAAAAAAAATACAAAAACAACTGGACTCAAGGCTCTGTATATCTGTGCATACCTTCAAAATAAAGTTAAAACACAGCTGCATATAGCAATTCTGTGACCTAATATTTGGTTGCGTTTTTGGTCATGATGGATTTGTCTGTATTATATGGTCATGTCATTCCACATCTTTCCAGTCTACACTATAGGATTATAGTACTTTTAGATGTACATAAAAAATAGTCTCAGAACATCTGCATTTTGAAAATTTGAGGAAGTGAAATATTTATGGGGACACCAACTGTGAAAATGTATAGTATGTTATTATTTGCAGTAGATTTCAAGACAAGCTTTAGATTGCAACTAATTTAAAGGGTCTTTACCATTTTATAAGGTGATCCATTTTCACTAGGATACTGCAGGTCAAAGCAAGGTACAGGGATGTCCATGCAATATGTCTTTAAAGGAAACCTACCACTTGAAGTGGCAGGTATAAGGGGGAACTACCGAGCACCAGCTCAGGGTGAGCTGGTGTCGGAGCTTAGTTTTGTTAGTGTTTTAAGCCGCAATATCGCGGTTTAAAACACTTTTTAAACTTTATGGCGGAAGCTGCTTCGGCGCAGGGAGGTACGCGCTCGGGGCACCATGCGCGCGACCGTGCCCTCGGCTACATAGGAAGTGAAGGAGAGCCGGGCAAGTTTAAACCGCGATACTGCGGTTTAAAACACTAACAAAACTAAGCTCCGGCACCAGCTCACCCTGAGCTGGTGCTCGGTAGTTCCCCCTTATACCTGCCACTTCAAGTGGTAGGTTTCCTTTAAGAAAACATCCTTAAATATAACCTATTTAATATAAATGAATGTTATTTTATCCTCCCTTTTTCTTTAATAAAGATGTAGTAATTCATAGCTGTTCTTTATATGGGAACTGTATTTACTGTCCTACCTCTTTACATACCCATACTGGCATCTAGCATCTAAGACATATGTTTAACATCTATGATCCAACTCCAATTTATACACCATTATTATGGCTGCTACTGCTCTGTTAGAACCTTAAAGGGAAGCTGTCACCACATTTATCACAAATACAGCTAGTGGTAATTTCCTATAGGGCCCTAGTAACTAACTGAGACCCTTCTTGTAGCTAAATATTGTTCCCCTCAGATTCCCATATATTCAACTTCATAATTTTACTGGGTATTCAAGGATGTCTGTAGCATTGAGATGGGCATCCTATCTCTGCTTGAAGCATGTCATGTAATGTCATGTGATCAGGGTGACATCATCACATGTCCTTTAGCCTCTTAACATTAGCAAACAGTACACCAAGTATATATCTCATGATATCACAGCAGCCTGCATGGAGTGGAGTAGAAGTCTATGCAAGCATGCTGTGATTTTTTATGTGGTCAAATAAGTGGATGGGGTACAGTTTGCTAATGTTAAGAGGCTAAAGGACCTGTGATGATGTCACCCTGGTCAAATGATATTAGGCCACGCCGCCTCAACTCTCTCTTTGGGTCCCTAGATACCAGGCAAGTTTAAAACACTGATTTTAAGGGGATCTAAGGGAAACAAATTTACCTAGAAGGGTGTCAGAAAGTTACAAGGTCTCTAAAGGAACCTGCCACTAGCTGTATTTGTGAAAAATTTGGTGACAGGTTCCCTTTAGACAGAATACAGCCTCTATTTACCCCTCACTTTTAATTGTGAAGGGACAATATCAAGTTCTTTTGATTAATGCCTGGAATAGCCCCATCCTTGCACTGTGGACTGTTCTAAAATACAAAGGCATAAATAGAACTACTGCAGGAGAGAATATAGAGTTTCCTGTGCTGTGGCCTTGTAGATCTTACACGGGAAATGCATCTGCTTATAAATAGTTATTACTACAGTTATAATACTTTATTAGAGAGTGCTTCATATTGTAATATGATAAATACTGTCACTGAGATATTGATATCTAAACATATTAAAAGAGATATTGTGAGATATTAAAAAGCCGGTGGAAGTTGGTGGAAAAGCCAAGCAGAAAGCTCCAATTATTCAACATTTTCACTTGTGTTTTTACCTACAAAAGTCCTTGTCATTTCATTGAACTGCAACTGCTCAGTGACAATTGTGTTTCTGCAATAGAATGCGAGGGATGGATCGATCCAGTCCAGAAATGTGTTGCAAATGTTTTACTGACAAAAAACCACCTATACCTCTTCAGCATTACAGGTGTGAATACATCTGTCTATGTCGTCCTCTGAATAAACTGTTGTAACTTGGTAATTGTTGAGAATTCCGGTGGATGTAGTGAGCAGCAACCCTATGCCTTAGACGTAGTGATACACTCAACCAGGAGGGTGGCTTCATCACTCTCTACCTCTCAGGGTAGATCCAATGGTTGGTTCCCATTAATGTCCTAACCCCAAAACTATATTTCTTTAATCCTTTTATATAGCCTTAAGAGATCTAAACTTTATCTTACTAATATGCAAATTTTTGGCACAGGCTGCAGAATCTGCGGGGGCTGTGGGACCAAAGGCTACTCCATGCCCCAGTAGCATCTGCTGTCCTGCCTGCTTGCACATCCTTGCTTGCCTGTCCTTGCCTGCTTGCCGCAGGAGGTTGTTATGGCGGACTCTATGTACATGTTCAAGAGAGGCCTGGATGCCTTTCTGGAGAGCAAAAATATCACGGGTTATGGGGATAAAACATTTATTTAATTCTTAAAGGTTGGACTAGATGGACTTGCGTCTTTTTCCAGCCTTATATACTATGATGATGATGATCCTCAGCGAGCACCTAATACATTTTTGATTGTGCACAATCTGTATTCACGCTGATGCTTGTGCTGAGCTCTGTGCATGCATTACGCCCCAGTAGCCCCTTCCAAACTTTTGCATATTAGTAAGATAAAGGTTAGATTAGGATAGGGTATGTAAAAGTATAAAGGGGAACCGACCATCGGATTTACCTTAATTGGTAGTTTTTCTTTAAATTACTTTGCTCCCTGATTTTTAAGGCCCTAGGATTTCTTCCCAATTACGGTATTTTTTTTCCATATACAAAAAGATGCAGGAGTCAATCCTAAATCTCTGCATAGAACAGACTTCCAGATAGGAAGATTATGTCCTCTCTGCCCTGTGCTTATGTGTCTAAACCCCATGCCTCTATGCCACCTGTGAGATATCGCAGCTAAATGATACTTCCCGCTCCCAAACACCAAATAATGTTGTGTAAGTTGAGACCCATCTCCAATTGTTGCTTATAACTGTAATAGACATTGGTTTCTTGGCTGCTGCTGTACCCTTCTGGTGTCCCATATTGGGTCAAAACAATCAAATACTGAGTGTTTACAGTAGCACAACTTACACAAATGGGTGCCATTCTCGATAGTTGTTACTTAAAGGAAATCTGTCCAGAACGGAATCAAATCCCAATGAGGTAACCATATCAAATGGTGCTACACACATGAAAAGATAGCACATAAGAACCAAAAACAGAAACATGTGTCAGGTAGCTAAGAAATAATGAATCCTTTATTTATAAATACAAACATAGGAAAATCAAATGGCCATTTGATTTTCCTATGTTTGTATTTATAAATAAAGGATTCATTATTTCTTAGCTACCTGACACATGTTTCTGTTTTTGGTACTTAACCGGTTAAGGACCAGGCCCTGTTTTAGTTTTTTCATGTCCATTTTTCACTCCCCACCTTCAAAAATCTATAACTTTTTTATTTTTACACGTAAAGAGCTGTGTGACGGCTTGTTTTCTGCGTAACAAATTGCACTTCATAATGATGGTATTAAATATTCCATGCCATGTACTCGGAAGCGGGAAAAAAATTCCAAATGCAATGAAAATGGTGAAAAAAGGCATTTGCGCCATATACTTGTGGGCTTGGATATTACGTCTTTCATTGAGCGCCCCAAATGACATGTCTACTTTATTCTTTGGGTCGGTACGATTAAGGTGATACCAAATTTGTATAGGTTTTATAATGTTTTCATACATTTACAAAAATTAAAACCTCCTGTACAAAAAAAATTTTTTTGATTTTGCCAACTTCTGGCGCTAATAACTTTTTTATACTTTGGTGTACGGAGCTGTGGGTGGTGTCATTTTTTGCAAAATTTGATAATATGTTCATTGATATCATTTTTAGGACTAAACGACCTTTTGATCACTTTTTATAGATTTTTTTAGATTTTTCAAAATGGCAAAAAAGTGCCATTTTCGACTTTGGGCGCTATTTTCCGTTACGGGGCTAAACGGATTGAAAAACCGTTATCATATTTTGATAGATCGGGCATTTTCGGACGTGTCGATACCTGATGTGTTTATGATTTTTACTGTTTATTTATATTTATGTCAGTTCTAGGGAAAGAGGGGTGATTTGAAATTTTAGGTTTTTTTATTATAATTTTTTTTTTAACTTTTTTTTATTTTTATTTATACTATTTTTCAGACTCCCTAGGGTACTTTAACCCTAGGTTGTCTGATCGATCTTATCATATACTGCCATACTACAGTATGGCAGTATATGGGGATTTTCTTCCTCATTCATTACAATGTGCTATCAGAAGACCCGAGGCTACTATGGAGGCGGATCGCCGCCCCCCGATGACGTCACGGGGAGCGGCGATCCCAGGTAAGATGGCGGCGCCCATGCGCCGCTATCTGTTTGAGGCTGCCGGCAGCTTTGCCGGCAGCCCACGCTGTGAAAACACCCGCGATCGGTGCTAGCACCGATCGCGGGTGTTACCGGTAAGCCTCTGCTGCAATATGCAGCAAAGACTTACCGGCTATGGAGAGGGCTCAGCCCGTGAGCCCTCTCCATGCAGCGCGACGCGACCGCCGCCATGAATACACGGCGGGCGGTCGCGAACCGGTTAAAGGAAATCTACCTTCAAAATCCATCATGATAAACCAGGGACACTTAATCATAGATCCAGGCACCGTGACTGTGGTAATCTTCTTATATTTGTCATCGATGGTCTCCTTCCTTCTAAAATCAACTTTTCTAATTATGCTAATGAGTCCATCAGTGCTGTAGCTTCACAGGCTGTTACATTGAGTAGATCAGGTCTCCCCTCTCCCTGCACTTCCTGCTGCTGTTAGATTGCACAGGCAGAAGAAAACGGGAGAGAGCAGGTGGTTGGTGGAGACATGGTGGAGACATGTTCTGATAATTGTAACAGCCTGTGAATCTGCAGCACTGAGAGGCTATGGAAACATTCCCCAGAGTTCTTCAGGCTCATTAGCATAATTTTATAAGTTGGAAGAAGGCCATAGATAAAGAATATAATCATGCTTCATTTTGATGGTAGATTTTCTTTATGGTTATTCAAGGTTATATTATTTCCATACACATAAAGTACTAATGACCCTCAAATATTCTGCAGCACTTTACAAATCATGGATGCCTATAAAAACAAAATAATGTCTTTAATAATTATAGCACCATTTTGGCTTTTATTTCATGGGAAATAATAAGAAATGTCAAACATACCTGGATATACTTACTGCTAAGCACTGGTATGTAATAGCTGATTACTACTCCGGATAACCACAAAGCTCAAAAAAAGGAGATGATGCTCAATAGTTTAACTGTAATAAGCTAAAAGATTTTGTGGGAAACCAGAAAGTCTTTCTCATACACGGTATACAGGAAATGATTTGGTGGTTCCTGTTTTGCAAAAAAATAAAAAGCTACGGACTTGTAATTGATTTATAGACTCAATTACCATATAACAGGTATCATGAGACTTAAAGTAATTTGGTGTAACTTGTTTATATTTATGATTTATCACTTAAGAATTTTTTGTGGGTCTTTCTTTTTATTGATTGTATAGAAAAATAACAAGTAACAGGCAGATTAGATCACTTAAAGGAAACCTACCAGTTAGAATGGCAGGGGTAAGCAGTAAGTACCGAGCACCAGCTCAGGGTGAGCTGGTGCCGGTACTTACTTTCGTTAGTGTTATAAACCGCGGTATCGCGGTTTTAACACTTTTTAAACTTTAGAGCAGAAGAGGCTTCGGCGCTGCCTTCGGCACGATCGTGCGAGCGCCTACATAGGAAATGCCGGAGACGTTGCGCGCGCACAGTGCGCGCAGCGCCGAAGCCCCTTCTGCTCTAAAGTTTAAACAGTGTTAAAACCGCGATACAGCGGTTATTAACACTAACGAAACTAAGCACCAGCACCAGCTCACCCTGAGCTGGTGCTCGGTACTTACTGCTTACCCCTGCCATTCTAACTGGTAGGTTTCCTTTAAGAATTTTTTTACTTCAAATGAAATAGGCTAAAAGGAAACTTGTCACTATATGAATTTAATGTACCATCTGCTCCTCTATCTAATCTCTCCTCTCATCCACAGCTAGATTGAGCAACCAAAACGGCTACAGGCTGCATTCACACCAAAAACAACATTGGGCAGGGTTGGCTCCAGGTTTAAAGAGAACCCGTCATGCAAAATAACCCCCTAAACTAAATATATTTTCATAAACTGCCATTAGAGAGCATTGCCTCTATCCCTTCATTGTCCCTCTACATGCCTGTAAACCTAAGCAATGAGGTCCTAAAGCTGTATGCAAATGACCTGTGAAATGTCCAATGAAGCATTAGCATATTCAAGCTGTCCACTCTATTCATGAGTGGGAGGTACAGCCACACCCCCAGTGCTTGACTGACAGCCTGTATAATGGTGTGAGGCTGTATAATGATGTGCTTCCTGGTGCTGGTGGCCACGCCCCCTGCAGCTTGTGTGTGTATGTGTGTGTTTAGGAGAGATACAGCAGCTCCAGGCAGCCATGTTACAGCAGAACATGTCAGATTCATGTGGAGCTGATGCCACATGTGTATTAGGAGGATGCAGCATGTCAGCACACTAGCAATGCTTTACTATACATTACACACAGACATGAGCAGTGGGAGGAGAGGGGAGGGGGAACAGGGGTGACATCACTGCCTCTGACCATGTGACCAGCCTCATTTATATGATAAAGAATAGATGATTTTACAATGATTAATGTATGAAATAACTAGATAAAGGCTGGGATGGGAACCTTGTGAGCTGCTCCAACAGGTAGTAGTGACAGGACAAGTGACACAGACCTGATGACAGGTGTCCTTTAAGTAGGCCCCTGGGCATTAGAGCCTCAGAGGTCCCCCTTTGAGGTGAACTCACGCGTCAATATTAAAAATGCTGTAACTAAAGACATATAGGACTGTTTCTTTAAAGGGAATTAAAGGGTATTACGGAAATAAGAACGTTTAATACAAAAACACATACCGTATGTTTTGGACTAAAAGACACAATTTTCTTACCCAGAATATGGGAAAAAAACTGCGGTGCGCCTTATAGTCCGAATGTGCCGGCATCTCAGCTCTCCACTGCAGGAGGGAATGGAGGACGGCACATGGCAGTAAGCGCAGGGGCAGTGCTGAGCTCGACTCCACACAGTGCCACTTCCAGGTTATCTGAGGAAGGGAAGCAGAAGCCACGCCCCCTCAGCTCTCACTGTGACTGATGCCGGACAGGTCAGTGTCTTCTCCCAGAGTCCCAGCTTCTCCTGCTGCAGGGGCATCAGATAACACTAAAGAGGGGACAGGACCTGTGACCAGTGCTGGAGTCTCTGCTCCTGTGCCTGCTGTGCTGTGCTCACAGGTGTGTGAAACTGAACAATTCCCAAACAGTGCTTGTACAAGGTCACAGGAGCTTACAGTCTATGTCACCTCTTGTGTCCTCCTCCTCCTCATAGATTGTAAGTGCTTGTGGCCATTGTACAAGCGCTGTCACCTCCTGTGTCCTTCTCCTCATAGATTGTAAGCTCTTGTGGCCATTGTACAAGCTCTGTCACCTCCTGTGCCCCGCTCCTCTTCATAGATTGTAAGCTCTTGTGGCCATTGTACAAGCACTCTCACCCTGTGTCCTCCTCCTCCTCATAGATTGTCAGTTCTTGTGGCCTTTGTCCAAGCATTGTCACCGCCAGTGCCCCCCCCCCTCCTCCTCATAGATTGTAAGTTCTTGTGGCCTTTGTACAAGCGCTGTAACCCTGTGTCCTCCTCCTTATAGATTGTAAGCTCCTGTGGCCACTGTACAAGCATTGTCACCTCCTGTCCCCTCCTCCTCATAGATTGTAAGCTCTTGTGACCATTGTACAAGCATTGTCACCTCCTGTCCGCTCCTCCTCATAGATTGTAAGCTCTTGTGACTATTGTCACATATACTCATACAGCCCTGGTAACTCTTGAGACCCCCTGTCAGCATAATCCTATCTAAAGAGACATAATTCCCATCACTAATTCTGCCCACAACACGGGTTGGCTGAGCTTGTTACTAGCCAAGCCCTAGCCAGTGTTGGGTCAAAGGAACAACACTCCCCCGACCACCAAGTGTTCTGTATAGAGCTGAATCTGACAGAACACTTGTAGTGTCGGCATGGGAGTCATCCTTCAGCACCAGGTAACAGTGTCCCATAAAATGTCTCTTAATAAAGTTTCCCTATTAATTCTCCCCGAACACAGTACACTATTAAAACTTCACCAAATGTCACACAATGACCCCTAATAAAAGTATTCCCTACACAGTCCCCTTAGGCTACATTCACATAAATGTGTGCGCGCCGTACCATAGCACAGCGGGCACACGATGCCTGGGAGGGGATGAGCGCTGCTCGCCCCCTACCCCTCTCCAAAGAGAAACATGGCTGCACCACCCCGTACGGCGCCGCTACTTTACTGTTACTTTATTAAATATTATAGCACACCATTTGGGGAAAAAACATTTTTTCTTATTTTTCCACCTCTACAACCTAGGTGCGTCTTATGGTCTTATAGTCCGAAAAATACGGTAATGCTGTAAATGAATGAATATAACAAAACTCAAGTCATTAGTCACAAAATGAAGCTCAAATAGTATGATTTTATGATTCACAAAATTTTGTGAAGTCTGTAAAATAGGCAGAGTTATCACTAAGATGGCCGCCACTGGAAACTACAAGTCCCATAATCCTTTAGTTCTTAGTAACCCCTCCTCCGTTTTATGCTCTGCTTCCAGTGATGATGTAACAGACTGTCCTGCTCTGTTACCATAGTAATGATGTGTAACTGCCATCACTGTATGTCACGGGTGCCTCTGCGACCCATATCCCGGTGCAACCATATGCAGTGCAACCAACCAACTACAGCCAAACATAGTGCGCAGGACATTTGATGTGGACATGTGACTAGCGGCCATCTTCTTTTTTTGTCTGCTCTGCGTGGAGGAAATCAACAGACTGATTAAAGGGCCAGTAGCATTTTAATTCTTCATTATAGTTTACGCCATTTTCTGCTAAGGGGAGCAACATTTTAAATAACAACTAATTACATATTAGATTTTATTTTAAGGACCCATTTGTTTATGAATTATACTGATTCCTGGAATACCCCTTTAATTTAAAGGAAACCTACCACTTGGGATAGGGCTTATAAGCTGGACATGCCGTGCACCAGCTCAGGGTGAGCTGGTGCCGGCACTTATCTCCGTTATGTTTTTAAATAGTTTTAAAGTGTTTTAACAGTTTATTAATGTTTATATCCTTACTAGCTTTCCCGCACCGGGGTCCGCGCTCGACGCACCATGCGCGCTACCACTTCCTATTCAGATGCACGCACGGTCGCGCGCATGGTGCGCCGAGCGCGGACCCCAGTGCGGGAAAGCCAGTAAGGATATAAACATTAATAAACTGTTAAAACACTTTAAAACTGTTGAAAAACATAACGGAGATAAGCGCCGGCACCAGCTCACCCTGAGCTGGTGCACGGCATGTCCAGCTTATAAGTCCTATCCCAAATGGTAGGTTTCCTTTAAAGCAGACAAGGAGTGTCAGTATTCCTGTGTAAGGAAAGAAAAGGGGGTCAGAATGCAGAAGGCCAATGTAAAATTAGGGACTATAAGAATATTAATCCAGTTGGGAAATTGTTTTGTACATTATTCCAGGCAAGGCATCACCAGCGTTTCACATAATAAACAACACAAATAACATTTCAGTTACTACTTTAATTTTGGGGAGTGGGGAGAGGGTTTGGGGGGAGTTGGAATGAGGGTGTGTCACGGGTGCTCCCGCGATCCCTGTCACGGATCGCGGGCGCATCCGTGCTCCTTCACGTGCCCCCGCTGCTGCCCGGTGTCTCTTACCTCTCCCGGCTCCTGCTCTCCCTCGGACTGCCGTGCACGCGCGTCCCCGCCTCCTAGGGCGCGCGCGGCTCCGGCCGAAAATTTAAAGGGCCAGCGCACCGCTAATTGGTGCACTGGCTGAACACCTCACCTTTAAGAATCTGCCTCTTCCTGTGTTCCTTGCCGGATCTTTGTGCCTCATAGCCTTAGAGAAAGCTTCCAAGCGAGTATTCCTGCGTTCCTGTGTATTCCTGCGTTCCTGTGTATCCCTGCGTTCCTGTGTATTCCTGTGTGTTCCTGCTCCTGAGTCCTGTGTTACCTGAGTTCCTCCGTGTTGCTGTGTTCCGTGTGCCTGTGTTCCCGTTCCCACCTGCCTGGACCTCCCGTTGCTGACCCCGGACTTGGACCTGACGTTGCATCTCTGCCGCCTGCCCTGACCCTGTGCCTGGACCCGACTACGAGTTGTCATCCGCTAAGGTACCTCGACCTCGGCTGCCACCGTGGGCTAGTCACACCTGGGAACGACCTAGTGGTATCCTGCCGCAGCAAGTCCAACCCGCTTTGCGGCGGGCTCTGGTGAAAACCAGGTGCCGCTAGGCTCCGGTTCCGGGTGTTGGCTAGTTACATCTCCCGCGGTGGTCCAGAGGATCCACTGATCCTAACAGTAAGATCCGGCCATGGATCCCGCCGAGGCTCCTTCTCCCAGTCAGCCTGATCTCGCCACCATCGTGATCCACCAGTCCCGGCAGATTGCAGCACAGCGGAATCAGCTAGAGCAAGTCACCGCCATGCTACAACAACTACTTGCTACCCAACATCAGCAACAGTCTCCTGAAGCGGCCGCTGCGACCCCTGCTACCCCGGCTTATCTTCCTGCTGCTGAACCCAGGCTACGCCTCTCTTTGCCCGGCAAGTATGATGGAGATCCAAAGATGTGCAGGGGCTTCATAACCCAGTGCTCCTTGCACATAGAACTCATGCCGTCGCAATTTGCCACAGAGCGGTCCAAGGTGGCATTTGTCCTCAGCCTGCTTTCCGGGAAAGCCCTGGCCTGGGCTACTCCGCTTTGGGACAGAGATGACCCGGTTGTGTCTAGCCTCACTGCGTTTCTGTCAGAGTTCCGGTCAGTCTTCGAGGAACCAGCACGAGCCTCTTCTGCGGAGTCTGCATTGTTGAACTTGCGTCAGGGCAACTCATCGGTGGGAGAGTACGCAGTTCAATTCCGCACCCTGGCTTCTGAACTTGCTTGGAACGATGCAGCCCTCATCGCTACATTTAAGAAAGGGCTCTCTGCGCAGGTCAAGGACGCACTGGCAGCTCGGGATCTTCCATCTACTCTGAGTGACCTCATCATCTTGGCCACTCGAATTGATGTTCGGTTTAAGGAGCGAGCTGAGGAACTGCGCTCCGAGTATCCCCAAGGCCGTGTTAGACGCATTCCTCGCCTGGCGCCAGTCTTCCAAAGGCCGCTCCAGGTCCCGCCTGAATCTCCTGTTGAGGAACCCATGCAGGTTGACCGAACCCGGCTCACTCTACAAGAGCGTATTGTGCCAGCCCACAGCACTTCGTCGGGACTAGCCCTGTACGTCCCCAGCGCCCGGGAAACGCCAGCACCTAGGCTTCTCCGGAGAAGCGTCCCTAGGTGTGAATAAAGCTTCTCCACGCTTGATTCTCCCTGTACTCCTCAGCATTGGCACCGGTACTCCGGTCCAGGTTTCCGCTTTCCTGGATTCGGGCTCCACAGCGAACTTTGTAGATGCTGCACTGGTCGCCCTGCATCACTTCCCGGTGGTTCGTCTTGAGAAGCCCTTGTCCATTGCCTCAGTCAGTGGCCAGATTCTCTCCGTGCCTATCTGGTTTCGTACTGAACCCCTGCTCCTTCAAGTTGGTGCATTGCATAAAGAGAGACTCTCCTTTTTTGTGCTGCCACAGTGCACTTCCACTCTCCTGCTGGGTCTCCCCTGGTTGCAGCATCATGCCCCTGTTCTGGACTGGTCTTCTGGGGAGATTCTCCGTTGGGGTCCGGATTGCCCCTCACGCTGCATGACGGTTCCACATCCGCTTCCTGTCAGGACTGCTACCTTGTCTCCCAAGCCTCTGGAGGGACTTCCAGCTCCGTACCGGGACTTTGCAGACGTGTTTTCTAAAAAACAAGCCGAGATCCTTCCTCCACATCGTCCCTATGATTGCCCCATTGATCTGCTGCCTGGATCTTCTCCGCCACGGGGTCGGGTGTATCCGCTCTCTGTTCCTGAGACTGCCGCTATGTCGGAATATGTTAAGGAAAATCTCCAAAGAGGTTTCATCCGCAAATCCTCCTCGCCAGCTGGCGCTGGTTTCTTTTTTGTCACTAAAAAGGATGGCTCTCTCCGCCCCTGTATAGACTATCGCGGTCTTAACAAGGTCACCGTTAAGAACCGCTATCCTCTGCCGCTTATCACGGAGCTATTTGATCGTCTGCGGGGTGCAAGAATTTTTTCCAAATTGGATCTTCGAGGGGCCTACAACCTCATCCGCATCAGGAAGGGTGACGAGTGGAAGACCGCCTTTAACACCCGTGATGGGCATTTTGAATATCTAGTTATGCCCTTCGGACTTTGTAATGCGCCAGCCGTTTTCCAGGAGTTTGTAAATGATATTTTTCGGGACTTATTGTACAGTTGTGTCGTGGTGTACCTGAACGACATCCTTGTGTATTCTGCCAATCTGGAGTCTCATGTACGGGAGGTTCTCAGCCGCCTCAGGACAAACC
This sequence comes from Engystomops pustulosus, assembly GCF_040894005.1. Classification (NCBI taxonomy): domain Eukaryota; kingdom Metazoa; phylum Chordata; class Amphibia; order Anura; family Leptodactylidae; genus Engystomops; species Engystomops pustulosus. The sequence goes on from NC_092415.1 coordinate 147,827,818, forward strand.
ACCTCTATGCCAAGCTGGAGAAGTGCCACTTTCATCAGAGGAGCCTTCCATTCCTCGGCTACATAATTTCTGATAGGGGTTTGCAGATGGATCCTGCCAAGTTATCTGCGGTCCTTCAGTGGCCACGCCCAGTGGGACTGCGAGCTATACAAAGATTTCTGGGCTTTGCTAATTATTATAGGCAATTCATCCCACACTTCTCATCTTTGGTCGCGCCGATGGTGGCGCTTACGAAAAAGGGTGCTAATCCCCGTGTCTGGCCACCAGCAGCAGAAGAAGCCTTCACGAAATTAAAAACTGCTTTTTCCTCCGCTTCAGTCCTTACCCGACCGGATACTGAAAAGCCGTTCCTGGTGGAGGTTGATGCCTCCTCCGTGGGTGCTGGGGCAGTCCTTACCCAGAAGGGTCCCAGGGGACGAACACTCACTTGTGGTTTCTTCTCCAAAACCTTCTCCTCCGCGGAGAGAAATTATTCCATTGGAGATCGGGAGCTTCTAGCCATCAAGCTGGCTTTGGAAGAGTGGCGTCATCTGCTGGAGGGAGCCCGATTTCCAGTCAGCATTTTCACGGACCACAAAAACCTTCAGTACCTTCAGACGGCTCAGCGTTTGAATCCACGTCAAGCCCGGTGGTCCCTCTTCTTTTCTCGCTTTGACTTCCGAATCCATTTTCGCCCTGCAGAGAAAAACATCAAGGCTGACGCCTTGTCCCGTGCTTCTGATGTTATGGGGGAGGACTCTGCTCCGAGGCATGTTGTTCCTCCAGAGAGACTTGTGCTTGCCGCGCCGGTGGACCTCCGGCAGCTGCCTCCCGGCAAGACTTATGTGCGACCTGGTCTCCGAAAGAGGATTCTGACCTGGGGACATTCTTCTCGTGTGGCTGGGCACCCTGGGGTGCAGCGCTCTGTGGCCTTAATTTCCCGATTCTACTGGTGGCCTGATTTGGTCAAGGACGTCCGGGATTTTGTGGGTTCCTGTGCCTCTTGTGCCCGCAACAAGCCTTCACGACTTAAGCCTGCTGGTCTTCTGTTGCCGTTACCCGTGCCTACCAGCCCATGGTCTCATGTGGCTATGGACTTTGTTACGGATTTACCGCCATCTTCTGGCAACACCGTTATCTGGGTGGTGACTGACCGCTTTTCGAAGATGTCTCACTTTGTCCCTCTACCAGGTTTGCCTTCTGCTCCACGTCTCGCCAGCCTCTTCTTCCAGCATATTTTCCGGCTTCATGGTCTCCCTCAGCACATCGTCTCGGATCGAGGAGTTCAGTTTGTGTCCAAATTCTGGAGATCTTTGTGCAACCAGTTGCAGGTGAACTTGGACTTCTCTTCTGCCTATCACCCACAGACTAACGGCCAAGTGGAGAGGGTGAATCAGACTTTAGGTTGCTATCTCCGCCATTTTGTCTCTGCCCGTCAGGACGACTGGGCATCTCTTCTACCATGGGCGGAGTTCTCTTACAATTCCCTGGACTCCACTTCTGCCGGTTCTGCTCCCTTTTTTATTAACTATGGACTGCATCCTCGGCCTCCTCTTCCGTTACCTACGTCTGCAGATGTTCCTGCTGTGGAGGACCTGGTACGTGATCTGAAAGCCATCTGGGAGCAAGTCCACACCTCATTGCTCCGAGCTACAGCCCAGACCAAGCGTCAAGCAGACAAAAGACGCCGACCATTCCCTGTTTTAGCTCCTGGTGACAAGGTTTGGCTGTCCGCCAAGTATGTTCGGCTGAAGATCCCGAGCTATAAATTGGGACCTCGGTTCTTGGGCCCATTCGAAATTCTCGGCCGCATCAATCCGGTGGCTTACAAGTTGCGTCTGCCTCCCAGCATGCGCATTCCTAATTCTTTCCATGTTTCTCTCCTTAAGCCAGTCATCTTCAACCGCTTCAACCGACAAATTACTCCTCCTCCGGTACCACAAGCTGATTCCACCGATGTCTTCGAGGTGAAAGAGATCCTGGATACTAAGACTGTGAGAGGTAGACGGTTGTTTCTGGTAGACTGGAAAGAATTTGGTCCTGAGGAGAGATCCTGGGAACCAGAGGATAACATCCTGGACAAGAGCCTGCTCCAACGTTTCCTCAGGCCCAAGAAGAGAGGGAGGCGGAAGGGGGGGGGTACTGTCACGGGTGCTCCCGCGATCCCTGTCACGGATCGCGGGCGCATCCGTGCTCCTTCACGTGCCCCCGCTGCTGCCCGGTGTCTCTTACCTCTCCCGGCTCCTGCTCTCCCTCGGACTGCCGTGCGCGCGCGTCCCCGCCTCCTAGGGCGCGCGCGCGGCTCCGGCCGAAAATTTAAAGGGCCAGCGCACCGCTAATTGGTGCACTGGCTGAACTCCTCACCTTTAAGAATCTGCCTCTTCCTGTGTTCCTTGCCGGATCTTTGTGCCTCATAGCCTTAGAGAAAGCTTCCAAGCGAGTATTCCTGCGTTCCTGTGTATTCCTGCGTTCCTGTGTATCCCTGCGTTCCTGTGTATTCCTGTGTGTTCCCGCTCCTGAGTCCTGTGTTACCTGAGTTCCTCCGTGTTGCTGTGTTCCGTGTGCCTGTGTTCCCGTTCCCACCTGCCTGGACCTCCCGTTGCTGACCCCGGACTTGGACCTGACGTTGCATCTCTGCCGCCTGCCCTGACCCTGTGCCTGGACCCGACTACGAGTTGTCATCCGCTAAGGTACCTCGACCTCGGCTGCCACCGTGGGCTAGTCACACCTGGAAACGACCTAGTGGTATCCTGCCGCAGCAAGTCCAACCCGCTTTGCGGCGGGCTCTGGTGAAAACCAGGTGCCGCTAGGCTCCGGTTCCGGGTGTTGGCTAGTTACATCTCCCGCGGTGGTCCAGAGGATCCACTGATCCTAACAGGGTGTGACGTCCTTTGCTCTCGCCACCATATGGTTAAATAGTTCTATTGCCTTCGGTACCATATGGTACAAATGCAGTTTGTTGTCAATTTCACGGCATTCTGAATTTTCTTCCAACTTCCCAGTACACGGCATAAAATATCATTAGAAAGTACAGTTTGTTGCTCAAAAAACAGTTCGGAACATGGAAAAATAAAAAAGTTCTAGATTTTTGAAGGTGAGGAATGAAAGACATAAACGTAAAATGTCCTCCAATATGGGCCAATTGGCATCAGCCTTTTGGGGGTTATTTTTGTTTCTTACAAACAGGAACTTTAAGAGGACAGCCATGGAGTTAGATGGTTTGTCCCATTGAGGTAATCTGCATTGCAAATACCCTCATGCGGCATATACAGGTAAAACCTGGTGATATCTGCAGCTTGGTTTCTATTTACAATTGAAGCTGAACAATGGCTATCAATTGTACCTATTGGGTTTTGCTCATTGCCAGGTCAAAGCAATCAAAAACCTGACCCATAGATAGGTCATCAATATCATATCTATGGGAGTCCTACACTCAGGACCCATGGAAATAATCTGACTTGTCTGCCTCCAGCGCTGATAATAGAGCCAGAACTACATTCATTGGAATGGGAGCCAAGCTAGAGTTCTTGGGTGGGAACTGTATCTTTGGCTCCATTTTTTGCAGCATATGACCTATCCTAAAACAGGAAACGTAACCATTTTAACTTAAAAAGATTTTTAAAATGTCCCCTATAGGTGGCTATCATGAATTCACACCATCCTTTCTTTACCAAGTTTTCTACCTCCTCAAATATGTTTTTGACTAAAAATGGTCCATATATATCAGGTTATATCAAGTGCTTTTCTTAGTTTCTAAACACATCAATATTCGTGACCGAAATTATAGTTTTTTTCTTATCTAATTTCATGTGCAGTTCTAAATGACGTTATGATACAGTAAGGTGGTGACACAGGATGCAGTGTTACTTCCTAGCAACGCACATCCGTATAATGAAAAACCATTGCATCATAATTATGTACAAATAAGTAAAATGCAATATCACTTGCAACATGATTAGACTCTACCTTTGTCATATTATAGGAAATACATGTAGAAAACACCTAGAAGGCTGCCCTAACTGCTGTAATGTTAACTGTTCAGTAAAATAGCTAGTTTCCCAAATTTTATGATAAAATACATGTTTGAACTAATAAAAGAACTACCTATATGTCTGTTTAAAGGAAATCTACCACCAGTAATTACTATGTTTAACTTTAAATCATCAGTATGTTGTGTAGAGTTTTAAAATATGCAAATTAGGCTCATGGGCTGCATAACAACTCACAGTAGCTTCTTCCTGCTCCATCTGCCTCTAACTATGCCCACCTCTTGCAGGTGCTTATTCCCTCATCTTCCCTTCCCTTCTCCTGCCCAAAAACTGGTGACAAAAGGGAAGGGCGGGTAGGAGGAGGAAGTAAACACCTCCAAAAGGCAGAAAGAGCAACAATGGGTTTTTTTGACATACACAGTAGCCCCTCAGCCTAATTTGCATATGTTTAAAACTTTAATTACACGACATATCAACAAATGAAGATAAGCACCAATTTCAGCAGCCACACATTACATATCAGTGTACTTAGGTTGAAAATAGTATATACTGGTGCTCATTTATCCGGTTTTCTTTTGTGAACATACATACCTCAAAATGATCTAAACCTCAAAATGATCAAAACTATCACCATCAGATCCAATACAAAGGACAGAGCTGGAAGCTTAAGACTCTGTGCATTAAGACTCTATCCCGCAATACCCCAGCAACTCTGCTTTACAGTGAAGGAACATTTCAGTAACCTGCTTTATCCAATGTACCAATGTATCCAAATTGTTGCCTTTATTTAAAGATGCTTTTATGTCCCTTTTTTTTCAAGAAGTTGTGTTCTGTACTGAATATCTAGATTCCCACCAGATTTTAGCTTTCCATTATAAGAATAGGTTGGGTGGATTCCTTATATGTCCTTACAATGGAGGGCTTGGATAAATCCCACTGTATGCACACGTGTATGCTCAATGGAGACCAGGGATGGATGCAACGCAAAAAAAACAAAAAAACCTTGTACTCACCTCCAGCCCCAGCACTCCCCGTAGCTCATCGTCTTCTTCTCCACTTCTCATCGTCCTAATCGTTGCACTGATGTAATTGATCTTCCAGGTATTTAGCAAGTCCGTACTACCAGCGATTTGCCGCCCCCAAACAGGGTCAGCAATCTGCTGCCTGAGGCAGGGACTTCATCCTGCCTCATGGCAGATGTGGTCCGGAGTATATGCATAGCTCAGCAGGAGGGAGGAGGATGGAAAGATGCAGCTTGCTATATCTTTCAATCCTGTGTTTCCCACAGGATGCACATATACTGTTCAGACGGAAGCAAAAAGGATGGTTGCCGCTGTCAGCATATGTCTATGCATACATAGCGCATACCCTGGAGACCTTTCTGGTATATTCTCGAGAAGATCTCCCACTGAAAAATTGTTTCATTGCATATGCAACATACAACACTCGGGTCTAGCCTTTTTTTGGCTTTGGGGCAGCCTGAGCCCTGAGTACCTGAGTGGCTGGCTGAGCGTGGCTTTGCGCTTGGGTACCTGGGAACAGTGGCTATGTCCACAGCCTTGCAGGTCTCTGGCAGGTGGAAGTACAAGAAATAAAGGGAGAGGCTGCAGATGAATAACGTTTCTCCCTGAGGCAACCCAAGGTAGATGTCTGGATCCCAGGTGCTGGTGAATGGGGTGCACTTGGTGGTAATAGCCTTACACAGGAATCATTCGGAGGCAGAGAATGTAAATCATTCAATTTACAGTACGTTTATTTGGAACTCGGCAACGGCCACAACAGCAGTAACATGTCTTCTTTGTGGCCTGGTCCACACAGGCCAAGTGTGTCAGGGCAGTGTGCCACAGACACTTGTGCTTCCATGAAGCTCACTCTATAATAGACTCCTGGACTGACCGACTTGGAACTTTCCAGCCACAATGGGGCAGATTTACTTACCCGGTCCATTCAAGATCCAGCAGCGCGTTCTCTGCTTTGGATTCGGATTCACTAAGGTAGTTCCTTATACGTCCACCAGGTGTCGCTGCTGCGCTGAAGTCCACCGAGGTTCGTCAGAGTTCACCATCCATTGCCGGGTGAAGGTAAGCGCGTGTCCAGCAACACTTTTTTTTTTTAAATGCTGCGGTTTTTCCGAATCCGTCGGGTTTTTGTTCGGCCAAGCCCCCCGATTTCCGTCACATGCATGCCAGCGCCGATGCGCCACAATCCAATTGCGTGCGCCAAAAACCCGGGGCAATTCAGGGAAAATCGGCGCAAAACGGAAAAATTAGGGTAACCCGCCGTAAAAACGCGATTCGGGCCCTTAGTAAATGACCTCCTATGTGTTTTGTAAACTCCCCTTGTGAGATGGTGAGCTCATTATCTAACCAGCACTCTTTTTACATTTTAATAATAACAATGCATCTCATTGGTTACATAAGTAGGCATTCCTTCTCAGTCAAATATTTACCAGCTGCTTTACCATTTCAAGACACTGGAGGTTCCCCTGAATTGATCAGGTTCAGAGAAAACACTATTGAATGGAGGGAGGATGTTGATTTCCCACTTATCCCACTTATCAATAATATCCTGTTTAGCGATGGAGATGCAGTGGTGAGCATGTGTCAGTTTGGCCCTTAATACTGTCAGGATCAGGGGTAGTGGACCCACTGAACCACCGCAAGCAATGATGTAAGCCGACGCTAAGCAGCACCCGGTTTTCACCAGGGCCCACCACAAAGCAGGTTGGACTTGCTGTGGCACAGTACCACCAGGTCACTCCACAGGCGCAACTTTGCTAACGGTGGTCGACAAGGTGAGGTACAGAATTGTAAGGTATAGATGGAGTTGAGGTCAGGCAGGAGGTCAGGACAGGTGTCACAGGAGCGAGGTCAGGAACGGAAATGAGGTCACAACGGGAAAGTACTATAAACGCACAGGGTAACAATAGGAAAGCTTTCTCAAACGCAAAAGGCACAGAGAACACAGGAAGGGGCTGCCAATTTATCAGGACAGGAGACTGGCCAGCATCAATTATTGGCACTCTGGCCCTTTAAATCTTACAGCCGACGCGTGTGCACCCGGAGCAGGGGAGCACCTGTGACAAGTACCTCCTTGCATAGCTGGTTTCCCCTGGAATGGACTGAACAACATATGCTTTGCAACCAAGAAGACCACACTAAAATATAGAGAGGGAGTAAGGGAACATTAATTAGATCACAGATTTATTGAGAAGCACATGCTATCTTACAGTATACTGTGTACACGCACTTAATGTTCTTTACAATAGGCACTTTGTCACAGGTCACAGTGTTCATAGCATGAGTTGTGTTGAAATGGTAAAAGACGTCATTGTAAGTTTTTTCCTATTATATTTACCTCCAATCACATTTGGCTGACATTAGCCATACAAATGTATTTTCAAGTTAGGAATGAATCATAGTTATGTGAATAATTAAAGGGAAACATATGGCTACAATTCTAAATATATAGATATGAAACACATATGCAGAAGTGTACAAATGAAGCCAGCAAGTGCAAATTCTTTATAATACAAAAATAAATACATACAGTATCAGCGGTGAATGATGACATTTATAGTATTCTCTGTTTCCACATCTTAACATTTTCAAAACTTCCATTTATTTAGGAATATTTGTATTCAGTTTTATAGGTACAGTTTTCCTTGTAAACAGTCACTTTTCTGCCTCTTATGGTCCAGATTACACCCAAAATGAATATATTAAAGCGTAACTCAACTTTTAACAAACTTGCATAAATCAATAGTGCAGATTATAAAAGGAAACTTTGTAATATACTTTTACTAAGGGTCCGCGGACCATACAAACCTCGGATATTCCGATGATTTCGGATTTGCGCCGCATTTAAAAATATATTGTGTCGCACGCGATCGGATTTCATGCGACACAAATGGGGGGGGGGGGGCGTCCGTCAGACAATCCAACGGATTCGGACAAACCGCAGACTTTAGCTTACATTTACTTGCACTTACATTTACCTTGCACCTACATGCACCAGAAGGAAGATGGTGAACTCCGGCGCACCTGATCGGGGAAGTGACATATTCAGCAAGTCGGGCGCACAATATAAGTGAATCGCGGCACAGTGCATTGTCGTCGGACAATGCACTTTCGGGATCTTCTGTGGACCGGGTAAGTAAATGTGCCTCAATGTGTTTCTGTGTCACCCTCTGCCTTGCTTTTTTATTCCATCAGATTGTCTAAATCAGCTTTCAGTCCTGTATCCACTGACATCTCAAAGATAAAAGAAGGTGATAAAGTGTCTAATAACTTTTAACTCTTACAGACAGTCACTGAATAGTCTGATCTAATTAGAGATCTGAATCAACAAGTGAAATATTCTCTAGGTAAGAAAAAGGGTCACCATCAGGACGTCAAGTATACCCACTCCATAACATGCTATTCATTTGCTGGTGTCTGGTCTTAAGATGACCAATGAAAGGAAGGTAAAAGTGTGTGGTGCCTGGCCGGTTAGCACCATTGTATTATGTTAGCATATCTATTTTTTGCAATATAATGTATTTATTTAGTAATGACCTCTTTGGAGACATTGGGACCAGCTCGCCATTCCTAGAGCAATTCCTTATTGTTTCTGATGTTTCACATTTAAACATAATGGGGGTCATTTACTAAGGGCCCGATTCGCGTTTTCCCGACGTGTTACCCGAATATTTCCGATTTGCGCCGATTGTACCTGAATTGCCCCGGGATTTTGGCGCACGCGATCGGATTGTGGCGCATCGGCGCCGGCATGCGCGCGACGGAAATCGGGGGGCGTGGCCGAACGAAAACCCGACGTATTCGGAAAAACCGCCGCATTTAAGAACCGAAAATGTGTCGCTCGGGACCCGCTTACCTTCACTCAGACGGCCTCGGTGAATTCCGGCGCGTTAAAATGCTTTTCAGCGCAGCAGCGCCACCTGGTGGACGGCGGAGGAACTACCTTATTAAATCCCGGCCGGACCCGAATCCAGTGCAGAGAACGCGCCGCTGGATCGCGACTGGACCGGGTAAGTAAATGTGCCCCAATGGCTTTTACTGTGATTGATGGAGCAAAGTCATTCTAAGAAACTCTTTGAACGCTTATATATTTAGTAATATTTTCTCAACCTTTCTGGAATTTCCTTTGATTGTAACAAAGAATTTTAGAAGCATTATGCTGCCCTCTTTCTAATGGGAATATTCAATGTACTTATTCGGATTCAACAAAGAAATAAACGGATGGTCAAGCTGCGGTATATAAGCAGTAAATAAGTATTTTGACTAGACAAAAGTACACTGGGGGTTATGCATGGTAATGTCTCTATGACCAATAATGGATTATAATATATGCGGTTTGGGCGGAGGCAGGGGCCCAAGCCTTTTAGGAGGCTCATGGACACTCAAAGTACCCACCAAATTTAAAACTCAGAAGGACCTTCACCCATGAAATCCTCGTACATCTGTTCCTGTTCCCAATAAAATGTACTCAAGAGCCATTTTGGGATCTTTAAAACAGCAGATTGAAAGCAGGAAAAAGGGATGTATGATTCTAGTACCATATGTAGGAAGTGAATTACAGACTTGTAGGGGCTGTAATATTCATGCAGCCCAGGGCCTATTGTAATCTTAATCCTCATGATCAGGGTCAGTAACAAATGTAGAAACTCTCTAGTATTCTTAGTACCTATGTCCCCATAATGTATACTGCAGTATCTTACAGCTTTCTGCTTTGCCTATTTGCAACTCAACTTAGACCTTGAACCTGTTGGATGGTCTGGTAGGATGAAGAGACATAGATGAAAGAAGCATAACACTTGATCATGGGGGCATTCAGTAAGGTCTTACAAGTTATAGGGACATGAGAGAATTATCCACATCCATAGGTGTACACATTTCCATATTAACCAAATGTCTTAAAGGAAACCTACCACTTCTGAAGGTAGGTATGAGATACAAACACCGGGCACCAGCTCAGGGTGAGCTGGTGCCGGTGCTTAGTCTCGTTAGTGTTAAAACCGCGGTATCGCGGTTTTAACACTTTTGAAACTTTCTAGCAGAAACTGCTTCGGCGCTTCGTGCACACGATCGTGCGCGCGCCTACATTGGAAACGCCGCAGGCATTGCGCGCGCACGGTCGCGCGCAGCGCCGAAGCAGTTTCTGCTAGAAAGTTTCAAAAGTGTTAAAACCGCGATACCGCGGTTTTAACACTAACGAGACTAAGCACCGGCACCAGCTCACCCTGAGCTGGTGCCCGGTGTTTGTATCTCATACCTACCTTCAGAAGTGGTAGGTTTCCTTTAAATGTGAATCTCCCATAATATAAATTCTGAATCTCTCAGCATAAAGAGGGTTATTATTGTCACTGTCCTGGATGACATCTTGTAGGTCTAAATCCTCATGAAAGGCTCCCTTTAAGTCTCTCACCAAATTCTTGCATTCAGTTACTGAACAAGTTACTAAAATGTGTTTGTATTTTGCAGATAATCCCTCAATGGCATTGTCACTTTAATTTTGGGCTGCCCCTGTACATCCTCTATGTGCACTCATGTACCGCTACAGTGGAAGTTATATGGAAATCTACAATACTGAATATTTCTTCAATGATTTGACATTTATCACGTTCACTCTGAATGTTCTAAGTTCAGGTGACAACATCGTACCTTTGCCCTTTGTCTCAGCATGCCTTGTTTATTGTATACAAGGGATATGATATAAAATTAAGGTGAAAAAGCACCTGTACATGAAAGTGATTTATTGAGGAAGCAAAGGGTTTAAAAATGTTACTGATACAATTTACTCATTAACATGGATTAAAAATTGATTACTTTAAGACCTAATTTAAAGGCAATATTTAACCTGGGTTTTTACTCAGTTCTATAGAATTTTAATATCCCAAATATAAAGAGTAAAAGGAGTATAAGTCAAAATATGGGCATAATACTTCAAAAAGATCAATGATCTAAAAATCAATGAAATATATTTTGTACGGTTTAGTGAATGTCATAGTGAGAAATATTGGTTATGGAGACCAACTAGTGGTGTTCTGGGACATAGTCAGCCTTAGCTGATATAGGCATAAACAGGTATCTTTAGGTTCATTTACAGAAGCTAATGTGTGGTGATCAAGTAAAGGGCATATTCTAGGAAATTGACTTAACATCACCAGAACCAAACTTCCAAACTTAGGACAGAAATACAGCAACAGAACCAAAATCTGTTCATACACAGATACAGTGGCCCCAATACACAGTTCCTCAATTTGTATCTGTAAATTGCCTTTAATGTATATATATATATATATATATATATATATATATATATATATATATTCGTAAAAAATTGTAGTAGTACTCTTGTATATAAATACCAAGAAAAAGAAAGTGGCACCACTCCGACATTCAGTGTGAAAAAAGCGTACTAGTTTATTCCAGCATGTGCCAAGGCTATGAGCCCATAGAAGTAAATGGGGATGGGTTCTAGCTGTTAAAGCAATGGTTAGTACACAGCCCAAAGTGTGTGAGGCCTTACCCTGCTAAACTTCTGTCTCTACCCCCTGCAGGGCCGGATCATAGGCGGGGCTCCCGGGGCGCGATCCCCGGGGCCCCCACCACTTAGCCCTTTAAAGGGGCCGCCACCAAATGTGGGCGATTCGGGCGGTCACACGACCGCCCGAATCGCCAACAGTGTAGTTGGCTTCGGGCTCCCCGGCCGATTCGCGCGATGTTCCTCACTTTCATCTATGGCAGAGCGAGGGAACAATAAGTTCCCTGCTCTGCCATAGACGATCGCATATAAACAAAGATGGCGGCCCCCTGCCGATAGCGGCGCAGTGCGTGACGTCTCAGCGTGTGACGTCACGGCGCCGCGCCGCGCTGCCTGTAGCAGGGCGCCGCCATCTTTGTTTACATCCGACAGCGAGAAGGAAGATGATGACGGCGCGCATCGGGGGAACGCTGGAAGGTGAGAACAATTTTATTGTGACTGTATATAGTTAATTATAGGGGGATTGTCTGTATATATTTATTATGTGGGGAGGGTGTTGTATATAGTTGTTATGGGGGATTGTATGTAGTTCGTTATTATAGGGGGGTCTGTATTTAGTTATAGGGGTTGTATATAGTTTAAGGGGGGTATATAGTTATTATAGGATGACTGTATACAGTTATAGGAGTGTATAGTTATTATAGGGAGACTGTATATTGTTATAGGGGGACAGTATATAGTTATAGGGGTATATAGTTACTATAGGGGGCTGTATATAGTTATAGGGGTCTATAGTTATTATAGGGGACTGTATATAGTTATAGGGGGACAGTATATAGTTATTATAGGGGTGTATAGTTATTTTAGGGGGACTGTATATAGTTATTATAGGGGGACAGTATATAGGGGGAGCTGTATACAGTGATTGCTGGGGGAGCTGTATACAGTGATTATTGGGGAGCTGTATATAGTGATTGCTGGGGGAGCTGTATATAGTGATTGCTGGGGGAGCTGTATATAGTGATTGCTGGGGGGCTGTATATAGTGATTGCTGGGGAGCTATATACAGTGATTGCTGGGGGAGCTGTATATAGTGATTGCTGGTGGAGCTGTATACAGTGATTGCTGGGGGAGCTGTATACAGTGATTGCTGGGGGAGCTGTATACAGTGATTGCTGGGGGAGCTGTATATAGTGATTGCTGGGGGAGCTGTATATAGTGATTGCTGGGGGAGCTGTATATAGTGATTGCTGGGGGAGCTGTATATAGTGATTGCTGGAGGAGCTGTATATAGTGATTACTGGGGGAGCTGTATATAGTGATTGCTGGGGGAGCTGTATACAGTGATTATTGGGGAGCTGTATATAGTGATTGCTGGGGGAGCTGTATATAGTGATTGCTGGTGGAGCTATATATAGTGATTGCTGGTGGAGCTGTATACAGTGATTGCTGGGGGAGCTGCATATAGTGATTGCTGGGGGAGCTGTATACAGTGATTGCTGGGGGAGCTGTATACAGTGATTGCTGGGGGAGCTGTATATAGTGATTGCTGGGAGAGCTGTATATAGTGATTACTGGGGGAGCTGTATACAGTGATTGCTGGGGGAGCTGTATATAGTGATTGCTGGGGGAGCTGTATATAGTGATTGCTGGGAGCTGTATATAGTGGTTGCTGGGGGAGCTGTATATAGTGATTGCTGGGAGCTGTATATAGTGGTTGCTGGGGGAGCTGTATATAGTGGTTGCTGGTGGAGCTGTATATAGTGATTGCTGGGGGAGCTGTATATAGTGGTTGCTGGGGGAGCTGTATATAGTGATTGCTGGGGGAGCTGTATATAGTGATTGCTGGGGGAGCTGTATATAGTGATTACTGGGGGCTGTATACAGTGATTACTGGGGGAGCTGTAAATAGTGATTGCTGGGGGAGCTGTATATAGTGATTGCTGGGGAGCTGTATATAGTGATTGCTGGGGGAGCTGTATATAGTGATTGCTGGAGGAGCTGTATATAGTGATTGCTGGGGGAGCTGTATACAGTGATTATTGGGGAGCTGTATATAGTGATTGCTGGGGGAGCTGTATATAGTGATTGCTGGGGGAGCTATATATAGTGATTGCTGGTGGAGCTGTATACAGTGATTGCTGGGGGAGCTGCATATAGTGATTGCTGGGGGAGCTGTATACAGTGATTGCTGGGGGAGCTGTATACAGTGATTGCTGGGGGAGCTGTATATAGTGATTGCTGGGAGAGCTGTATATAGTGATTACTGGGGGAGCTGTATACAGTGATTGCTGGGGGAGCTGTATATAGTGATTGCTGGGGGAGCTGTATATAGTGATTGCTGGGAGCTGTATATAGTGGTTGCTGGGGGAGCTGTATATAGTGATTGCTGGGAGCTGTATATAGTGGTTGCTGGGGGAGCTGTATATAGTGGTTGCTGGTGGAGCTGTATATAGTGATTGCTGGGGGAGCTGTATATAGTGGTTGCTGGGGGAGCTGTATATAGTGATTGCTGGGGGAGCTGTATATAGTGATTGCTGGGGGAGCTGTATATAGTGATTACTGGGGGCTGTATACAGTGATTACTGGGGGAGCTGTAAATAGTGATTGCTGGGGGAGCTGTATATAGTGATTGCTGGGGAGCTGTATATAGTGATTGCTGGGGGAGCTGTATATAGTGATTGCTGGGGGAGCTGTATACAGTGATTGCTGGGGGAGCTGTATATAGTGATTGCTGGGAGAGCTGTATATAGTGATTACTGGGGGAGCTGTATACAGTGATTGCTGGGGGAGCTGTATATAGTGATTGCTGGGGGAGCTGTATATAGTGATTGCTGGGAGCTGTATATAGTGGTTGCTGGGGGAGCTGTATATAGTGATTGCTGGGAGCTGTATATAGTGGTTGCTGGGGGAGCTGTATATAGTGGTTGCTGGTGGAGCTGTATATAGTGATTGCTGGGGGAGCTGTATATAGTGGTTGCTGGGGGAGCTGTATATAGTGATTGCTGGGGGAGCTGTATATAGTGATTGCTGGGGGAGCTGTATATAGTGATTACTGGGGGCTGTATACAGTGATTACTGGGGGAGCTGTAAATAGTGATTGCTGGGGGAGCTGTATATAATGATTGCTGGGGAGCTGTATATAGTGATTGCTGGGGGAGCTGTGTATAGTGATTGCTGGGGGAGCTGTATATAGTGATTGCTGGGGGGAGCTGTATACAGTGATTGCTGGGGGAACTGTATACAGTGATTGCTGGGGGAGCTGTATATAGTGATTGCTGGGGGGAGCTGTATACAGTGATTGCTGGGGGAGCTGTATACAGTGATTGCTGGGGGAGCTGTATACAGTGATTGCTGGGGGAGCTGTATACAGTGATTGCTGGGGGAGCTGTATATAGTGATTGCTGGGGAGCTGTATATAGTGATTGCTGGGGGAGCTGTATATAGTGATTGCTGGGGGAGCTGTATACAGTGATTGCTGGGGGAGCTGTATATAGTGATTGCTGGGAGAGCTGTATATAGTGATTACTGGGGGAGCTGTATACAGTGATTGCTGGGGGAGCTGTATATAGTGATTGCTGGGGGAGCTGTATACAGTGATTGCTGGGGGAGCTGTATATAGTGGTTGCTGGGGGAGCTGTATATAGTGATTGCTGGGAGCTGTATATAGTGGTTGCTGGGGGAGCTGTATATAGTGGTTGCTGGTGGAGCTGTATATAGTGATTGCTGGGGGAGCTGTATATAGTGGTTGCTGGGGGAGCTGTATATAGTGATTGCTGGGGGAGCTGTATATAGTGATTACTGGGGGCTGTATACAGTGATTACTGGGGGAGCTGTAAATAGTGATTGCTGGGGGAGCTGTATATAATGATTGCTGGGGAGCTGTATATAGTGATTGCTGGGGGAGCTGTGTATAGTGATTGCTGGGGGAGCTGTATATAGTGATTGCTGGGGGGAGCTGTATACAGTGATTGCTGGGGGAACTGTATACAGTGATTGCTGGGGGAGCTGTATATAGTGATTGCTGGGGGGAGCTGTATACAGTGATTGCTGGGGGAGCTGTATACAGTGATTGCTGGGGGAGCTGTATATAGTGATTGCTGGGGGAGCTGTATATAGTGATTGCTGGGGGAGCTGTATATAATGATTGCTGGGGGAGCTGTATACAGTGATTGCTGGGGGAGCTGTATATAGTGATTGCTGGGGGAGCTGTATACAGTGATTGCTGGGGGAGCTGTATATAGTGATTGCTGGGGGAGCTGTATATAGTGATTGCTGGGGGAGCTGTATACAGTGATTGCTGGGGAGCTGTATATAGTGATTGCTGGGGAGCTGTATATAGTGATTGCTGGGGGAGCTGTATACAGTGATTACTGGGGGAGCTGTATATAGTGATTGCTGGGAGAGCTGTATACAGTGATTACTGGGGGAGCTGTATATAGTGATTGCTGGGGGAGCTGTATATAGTGATTGCTGGGGGAGCTGTATACAGTGATTGCTGGGGGAGCTGTATACAGTGATTGCTGGGGGAGCTGTATATAGTGATTGCTGGGGGAGCTGTATATAGTGATTGCTGGGGGAGCTGTATATAGTGATTACTGGGGGAGCTGTATACAGTGATTGCTGGGGAGCTGTATATAGTGATTACTGGGGGAGCTGTATATAGTGATTACTGGGGGAGCTGTATATAGTGATTACTGGGGGGGCTGTATATAGTGATTGCTGGGAGAGCTGTATACAGTGATTTCTGGGGGAGCTGTATATAGTGATTGCTGGGGGAGCTGTATACAGTGATTACTGGGGGAGCTGTATATAGTGATTGCTGGGGGAGCTGTATATAGTGATTACTGGGGGAGCTGTATATAGTGATTGCTGGGGGGCTGTATATAGTGATTGCTGGGGGAGCTGTATATAGTGGTTGCTGGGAGCTGTATATAGTGGTTGCTGGGGGAGCTGTATATAGTGGTTGCTGGGGGAGCTGTATATAGTGATTGCTGGGGGAGCTGCATATAGTGATTGCTGGGGGAGCTGTATATAGTGATTGCTGGGGGAGCTGTATATAGTGATTGCTGGGGGGCTGTATATAGTGGTTGCTGGGAGCTGTATATAGTGGTTGCTGTGGGAGCTGTATATAGTGATTGCTGGGGGAGCTGTATACAGTGATTGCTGGGGAGCTGTATATAGTGATTGCTGGGGAGCTGTATATAGTGATTGCTGGGGGAGCTATATACAGTGATTACTGGGGGAGCTGTATATAGTGATTGCTGGGAGAGCTGTATACAGTGATTACTGGGGGAGCTGTATATATTGATTGCTGGGGGAGCTGTATATAGTGATTGCTGGGGGAGCTGTATACAGTGATTGCTGGGGGAGCTGTATACAGTGATTGCTGGGGGAGCTGTATATAGTGATTGCTGGGGGAGCTGTATATAGTGATTACTGGGGGAGCTGTATATAGTGATTACTGGGGGAGCTGTATATAGTGATTGCTGGGGGAGCTGTATATAGTGATTGCTGGGAGAGCTGTATACAGTGATTGCTGGGGGAGCTGTATATAGTGATTACTGGGGGAGCTGTATATAGTGATTACTGGGGGAGCTGTATATAGTGATTGCTGGGAGAGCTGTATACAGTGATTTCTGGGGGAGCTGTATATAGTGATTGCTGGGGGAGCTGTATACAGTGATTACTGGGGGAGCTGTATATAGTGATTGCTGGGGGAGCTGTATATAGTGATTACTGGGGGAGCTGTATATACTGATTGCTGGGGGGCTGTATATAGTGATTGCTGGGGGAGCTGTATATAGTGGTTGCTGGGAGCTGTATATAGTGGTTGCTGGGGGAGCTGTATATAGTGGTTGCTGGGGGAGCTGTATATAGTGATTGCTGGGGGAGCTGCATATAGTGATTGCTGGGGGAGCTGTATATAGTGATTGCTGGGGGAGCTGTATATAGTGATTGCTGGGGGGCTGTATATAGTGGTTGCTGGGAGCTGTATATAGTGGTTGCTGGGGGAGCTGTATATAGTGATTGCTGGGGGAGCTGTATACAGTGGTTGCTGGGGGAGCTGTATATAGTGATTGCTGGGGGAGCTGTATACAGTGATTGCTGGGGGAGCTGTATATAGTGGTTGCTGGGGGAGCTGTATATAGTGATTGCTGGGGGAGCTGTATATAGTGATTGCTGGGGGAGCTGTATATAGTGATTGCTGGGGGAGCTGTATACAGTGATTGCTGGGGGAGCTGTATATAGTGATTGCTGGGGGAGCTGTATATAGTGATTGCTGGGGCAGCCGTATATAGTGATTGCTGGGGGAGCTGTATATAGTTATTGCTGGGGGACTGTATAGTGATTGCTGGGGGAGCTGTATATAGTGATTGCTGGGGGAGCTGTATACAGTGGTTGCTGGGGGAGCTGTATACAGTGGTTGCTGGAGGAGCTGTATATAGTGATTGCTGGGGGAGCTGTGTATAGTGATTGCTGGGGGAGCTGCATATAGTGATTGCTGGGGGAGCTGTATATAGTGATTGCTGGGGGAGCTGTATATAGTGATTGCTGGGGGAGCTGCATATAGTGATTGCTGGGGGAGCTGTATACAGTGATTGCTGGGGGAGCTGTATACAGTGATTGCTGGGGGAGCTGTATACAGTGATTGCTGGGGGAGCTGTATATTGTGATTGCTGGGGGAGCTGTATATAGTGATTGCTGGGGAGCTGTATATAGTGATTGCTGGGGGAGCTGTATATAGTGATTACTGGGGAGCTGTATACAGTGATTTCTGGGGAGCTGTATATAGTGATTGCTGGGGGAGCTGTATATAGTGATTACTGGGGGAGCTGTATATAGTGATTGCTGGGGAGCTGTATATAGTGATTGCTGGGGGAGCTGTATATAGTGATTGCTGGGGGAGCTGTATATAGTGATTACTGGGGGAGCTGTATATAGTGATTGCTGGGGAGCTGTATATAGTGATTGCTGGGGGAGCTGGATACAGCGGTTGCTGGGGGAGCTGGATACAACGGTTGCTGGGGAGTGGTATGTAGCGATTGCTGTTCCTTGTCTGGACTACATCCGATGAGGGCCCCCACCATATTTTGCGCCCAGGGGCCCCCACCAACCTTGATCCGGCCCTGACCCCCTGACTGACCTGAAGTACTGTAGGGCACAAGGCACCACTGGAAGTCTCATAAGCAGATGCTAGCATGTCCCATTACATACATTTGCATTGGCCCATTACAGGCCAATACAAAAGTAATGACAATATGGGCGATCCTATAAATTGTACATGTGGAGACCACAAGGACAGTAGCTGATCGCTGTTCTTAATACCACTTGTGCTCCAATCCTGCGGCTGAAGATAGGGACAAGAACAACAGTCTCTGGATCATTATAGTAAGTGTAATAATACAAATAGAATCATAAAAATGAGGGTCATTTAAACGGACACACTGGGGCAGATTTACTTACCCGGTCCATTCGAGATCCAGCGGCGCGTTCTCTGCGCTGGATTCGGGTCCGGCCAGGATTTATTAAGGCAGTTCCTCTGACGTCCACCAGGTGGCGCTGCTGCACTGAAGTTCCCCGACACGCACTGGAATACACTGTGCCAGGCTGAAGGTAAGTGCAAGCTCCGCAACAGATTTTTTTTTTAAAATGCGTTTAAATGTTTTTCCGAATCCGTCGGGTTTCGTTTGGCCACGCCCCCGATTTCCGTCGCATACATGCCAGCGCCGATGCGCCACAATCTGATCGCGTGCGCCAAAATCCCGGGGCAATTCAGGGCAAATCGTCGCAAATCGGAAATATTCGGGTAACACATCGGGAAAACGCGAATCGGCCCCTTAGTAAATGACCCCCACTGTCACCAAATTTTACGTTAAACTCAAATCTTGTCTGTTTACCTATAAAATTTCCTGTAAAGTCACATGAAAATAAGCCCCGAAAGTCAAATGTTTTAGGCTGCTGGGGGAGTGGCAAATAAGACACCCCTTTTTCTGTTCTATAGTACCTATAACCATGCTTTTGGTGTCAGTTTAAAGATAAGAATCATCTTCCAGAACTCTTGTGATTCTGTGCATTCTGCACAGAAATGGAGATGAAGGCAATTGGAAATGCTGCAAATAAAGATCCATTTCTTTAGGCAACAATGAGGGACATGGGGACTTGGTAGAACAGGGGACTTTTCTCCAAAACAGGAACACTTGGAAGGTATGTATCTACTGTAAAAGTATTTCTGTTGCTAAAATAAACTTGGCCTTATCAAAGAAAGCGTTTGTCTTAAATCTGCCACTGCATAAGTCAGGAACCTGTTGGTCTTGTGATAAGTCATTGAAAGTTTATGGCACGCAATATTGTTTGAAGGTCATTATTATTTGCATGATAACACAGAGCTTTATGTTTCTATGGAGCAGACAGAGACATAATATTTGTAATACCAGTGCATTGTGTCCCGACTAACACAGAACAATGTACTAAAAAGCATAAACACTGAAGTAATGCTGGAGAACCAACTATCAAGCAGTACAGCCACTTGGAAATGTAAAGGGGTTGTCCGGGAATTCATTGGCCTCAGCTTCTGTAAAAGAACAAAAGAACTAATCATACGTATGTTCTGGTGGCGTGACTCCTCCCGTCACCGCTGGTTTGCTGAGACTCAGTGACAACTTTACTGGATAGACAGTTTTAAGTAGTTTTTTGCAGATGTCACATTTTGTGCTGATTTCTTTCTTGATATATTACTATATGTGTCAAAATTTCATGTTTATCCAGTGCTCTAAATCCAAAACCTACAATTAGAACTTAAAGGGTGTCCCGACTACAACACGCATAAGGCCAGGAACACACGTGACTAAATCACTGCAGGTTAGCTGCAGCAGAGTTACTAAAGGATAAGCCATACCAACTTACATGACAGCCAACAGCAGGTGCACAGCAGTAGTCTGGAACGGACCCCTGGCCTCTACTTACAAACAGAGGCCTACAGTGCCGGACGGCACCATGGGTGAACAGGAGTGAAGGAAGATGTGAGTATAATATGTTTATTGTTTTTCTAGCCTCGCTAAGCTTTATATACATTTTTTTAAAAGCACGGACCACCCCTTTAAGCAGTGCAGGTCCCAGTATTGCCCTCAATGACTAAGCTTCCCTGTCTCAAATGTACCTGATTTTGCATGCTTTATGTGTGTTACAATACTTGTGACCAGATGACTACTCACAATTATGCACGTATTCATATTTATGACTAAAGCATGCTTTTTGTCTACCTGCATAAATCTGCTTGCCAAGACAATAACTTTTGATCCACTAGTTTATGGCACATGCAGTAGGTAAGAACTATCTAACTTTTACAGTACTAGTTTCACTTGGCTGCATGTGCATAGTAGTAGTATAGTATAGTAGTATCAGTTCACACTATGCATAGCGGGCAGGATGTATGCTCTGTGTGCATTAAGGAAGTAGAGGACCCTAACAAGAAGGGTTTATTGACTTCAGTTCACATTCAGTCTTAGAAGTATATTTGCCACAAAGGAAGCCATAGTTATGTATAGCATACTTCTGCTTACTGCAAGAAAGAAACTGTTTCATAGTTTCATAGTTTCTACAGTTGAAAAAAGACACTTGTCCATCAAGTTCAACCAAGGAAGGGAAGGGATTGGATGAGGAAGGGATTTAGGGGAAACAATCCTATATAGCATAACATTCAATGTTATTTAGCTGTAAAAAGGCATCTAGACCCTTCTTAAAGCTCTCTGCTGTCCCTGCTGTGACCAGCGCCTTAGGCAGGCTATTCCACAGATTGACAGTTCTCACAGTAAAAAAGCCCTGTCGCCTCCGGTGATTAAACCTTGATTTCTCCAAACGGAGACAGTGCCCCCTCGTCTTTTGATTTGATCTAATCTGAAACAACTTACCACCATATTTTTTGTATGGACCATTCATATATTTAAATAAATTAAAAAGGTTTTTATTAGAGATGAGCGAGCACTAAAATGCTCGGGTACTCGTTATTCGAGACGAACTTTTCCCGATGCTCGAGTGCTCGTCTCGAATAACGAGCCCCATTGAAGTCAATGGGAGACTCGAGCATTTTTCAAGGGGACCAAGGCTCTGCACAGGGAAGCTTGGCCAAACACCCGGGAACCTCAGAAAAGGATGGAAACACCACGGAAATGGACAGGAAACAGCAGGGGCAGCATGCATGGATGCTTCTGAGGCTGCTTAATCGCACCATTATGCCAAAATTATGGGCAACGGCATGGCCATGACAGAGTGACAGAATGAAGCTAGATAGCATCTAAAACATCCAATAATTGACCCTGACACTATAGGGGACGGCATGCAGAGGCAGCGGCAGCAGCGGCAGGCTAGAGAGTGGCATGGCGACATACCCTAAATGGACTCAGGCTTCAAACCAATGGGTGGCAGAGAGGAACCAAAGGAGGTGAGCAAGAAGCGCTCAAATAATATCGGTACATGATAAAAGTTTGCCAGTATATTTTGTGGATTACACAGCAGGGTGGCGACAAAGTTAACATGGAAGCCATGAAAACAACCCAAAATTCTGCCTGACACAGCTCGTTTGATAAGGGGACCATGTATGGCAGTGAACTAGTAGTAGATTAAAGGTGCTGCAGTTAAAACTATGTTAGTTGGATCTTGGCATGGAGCTGGCGCTCCGCTGCCAGGCGAGCTTTCGCCAATCCAAGCCCCTGTCTCTAGGCTACTCCCCAAACAGCACTTCTAAGAACCTTTTGTATAAGATCAAGTGTAGTAGCGTTCTTATAAGTTTAGGATATGGCGGGTGAGGGGAATGTAAACAGATGCGCAAGAAGCGCTGAAATAATATTGGTAAATGATAAAAGTTTGCCAGTATATTTTGTGGATTACACAGCAGGGTGGCGACAAAGTTAACAAGTTTGTTGTGGAAGCCATGAAAACAACCCAAAATTCTGCCTGACACAGCTCGTTTGATAAGGGGACCATGTATGCCTACAATTCATGCCAGTCGCTGCACTGGCTGCCAGTCTCCTTTCGAATACAGTTTAAAATAATAACCCTCATCCATAAAGCTCTGTATAATGCTGCACCCCCCTACCTCTCCTCTCTTATCTCAGTCTATCGCCCAACCCGTGCTCTTAGATCCGCCAGTGATCTTAGATCAACCTCTACCCTAGTGCGGACCTCCCACTCGCGTCTCCAAGACTTCTCTAGAGCTGCACCAATTCTATGGAATGCTCTGCCCCGGACTATCAGACTAATACCTAACCTCCAAAGTTTCAAACGTGCTCTTAAAACCCATTTCTTTAGGCAAGCCTATAACACTCATTAACTGCATGAAGTTTTAACTCTTCTACTAACCCGTCCTGTGTCGTCCTCCCATCTGTTATCCAGCAACCAACAGGCACCAGACTTCTCTGCAGTCCCATTCACCCTGGACCTGGTATATAAGATGACGGCTGAGTGGTTCAAGCGACAGCAATTCCATTTATTATATTTTGTTCTATTCCCTAAGAAGAATGGCTTGACCATTAAAAATTCTTTTACCTCGTGTTACCCCATCATCTTCATAAACCGTAAGCTCTGGCGAGCAGGGACCTCACTCCTGTTGTTCCATACAAATGTTGTGCTCTGTTACATTACATTTGTATTTGTTTCCTATGATTTGTAAAGCGCTACGGAATATGATGGCGCTATATAAATAAAGATTATTATTATTATTATTATGGAGGCAGTGAACTAGTAGTAGATTAAAGGTGCTTAAAACTATGTTAGTTGGATCTTGGGATGGAGCTGGCGCTCCGCTTCCAGGCGAGCTTTTGCCAATCCAAGCCCCTGTCTCTAGGCTACTCCCCAAACAGCACTTCTAAGAACCTTTTGTATAAGATCAAGTGTAGTAGCGTTCTTATAAGTTTGGGATATGGCGAGTGAGGGGAATGTAAACAGATGCGCAAGAAGCGCTGAAATAATATCGGTAAATGATAAAAGTTTGCCAGTATATTTTGTGGATTACACAGCAGGGTGGCGACAAAGTTAACAAGTTTGATGTGGAATGCCCTGTAATAGCTCTTGGGCGGTGTGCCTTTTATCGCCTAGGCTGAGCAGTTTGAGCACCACTTGCTGTCGCTTAGCGACGGCACTGCTGCTGTGCCTAGAGCTACCGACTGATGGCGCCAAGGCCACG
Organism: Engystomops pustulosus; assembly: GCF_040894005.1. Lineage (NCBI taxonomy): Eukaryota > Metazoa > Chordata > Amphibia > Anura > Leptodactylidae > Engystomops > Engystomops pustulosus. The sequence goes on from NC_092415.1 coordinate 147,851,452, forward strand.
GATGGTAGTTCGGAGGAGGAGGTGGAGGAGGGGTGGGAGGAGGAGGAGGCATAGTAGGCCTGAAAGACCTGGACCGAGGTAGGCCCCGCAATCCTCGGCGTCGGCAGTATATGACCAGCCCCAGGGTCAGACTCGGTCCCAGCGTGCACCAAGTTAAGTGTAGTAGCGTTCTTATAAGTTTGGGATATGGCGGGTGAGGGGAATGTAAACAGATGCGCAAGAAGCGCTGAAATAATATCCCTAAATGGTAAAATTTTGCCAGTATATTTTGTGGATAACACAGCAGGGTGGCGACAAAGTTAACAACTTTGATGTGGAATCCATGAAAACAACCCAAATTTCTGCCTGACACACCTCGTTTGATAAGGGGACGATGTATGGAGGCAGCTATATGGACGATTTTTGGAGGTAGCAATGGAGACAACGTGTGGAGGCTGCTATGGAGACAATTTAATTTGGATAGTGCCTGTATGTGGCAGTCCAAAAAAGTTTTCAAACCAGAGGAGCAGGTAGGTGGCCCTCCAGAAAAATGAAATAGATTGAGTGCCTGTATGTGGCAGTCCAAAAAAGTTTTCAAACCAGAGGAGCAGGTAGGTGGCCCTCCAGAAAAATTGAATAGATTGAGTGCCTGTATGTGGCACTCCCAAAAATTGTTTAAAACAGAGGACCGGGTAGGTGGCCCTCCAGAAAAATTAAATGCATAAAGTACTATAGCTAGAGCCAGTGGGCCCTGTCAAAAAATAGCCAGTTTCCTCTGCTTTAGTGTACAAAGAGGAGGAGAAGGAGGAAAATGAGGAGGAGGAGGAGGAGTGGATAAATTATTCAGGTTGAGCTTCCTTCACCTGGTGGAGATTGGAAATTATGAGAAATCCAGGCTTTATTCATCTTAATAAGCGTCAGCCTGTCAGCGCTGTCAGTCGACAGGCGTGTACGCTTATCGGTGATGATGCCACCAGCTGCACTGAAAACCCGCTCGGACAACACGCTAGCGGCAGGGCAGGCAAGAACCTCCAAGGCGTACAGCGCCAGTTCGTGCCACATGTCCAGCTTTGAAACCCAGTAGTTGTAGGGAGCTGTGTGATCATTTAGGACGATGGTATGGTCAGCTACGTACTCCCTCACCATCTTTCTGTAAAGATCAGCCCTACTCTGCCGAGACTGGGGACAGGTGACAGTGTCTTGCTGGGGTGACATAAAGCTGGCAAAAGCCTTGTAAAGCGTACCCTTGCCAGTGCTGGACAAGCTGCCTGCTCGCCTACTCTCCCTCGCTACTTGTCCCGCAGAACTACGCACTCTGCCGCTAGCGCTGTCAGAAGGGAAATAGTGTTTCAGCTTGTGCACCAGGGCCTGCTGGTATTCATGCATTCTCACACTCCTTTCCTCTCCAGGGATGAGAGTGGAAAGATTTTGCTTGTACCGTGGGTCCAGGAGAGTGAATACCCAGTAATCGGTGCTGGAATAAATTCTTTGAACACGAGGGTCACAGGATAGGCAGCCTAGCATGAAATCTGCCATATGCACCAGAGTACCAACGCGTAAGAATTCACTCCCCTCACTGGCCTGACTGTCCATTTCCTCCTCCTCCAACTCCTCCAACTCCTCTTCTTCTGCCCATACACGCTGAACAGTGAAGGACTCAACAATGGTCCCCTCTTGGTCCCCTCGCCAACATTCTCCTCCTCTTCCTCCTCATCCTCCTCCACCTCCACCTCCTCCGATATGCGCTGAGAAACAGACCTAAGGGTGCTTTGGCTATCAACAAGGGAATCTTCTTCCCCCGTCTCTTGTGACGAGCGCAAAGCTTCCGACTTCATGCTGATCAGAGAGTTTTTCAACAGGCCAAGCAGCGGGATGGTGAGGCTGATGATGGCGGCATCGCCACTGACCATCTGTGTTGACTCCTCGAAGTTACTCAGCACCTGACAGATATCAGACATCCACGTCCACTCCTCATTGTAGACTTGAGGAAGCTGACTGACCTGACTACCAGTTCTGGTGGAAGTTGACATCTGGCAGTCTACAATCGCTCTGCGCTGCTGGTAAACTCTGGATAACATGGTTAATGTTGAATTCCACCTCGTGGGCACGTCGCACAACAGTCGGTGAGCGGGCAGTTGGAGGCGGCGCTGCGCTGCCCTGAGAGTGGCAGCATCTGTGCTGGACTTCCTGAAATGCGCACAGATGCGGCGCACCTTCGTGAGCAAATCAGACAGATTGGGGTATGTCTTGAGGAAACGCTGAACTATCAGATTTAACACATGGGCCAGGCATGGCACATGTGTCAGTCTGCCGAGTTGCAGAGCCGCCACCAGGTTACGGCCGTTGTCACACACAACCATGCCTGGCTTCAGGTTCAGCGGTGCCAGCCACAGATCAGTCTGCGCCGTGATGCCCTGTAATAGCTCTTGGGCGGTGTGCCTTTTATCGCCTAGGCTCAGCAGTTTGAGCACCGCCTGCTGTCGCTTAGCGACGGCACTGCTGCTGTGCCTAGAGCTAGCGACTGATGGCGCCATGCCCACGGATGGTAGTTCGGAGGAGGAGGTGGAGGAGGGGTGGGAGGAGGAGGAGGCATAGTAGACCTGGACCGAGGTAGGCCCCGCAATCCTCGGCGTCGGCAGTATATGACCAGCCGCAGGGTCAGACTCGGTCCCAGCCTCCACCAAGTTAACCCAATGTGCTGTCAGCGATATATAGTGGCCCTGCCCGGCAGCACTCGTCCATGTGTCCGTGGTCAGGTGGACCTTGTCAGAAACGGCGTTGGTCAGGGCACGGATGATGTTGTCTGACACGTGCTGGTGCAGGGCTGGGACGGCACATCGGGAAAAGTAGTGGCGGCTGGGGACCGAATACCGAGGGGAGGCCGCCGCCATGAGGTTGCGAAAGGCCTCGGTCTCTACTAGCCTATAGGGCAGCATCTCCAGGCAAAGCAATCTGGAGATGTGGACATTAAGGGCTTGGGCGTGCGGGTGGGTTGCACTATATTTCCGTTTCCGCTCCAGCGTCTGGGGTATGGAGAGCTGAACGCTGGTGGATGCTGTGGAGGATCGTGGAGGCGACGATGGGGTTTTTGTGCCAGGGTCCTGGGCAGGGGGCTGACTATCAGCTGACACAGGGGAAGGAGCAGTGGTGTGCACGGCCGGAGGTGAACGGGCTTGGTGCCACTGAGTGGGGTGTTTAGCATTCATATGCCTGCGCATACTGGTGGTAGTTAAGCTAGTAGTGGTGGAACCCCTGCTGATCCTGGTTTGGCAAAGGTTGCACACCACAGTCCGTCGGTCATCCGGTGTTTCCTTAAAGAACCTCCAGACTTCTGAAAATCTAGCCCTCGCCGCGGGAGCCATCGCCACAGGAGCTTCACTACGTGACACATTTGGCGCTGATGCACCTGCTCTGGCCCTGCCTCTCCTTCTGGCCCCACCACTGCCTCTTCCAACCTGTTCTGGTTGAGGACTCTCCTCAGTCTCAGAAGCGCTGTGTTCACCCGGCCTCTCAACCCAGCTTGGGTCTGTCACCTCATCATCCTCCGATCCCTCAGTCTGCTCCCCCCTCGGACTTCCTGCCCTGACAACAACTTCACCACTGTCTGACAACCGTGTCTCCTCATCGTCGGACACCTCTTTACACATTTCTTCCACTACGTCAAGAAGGTCATCATCACCCACAGACTGCGACTGGTGGAAAACCTGGGCATCGGAAAATTGCTCAGCAGCAACCGGACAAGTGGTTTGTGACTGTGGGAAGGGTCCAGAAAAAAGTTCCTCAGAGTATGCCGGTTCAAATGCCAAATTTTCATGGGAGGGGGCAGACTGGGGGGGAGGAGGCTGAGGTGCAGGAGCTGGAGGAGTGCCGATTTCGGTGACATGGGTGGACTGCGTGGAAGACTGACTGGTGGACAAATTGCTCGAAGCATTGTCGGCAATCCACGACATCACCTGTTCGCACTGTTCTGGCCTCAACAGTGCTCTACCACGAGTCCCAGTAACTTCAGACATGAACCTAGGGAGTGTAGCTCTGCGGCATTCCCCTGCTCCCTCATAAGCAGGTGGTGTCTCACCCCGCCCAGGACCACGGCCTCTGACCCCTGCAGTAGTTGGACGCCCACGTCCCCGCCCTCGTCCTCTACCCCTAGCCCTCGGGTTAAACATTTTGAAAATGAAAGTTATAACTTTAATTTTTTTTTAACTTTTTTTGTGTTTTTTTGTGTTTTTTCGTTTTTTTTTGTGTTTTTTAGTTTTTAAAACCAAACGATGCTATCCTATTGCTATGGCTATTTTCTAGCCAAGTATGAAAGCACACTGCTATGCCAGATGAGATGACGCTGAGTTATGAAAAAATAAACGTAAAATAAAAAGGAAATGGCAGACTGTGCCTAATTGAAATCCAACCCCTAATAAATTTTCCCACTTCGGTCTTTGCGATGGATATGTGCGTCACTAAGCGCTAAGCACAGCGGTCGCAAGTCTCACTCCAAATTCCTCACAATTGGCTAGTAGATGCACTGCAGCAAGGACAGCCACCAGCAGATCAACCAGAAATAAAATATATATAACGCTATTGTAGGCGTAAGTAAGCCGTTTGGATTCTCCTTTGGCTATTTTCTAGCCAAGTATGAAAGCACACTGATGAGATGACGCTGAGTTATGAAAAAATAAACGTAAAATAAAAAGAAACTGCCAGACTGTGCCTAATTGAAATCCAACCCCTAATAAATTTTCCCACTTCGGTCTTTGCGATGGATATGTGCGTCACTAAGCGCTAAACACAGCGGTCGCAAGTCTCACTCCAAATTCCTCACAATTGGCTAGTAGATGCACTGCAGCAAGGACAGCCACCAGCAGATCAACCAGAAATAAAATATATATAACGCTATTGTAGGCGTAAGTAAGCCGTTTGGATTCTCCTTTGGCTATTTTCTAGCCAAGTATGAAAGCACACTGATGAGATGACGCTGAGTTATGAAAAAATAAACGTAAAATAAAAAGAAACTGCCAGACTGTGCCTAATTGAAATCCAACCCCTAATAAATTTTCCCACTTTGCTCTTTGCGATGGATATGTGCGTCACTAAGCGCTAAACACAGCGGTCGCAAGTCTCACTCCAAATTCCTCACAATTGGCTAGTAGATGCACTGCAGCAAGGACAGCCACCAGCAGATCAACCAGAAATAAAATATATATAACGCTATTGTAGGCGTAAGTAAGCTGTTTGGATTCTCCTTTGGCTATTTTCTAGCCAAGTATGAAAGCACACTGATGAGATGACGCTGAGTTATGAAAAAATAAACGTAAAATAAAAAGTAAATGGCAGACTGTGCCTAATTGAAATCAAACCCCTAATAAATTTTCCCACTTTGGTGTTTGAGGTGGATATGTGTGTCACTAAGAGCTAAACACAACGGTAGCAAGTCCCCCTGCAAATTCCTCACAATATGGTACTAGCTGCACTACTAGTGCCAGCAAGCCCAGCCACAAGCCAACAAAAAAAAAAAAGTATAACGTTATTGTAGCTCTAAGAAGGACTGTTGGGTTCTTGTTGAATCACTCCTGCCTAACACTATTCTAATAGAACAGCCTAACGCTTTCCCTGACCAGCAGCAGCTCTCTCCCTAGCGGCATCCTGATACAGAATGATCCGAGCAGCGCGGGCAGCGGCTAGTCTATCCCAGGGTCACCTGATCTGGCCAGCCAACCACTGCTATCGACGTGTAAGGGTACCACGTCATGCTGGGTGGAGTGCAGAGTCTCCTGGCTTGTGATTGGCTCTGTTTCTGGCCGCCAAAAAGCAAAACGGCGGGAGCTGCCATTTTCTCGAGCGGGCGAAGTGCTCGAACGAGCATCAAGCTCGGACGAGTATGTTCGCTCATCTCTAGTTTTTATCTATGCAAAACGTCAGGACTGAAAAAAATGTCCAGTCTCTAAATGTAAAAAAAAAAGTTAATCATGGGGAATGAGGTAAAGGGGTAAAATCAGAGGACTTGAAAAAGAAAACACTTTCCGATTCCTTTAGAAAGGATGAACACAGCTGCCCTCATTGTGTATCTCGATTTTTCAAGCTATGTCTGCACTTTTAGGGAGCCCAGTTCTTTTTTTTTTAAATCAAAATGTATGATTCAGCATTTTCAGATTTTACTCTTAAACCTCACATTTTGCCCACCATCCCCGCCTTCCCGCCCCAAAGGTCTTGATTAGCCCTCCTGTGTACAATTGGGCTAGGGTATTAATGCCTTTGGCCTCCCATCTCTGAAATCCCTCCAATGTCATCACCTCTCCCAGTCTTGGATTCCGCCACAGTGGCTTAAAACTAGTAAAACCCTCTACATTCAGTATATTTAGATCTTTTGCCATACTTTGCAAAGTAGCACTACCGTGGAAATGCAGTCGGGTGGCCTTCCCTGCGCCCCAAGCTCTAGAATGTAAAGTGGCGGTCAACCCCCAATGAGGGACAGAAGCAGTTTTTCAGAAAAAAAAACAGCTATTGTCTTGGCTCCATCATTTCAGATGCTATAACTGAGCATTTAGATAGTATAGCCAGGGGCTAGGTAGTATCGGCAGCTCAAACAATCCCCCCCAACCCCACCCCGATCTGTCACCCTCTGTAAAGTCACCAGCCAAATTCTAGCAGATTTTTTACCCCATATTAAGTTTCTGAACAGCCTTTGAATGCTAGTAAAGCTGCACACACTCGGGAATTGTGGATGATGTAGAGAAATTGGGGCATCAGAATCATTTTATGCAGATTAGTACTGCCAATAACTGACATAAGAAGTCTAAACCAGGAGTCTACTTTTATAGTTGCTTTTTCTAAACAATCCTGTACCCTAGGAGAGATCCAGATGCCCAGATACTTAAATTCTACAGAATTTGGTGCAGATCCACATTATTCCGCAGGGTATAAAGGTAGCGCCACCGATTTGTGCCAATTAATGGTTAAGCCAGAGTAGCGACCAAAATCAGACAACAACCTCATTATTGGGGCTAGTGACCCCGCAACATCCCTCACAAACAGTAACATGTCATCCTCATATAATGCGATATGTTCATCTAATCCCCCCCATAGCGAAAGCCATGGATATTAGGAGACGTTCTCACCAGGCAGGCTAAGGGCTCAATAGCCACCCCCCTTTCCCTAGAACTGATATAAAACTAAATAAACAGTAAAAATCATAAACATGATAGGTATCGCCGCGTCGCAAAATGCCCGATTTATCAAAATATAAAAATGGTTATTCCTGGCAGTGAACCACATAACGAAAAATAGCGCCCAAATGTCCGAAATGCCCCTTTTACACCATTTTCGTTCACGTAAAAATGTAATAAAACGTGGTCGCACAGTACTCAAAATGGTAGCAATGAAAATGTCAGCTCATCTTGCAAAAGTAAAGTTTTGCACAGCTTTGTACACTGAAGTATGAAAAAGTTATTAGCATCATTAGATGTGACAATTTTTTTTTACACATTCTTTAATTCTTGAAAATGTATTAAAACACAATAAAACCTATATAAAGATAGTATTACTGTGATCATACCAAACCAAAGAATAAAACAGATGTGTCATTTGGAGCACACAGTAAAAGGCGTAAAATCTGAGCCCAGAAGAAGTTGATGCAAATATGTTTTTTCGCCAATTTCACCACATTTGGAATTTTTTTTACAGCTTTGCCATACACAGCAAAGAATAATAAATAAGGTCAATAAGAATTAAAAGCAGCACAAACCCAGCACTTTCAGGGATGGGGAGAGGACACAGAAGGGAGGATAGAATGATCAGCATGCGGATTGGTTTGTTCATGGGCAAAACATGAAGCCTCTGGAGACATCATTGGCTGGGGGAGAAGTGAGTAATAAACCTACACTATCCCTCATGTTCAAAGTATGGCAGAAGGTTAAAAGTATTATGGGAATCTCCAAATTCACTATTGATACTCCCTTGTGGCGAAATCCAGCCTTACCGGAAATATTCCGATTGGAAGGGTTTACCCCATGGGAGTTGAAAGGGGTGAGAACATTGCAGCACCTATGCTCGGAGGGTAGGTGTAAAGCGTTTAATCAATTGCAGGAAGAATTCCAGCTACCACATGCCTGGTTTTACCAATATTTGCAAATCCGTCACACCTTTGAGACACAGGCAAGGGAAGAATCCATGGAAGTGGGGGCTAGAGGGGCGCTGAATAGGATATTACGGGCAGACACAACAAAAGGATTGATTTCCTACTCATATACAGCACTGCTTAGTGATTCCACAAAGAATACACAACTGAAATGTTGTGCCAAATGGGACAGCGAGGTAGGCCCCATAGAAGACGAACAATGGAAGGAGGCGCTAGAGCTGATACCTCTCCTTTCACCCAGTGAAGCTTGAAGAATGTCTCAATTACTTTTGTTGTACAGGGCATATAAATCTCCCCAATTAATGTTACAGATAGGTATTAGACCTAATTTCGAATGTTCTCGATGTGGTACAGAGGCAGCTGATATTCTACATACAGTAAGACAGGAATATAGTACCTATTCTAAGCGGAATGGCATTCTGAAGTTTTAAAAAATCTGGGGGAAGTGGATAGACACTCCTGGACTACCGTCAGCAGCAATTTTAAGATTAAGAGCGAGTCTTGAATACCAATTATCACTGAAAAAAAATGAAAAAGTTATAGATTTTTAAAGGAAAAACTGCTACAACTCAAAGGGGTTTAAGTTCTTTTTTTGCTCATTAATGTACATTCTGTGATGCATCTTAACAGAAAAAAACTATTTTCTCCAAGACAAACAAACAAGACAAGCTGAAATATCACATGGTCATAAATATTCAGACCCTTTGCTCAGTATTGAGTAGAAGCTCCTATTGAACCAGCACAGCCATGAGTCTTCTTAGGAATGATGCAACAAGTTTTTCACACTTAGATTTGGGGATCCTCTGCCATTCTTCCTTGCAGGTCCTCTCCAGTTCCCTCGGGTTGGATGGTGAACATATAGTAATTCTGGGTCTAGAGGGTACTAATCCAATGGTAGACGTGACAAAATGTCAAAGAAAGCGCCTCTGTCTTGATCAACCTCCTCCCACTGTATGCTGGTTCTTCTGTGGTAACTTGTCATTCCCTTCTTATTCGCTTTCTTTGACATTTTTTCACGTTTACCATTGGATTAGTACCTTCTAGACCCAGAATTACTATATGAGTGGGAAATTTTCAGCCTTGTGTACACATAGATCTGTGGACTTTCTCTTATGCATTTAGCATTTTTGGCACTTTTTTTCACTTATTGCTATGACCAGGCTGAGAATCATCCGGGAGGTTTAATATCACTACTTAGTGATTGACAGTGGGTGGTTACGGTGTACCAATACCAGGTCACTGTACAATGTTTTGGTCTGTATATTATGAGTTTTAATGCTTTTAACCAATGTTGTGAATTGTCTGTCATGTACTAAAAAAATTTGATATATGTTTTTATAGGACTTTCTCTCATCTCCCTACTGCATCTCTGGAGCTCAGCCACAGTAATCTTGGGGTTCTTCTTTACATTTCTCACCAAGGCTCTTCTTCCATGATAGTTTGGCTGGACGTCCAGATCGAGGAAGAGTTGTGGTCATCCCAAACTTCCTCCATTTAAAGATTTTCGAGGCCACCATGCTCATAGGAACATTGAGTTCTTCAGAAATTCTTTTGTAACCTTGGCCATATCTGTGCCTGCCACAATTTTGTCTCAGCTCCTTGGACAGTTCCTTAGACTTCATGATTCTCATGTGCTCTGATATGCACTGTGAGATATAAGGTCTTATATAGACAGTTGTGTGCCTTTCCTACTCAAGTCCAATCAGTTTAATTAAACACAGCTTGACTCCAATGAAGGAGTAGAACTATTTTGAGGACTGTGCAACCTTTTGATAACTTTTTATAACATTTATCATATGTTGCAAAATTGCAAAAAAGCTGTGTTTAGGACATTTGAGCTCTATTTTCCATTACGGGGGTAAACACTGTAAATAACCATTATTACATTTTGATAAATTGGACATTTTGGGAAGCTGCAATACCATAACATATGTTTATGGTTGTTACTGTTTATTTTTTCCATAGTAGTTTGCCTCTTATATTTCATTCTTATGATTTTTAATGGGGGGTTATTTCATTTTACTTTCAGGCTCCCTTAGCTGTCATAGAACTATCTAAAACTATTATATTTTTTAGCTGATAATTTCTCAGAGTAGTGTGGTCACACTGGTTTCATGGTAAAACTGTAATAGAGCTGGATACTTTTATAAACTACATATTACTCAAGGTCCTATTGAGTTTATTACACAGTTTTAACATTATGTTTAGATGTGAATGTCTTTGGATGACTTCACATGTTATTTTAAAGCTAATTGTAAATCAACTTGGCTGACAGTGACATATAGAATGTCAATACTGCAGATAAATAATGAATTGAACAGACAGATTCATTAACTCAGGATACTGCAGACGTATAAGCAATATACAACATCTAATGTCAGTGTAATGCAGTCAGGGACTTATTCAATATATTGAATTATAAGCCATCAATACATCTTTAAGCTTTGAAGGCTTCTAATCAATATACTAATATGTTACTTTATATACCTTGAATGGCTTTTCATTGCATGGGGGTTGCCATAGACATCAATTGGAGCTGAAGGACCCAGATTAAAAATCTGTTTAATGCCCCATACTATTATATATTGTTTTTAGTAGAGGTCTTTTTTTAGTTTTTAGTAGAGGGCTCCTGGGGTTGTATAGTAAAATACTATTGTCTCATTATGTCTCACTAAATTATCTTATGTGTAATTTTCCCCAATTAATGATGCTGGGGAAAGAAATAAAAATTTCAGCGCTCAGTCCTTTTGTTTACCCTGCAGGTAAGTCACCACAAGAAGCAGATTATTCTACTCACTCCATATTAAATACATACCAATAATACAGCCAAACTGAATGTGTATGTGTATGAAAGAGTCCGGAGGAATAGCTGCCAGTCAAGCTATTGTTTGGCTGACAGTGAATTGTGGAAAGAGCAGGAAGGCAGGGGAGAAGGGCTCGGGTGTCGTTGCCAGAGTCCTGGCAGCCCAGAGAGGCTTTGGTGAACCCCTGAGATTTATTGGCATAAAAATAATAGTCACCTAAAGGAGCAATGCTTCTAATAAACATCTATTTCTATTAACGCTGCTAGGATCTACTAGGATAGCTGCTAGGATAGTTCATCTACCACACGGGGAAGTGGTAGACTGAGAATTTAATAAAAAGGTATGGTAAACTTATTTTCTTAACCAGGCTTAACACCTTAAGGACCTGGACCGTTTTTGTTTTTTAATTTCCATTTTTCACTCCCCACCTTCAAAGATCTATAACTTTTTAGTTTTTACAGGTAAAGAGCTGTTTTCTGCGTATCATATTGTATTTCATAGTGATGGTATTTAATATTCAATGGTGTGTACTGGGAAGAAGGAAAAAAATTCTGAATGCGGTGAAAATGGTGAAAAACGCATTTGCACCGTTTTCTTGGGGGCTTGGATTTTACGACTTTCACTGTGTGCCCCAAATGACATGTCTATATATTCTTTGGGTCTGTGCGATCACTGGGATAACAAATTTGTAGAGGTTTTATAATGTTTTCATACATGTACAAAAAAAACTCCTGTACAAAAATTATTTTGGCAATCTTCTGGTGCTAATAACTTTTTCATACTCCAGTGTACAGAGCTGTATGTGTCATTTTGTGCGACTTTTGATGACATTTTCATTGCTACCATTTTTTGGACCATATGACCTTTTGATCACTTTTTATTGAATTTTTAATATTTTTCAAAATCAAAAAAAGTGTAATTTTTGCAATTTTCCGTTATGGGTTAAACGCAGTGAAAAAACGTTATTATATTTTGATAGATCAGGCATTTTCGGACGCAGGGATACCTAATGTGTTTTTGATTTTTACTTTTTATATGTATATCAGGTCTAGGGAAAGGTGGGTGATTTTAATTTTTAGGTTTTTTTATCATAATTTTTTTTTAAGCTTGTTTTATTTTTACTATTTTTCAGACCCCCTAGGGTACTTTAACCCTATGGTTGTCTTATCGATCCTACCATATACTGCCATAATACAGTATGGCAGTACATGGGGATTTTACTCCTCATTCATTAAAAAGTGCAAATCGCACAATGTATGAATGGGTTAAAACAAGACAGTCTTGAATCTTTGGAAGACCCGAGGCTGTCATGGTGACCGATAGCTGCTCACCGATGACATTGAGAAACGATCGTCACCAGGATGGAGGCGCCCATGCGCCGCCATCTTTTGGAAGACGCCGGCAGCTTTGCTGGCTGTGATGAACGGGATAACACCCGCGATCATTGCTAGCACCGATGTTACTGGTACTGGTGTTACCAGTAAGTCTTTGCTGCAATATGGCTATGAAGATGGCTCAGCCCTGGAGCCCTCTCCATGCACCTGCACCCGTAATAGTATGGCGCGCGTCTGGAAGGGGTTAAATGTGTCAATGCTTTAAAAAAACAATAAAAAACGTATACTTATCTCCTCCAGTGTTTCTGTTGCCCGTCAGTGCCATGCCCCTGTTGATTCAATCACGTCCAGCTACTTCCCCTCGCCTGATACAACATTGAATCTAATAATAGGGCTTCTCTGCCTCTGTAAACAGGGGCACAGCACTGATTGGTGACAGTGCCGGACAATGGCAGCGCTGGATTCCGGCTACAGGCAGTCCCCGGGTTACGTACAAGATAGGGTCCGGAGGTTTGTTCTTAAGTTGAATTTGTATGTAAGTCGAAACTGTATATTTTATAATTGTAAATTTTGGCCCCAGTGACAATTGGAGTGTAAACATTTTTTGCTGTAATGGGACCAAGGATTATCAATAAAGCTTCATTACAGACACCGTACAGCTGATCATTGCAGTCTGGGACTATAGTAAAGCATCCAGAGAGCTTCACCAGAGGTCAGACGGGTCTGTCTGTAACTATGAGTTGTCTGTAAGTCGGGTGTCCTTAAGTAGGGGACTGCCTGTACACTCACCGGCCACTTTATTAGGTATACCTGTCCAACTGCTCGTTAACCCCTTATTTCTAATCAGCCAATCACATGGCGGCAAGTCAGTGCATTTAGGCATGTAGACATGGTCAAGACAATGTCCTGCAGTTCAAACCGAGCATCAGTATGGGGAAGAAAGGTGATTTGAGTGCCTTTGAACGTGGCATGGTTGTTGGTGAGAGAAGGGCTGGTCTGAGTATTTCAGAAACTGCTGATCTACTGGGATTTTAACGCACAACCATCTCTAGGTTTTACAGAGAATGGTCCAAAAAGAAAAAACATCCAGTGAGCGGCAGTTATGTGAGCGGAAATGCCTTGTTGATGCCAGAGGTCAGAGAAGAATGGGCAGACTGGTTCGAGCTGATAGAAAGGCAACAGTGACTCAAATCGCCAACCGTTACAACCAAGGTAGGCAGAAGAGCATCTCTGAACGCACAGTACGTCGAACTTTGAGGCAGATGGGCTACAGCAGCAGAAGACCACACCGGGTGCCACTCCTTTCAGCTAAGAACCGGAAACCGAGGCTACAATTTGCACAAGCTCATCGAAATTGGACAGTAGAAGATTGGAAAAACGTTGCCTGGTCTGATGAGTCTCGATTTCTGCTGCGACATTCGGATGGTAGGGTCAGAATTTGGCGTCAACAACATGAAAGCATGGATCCATCCTGCCTTGTATCAACGGTTCAGGCTGGTGGTGGTGGTGTCATGGTGTGGGGAATATTTTCTTGGCACTCTTTGGGCCTCTTGGTACCAATTGAGCATCGTTGCAACGCCAAAGCCTACCTGAGTATTGTTGCTGACCATGTCCATCCCTTTATGACCACAATGTACCCAACATCTGATGGCTACTTTCAGCAGGATAATGCGCCATGTCATAAAGTTGGAATCATCTCAGACTGGTTTCGTGAACATGACAATGAGTTCACTGTACTCAAATGACCTCCACAGTCACCAGATCTCAATCCAATAGAGCATCTTTGGGATGTGGTGGAACGGGAGATTTGCATCATGGATGTGCAGCCGACAAATCTGCGGCAACTGTGTGATACCATCATGTCAATATGGACCAAAATCTCTGAGGAATGCTTCCAGCACCTTGTTGAATCTATGCCACGAAGAATTGAGGCAGTTCTGAAGGCAAAAGGGGGTCCAACCCGTTACTAGCATGGTGTACCTAATAAAGTGGCCGGTGAGTGTATATAGTAGCTAAATCTCACAAACAGTCCATGAATGTGATGGCTGGATATCACAGAGCAAACACCATGCTGGGAATGGGACACAAAGCATCATAGCGATATATGAAACAAGGCTTCCCCACCGCAGTACTGTGCTGTACTGTAATCATGCTTTCAGTACCTCAGGAACTACAGTACCGTATATACTCGAGTATAAGCCGACCCAAGTATAAGCCGAGGCCCCTAATTTTACCACAAAAACCTGGTAAAACCTATATATTTTTTACTCGAGTATAAGCCGAGTTTGGCTTTTCAGCACATTTTTTTTGTGCTGAAAAACTAGGCTTATACTCGAGTATATAAGGTATATAGCTATGATGCTTGGAGTACTATCTCTGGCACAAGATTTGGCCTCTGAAATCCAGATACCACATACAGGGGTGTAACTAGGAGAGTCAGGGCCCCATAACAGACTTCTGAACGGGGTCCCCCTTCCCACTTAAAAATATATAATTATTATATTATATGTACAGTCATGAATGTGAATTACAATCACGCACATGGTAACACAAATCCCATATTTCATTAACTTTATATAAAAATAGCATAAATAAAAGACACAAGACAATGTTTTTTAATGGAGAAAAATGGCCATGATGTTTTATTATTGGGTAACCAAGAATAAATATTAATAAATAATTTCCAACACTAAAATAATAATAATAATATTAGTGAATATTAAATAATTAAAAACTGTTACTTTAAAACATTAAAACATTCATTCATATAATAAATATATATTAAACGGAGTCTCCCCAGCATGAGCTGGGAGACCAAACCCCCACTAACAAACAATCGCGACAAGATTAAGTGAATCAATTAAGGGCGGGTTGGGCAGGCCGCTGCTCTCTGAAGGTCTTGAAGAACTGGCCCAGAAACCCAGGTGACAGCTCCTTATATTCATAAGTAAGGGCGGCCAGCTGCCAATCAGCTGACTGCCTACTATATTTCACCTGGAGACAGGAATTCCATTGACCCAGCTGATTACCAGTCACAATCAGGTGGCATTAATTTCATGAGGAGAATTACAATAAACATCACACAAAAAAGAGCAGCAAAATTCAACTCTGACAGAAACACATTAACCATTTCATGAACATATCAAGTAAAAAACAATATCTCCAGGGATTGTGTTACCATGTATCCCCTTCAAAATAATTTCAGGGGCCCCTATGCAATATATACATACCATATATAAATCATATACACACATACATACAGTACTATATACACGTATGCACGTGACCGTGACGTCACACGCCATCACCGCAGCGGGATCTTTAAATTGCCATTATGTTTTTTGAACTATTGAGACCATGACTAAGCCCTGAGAGAGGGCGAAACGCGTTGGTTTTTCCACCTGGGCCACCACACGTGTACAAGTTTGCCTAATATGGATTTTATAAAGAATATGAAAATAAAGAATTGATTTTTACCTGGTTATCCCTGAAGCGCGGACATCGTTTCTTTCTTCTTGGAATACGTGCCTGCGGTCCGTGGGGCTTTCTTGATGCATCTCGCGCTGGGAATCAGTGGAGTCGGAAGGTGAGCAGGAACTTTTTGCAATTTCTTTTTCGCTCACGTATGCATCATATACACAGACATGCAGCAAATAATAACATATACAGACATACAATACCATATACAGACATACAGCATAATTACATCACATATGCACACATACATACAACAAATAATAACATATACAGACTGCAATACCATATACAAACATACAGCATAAACAGACATACAGCATATACACATCCAGTACACACTCGTTACCCCAGATGCTGGACCCTCTGACACTGTGGGCCCCATAGCTGCTGCTATGGCTGCTACCCCTGTAGTTAAGCCCCTGACCACATACAGTAAGCACAGTCGTGTGTTTTAGACCTAGGTTTGCATTATACATAATATGGAACATACCGTAATAGTCTATAATGCAGCTAGATTTGTCAGAAGTTTCTGAGGTAAAACTGTTCTAGTTACCCAGCAGAGCTCAGCTTTTATTTTAAAAACATTTTTTGGAAAATGAAAGCTGAGCTCTGATTGGTTGCCATGGGCAAGTAGAACAGTTCTGCTCTCAGACACTTCTTATTAATCTCCCCCAATAATATTATATGTGTATATAATATAAGGCAGGTTCCATTAAATTTCATCTGCACTAAAAGATCATTTTTGAGCTAAGCTTAAGGACACATTCCCTTGGCATAAGCGTGAATGTAGATCTAGGCAGCTAGTCAAGACTGAGGTCTAAATTTCCAGACTGTTCTGATTTGTAAGTCACTGGTTCTTTCAGCGAAACTAGTGGCACCATAATAAATATATCCCTGTGAATATTGTGGATTTTTCCTAATGAGAGCTGCCATTTGCGGTCTCTGTCTCTGTGGACCAACATGGGTAAGAGTGATAGTCTGTGATGTGTGGCATAAAATTAGAGGAAAATATTCAGCTTTAGAGACAAGTAGTAATTAGTAGGATTAGATAGAAAGAAAGCTTTAGAAAAGATTTTAAGAAACTTATATTTTTGCATTTCTAATCATTTTCTGATGAAAAAAAACTATTGTTCCCAGCTGTAAACATGTTTCTTCATGTAGTATTGGTAATGAAGAAATGTATTCTCAAGTAATTTTGTTAATAAAAGACAAATTGGTTTAATGATAAATTAATTTTTTTACAATTTATTTTTGGATTCATGACTTTTTTTAATTAAACTTTTGTTATTGAAAAACAAATACAGATATCAATACCCCCAAAGCATTTTTGCCAAAAACCCTCTGTCATGTGAGTCCTTTAACCTTAAAGGAAACCTTCCATTTGATTTGATGCATTATGGACCAAACATAATGGTTTTGCTGAAACAAGCAAAACTGGGTGAGGCTGGCTGCCTACATAAACGTATTACACACAGAGCTTGTCATTACACATGGAGCTTAGTCAAGACATGTCTAATCAACCTGAGCTGGATCACTCATGCACAGCAGCTTGGGGACGGTGCAGCAACTGATTATTCTGCCTTCAGGCACAACCCGGGGATTACATCATCCTGTGAAGCAGTGATTAACTAATGCGCTAGGAAATGCGCTGAGCCAGCCACAGAAGCGAGACAGCTTCATTATCATAATTTTATAGTTATAATCAGCAAAACCACTCAGCACAGGGATTAACCAAGATATGATCCGGCATTACTGTAGCTTCAGCAATAATGTATATAATAAGGTATGTTTGCTTCATAATGCATCAAATCAAATGGTAGGTTTCCTTTAAAATGCCCAGGCTTGGCTTACAGAACATTCCCAAAGATCTACCTCATAAGATCTAACAAGATTTCCTTCTAGAAGGGCAACAGGATTCCATACCCCAACATCGAGTGTAGCAAGTGCTTGCTATCCATTCCACATATTGGACATCATCACCTTTCAAAGCCAAATAAACAGATTTGGGTTAGTCTCTGGATCTCACAAAGAGAAAGCGCTGGGATCGGAGCTAGGAAATTGGACCCCTGCTATGTGATAGTGGATATACAAGTAAAGTGATAGTGTATTGCAGTGATGGCGAACCTTTTAGAGCCTCAGTGCCCCAACTTCAACCAAAAGCTACTTATTTATTGCAAAGTGCCAGCACAGCAATTTAAGCAGTAATATATTTCTCCTTGTTCATTGACAACTTTCAATCGTTCAGCCTCCCAAGGACACCAACGCAGTTGAAAGGAGGAGGGCAAATTCACCCATCATTGTAGGAAGATTCTGCAGGCGGTCTGGTGAACTTTATTCTGGGGTGATGGCCTGGGTGCCCACAGATAGGGCTCAGAGTGCCGCCTCTGGCACCTGTGCCATAGGTTCGCCACCCCTGGTGTATTGTGTCCCCTATGAAAATCAGAACTTCAAGTACAATGTGTAGTACAATTGCAACAGTTTCTTCTGTTATCTGCAGCACCACGTGTGACTGTACCCTACGTGTGCTCTTCTCTTTGTTGCAGTGTAAGGAGATAGATGTTCTGCACCTTGTAGCTACTAATACCACTAACCAGATGAAACCTCAAATAAGAATATCTAGGAATTCCATAATTTAATTTATTGTGTTGTAACACCTACAACCAAGTGGCTCTCAACCATCACATACTCGCCCCTCCTTTGTATGCAATATTTTCCTTCTGCAGCCCAGGACTAAATGACACATGACCCTTTGGTTGATGAACACTGCTCTAATGTATGGTAATGTATATAAACACTGATACTCTGCATTATATGTATTGTGAGAAAAATACCCCAACTGTTTCCTTCACAATGTGATTTCAGTGATATAAAAGACTACACACTTGGTATAATGGAGAGGAAGGTTCTCTTAGACAGTCCCATAGAAGTGGGATATTATATGTTGCTGAGCTGCATTAGGGGGTATTATATGGGTCCATGGGGGGTTGGACACAGTAGAAGGCATTATACTTTGTGGGGGGCATTAAGGTCGATTTATACTATGCTTGGTGGTGGAACATGGGGAATGGCAATGGGTGGTTACCCCTCTGTAAAATGAATCCCTACATTACTGGTGCCTTGGATAAAAGCGCTTGTGAGCCACAGCGTCAGAGGACATATTCTGTATGGGACAGGACCTGTCATAGGCAGAGTATATGGCGCCCGGGACGCTTCAGCGCCCTCTACAGGACAACCCCTGTGACTCAGGTAAGGCAGCGCGGAAGCGCCTTTCAGTTTGATTGACAGCCAGGCCCCGCCTTTCCCCTCTGCTTTGCTAGTAGAAACCCGTACGTGGGGGGAGGACGCGCCCTGTGGGCGTGGTCACACGAAACCCCCGCACTAGGAAGTTGTGCCGCCAGCTCAGTGAGTTGTCGCTGCTGGTAGTGAGTGTAGTGAGAGGCGTCTCACCCGCCGTGTACGGGACCACTGCAGCGCTGCCCCCGCTCTCTAGGCTTACCGTGCCCTCAGGTTGGCACTGCCCCTAGGATGATCCCGGAGGAAAGCTATGGCGTGATGGAGAAATGCTGCCGGACACCGAGGACTGTGCGGAGGCAGCAGATGGAGGAGAGGAAGCCCCATGACAGGCCGGGACTGCTGGGAGAGCCGTGTACCCCCATCCAGAGCCAGCCATTCAGCAGCCGCTACACCATAGCCCCCGGGCATGAGCTGGGCAGGTAAGGGGCAGCACCTGGGCATCACTGGGGTGTGTGGTGGGTAGTGCTGCCAGGGCTTTGCCACCCCAAACCTACATATATTATGTTCCCGCACCCCCATGGTAGGTGGGCATGGTAATAATCACCTCCTGGCACCCGCATCCTGAGATACAGGATACACAATATGGTGCCCACTTGTAGGACCCTTTATGGAGACGTCACGTGTAGTAAGGGATGAAATGTTACATGTCAGGGTAATATCCAGGGAAGATCCCATAGCCTGAGTGCCGCCCGGGTTTGGTGGGCACCAGTGTGGTGGTCCAGGAAGTAACTACTAGTGTCCTTGACTTTCTACGTCTAAGATTATATAAGATCATATAAGGTTTAGTGCAATAATCTTCTCCTATAGGTTTCTTGCAGTATGGATATACATTGAGGCTGGCAGAGCTGAGCACATCCCCCTGCAGCCACTGCTGTGTCTGAGATGATGTAACATCTTTTTAGGTTCAGTATAATAATCATTGATTTGGGCACAGACAAGGCGTAATGTGCGCCCCCATTACTCAGTGCTCTTGTGTAGTGTGCGATGTGTAATCTTCCGCTTATTTTACCACAATATCTGCGTTTCCTGTGATTGAGAAATCCCCTGTGAAGTGGAGATGTTACTCGGTGATAATCTCATCCATTATACTGTTAAAGGACATTTGCTGATAAATGCAGGTCTCTTGTTACCTGATGGATAGGACCCTTGTGATTCCTTACTAAGTAGATTCTAACTGGTTAACTTCATCATGAAGGTGCTAATCTGTTTTACCAATCGTCACTTGTCACCCTAATGATAAGAGACTGTGTGGTCATCACCTGTACAGGTATGTGCTTGATAAGGACCTGTGTATGAGAGATATAGGTCTACTTGGTTATTATACATTACTGTTACTAGTAAGGACGCAAGTTACATTATGACTCTGCAGTGTAGATTCAGAGGAAGACGGAAACTCCCACCATTCCTACTACTATATACTGACTGCCTCTATATGTCTACCCCGGATCACCCTATTACTTATTTCCTAAGACAGCCCTGGTAAACTGGTCTTTTCCTCTACACAGGTGGCATTGTTGATCTCCCTGTTGAGTGGGCAAAGCTAGGCAGAAGAAATGACCTAAAATGTCTCTGCCGGGGCTTGTGTGGCATCGCACATGTGAATTGCCCTTTTGACTGTACTGTAGCTGTGTTGAGTCCTAGAGTTGCGTGTCGGACATATAATCTGTCTGTGTGAGTGGGCACTACCCGGTACACAGACAGGATGGTGTGTATGTGATGCCGCTGGGCACCAGTCCCAGTCTGATGTGCTGCCCACAACAAAGCCCTTGTGCTTACCGAGTGACATTCAGCCAGATGCCCCAGATGTGGGTGAATTGGCAGAACGTAGGAAGTGGGATTGCAGCTAACCCATTTTATGTCCCGGTTTCTCCTGGGCGCTAGTGTAGCAGCTTATCCCTGTGGGCTTCTTCACCCCCCCACCTCCACCCCAGAACTTTCCTGCCGCAGATGTGATGTATGTGACATATTCTAGCTCATTACATGTCAGTGTTTGTATAGGGTTGATATGGCTCCCGGACAGGGTTCATACTTCACTGATTCCTGGCAGGTCCGTGACCGGCAGCATTCCACTATTTTATTACTCTTCAGTTTATTGCAAACTGGGAGGCAGGTGGCAAATATTACATCCGTGTGGTAAGAGTCCAGGGGAGGGAGCGCTGCACTCGGGCTTTCGTTATTTGCTCAAGTAGACGATGACCTTGTGATACTTGTCAGTATTTTACCATTCAGCAGAATTATGATGTAACTTTACAGCCAAAGGTTATTGGGCATCTATTACCTTGTTATCAGTGGGCTCCAGGACGGCTGGTTGGCACATATACACTTGTTATCAGCATTATAACCACAATAACCTGCTGAGGGGATGACATTCTGGGAATTAGATTACCTGGACAATGTGCCAGATGTTTTCATAGGGAATATTTGGTCTGTGGAATATGCTCTGTGTGAAGGTCGCATCTTCTGTACGAACCCAAACTACACTCTGCATCAGAGATCAATGCGGCTACTGCCCTTTACTCACTTACACCTGAGTAGAGGACAACACATCCACAGTCGCCTGGACCAATTGATGACTTTTGCTCTGCCATGCCTTGCCATGGTCTGGAGATGTGGCCCTCACACATGCCATGTTCTCTAATTTATAGGGGCAATTTTTCCATTATGGTGCTTTCATCTTTCAATTTGTATTGGCACTTTAGAGCCAACTTTAGGTTGGGATCTACCGCAGCCAACCTAAAATTACTGACTTGAGTATGCACATTGGAAGAAAGTCACACGCAAATTAAGGTTTATTAGATTTTCCCATTCTTAATTTTTGCTCACAGCAAATTTTAATGGGCCAGTAGTTAAGTGTCCCTATCTACTTCTAGTATACCTGTCTGCTGTGCAGTTTGTATAATATGTCTCAATGTTCTCATTGGACTCGTGTCTGGTGCTCCAGGCACTCTTCATTACCCCCACGTAAACTCCCCCAAGGAGACTTGTCATGTATAGGCAGATTTGGGATATTAAAGCATTGGTCCGTGTGGATGCTGCTGCTAGTAAGTTGCTTTTTCATTTTAGATAGAAAGACTAAACAAATCCATAAGACCCCCAGCCAATGTGCACAAGTGAAGCTTTTTTTTATTGATGTAGTTAGTGTGAATATCTGCGAGGGATGATTGATGTATAGGAAATGTTAATGTACGTGTCATAAGAACGCTGAAGGCTTGGGTAAGGCTGGTATGTGAGCTATGTGCCTAGATTATTGCCTGTGAAGGTACATGAAGAAGGAGTCATGTGTCCAATGGGAAATAAACAAGCTGTCAGGCCCTGATTTATCCTCTGCCCATGCAGGGAGCTGATAACATGGGGCACAGTTGGATGCCCCCCTATCACTGAGCACATGCCTTCCATTATTCCACAAGCCTTTGATCAATCTGCTGCCCTAACCCTATGTGGCACTAGTTTACCTATGTGCAGTCCTTGGATGTGTGGAAGGTCATGGGATGATGCTGGGACTCCCCGGCTGATCTTTGTGACGCCTGTTTTATGTGCTTCTGGTGACCCTGGACAAATTGCTCAAGATCAAAAGCTCCTTATGAGTAAAACAAGAAAGCCGTTCTGCTGCCTCATTGATGGACGCACAGGGGACCATAGAAAATGTGCAGGGAAGTATTTATAAGGCCTCTGCTCCTTGTGATAAGGAGTCCTTACCCCCGGGAAAGAGCTTATTTGTGTAATAATCCACGTTATAAGAGGGAATGGCAGACATGTAAACATCCACTTTGTTGTCACTTCCTGTATTGAAGGATAAAATGCAGTAAATCTCCTACTTTACTTTGTCTTTAAGGAAATTTTGGTACAGCGCTCGGCTATCTTTCTTAGTTGCAATATGTACTCCATGTAAACCCGACCCAACATGGTCAGTAAGTGCCCGGGGTGGAATTTGTAGCAATCTCCGACTCGTCATCTGCCCTTGTGGCCATAACAAACGGCTATTACCCAGGGATGATGATAATAAATCTTTATATAGCGCCATCATAACGCTTTACAGAACCTGGGGTACATATGCAAATAAAATCAGATACCACAGTAATATTAGTAGTTCATAACCTAGACAGGCCCTGCTCACAAGAGCTTACAATCTGAGGAGGAAGGGGACACAGGACGTGGCGGTGATGGGATAATAGTCCAGCCATTCGGAGCCTCTTGATGTATCCGGAGGGGCAGCGTATGATAAATGTCCCCCTATGTGTACAGATTTATCTACTAGTATATGCCAATCTGTCTCAGCAGTGCACTGTAGATATATGTTGGCCTGTATAAGCAGTTATTATAATGAATGGTAATGGTGGCCACTAGAGAAGCCTGAGCTGTGCTGCCGATGAGCGGCTAATAACTCGGTATGTGCTATGCAGTCATGTTGTGTGACCACTGGTTTCCTGGTGATTTCTGGATACTACATATAACCTGTGATGGGTTTAGTTGTACATAGACCGTCCCCTGCACCATTATACTGCTATGAGATTATATGTCATCTATAATAAACTTCCTGCCGTGCGCCTTCAGTTTCATTATTGTGTACTCCTGGATCACAAGCCCCAGCCCCGGCTTGGTTGCTATGCATTAGTTTGCCAAACAATGAGATCCCTCTTCCTTCAATTCCATGTACAGGGCTTGTGATTTATAGGATTGTCTTGTGACGTCCGCCTTACAGGGTGCACCACAGATGTGTAAATGCTGCAGGAGACGGGTAGAACCAGCCCTACCTGTCTGTCAGTCGCTTGTATTAATGGCT
Source organism: Engystomops pustulosus (assembly GCF_040894005.1). Classification (NCBI taxonomy): domain Eukaryota; kingdom Metazoa; phylum Chordata; class Amphibia; order Anura; family Leptodactylidae; genus Engystomops; species Engystomops pustulosus. The sequence continues at coordinate 147,875,248 of NC_092415.1, forward strand.
TTGTAATTGAACATATCTAGGAAGCCGGTCACATTTTACTCTACAAATGTATGTTTCCTATGGAGGATACCAGAAGGTTTGAAGATAGGGATCACTCGTTGCTGTGTACATACAGTAGATGAAGCTACTGGTAACCAATACACTGTGGTTTCTACATTTCTGGCTATTCTTCCTTGATGGGACCAGCAGTGTCATCGGCTCTAGGATCACTCTGGGGTCTTCTTTGCAACGTACAAATCTCATTGCGGTGTTACACTGACAACATATTCAAGTAGTGTTTTCTGGGTATTGAGGAGCCTCCAGAGATTTAACCTCCCCAACAAAGTATACTCAGTGTTTTCAAACTTCAATTGCATATAGATGGGACTCTGAAAATGATAACTGCAAAAAATCCCCCACAAATACAGTAATAATATATAGAATCTTTCCCCTAAATACTAAATTGATCTGCTCAGCTCCCACTGCTCTATAACATGCTGCCTGCAGGTAGGACAATATTCACAATCTGCTTGGTTACCCCCTGCTCTATAACATGCTGCTTGCAGGTTGGGGACTGTTCACAATCTGCACATCTCGTCCTGCTCTATAACATGCTGCCTGCAGGTTGGGGACTGTTCACAATCTGCACATCTCTTCCTGCTCTATAACATGCTGCCTGCAGGTTGGGGACTGTTCACAATCTGCACATCTCGTCCTGCTCTATAACATGCTGCCTGCAGGTTGGGGACTGTTCACAATCTGCACATCTCGTCCTGCTCTATAACATGCTGCCTGCAGGTTGGGGACTGTTCACAATCTGCACATCTCTTCCTGCTCTATAACATGCTGCCTGCAGGTTGGGGACTGTTCACAATCTGCACATCTCTTCCTGCTCTATAACATGCTGCCTGCAGGTTGGGGACTGTTCACAATCTGCACATCTCTTCCTGCTATATAACATGCTGCCTGCAGGTTGGGGACTGTTCACAATCTGCACATCTCGTCCTGCTCTATAACATGCTGCCTGCAGGTTGGGGACTGTTCACAATATGCACATCTCGTCCTGCTCTATAACATGCTGCCTGCAGGTTGGGGACTGTTCACAATATGCACATCTCTTCCTGCTCTATAACATGCTGCCTGCAGGTAGGGTATGAATCACAATCTGCTCAGTTCTCCCTCCTCTATAACATGCTATCTGAACTTAGGGCACTATTCACAATCTCCACTGCTCCTCCTGCTCTAAGGCATGCTGTCTAAAGCTAGAACACTATTTACAATCTGCTTCTTCTGCTCTATATTATGCTGCCTGCAGGCAGGGCACTGCTCCTCCTGCTCTATAACATCCTGCACATAAGCATTTTCATGGTGGCAGGTTCACTATGTATTCATATGACAGAGTAAATATTTGTCAGGGTGATTGGCATTTCCTTGGCACATAAGTGTAAGCTCTATGATGCCCAGTTATACAGGTGTTGTGTGGTGAAGGAAGCCTCCATTTTGTAGCGTGTTAATATTAATGACTTGTCTCTAGTTCCTAATGAGCGGATGGTAGCGCAGTATTGGAACAATTTGTAATGAGTTGGAAGAACATTAGTTCCCACTTCTTTGTCCTGGCAGAGGACCCAATCACAGGCTATTAGAGCTGCCAGTCACACGCGCTCTCCTTTCCCATTACATAATGCTTCGTCCTGCAGCATCCCTGCAGCTTGATGCTTTGTCTTCTGTAGTGTTATCTACTAGCGTTGCAACCATAGCAGAATATTGCGTGCAATTCCGATACCCGGAGAAGTATCGCAATACTTGATACCAATACAATACTTTTAAGAAAAGAAAAAAAAGTCATATCTGGATTCAATGTTGCAAAGGTCACATGGGGTGTTTACATTGCGTTTAGAAACACAATGCAAATGTCTGGGGCGGGGCTCAGCCCAATCGCATATGCATTTCCAGTGAAACGCATGCAATTAGTAACGGTCAAGGCTATGGTTGTCCTGGTAATGTTAAAATTAAACATTTTATATTGTTTGTGTCTTATACATTTTTATGCAATTTAGCTATATTAATTATGTTTGTTTTTTGTTTGTTTTTTTTTTAAACTGGAAAATTACCGAATCCCGTTATTGAACCGTCCGAGTTTGAAATTTCAAACAAGTATTGAGGTTTTGATACATCGTGCAACCCTATATCTAGGATTTGTATCTAACCTTTCACCATACTCTTCATAGGTGTATTCTGTATATATCAGAATGAAGACGTGGCATCCCCTCTGCTGTGTCTGTATAAATGTCTCTTAGCTGCTTGATGAAAACCTAGCTGCCGTGACTCCCTGTTCCCCCTTGCATTGTGGTCTGACATCTGATTTTCAGCAGAGGGTTACCCTGGTGGAATTGAAGGGATAAGAGCCTGAATAAGTGTAAAAGGAAGCCCTTTTCTCTGAGATCTGTTAAAGAGTTTCTTATAGTCGCTTGTTCTGATTTCTGATAATTCCATTGAAAGCACCACAACTCAACTTGTATAAAGGAATGGACACAGCAGAGCGGGTCATACCATTTCCATAACTTTTGGGACCGATCTCTATGACTCCTCCTTAAAGGAAACCTACCATGAGAAATTGACCTTAAAGGACACCTGTCATCAGGTCTGTGTCACTTGTCCTGTCACTACTACCTGTTGGAGCAGCTCACAAGGATCCCATCCCAGCCTTTATCTAGTTATTTCATACATTAATCATTGTAAAATCATCTATTCTTTATTATGTAAATGAGGCTGGTCACATGGTCAGAGGCAGTGATGTCACCCCTGTTACCCCTCCCCTCTCCTCCCCCTGCTACATCAGCTACACATGAATCTGACATGTTCTGCTGTAACATGGCTGCCTGAAGCTACTGTATCTCTCCTATACACACACACATGCACACACAGGCTGCAGGGGGCGTGGCCACCAGCACCAGGAAGCACATCATTATACAGCCTCACACCATTATACAGCCTCACATCATTATACAGCCTCACATCATTATACAGCCTCACATCATTATACAGCCTCACATCATTATACAGCCTCACATCATTATACAGCCTCACATCATTATACAGCCTCACATCATTATACAGGCTGTCAGTCATGCACTGGGGGTGTGGCTGTGCCTCCCACTCATGAATAAGGTGGACAGCTTGAATATGCTAATGCTTCATTGGATATCTCACAGGTCATTTGCATACAGCTTTAGGACCTCATTGCTTAGGTTTACAGGCATGTAGAGGGACAATGAAGGGATAGAGGCAATGCTCTCTAATGGCAGTTTATGAAAATATATTTAGTTTAGGGGGGTTATTTTGCATGATGGGTTCTCTTTTAAGAAATAGATTTGATGGTAGATTACTCCTGCCTGCCTCTGCCCTAAACTGTAATTTTACTAATCCGGAAACCTAACTTGTTAAAAACATTATTTTAGTAATAGGTAAATTAATTGCTACTGGGTCATGTACTAGCCTGGCCGGGCACTGGGAGCTAAGGCTACTCCGCTCCCTAGTAGCCACTGTAGTTAATTTACGTATTACTAAAATAACATTTTTAACAAGTTGGTTCTAGGATTATTAAATTACAGAGCTGGGACATGGGCAGTCGGGAGGAATCTACCCTCAGATCTACTTCTGATCTCATGGTAGGTTTCCTCTAACCACACTATTGGGGCACTGTTCACATTACACCCTGTGCTATCCTGCGGTGAATCGGTTTCTCTTGCAATTGCATTGGGTCCACTGTGTTGTGGCTCTGACACTACAGCATGGCCTCTGTTATAATCTGAGGTCACCCTGTGCCCCTCTGATTATTGGGGTACATTATCTGTGCATATACTGATGCAGTGAAGGCCTGACCCCTGGTAGATGACATGCAGCCTGTGCGGTACCTGGTGACATTGGAAGCAGCAAACATTTACATATGTTGTGTCCTTGGCTGCAGTGTGTGTATGTGGAAAGCTTCTGTGGTGTGGAGGACCTGGTTACCGCCTGGCTTTCTAGTTTAGTACCGTGCTTCTGTGCTCTCGCCATGTAGTGTGTGGGGTTAGTGTTTGCCTAGAAGTAGGTCAGCGTACAATGCGGTTTAGGCTTTTCATCCAGGCATGACTTCATGCTGCAGAAATGTGCAGGACAAAAGCGTGTTTACATTCCCTGTATCCATGGTGGGCTTCTGCTCATCTCTGGGAGGGGGGGCTTTCCTATACCATTTCACTGCTTCTGCTCTACCTGTCGGTTTGGGGATCTTATTGTAGGCAGGCTTCATAAACACAATCAACTTTCTGTAATACTTGTAATAAAATGTATGTTCCACTGTAGTTTTACGTAGTTACTTGCATTACATAGGAGTTTTAAGGTGAATCCAGCGGCTAGTATAGAATCTCTACTGACCCTGGGGGAGTTGTACATTACAGGAGCTGCTGAACAATGTGGCTGTCAGGTGCCTGCTGTGTATTCCCCTGGCCACGGGCTATGTACACTGCATACCAAGCTACTGTGTACTACGTGGAGCGCAGTGTGGTCATATTGCCATGTTCAGAGCCCTATGGCAATGTCTTGTTGTTTTAAAACCAATAAAAACAGAATTGCTAAAAAAAAAAAGATTAAAATAAAAATGTGAAGATCTGTGATTTTGGCTGCTGTAATTTCCTCTAGTATCCTCCATGTCTTTGAATCGCTGGTTGACCTATGTATTTTTCTGCAGTGTGACAGGAGCACATGAACCTTTTGTTTTGGGCATGGCTTTTTTTTCAACTTGTGCTTAGGAGTCTCTCTTCAAATTTTGCCATTGTCTAGTTTTCTGCAGTGCAGTTTATCAGCTGATTACAGATGTTAAGGTTGTGATAGGCGCTTGACATCGCTCCCTGTCAGGAACCTTGCTGCTCGCTGACTGGATCTGACTTGCGTTCAGGAAGGGAGCCTGCCGGGTTTAACTGGACTGTGCTCTCATAGCTCTCCGCCCTCCAAGAACCTGAGTGATATAGCTGCCACCACTGGTCATATATAGGCTGAGGAGACTCCTAGTATATAATCTGCACCAATATTAGATTACAGTCACAAATGAAGAAATAACTGTAGGTAATGTCTCTGGACATTTAATATCAAAAGGACAGTGCATACAATTTAAAAAGGGTTTTAATACAAAAAGGGTGACGCATTAAATGGACATTAAAATGCAATGGAGACTTTCATCTAAATATATTCTAAGATTCCTTGAGCAGCCCCCCTGCTTGTGATGACACCAGGAAGCCTGGCATATGGTAATTGCCTTTTATCACTAGCGGGTCTAAACCAACCTTGTATGGCTCTTTCTTGGCTGATTATCTTGCCCTGTGGGCATCCTATACACTTGGTTGTAATCCCAGCTTTTTGCTCACTATACCCCTCACACATACATACTATGCATGTTGCTTTTAGTGGTAATAGTTTAGGATTTATATAATTGCTCCGTGCTGTGGTGAAGCCACCTCTTCGCTGTTGCCATAGTTACTGTAGAAGCCTACCTGTACTTATTAGGGAAATTGGTGAAGCTGAAATATGGATTATGCCACATTTTCCTTTGACCTTTAGTGAGTAGGCCATAACCTATAACTGGTGAGAGGATTTAGAGGTGCTGACATGTTCTCTTTAACTTGCATATATTAAAAGGTAAAACTCCTAAGACTCATCTGATAAACAGAAAATCCAGGAGCACAAAGCCAAAAACAGAGGTACATGTGCCCCAGAGTGTTTGGGGTTTGCACATAGACTCCACAGTACAGCTTGTATCCTGCTGATGATGTGTGGGGATGTAGCGGTACAGCGGTAGAGGTGCACTGTGTAGCCTTCATCACCCACTGACAAATTAAAATAGAAGCAAAAACCTTTTTATGGGACGTAATAGAAGACAGTACATAAATTATTCAAACACCTTCTCTTTTCACATTTCTATGTAAATTGTTTTTAACACTTTTTTTTTTCCTGTTTTTAGGGGAAAATTTGCTGTGGTTCGAAAATGTATTGAAAAAGAAACCGAGAAAGAATTTGCTGCAAAAATCATGAGAAAACGAAGAAAGGGACAGGACTGCCGTATGGAAATCCTGCATGAGATTGCAGTCTTGGAGCTGGCGAAGGACAACCCTTGGGTCATCAAGCTGCACGAGGTGTACGAGACGGCGACGGAAATGATCCTGGTCTTAGAATAGTAAGTAAAGGACTGTGCCTACAATTGTCCAATACCGTACAGTCTCTGCCTTTGCAGCCCATACTAAAGGGGTTAAACATTAACTTTCTGACGTGATGTCTTGACGTGAGCGATAATATAATGCAAACAGAGCAGGTGTTGTCCCCTATAACCTCAGCACGTCCCTGCTATATATAGGTGGGAAGGAATGACTTTCTTCCTGAATTATATAACTTTTTACATGTTTTGTCCTGTGTATGATCTTGTGTTTGCAGACAGTAGTGATACTATTACTGGGTTCCATGTTGGAAGATTAAATGTTTGCACTTCAGTGATGTGATGTATAAGTAACATATGTAGCCTTTTACTTGCATTGTAATGGTTTCACATCTCTGAGTAACTTGTATCTTATGACTCGTGTAATTATTATAATCGTCACATAATTCAGGTTTGTGTATGGAGGGGTCTTCTGGGACTCTCGTGTTATTTGTAGACCTACAAGTTTCCTTTTTTTGCTATATGTTCATCATGGCTTTTACCTCTCACAAGACCAATTGGCCTTCCCCACATTATTCTATATACACAATCCCTGGAGGGTCAGCAGCGCCTCAATAACTAACAATTGTTTGCTGGTTAAGATGTGGAAAGTTTCTCTGTTAGTAGCAGCGAGCAGAATTATGCATGCAGCTCTTGATGAAAGTGCGAAAGATGTAACTAAGTGCAGGATACCTAACAGATATGTAAGCCTTGTATAAGCTTTTACAGGTTGCTTTAGTTAATGAAAGGATATTATGGATGGAGAGAAGCTGAGCTCTGTGGTATATTTTCTAGAATGTGAAAGAGTTGATTCGTCAGGTATACCCCACTGCCCCATAGGATGATTGACAACCCCCCTCAGTGTACACACCGGTACCGGAGAAGGCCACCAGCCATCCTGTGTATGGCCACTCCAAGCAGGATGCTCCGACTCCCCCAGTTATTTGTTAGTAATGGGTTTGGCGGTCATATATTTAGAAGAAGTCTGTGTTAGTCTTATTTGCTGTAGCTGGCAATTGGCTTTTGTCCCCTATGTGCAAGCATTAGAAGAAAGGCTGCATTGTGGCATTATTTGTGCCCTGGCATCATGCCCAGCACTCACGCTCCAAACACAAACAGTTTGTAAAACAAAAATCTGCTCCGGCCTGGCCCTCTGTACTTCTCACACCATCCCATAGTTGTGTGTCTTCTCTGCTAGCCTGCACGTCCTCGCTCACCCTAAATCTTGGGGCACCCCATGGCTCCTGAGAATGCAGGGCATGGCTCCTTCCCATTAAATGTCTTGTAGTGTCAGGATATAAAGGTCAGACTTCTATAGGTTTGTAGCATACAGTACGGTTACCTTTTGCCCTTCTGGTGCTTGTGGTGTGTTCACATGCTTTGTTTCCCATGCTAAACATAGACTGCAGTGAAGAATATATTGTATTTTATCAAATAAGAGGAAGTGTATCTCATTTCCCACCATACAACAATGTTCACCGGCTAAGTGTCACCTCGCACTACTTAATGACTACACGGAGCCCCTGGTACCGCTGAGTCGTATATGTATTCTGTATGCTGAGGTATCCATGTGGAACAGCATGTGTCTGTCGGATGACGCTGTAATCTGCTCTTCACTGTAGGGTATTAGGGTAATATGTGCGGCCGGGTGCACGTGACTGGCTTCCTTATCACTTGGCTCCTTCGGTCTTCCCTCTGGGGAACATGGAGGTTTCCCATGTCTGTGGATAATGTATTGGACAGTGTTAATTGAGAAGTTATCATTTCCTTTGTTCATCAATTATTCATGGGTTTTGAGATGTCTGTTGTTTTATGAATATGCTTTTACATCTAGAAGCAAAGAATCTGTCCTCGTGATGAAAACCTATACTACAGCCATTGTCGTCTTGACCACAAGTCCCACCAAAAAAATGTTTTTCTAGGAAGATGTATAACACAATAATATTTGGGATAAATAAAAACTTTATCATCTTTGGAGAGTAGGGGCAAAGTGACCAGGACTTCTGTCATTCCGCAGGTCAAGGCTTTGGGTCTCCTGTGTGGGGGCCGTTCAAAGTAACAATGTAATAACCTGATTAATGTGGTTTGTGCTTTCTATAATAATAGATCTGCGAAAAATGCACCAAACTTAGAGTGGGTTTATGGGCATTTCTATTCCTAGCAATGAATAGGGCATTTTTCACAAATGTGTCCTGCAAACCATTGACTAGTTCCGTCAATGGCCTCGACATACACCGAACATAAGAGAACTCCAGTTGACTTGACTCTCAATTGAGTTTTCTTTTCTTTAGTGATGATGTGTGGATTTTCCCGCTAACCTTTTTAGGGACCATCTTTACAAAAGGCATTATTCCGTACAACAATGGGTTCTCGCCTTGGTTAAGAAACTGTAGACTGTTTTCTAAAGATAACGCGCTCTTGACTTCTCTGCAATGTCACGCTTACTGGTGGTATATAGACATTTCTTTTCAGGTACTGGTATTTTTTTCTCCTCTCTTGACTAGTAACATCTTGTGTCTTAAGTGTAGGGTTTTGTGGAGGTGTTGGGTAAGAAGCCTCATTGAGTAAGTCTTTTATATTGGGTTGGCTACACCTTGTCCTTTTGTTTTGAGTAAGATCCAATAAGTTTACTGCTTCCTGTTGTCTTTGCTGTACCTTGGCGTGTGCAAACTTTGAGAAGACTGTTATTTTAGTGTTTCCCCAGAGAAGAAGGAACTTTTGAGGCATTTTAGATTCTAATATCTGTTTTTATTTGACACAACACCTGGGAATCTAACCCTTTGGTTACAACTTGCCACACCTTGCCATATGCTTTTTCACGGTCCATTGGTTACAGCCCATAAGTCATTGACCTTTGAAGTCTGCTCGTATGTGAATAGCATTAGAAGAGTGCCCATGTTACAGACACAGCCCGGCACACATAAGCCACCTGCACTGACTTTTGGGGCTTGGTTAGTCCGCTCTTTCATGTGGCTGTAGAAACTACTGCTGTGTATGAGCCCATGTAAATACATGGTACCCTGTTTGGCTATTGCAATGTCAGAACACACGGTCCAAAATAATGTGTGGCCTTATTGAGTCAAATTTGTTTATGGTCAGTACCTGTTACACCATCCTCTTGATCATTGGACACGCAACGTGGTGTAATGCTGCAAATAAGTGGTTGGGGGGAAGTGGTTTTGGGGGGGGGGGCGGGTAAGGGCTTCTTTATCCTTTGGCCTGCTAAAGTAACCTCTTGGCATGGCCTTAAGTCTATTTGTCAACCATTATAGTCACAAGATGCCTGTTATATCTATATTACCATAGACCACAGGAGTCTGATGAGGTAACGCGTATACACGTGGGTATATCGGCTACATGCATATATACTAGGGAGTGTCATAAAAGCGATTCGGAAGGGTGCTAGTACGTGGTAGCGATTGCTTCCCCATGTATAAAGTGGTAGTCAAAGAAGAAATGGCTATTACAAGGCAGTGTGACATATAATACCATACACAACCTGTGGAAAGAGGAGCGGGTTCCCAGGGGGCAGCATTTCCTGTCCTGTGTGGGAAACATTCCAGGGATGTCTAGAGAAAGGAGGGAGAAGACTGGGTAGGCATTGAGCGGCCCCTCTGTCTTATTGGTTGGAGACTACAAGTCCACCTTGAAGGGTAACTATAGTACAGTAAGATAAGCTGCCCGGTTACTACATGAGGTGGTGTATGCCTTTAGCATTGTAATTCAGTAAGCGTGGACATTTCATCTTCACTATCCCCTGGGAAAAGCAGCCAGCTGATGATGTAAGCGGTTACACAAGCTGCTCTCATTGTGTGACATTGCTGTAGGCAAGCTCCTCTATTGTGCTACCTCCAAGAGGGTTACACAGCGCTGAACCCCTCCCGGTACACCGGACAGCAAGTTACCCTTCATTACATAACAACCTCCAGACAATGGCTGACTGGTCCTCATTATTGTTATTATACACTTCATGTAATTGTCTGCTTCCTACAGATGGAGGGGGAGGGCTGTGTAGTACAGGCCATAAAGCCCGGGATGTGGAACATAAATGTCCATTCTATATTCTAGATGCTGTATGAATAGCCTCTGATAAGTTGCATGTCTGGACATCCACCACATCTGGGGACAACAGACTTCATTTTCCCTGAGAGGACACTCTGCTGTGCTGCATGTTACTGCTTATCTCTCTGACATGGAGGCTACCCACCCGATGAGCAGCTGTGCATTACAGTGGTGGCTGTACACCCTAGGCCAGTGCTAGCAGACCTGTGGCACTTGTAGCCCTCTGTATGTGCCCCCGGCCATTGCCCAGCAGAGAGTTCACCAGACAGGCCTCTTCCTGCAGGACCTGCCCTGCTCATTGCTATTTTATAGTGACCCCTCCATGACTGCAGGAGGTGTGAACAGGGCCCAATTATCATACAGGGGCTTCACTTATCATGTAAATTTCCCCTCCAATCTAATGAAAGCTATAGCAGGGAGTGAAACGTTTCCAGTGACTTACAGCTCCACTTTGCAATAAGTGGGTTTAGGAATGGCTGACACTGCACTTGGGTATCTAGCTGAGGGATGTATATTTATAGCAGATGGGGGTACATGGTATAGGACCACAATGGCCTGTGCTGCTGCCTGTGACCATAGGGACTGTGTGTCAGACTGGACATTCAGGTCTTTGATGTGACCGTCCTCTCTGTTCCTTAGTGCTGCCGGCGGTGAAATCTTCAACCAGTGCATAGCAGAAAGGGAAGAGGCCTTCAAAGAGAAGGATGTCCAGAGGCTCATGAGACAGATCTTAAGAGGAATTTCCTTTCTCCACAGACACAATGTGGTCCATCTTGACCTGAAGGTAAGCACATATCAATGGTGGCTTTTATAGCTATGGAGGCAGGTTTACACTTCTGTCATTGTCACACTGTACATGGATGCCAGGGGGAGGCTCCTATGTGACATACACACTGCTTTGTTTCACACAATGAAGAGGATTGTCTGACACAAAAATCTACCTGATCCAGTTATATATAGATATGTTGTGCAACATTTTCTTTTTCCCTGTAAATCATTTCAGTTTCATGTTCTGAGGAAAGTGATAACCCAAATAATATTGCTATTTGCAATATATCAGATTTATCAGCCACTCTGTGGAGCGTACACCATTTATAACGCTGCTATCTGGACACGCACACTTATCAGCAAAGTCAATAGACATAAATCATATACACGGCAGTAAAATGTGGATTGGCAAACAGACCCTACGTGCTTAAAGAGAGGGAAATAGAGCTTCAATAATTGATCCGGTGGCTGCAGAGCTTGTTCTAGCGAGACGGCAACTGCTGATCAGACAAATCCCTTTCCAATTGTATGACCGGCCGCTGTGAAGAATCAGCACTAAATGCATTAATACTCTTCTGGCCACATGGCTACCCCAGGACCATTAGGAAACTGATCATTCTGGGCTGTTACAATAATGCGTCCAGCCTACAGCTCATACCTTGGAGAGGTGTTACATAGAAATGAGTCCTATGGACTTGGTGTCAGAACATCCTCAATCTCCCACAATGTGACTGACTTGGCAGAAAACTGTTATTTTATAGATCATATCAGAAAGCTTAGTCACGTATAAAGTGTCTTCACTAGTCGTGTGAAGCGGCTGCCGGGACGGTGCTGTAATTGCCGGGGTGCAGTCTTTTGTGATGGAGAAGGCTCGGCTTACCAGTGACTCATGTGTTTGTTTGGAACACAATATACTGAGAAAACATGGCTGGCTCAGTGTGCCATCATTATTCATCCCAAAATTGTTCTCCATAGTAGATAACTCAGTAGCAATGGCTGCTCATTTCCACTGAATAAATGTGGTTTGGTATTATTGACTTGGTAAGGAATTAGGAAAGGATGTGTCTGTTTCTTAACACATCTGTTACAAGTCCACCATAGCCCACATCGAAAGCGTACATTCTACCAAATCATCCAAGGCCCAATTCACACCTTTGTACATACCTCCATTATATTCCCTCACTATAAAAAAGTAACTGAAATCTAATGGTTCCAGTAAATTGTCCATTGATTTGAATGGAATTCTTTAATGGCTTCCATAGTTGTGGACCGAAGCTACAGTACTATTTTCTCCGTCGCTGGAAGTCAAAGAGAAGAATGTGCAAACAGACACTAACAGAAGCCACGCAAGTCTATGGACATTTGAATGGATCTGTTTGACTTCCGTTGTTTTAGGGACTAGATAATGGAGGTCTGAATACAAAACTAACCTTGGTGGCGCCTGGGGGTAGACGAGTGTATATGCAATGTGTATGTTACTGCTCAGTCATTTGACTGTCTTTTCCTCTCTTTTTAAATAGCCACAAAACATTTTACTGACCAGTGATCGGCCACTCGGTAACATAAAGATTGTGGATTTTGGTCTCTCCAGAATAGTCAACAACAATGAAGAACTAAGAGAGATCATGGGGACCCCAGAATATGTTGGTAAGAGTCTTTCATGTACGTTGTCTTCAGTTGGATTTAGTTGGCAGTGGAGTGACTGTATCCTTCCTTCTTTTAGCCCCTGAAATCTTGAGTTATGAGCCGATTAGTACAGCAACAGATATGTGGTAGGTTCTCTTCTGACTATATCTATTTATGGTGTATTGACCTGTCCTCTCCGCTGTGTTATGACCTCTTGGTTTATCTCCCCCCACAGGAGCATTGGTGTGTTGGCCTATGTAATGCTCACCGGTACATCCCCCTTCCTGGGAGATGACAAGCAACACACTTTTCTGAACATTTCCCAGCTCAACATCAGTTTCACAGAAGACTTTGAAGGAGTCTCAGAACCTGCAGTTGACTTCATGAAGAACCTTCTAGTGAGGGAACCTGAGTAAGTGGTGGCCTATTAGTTTATCTTGTGTTTCCTGGCTGCGCCCTCAGATCCTGCCTGAACTGATGACTGTACACTTTTACTTACTATGCGTGCCTGGTACTTGTACTTGTTTATCCGGGTGGTGTTCCTTATAAGCATGACCTCCTCATTGTCTCTATTGGACTAGACATCCTGGTTATCTGATCATAGGAAACGTGATGTTTGTATGCATTATTTATTGTAAGTGTTTACTATGGGATGGAGAGCCACTATTTGCTTCTACCACACTGTTTCCTGCTCGCTATTAGTGAGATGCTCTTTTCTCATAGTAGGTCAAAATTTGTTTTGCTACTCTCAACCACTGTGGAAGCTACATTTGGGAAAAACCCCAGGGGTAGGCCCCATATGCCTCCATGCAGTCCTGGCTCTAAGGCTGTAAATGTGAATCATGGCTGAAGGGAGGGTGCTGAGCATCGATTCCTGGGCTGTCCCAGGGCACTACTATCGGGCTGCAGGAGAATCGGGCCCAACCCCGTTGCACTTATGGATATAAAAAGGTGATCTTCATTGACTTGTGGCAGAAAATATTTTCCCACCCCAGAGTCCAGAGAATACTTTGTTAATCTAAAGTTAATCAGATGAGAACCGAACCCAAAAATGTGACTTGAAATTCACAGATCCTCATCTCTTGTTTCATAAAGAAAAAGCAACAAACACTCTCCAGCCTTAATGTGCCAAAGCAAGAATTGATTCCAAAATATGAAATGATTTCTACTTCTCCCTACTGTTGAATCCTTTCATGGATTCTCACAAATCTGCAATAAAAGCCCAAGATTTACTGATCGTGTCCAAAAGTAAGATGTAGACTAAACAGTATTAAATGATAGCAGATAGATCAGTGTGCAACTCAGAAAACGAAAAATCTGGCTCCTTTTTAAGAGTTTCTAGTCTTTTTTTCTTTTTTAATTCTAAGTTATTCTAGTAGTTGATTAAATATGATTTCTACTTTGCTTAAATACCACTACTCCTGTATTTCAGAGGGCGTGCAACAGCAGAGGATTGTCTCCAGCACCCCTGGCTGGCCGAAGGTGACCTCCCTGATCCTTACTCTAGTGCTATGTGTACAGTGCAAGACGACAAGCAAATCCTGCCTGAAGAAGAGGAGGAGCAGAAAGCGGAGAACTCCCCAGAAGCCTCTCCTGCCCAGCCGGACACAGAAGGACAGACTGTGACAGAGGAGCTGATATTAATGGCTTCTTACACATTGGGACAATGCAGACAGACTGAGCTGGAGAAACAAAGTGAAGCCATCACAAAGCGATTTAAGTTTGAGGAGCCGATGCTGCAAGAGATCCCAGGAGATTTTATCTACTGAGCTCAGGCGTTTGGAAAAGTGTGACTTTTACAGCTTGGACTTGGTTTTTCTTGCTGAAGTCATGGAGCTTCTCGGGGAGCTAGAAGTCGGTCAGCCTTCCCGTAATGGCAGTTGGTCATGATTGGCGATAAGAACCCGATTCACGCGTGCCATGTTACACCTCCAAGTCAACCGCCTCCGTCTGCTTGGTTAGAGATATATTTTTTTATTTTATTTATTTTTATAGGTATTTTTCCTTTTTTTTTTTTTTTTTTTTTTTTTTGCTTGTGCACCGTAATCTATCCCACTCTGATTTGTTGGACTGGCAACAGAGTAAGATCTATCAGTATCACTAGACGGGAAAGCGATGATTTTTTCAGTAGCATTGCTGAAATCTGGATGAAAGGAAGAAGAATATATTATTCAGCCAAGCGGTCAGTTATGGTAGAGGTGGCCGTGGTGTAGACAGTAGTAATGGCAATCTATCACATGAACATATACAAGGCCTGTGTGAGCTCCGTGGTCCTCGGGGTCTACTCATATATTCATGTGTATGTACCTCAAACCATTACAAAAAGGCTGCGTCCACCATATACAGCAACCTGTTTATTTTGTGCCAGTCCCTTCCTCCAAAAAAATATTCCACACCAATCTTGTAAATAGAAATGAAAATATACAGGAGAATGAAAAAAAATAGATTAATGCAATTATTCAGAGTAGCCTCCATGCCATCATAGAAGGTGCCAAAATGTGCTGTAGCAGCACAAAGCTGTGGACCAGGTATTACCAGAACTCCACCGTGGTCAATCCTGTACCTGCTAGTTTGGTTTGCAATTGTGACTGAATGGCCAGCATAATGCCCCAATACTTGCAACTGCAGAATTTAGGGCTTGGTTGGGCATTGTTGGACTCTATTGCATGCCTCCCAGTGTGAAGAGAACCTGTGCTCCGTACATGGACCTTCTCATTTGGTACATAAAATCTAATCAACAACCTGGAGCTAGTGCAGCTTTGAGCAGCTGAGTGAATGAGGACACTACTTTGCACTATATTGATGTAGTTTTATATACACATTGGATATTTTGTACTATTGGAGAACATCATCACCATTACAGCTTTGTGCCTCAAATACATAGAAGCAATTTTCAGGATGTTTTAAGTGCCTCTGACCACCTCCTTGTCCTATGGCCTGATATTCCTTAGAGTTTGATCTTTAGGCAGGGTCTACCCAGGGTCGTGTGACACAATGAATAGCCGAGGTTATATCATCTTAAATATTGGATACAGATCGGATGCGTCTTCCTCCTGTGAAATCGCCAAATCTTTTCCTAGATGAGCTGCATTAGGCTTTATCTATTTAGCTGTAATTCTACAATTTGTTAAGCTGCATAGTTAGGATATATTATCAAAACAGTTACACAACTAACTATCCCAACTTACTAGTTATAGTAACATCTGTATATAGGAGAGGTTGAAGTGAATGGCGCACTTATAACAAAGTTCTTCAGTCCTTTCTATAGTTGTAGTTACTAAATACATTGTTTGCACGTAACATATGACTGAGGTGATGGTAGCGATTCACAAGGCTGGTGGTCGTAGACTGTGACTACAGCCATGTTGTAGGCTAAAGAATGACCTGCCCCATAGTATTCAAAAAGAGCTGCTCTGGTCCTCCCATGAGTCTCCTACGACTTCTCCTTCCCATGTCTCACACTGCAGCAGTTCTTCCTCGTCTCCTCACGGTTAGTGAAGGTGAGGGCGCTCTACATAAACACCAGGATTTCCAAGCTTCCTTTTTATCTCTGTGGAAATGTAAGCTAGTAACACAGGACCAAGTCATGGTTCCCCCCTGCTCATTATAGGGGAGGGCTAGCCACGTCGTCTGACCCATCACTTGTACAGGGATCACAAGGCCAAGAGTGCATTCATCTGGCTGCTCAAAGCTCCGTCACGTGTCCATTTTTATGTGTCCGTTGTGCCTTTTTGTACAGTCCTTTTAATAAACCAGAGCTTGTTTTGTATAGTTCTATTAAAGTTTGTAAGTTATAAACAGCCTGTTAATAAATACTGTGTTATCTTTATTACTGGAAAATAAGATGTGTTTCTACTGATGGATTTTTCAGGCTGGAAAAGCCAATCCATGAATTTGAAGCTGTTTATAATAAAGAGATCTTCCACTCTGTGGACGTTCAATAACCCGTGTGTTGTCAGTCATGTGACTAGGAATTTCAGGTTTCTACAGTCCATCAACATTATCGTTCTATATACTGTACATGGGATGCAACTTCTCCTGTCATCCGAGAATGTACATGTAGTGTATCTGTAGAGTCTATGGACACATAGAGAGATTATATATATATATATAATTCTCACGCTCTAAGTCTGTCATACAAGGTCAATCCCAAAGCTAATCATCTTCTGAACCTTTAGTGGACCTAGTGTACATTATATTAAAGGTAATGTGTCACCAATTTTCATAGTGACCTGTATCACGGTTATCTAATCATTTTTTTTTTTTATTTTCAGATTGTTGTTTTTTTTTTTTTTTAAATTCTATTTTCTAGAATTGTTAGTAACACCATTGGGTGATCTACTAATAGAGCAGTTTCATGGCTAAAACTTAATTGAGGTCTATTGCCATGATTTGTGCAGATACGTGAATGAGCCATGACATTTATCAGTAATTATGGTGTTTTCTATAGAAAACTGTCATCCAGAGGTTGATGTGGATATGAAGCATTAATTTACATGCTTTTATCTTGGGATCTACAACAGCTAGAACCATGGTTTTGGTATCTGATAAGACTCTTTTCTACTTCAAACAGATTCAGGTTTGTGGTACTTTGATTCGCGGGACCAGCGATATAACGAACCATCATTACTGAACCAGAGACCTGATACAATTAGAAAGATGAGATTCTCTTCTGTAATATGATGTCATGGTTCTAAATACTTTAATACCCAATACATATGCATCTGAAATCATGCAGCCCTGCATCATGTTTGTTGTTCTGCGATTTACAGAACCGGAGATACAGAAGTTAAAAAAAAAAAAAAAAGGGGGGGGGGGAATAAGAATCTTTGTCTGCAACTTGCATTTTCATTGGTGTCTGGTTTGTGGATCAGAGCAGGAAGCCTGATGATGTTTAAAAATTACAACTCTCTTCTTTAATCTGAAAGGGGCTATACAACACAAGATCTAAACATCTACATTAATGACCCCCTCCAGCCTCTGAGCCTGGCTGCATCTCATTTTAGGCCGGTGGCACACGTAGCATTTTGAACCTGTTTTTGGGCCGTTTTTAAGCAGTCACATGGCATGCGATTTTTGAAAATGCATCTGTTTTTGACCGGTTTCACCAATTATCTTAATTAAAACGGGTCAAAAATGGATGCATTTTCCAAAAACGGACTGCTTAAAAACAGCCCCAAAACGCCACGTGTGCCACCGGCCTTAGGTCTCATGCACACATCAGCAGCTGCCACAAGCCGGTTGGAGGAGGGGGTGAGTGTCCATAGGAAAGTTGAGTGCCAGCTCAGACACGGTGCTGTGAGACAAATGTGCTCACCACATTGTGCCCACATGCAATGTCTAAGGCAGCCGGGAGCTGCCATCCTGTGGACCGGAGGCAAATATGATTCTACTATGCTCATTTTCTCATGACTTTAGAGGAGATTTTGCAACATCCCCCACCGGGGCCTAGCCTTTCTTCAGTGGTTGTAGACAGCTGGGGCACGCTGTGGTCACAGTGCTTGGTATTGAGACCGGAGGACAGGCCTACAGCCTGGGAGGTCTCCAGCAGGTGGTGTGTGTGTGCAAGAAATATGGAGGGAGAGGCTGATGCAATGGTTCCTCCCTGGGGCCAACCCTGAGGCGTATATGGGTGTCCCTGGATGGTGAACAGCCTGATCCAGGGACTAAACGGAGGCATGTTGTGTAAATCAACTTCCAGTTCTTTATTCAACTTCAAACAGCAGGCAACGGCCAAACAGTAGCAGTAGATTAAGCAGGCTGGAAGGTAGATGGAGATGGCTGGTCTGCAGGAAGGTTTACTCACAGCCCGGTGGTAGCTGGGGGTGGGGGGATGGGAGGGGGCAGGATATTAGGTAATTTACCAATACACATCTATTAATAGTTCTGCACTGCTTTCTTGATATGTGAAGTGACATTCAGACATTCATGTCCATAAAATGGCTGCAGATGGAGGGTCATGTGATCTGTGATTTTTAAATTATTTTTGTTAAACCTTTTTCATAATCTTCCCCATTTCTTTTCTTACTGTTTATTCTTTAATTTCTTGACACTGGTAAAAATATGACACAATTTCAGAGAATTTAATAAAATAAAAAATAAAAAAAATTAGCTCCAACTTAATAAGAAACACGACTACTTGTCTTCTCCCTCAGTAGTGGAGTCGTCAGAGTGGTAAATCGAGACGTCTTCACCGTTATTCAGTTTTAAAAGGACATCTTGTAGGTTCCACCTGAGGGGAGGTAAATATTGAAAATGAATGGTTGAAAAAACAAGGTAATAGTAGTGACAATGAACACTAGAAATACCCACCTCCGGCTGAACTGGTCTTTGACGGCTGTGCTATAGAGATGCCCGCCCATTGTGCTTCCTGACACTGGTATCTTGATCTGGAAGCACATGAAGCATAGATGTACAAACCAAAAAATTCTCAAATTCTTAATGTATGTCATCAGCTAATACTATAAGGAAGTCTGGAGATGAGTACATGTGCCTAAGGCGACTCATCATCGCACATTACAACATCACAGGAATGTCCTAAAGTAACCAGCTACAGTCCTACATCTTCAGAACATTCCAACACTTGGCCTGAGCTATGCAATGGTCTGAATGCTTTCACCCTACACTGGCATGTGGGTGACTGGTCGCACACATTACACCGCACTGGCTATTCCAAAACCAATTATTTTAATTGATGTATGCTTCAATGCAAAGTGGACAATTAGCTTTTGACAGCTGGTTATATCCTTGCAATGTGCCAGGCTGATATTCACTATACCTTACAATGGATACGTCCAGTCAAGTCCAAGAGGGATTTAAGATTGACACTACTGTACATTGCACTGGATAGGCCACATTTCAGCCACATGCAAAGCATAAAACCTGACCTATAGTAAGACCAGAGCAGTTTTTTTTTTAACTGTGCAAAGTGGGGGGGGGGGGGCAGTGGTACAACCAGAACTATTGCCTTTCAAATAAAAAAAAAAACAAAACACTTTTTTAATAGAAAATAAAAAAAGATCAACAAAATGTTGCTCATGCAGTCAGCGTGGATACTATATAGAACCTACCTGGGCTGTTGTCTTGTCAACGCGGTTGTATCTGTCCGTCAGTCGGAGATTGTGGACCTTAAGTGGTGGTGCTCCTAACATCTCTAAAACATTAGATTGGGACTCAAGTTTTTCCAGTGCATCCAAGTAATATTCTTTCTGAGCAAATGACTCTAAAATGATGAGATATAGTATTAAATATTACAAACAATAATGGATCTTAAAGTAAACCTGTAAGGACAATTTGGGACACTAAACCACCCACATGTTATGGAGGGAGGAGGGAGAGATCAGAGGGAGGGCGAGACATGTCCTGTTGATTCCAACAACCTGTCAAAAGACATCACTGAGGGGTTCATTAGCATAATTTTAAAAGTTGATTTTAAAAGGAAGCACATGGATAACACATAAGAAGTGACTGGATCTATGAACAGTCTGGAAATGTGGGAGAAGAAAACAGCGGCGCTTCTATGGTGTAATACCCTTTGACAATAGTATGATAGTAAATAGAAATATAACCGTTCACCTGGCGGAGTTGTGCTGGCAGGAACAACTCTGTGATGCAAGTGTGATATGGTAACGGCGTTCCTGTGCTGCCACGCTCTCAAGATACGATCCTTTCTCCGGGGTGACAGGTATCTATCTTGTAGGCAAGTATCCACTGGATGTGTGTAGCAATGTTGAGCGTTTGGATAGCGCTGGGACGACCCAATGTAGTAATTTTTCTTGATATTTTAAAATTATTTATTTACTACTGTGTTGTTAATTTTATAAGTCTATAAAAATAACAATAAAGGTTCCGAACAACACGGAAGAAGTGCTCGGCCCGAGCGTGAAATGTGTTGTTCGGAACCTTTATTGTTATTTTTATAGACTTTTTTATTTACTACTGTTGTTAATTTTATAATATTAAAATATCGTGAAAAATTACTACATTGGGTCGTCCCAGCGCCATCCAAGGGCTCAACATTGCTACACACATCCAGTGGATCTATGAACAAGTGTCCCTGGTTTATCATGCTTGATTATGGTGGTAACCTCAAAGAAATCAGAGATATGTTCAAAAATTCTTGTGCAACGATTTGATAGTTGCCATGCAGGGGGAGATAACACTTAAAAGGTTTGTCCACTTTTTCGGGATAAAAACCGGTCCCTGGTCATGTTATGTCACACAGGTGCACAAGCCGTTATAACCATCACAGAAATTGATCAGAACTGCAATATATAACGAGCACCTGTGTGACATAATGTGGTTTTCATCCACTGGAAATAAACAAAGAAGCTTCCCGTTGAAGGACAGCAAGCAGAGATATAGAAAACTGTGAGGAATTGATACCGAAAGTATATTGAAAGATTATGTAACTTTTCATTACACAACAACAGGTCCTTTCTTAAAAGAGCAGCTACATACTGGATGAACATCCATAGCTAGTGTGGTATGCTCCGTAAATAAATGTAGTAATATGTCAGACAGTTTGCGTGTTTACAAGGGGTCGCTATGTACAGGATGAAATCTCTGTGACAATAACACAATATGTGACAAACATGCAAGAATAGGAGACACCTGATGGGGTAAATAATATAAACTGAGGTGCAGCCTAATAACAATCTGTACATAAATCAGTCTGTTATATATTATCACGGATCATTCAGCAGCTTCCCGGAAGGAAACAAGGTTTGGAACTTTGAATTGCTCAATGTGTCTTTCCATAAGCAGACAATGTAAAAATGTGGAGTATGTGAGAAAGGAAGGGAACCATATACCATAAGCTGTGCATTCCACTTACTCTGAATCAAATAATACATCATGGCACATCCTCCTCCTGACACTACACCAAAATACAGGGCCAACTGCTGGAGGTTCTTCAGAGGCACCGGCATCCTTCCTGTAGAAACAAGCACATACATTCAGTCTCCTTTTATCTCACAGTGTCCGGGGTGTAAACTCTGTGCACCTAACATTTTGGTATTTTCAGTCACCGTGCTGGGCCAGATAATTGACACGGTTTGTTCAGTCCGTTGTGTTTTAGCGACAGAGACCTTTCCACATTGTTTCCATCTGTAACTTGTGATTATAAGACCCCAAACAAAGAGACTACATTGGATGGGTGTCCGCACTGTAACCATCTCTAGATTTCATTTCCCGTTATTACACTCTGTTGTCTTTTATTCTCTTCTATTGACATTGCCCTGAGGACATGCATGAGCATCTTTGTAGGATTTTCTCTCTTGCTCAAGTTGGTTTCGAAAATCTTTAAGCCACTTGATGGGATTAGCAAAATCTACACTAATTTACACGTCTTCACCGGTAATTGCACTAAAAGATAAAGCGTTGACCTTTCCAGAACTCTTTGGCTTTGTAGTCTCAATAGAGAAGCCGCCATAAGACATCAGGAATAATCTCGGACAGTAAGGAATGTAAACAGAAAAAAGAAATCCAGACAAAGACAGAATTCTATTTCCTACTGCAATACATTTCTTTAGCGATTTGCAACCTTAGTTTGATTTCTACTGCAATCTACGATTTCCTTGCCTGGAATGGCAGTCCTTCAATGAGACAAAAAGGATGTACTTATTTGTATCAGCAAACGCGCTAAACCTAGATACAGTACAGGTGGTCCCCTACTTAAGAACACCCGACTTACAGATGACTCCTAGTTACAAACGGACCTCTGGATGTTGGTAATTTACTGTACTTTTGCCCTAGGCTACAATAAACAGATGTAATAGTTATCACAGGTGTCTGTTATTGAGCTTTGTTGTTACTTCTGGTTCTTATGACAACCCAACATTTTTAAAATCCAGTTGTCACAGACACCAAAAAAATTCTGGCTAGGGTTACAATTATAAAATATACAGTTCCGACTTACATACAAATTCAACTTAAGAACAAACCTACAAAACCTATCTTGTACGTAACCCGGGGACTGGCTGTATAGTAAAGGTCTGTATTGTTGCTCTGTTCCCAATACCCAATGTACAGTTAAAGATGGAGGTTGATAGGTATAAGGAAGAAGGCAGAGGCCCTACTTATTTTCCGCTATGGGCAAATTAGATTTTTGATGGTGGACCTGCTCAAAGGAAAGATGTTTTTGCAAACCAGGACAGAAGGGTCTGAAAGAGTGTTTCCCCTCCCCACCCTCCCTATTACTCTTGGGCCAATTTCCATGTGATTTCCTACAAAGTAGTTCTCCAGGAGGGGGAAGTTCTGCAGAGATGGTCACAGTTTACCCATTCTTAGGTTTAGGCAGTATATCCAAGTATCCCATTTTGGCCAAATTAATTGTCTATAGTATGTACACCCTTACTTACAGCTGAAATGCATTATAATATTTTCTTATCATACAGAAAACTGGCCACTAACAGTAATGAAAAAAAGGCACAAAACAAAATTGTAATAAATATTACAAGATTATAACTTGATGGACAAGTGTCTTTTTCAACCATATAAACTATGTAACTATAAGATATTACAGGAAATCTGCCATCAAAATCAAGCATAAAAACCGGGAACACATTCATAGATCCAGACACTGTGACTGTGGTAATCTTCTTATATTTGTTATCCATGGCCTCCTTCCTTCCAAAATCAACTATAATAATACAATTATGCTAATGAGCCAGAAGGGCTCTGGGGGCATTCACATAGGTCCCTTTATGCTCTGGCTTCATAGGCTGTTACACTCCCTCCTCCCCTTGATCCTTCAGTACTCCCCCTTCCACTGCCTGCTGACATCTCACACAGGGGTAGGTGGGAAGTTCTGTTGCACAATGTAACAACCAGTAAAGCTACAACCGTCAGGCTCTCGGGCAATGCTCAATGGCATTCAACACATTTATCAGTAGGTGGGTAAGAAAATCAACAAAGTCCAAGTAAAATATAATGAAATAGACCACAGTTGGGCCGCATTCACCAGCCATGTACCCGCCCTGACCAGATCCTGGATTTGTGTGGCCAGATCACGGTTACAATTATGGGCATGTGAATGGGGCCTTAAAATGAACCTTTTACGTAATATTACATCTGACTCAATGTTCATATCCCATAGTTTCATTAGGTCTAAACCTACAGCTAAACAATTATTTGTGATGCCAGCCACAAGGTATCACAAGACATCTAGACTGTTAAAGACACAACCTTCCTTTTGTCGTAGCAGCTCTGAAATAATAATCTCAATTGCTGGTGGTTTGCTGGAAATTGTGATTATCTCCTTTCCACCAAGGGGAAATGGAGGAGCAGGACAGTGGCTTAGTGGTTAGTATTACAGCCTTGCAGCACTGGGGACTTGGGTTCAAGCAAAGAGTTTGTATGTTTTCTCTGTGTTTGCGTGGGTTTCCTCCGCTTAGATTGTGAGCCCAATTGGGACAGGGACTGCTTTGGCAAACTGTGTAATACTGCGTAATCTGTGTGCACTATATAAATAAAGAATTATCATTTAAGTAAGGGGGCACAGCTAGCAGGGGAGTGGGCCAGCACGGCTGTTGCTGCCCCATGCCATAGTAAATCAGAACAGGCAAATTGGCACCTGTATTCTCACAGCAGAAGTCCTAATATTGACACAGTGAAAAGTTACCATCACATATAAAGAAACACATGATATACTTTTTTTACGCAGAGTAAAGCACGGAGTATTGCCAGCGGTAGGTAAAGTAACATCTGCTACTCTTTCCTTGCTGGATGAATCTAGTAATTATTTTTTCTAAAAGTCGTTTCTGAAAGAGTGTATTGTATATACCATTGTAACGTTCCAAGATCACAAGAGATAATGGGAACCTGACCTGAGGCCCTAAACATTTCCTCTTTAAATAGCATTCTGTATTGTTAATGCAGAGGCCAGATATAGTTATGAGAAAAAACACCACCAAAAAATTCTTTCTAGTGAAAATTGGTTTTTCTTTTTTTAGCAGAGCGATGTAGTGAAACCACCACATTTTCTAAGATCAAAGTAAACAGATAGCTCCTCAACTATGCAAGTCACATTCAGGTGAAACTAAAAGCACATTAAAGTCAGGAAGAACAAACAGATAACAGTAAAGGAGGAAGAAAAAGGTGGCAAAAAAAAAAAAAAAATTCAACATATTTCAAGTTGTCACTTACATCCCCACATAAAATTGCATATATTTTTTTCTATCCTCTGGATGGAAGCGTGTAAGGGTAGGTGTTGTGCCCACATCAGGTATAAATAATAACATTCTGTTTTGTAGGGGTCCAACCACAGAGCTTACTGCACAAGATCACTACATGAAACCAATCATCACTCATCATATTTACGGTAATTAGGCTGTGACAGTCAGCATCCAAAAGGGTGGGGAATATGGGACAAATCAAGTTTATCCACATCAGGAACACAGTTTCGCCCACATGCTGATGCCTTCTTTACATCCGCATTGAAATCTGGTTTCATTTTACCCAGTGGGTAACAAGGTCACATTAGCATTAGGGTGGAGTCTGCAGTCCTACTGATGACTCATTACAGGAAAACAGGGGAATTTCACTCTTGTAATCCTAGAAATTTGGGGCATTTATTAATATAAAATGAAAGCTATTTCTTCATCCAATATTATACATAGTGTTACAAAGTCATGTGAAGTAGCCATGAAGCTGTAAACACAAAAAAGCCAAATGTTAGACCTTTCTAATCAGTGCATGGATTACTGACCAAAATAAATATACAGGGGAAACCTGGTGGTATCTGACAAGAGACTAAAAATAAAGATTAAAGGACATCTACCATCAGTTTTACTAACGGTAGACGTGTCCTACTAAGAAGTTACTTTAATTATAACCCAATAACCCGCGATTGCAGCAATATAGAGTTATAAATAATATGCTAATTAATCTGGGGTTATGCTCCTCCTCTTTCAATGTATTCCCCCCACCCCCCCGTTCCTATACAAGTTCCAGCCATCAACTGCTCTATGCACTGTGGACAGGGGAGTGAATAAATTAAAAGACAAGGCTCTCCAGTGAGATAGCCAAAGCGGACTAGATTAATTAGCATAATTTCCATAATTCTGTATTGCCGCAATCACAGCATGTAGAGTAATAATAAAAAGACCTGAGGAAAATCATTCAGGAACTTCTTAGTAGGGTGCATCTACCATCACTAGATGTCATTTAATGAAGGGTTGGAGACGTGAAGCAGTGTGTAGATCACATGTAATGTTACACAATTCACCCCAGGACATTGTACATCGATCTTCAATGTCAAAGAAGATTTAGCAAGATTAAATAAATTTTAACAGCAGGGACTAAACAGATATATCTTTTTGGTAAAATACATGGTGAAACAGTGCGCTGGGGTTTGAGGTTTTGCAGTAATCCTGGCTTGCACCTAATTTGTCTTTGTATTTCTCCTGCTCCGGATGTTTGAGCCCGACTTAACAGGACATAGATTATTGCCCAAAAATTTTGCCTAAAAAAAGTCTAAAATATAACCCTGCATTTGACAAAAAGCTGAGAACAAAAAGAGCCCAAGGAGGAGGGAAAAAAGATAAATGACCCCCAAGGTGTACTGGAAGGATGTGTACCTGTTACACCACTAATTAGATAACCTTGGGAAGTAGTTGGTGGGAAATAGGGGAATAAAGCTATGGAAGTCCATTATTTATCATGTTCGCACCAATCTAGGGATATGCGTCGTCCTCATCAGCAGTATGTTTCACTGTCTTTCATGTCTGAGTTGGGAATCATAAGGGGAGGTGTAGATCACGATTATCTACAGTTAATATAGTTACATGAAAAAGTAAGTGAACCCATTGCAATTACCTCCATTTCAGCATTAATTACTAATACAATGAGGTCTGATAGACAATCTAACTAGACTAATAAGGCTCATTTCACACTACCGTTGCTTCTATCCCTCCGTCGGAAAAGTAAAAAATAAAACATTTAATGGGGGTTTAACTGAGTTTTAACATATCGCTTAAAAACCCATTGATATCAATGTATTTTATCAATTTTATAACCTCCGTTATGATCCATTTAGGCAGGGATCCGTTGTAAGGAAAAAATTAGGGAGGCTGCAGTACTTTTGCTCCATTTGAAAAAAACAAAAAAAAAAACAAATTGATAACGAATCCATGACAAAACTGACCATAATGGATGACAAACTTTTTTTAACGGAGGGAAGGAACGATAGTGTTAATTTAGCCTAACACAGACATTTATACGACTTGTATCTGTTGTTGAGCACTAAAACTCTGCAGTGTAGTGAGAAAAAGAGCAGTTCAGAGATTGTCATGTCTCCATGTCTCCATATTTTCATGCAATTCTTCTTGAGAAAGGCAGATTATAGGTAACCAGGTTTTGGGTGCCTTCATTTCATGGACAAGTAATCTGTGAGACCCAAACTTTACATCTTCTTAAAACATCTTTAAATCCTGACTAGTACTACTGTATGTGTGGTATGAGTTTGGTTACATTGTATTTCTCCATCATTCTGACTTAATAATAACATCTTGAGAGTCTGTATAAAACAGCTGAACAAGAAGTGCGAAAGTGGAAAATAAGGATGGCACTCACCGTCGCCCGTCGCCCTCTTCTGGGCATTCAGCTCCCACTCCCTCCCTTGCACCTTATGTTTGTGAGTATTAATACTTGATGCAATAAAAGAAGAATTTTAGCCACATCAACAACTTGGTGAGTGCCATCCTTATTTTCCACTTTCGCACTTCTTGTATATTGGACCTTTCTCTTTCAACTAGAGGATTAGAGCACCACTGAAGATGTATACCTCCGTATGTATGGAACCCATATACTCCTAAGCACGTGGACTGTACCCTTTTTCCTTGTGATTAATAAGTAGTGCCATCATCGTTCTTGTACAGTAAAACAGCTGAACATTGCTTTTGCATAAGAACATTATTTCATAATAAATACATTATTCTGAATCTTCTTTTTAAGTTTATCCCTCATTACCATATATCATATATCTAACCTTTTTAATCTACATTTTTAACTATACAGGTCCAATTTATATGAACCAAACCCTGTACAAACAGATCATCAGCAGAATGTGAAGGCATAAGGCACAAGTTCCGTGTTGTTGGTTTTACTACATAACTAATCAATTGTAAATATGAAAGTAATGACCAAGCTGCATCAGAAAGCAGTGTGATCAGCTGGTCAGTGCAGGGGCTGCAGTGGCCCCCATTGATCCGATATTGATGGCCTACCGTAAGCATGGATGAAAAAAAAAAATCCAGAAAGGCCCTTTACTGAGAGAGAAAAGATAATTACATCATGATGAATGCACTTGTTGCTCCTATGAATGAGATTAGTAGTGTTGTCACTGAGCATAGACCAGGAAGAAGTTAATATGTTAGGGACTTAAAAGTAAATTTTCCAGTTTGGACAGAACTGCACAGTGCATACCCCATTACTAAATGACAACATTTTCTTGCACAGAAGCTTCCTTTGTAGTGAAACATTGAGAACAAACATTATCTATTCCAGCCTCTGATCATGTGCACAGCCATTCGCTAAGCTTATTGCCCTCGGGCACTATATGACTGTGGCCTGTTGTTAGAAGTGGGTAGAGGAGGCAATGCAATAAACAAGCCAGTGAAATTCTGAATTATGGCACAAGGGCTGCCATGTGAATAACCGTTCTAGAATTGGCTCCACTTCAAGGGCTTTTCCGGTTTAATGTAAATAAAACATAGACCTTGCATAATAAAACGTTGTTCAGATCATCAACTTTGAGTATGAATTCCTCCCCATTTTCAAGAACTGAACTCCGCAGTCATTACATAGTCCTGTATACTGTACATCCCGAGGCTGAAAACCCCCTACACATACAATCCTTCTTACAGCTGAAATTGTACAATACCATTACCCAGTTTAGACAATCCTCTGTGAGAAAAACATGATATATCTGACAACAAAATTCAGATAGCTTTCAATACATGAATATAGACTGCAGAGGGAAATCAGTTCCAAATAAAAGATTATTAATTACAGAATACAGTTGTTTATGGGAGCAACATTCATATGCCCAAGGTTGCAAACCCAACCCTAATGAGAATAAGTTGGTAGTTAGGTCTTTAGTTTGGTAAAAAATTTATATGTATGTTGTTATTGTGTCAAATGCCACTGCATGACACCCCAGCACCCGGGAGCTATTAAATAACTTCCAAAATATCATCATGATTAGTATGAATGCATGCGGGACATTATGAGGGAAAAGATGGAAATTAGACCAAGTTTTAGGATGCCCGAAAGGCCGGAGATCATCATATAAAGATTCTGAGGCATACAGGGGGGGTCGTAAACCCAGAGTCAAAGGGAAATGACCATATACTGAGCCTCATATATGTCATCACAGGCAGTGGGACATTGGGGAAGCTGGACTCATACTTAAATAGAAGCTTTCAGATAGAAATGGTCGTTCTTTGGGAATTTCTCGCAGATAGATTGTGTATTTCTGCTACCCCAGGCACCTTGGCTACATTATGTGATTTTATACATTTTTTTTTAACACCTTTTATTTTACCAAACAGTTGTTATTTTTGCACTTAATTTTTTTATATTAAAATTTAATAAGAACCTTCTTGTGCAATAACAATTCCATAACTCATAAGAGACATTACATAAATTGATTTAATAGTTAGTGTAATACAGTATTTGGGCATATTCTATGGAAGATGTCTCTTCAGCCTTATACACTCGCTGGCCACTTTATTAGGTACACCATGCTAGTAACGGGTTGGACCCCCTTTTGCCTTCAGAACTGCCTCAATTCTTCGTGGCATAGATTCAACAAGGTGCTGGAAGCATTCCCTAGAGATTTTGGTCCATATTGACATGATGGCATCACACAGTTGCCACAGATTTGTCGGCTGCACATCCATGATGCGAATCTCCCATTCCACCACATCCCAAAGATGCTCTATTGGATTGAGATCTGGTGACTGTGGAGGCCATTTGAGTACAGTGAACTCATTGAGTGTATATGATGATGAGTGGTGGCAGCTAAAATTCACTCAGGTTCTGGAGGGCAGAGAGATGTCAGAGAGTGGTCCAGCATGACCCATCTTCCTTCCTGAATCTAAGTCTATGATATTGACAAAGTCCAACTAATCTTGCAAAAAAATTTATTGTGTCACAATCTACAGCAAGTGATATTTTTCTTTTAAATCGTAATAACCATCTTCTTGCCATTGTTTCCATGTCCCCGAGTTATCTTTGCTTTTAAAATTCTCTTCAAATATTAAAATCACTGAAATCTTAATAAATTAAGTTGATAATTAATCATTGACAATAGTCCAGAAAATTAATCCCAATTCTATGGTTGTCCTTTTATAACAGTTGTGTTATTGTCTGAGAATTAACTGGGATGACAAAATCTTTTTTTATTGCGTTGATATATTGAGGTTGTTTTAATATTAGATTCGTAGGAAAAGGAGACATAGTTCCCCAGACATGTTTAGGGTGTGCCAAGAATATCACTGTCTGGATCTCATAAAATATGGGTCACACACCGGACCGGCAATTGTACGAATACCCAACACATTTTATTAGGATTTGCTGCAGTGATTATATGTAATGCCACATGATTCATGACGCTACAGCAATAGTAACAACAAAAAAAAAAACTCTTCCTTGTTTTCATTGCAACAGAACAGACGAGTTATTAACTTTTCTAGATAAATTGATGGGAATCTCTTCGTTCCCATCACGGAAAATGCACAAAGACAAGAAAAATCCTTACGTGACAAATGTTTTCAATGTCTTGGGAGTGTCACCTATGACTTGGTCTTCTTTGTCTATTTTGCATTGTATAGGGATTACTTTATTAATGGCTTTCTTGCATATGGATAAAATGAAAAGAGGGTGGAAGGCACACTAATTTGTTGTAAGGGGAAGAGTGAAAGTTAAGCATATTCTTCCCAAAGGGATTACCCAGCAGCATCTGTGTTCATCTGGAAAAAAGCTTAGTTTCCAACCTTTTGATATAATGGTTAAAATTGCTTGTCTCCGAGCGGCACTGACTATTTTCATCATCATGTGAAACCAATCATGGTTGTTAACCGTCTGGAAGTAAAAAGCTCCTCGCCGGGCAGCAGTCTTATTTAGTCCAGAATCAATCTTTCAGATGTGGAGTACAGGAGTACAAGCGGGGTACAGGCGGGAATCTTTCAGCAGAAATTGACCTAATAAACCACTACCAGTATGTTACATCCTTCCCTATTATGTTTCTTTCATGCTTGGTGACATCATCCAGAAACTCTAATGGAAGATATAAATTGGTTGTAAAGCTTAAAGGAGTATTCCCATCTGGGCATTTACATTTAATTTAATTCATCTGCCACACGTAAACATTTCTTCAATTGGATGTTATTTTAAAAAATGTTCCTGTGTGAAGATAATTTCTCATACATGTAGTCATGTTGTCCCTTAGAAACAAGATGGCTTCCTCGGATACGTCCACCTCACATTTTGGCAGTGGTGGCCAGAGATCCGCTATTGAGCCCTGTCTGACCTCCTGGATTCTAAGGGACCATATGACTACATTTATGAAAAATTATCTTCACACAGGGACATTTTTTTAAATAACATCTAATTGAAGAAATGTTTACATATGGCAGATTAATGAAACTAAATGTGAATGCCCAGACGAGAATACCCCTTTAAGTCTAGCATTCCTCCCCTGAAATTGGCCCTCTGCTGTCACCAATATCACTCTTTAGACTTCTGGAGCTTCTGGACACAGGGATGTGTTACGGGTGACCCTGCGATCCATGTCACGGAACGTGGGCACACCCGTGCCCCTCTGTGGCATGGTCCCCGTTGCTCCGGTCCTAGGCCCGGACTTACCTCTCCACGCTGCTGCTCCGGATCCGACTAGGGCGCACACGTGATGACTCTTTACGATTTAAAGGGCCAGCGTCATCGCTTTTGGTGCTGGTTAATTCAGCGCTTTATAATCTGGCACCTCCCTTCCTGTCTCGCCAGATCTTTAGCCATTTTCCAGTGAAGTGAAAGCCCTCCTGTGTCTTGAGTATTCCTGTGTTTCCCGTGTCTGCTGTGTTCCTGTGGTCCTGTTCCTGCTCTGTGTGCCAGTCCGTCCCTGCGTTCCTGTATCGTGTGGGCTATGAATGCAACATAATCTGGAAGGTGTTAAATTGATTAACAACATGCTGTTAGTGGTTTATTAGGTCAATATCTGCTGATAGGTTCTCTTTAAAGGAGGGGATCTCAACCTGTGGACTGCTCTGCTCTGGGTCTGGATGCTGGTTGTATGAGAGGTCAAAGAGGTGCTGATTCACAAGAAGAATCTGGTTTGGTGCTGCTAGTGGGATAATAATTTTTTGGGATGGTATTTTGTGCTGTTTTGTGGCAGTACACTAAGACTATGAAGTTGAGTGGTATGACAATATAGCCTTTGGGCTAAAAAAAGTTGTACACTCACACTTCATTGAGTGCAGAGTCTCTACACATTGGAAGTTAAGGACCAGAAAACACATTTAACTCCTATTTTCCTATTATTCTCTAAAAATATAAAATGGAAATATTCTAAGCCATAGAAACCCCTGAATATATCAAATTCAATAAAATATTCATAAAACATGCTGTCATGACAATGCCCATACAATTCATAGGTTGTTTTGCTCTGTGATGACAAAGTATGTTGACAGGTGCAAACTCCATTATGTAAGGAGAAGAGACGTCAACATGCAAGGCACCTGACAGCGTGAGCGAGAGACAGGCGGAGGATTAGAGCCGGGGATTAGGAATTACCTACACCCCAGACATAACACTGCTGGCGTCTTAGACACACACATAGTGCTCAGGTGTCAGCAGCCAGGAAAGGGACAGTCCTTCCAACATACACATAATGTATACAGTTATCCTGCCGGCCTTACACCTTTTCCCTACTAATAACTACTTACCATAGTTGTTTTTTGTCACCAGAGAAGATAAAGTTTTGGCAGCAGGGAAGGAAGACATGAAATATGATGCTAAATAATATCCACACAGGCCTGTAGCAGACTAACATTTATGCCCAATTCTATACGTATTATTAACACATAATTAATAACTAAATGGTGATTAATAATTATTTTTTATCTTTTTCCTTATCACTAGTGAAATTGTTACACCAAACTCATGCCTAAATGTATCATAGATTATAGGAGCAGCCATCTTCCCAAATTTTTATAGTTTACAGCAGTCACCTGGACACAGTTGCGGACTCGTTGGGGCAGATGCATTTCTGCTGCTTCTTTTCAAAGTTGTCTATTGTCGGCAGACTTCTGTTTAGTGGGGAAGCAGGGACTCAACTGTAATCCTGATAACAGCAGGGAAGAAGGGACCCCCTGCAGGGGCGTAACTAGGAGAGACTGGGCTCCATAGCAGACTGAATGGGACCCCCCTTAACCCTTAAAAATTATACATGTTTGTTTACTCACACGAGTAACATAGATACACATATCAATCCATGGATCATATACACAGACATTTAGCATATACACATGACATATTCATACACAAACAGCAAATACAATTCCATATACAGAGTATATACACAAATACAGCATATACACACATATTCACACCTAATACACAGTCAATACCCCAGATGCCGGGGCCCCAAATACTGCGGAACCAATAGCAGCTGCTATCCCTGTAGTTACGCCCCTGGCTCCCTGTATCATATAAACTATAAAAGGCACTGAACTGTTCCAGCAGTGAGAAGGAGAGGATGAATGCATCAAGGAGAGTAAGACACAGGCTCCTGCAGCTTCCAAATCCCCCTCCCGGGGACTCCCCACACGCTGCTGGCAGGGAGCCTGGTAGGTGATAACGTTCTGAAACCATTTTAAAAATCAGCATAGTATAAGCTTTTGGAACAATTTAAAACTGACATTCTTGGTGACAGGTTCACTTTAACAGTTGAGCTGTCCAGCACCATTATGGTTTTTAATATGGTCCTGTGTTAGCTACCGTGTTTCCCTGAAAATAAGAAAGTGTCTTGTATTCATTTTTGCTCCTAAAGAGACACTAGGGGGATGTCTTATTTTACCATGACCAAGAGTTCACATTTATTGTTGAACAAAAAATAATCAACATTAATATACTGTAGTCATGTCATCACAGCATAACCATCTGAATAGAGACATGAGACTTAAATTCCATATATAACAATCTATGGTACATTTAACAATTCCAATATTTATGAACAAAAAGCAACAATTTAAAGACCATCAACTACTTCTCCAACATCTCAATAACTTTCCAAACTCAGAATTTGATGCCGAATTTCTTATGACTCCATTTCTATTAGAATCCTTGGTTCCAATGTTTCATATTTAACACTTTCCTTCAATGGCCACTTCTTGTCCAGGCAGCTGCTCATAGCACATTTGCACCGCAACAGTCAGTGATTTTATCCCATTAATTTTTCACCCATGTCCCAACCTCTTGCAGTACCTAAATTATCTACTAATACTAATGCATGGTGTGGGTGGAGCTGTAGCAATGATCGCCGCTAGGTCTTATTTTCAGGGGAGGCCTTATATTTCTAAGATGGATATGTCTTTTTTTGGGGGGGAGGGGGGGGGTAGGGGGTTGTCTTATTTTCAAGGAAAACAGGATATATACCATCATAACCTTTTATTGTAATCCTTCCTGTAACCTGTAATGACAGTAAAACTAGGGTCATTGGCTATAGTGAAAACTACAATCTATGAATAATAAATAGTTAAAGTAAATAAGTAATGCATAAAATATTGCATAGAACAATAGGTCAATTTTTACATGACAAATTCCCTTTTAGTCATCAGAGTCTAACAAGTTTGGGAGAGGTTTGGCAAAAATCTTAACATTTTCAGTATTTTGACACTTTTGTAAGTAAAGTTCTAGCATGTAAATACAGTAGTATATTTATCTTGGACGGGTGTGTACATCTAGAGCTTGTCCAGCGGCCTTGCAACATATCAGCGCCATCAGCCTGGATGTAACGGGAATAGTAGAAAAATCACTGCACAGTTTATCAGTTCTTCATACAGATAAGGGGACACATTTCCAACAACTGGGCTGCCAGGTTTATTCAGTACATAGAAAAGATAGAATGTCTTTGATTTCTCTAATATCCACTACAAGGGTCCTAAGGTTTATAAGTGCTAATGTAGCAAATCAGATATTTTCAGATGTCAGAAAGCTGCTCTGGGCCACCTCCCACACCCCTATTCAAAGTGAACAGTGATAAGGTAGGAAAGGGTTGGCTCAAGGTTAAAGGTCTAAATTTTAAAGGGGTTGTCCGAGAGTTGTGAAAAAAAATAAATAAAAGGTGGCCGGAGGGGACTGCTTAAAAAAATAAAGATCTACTTACCTTCCGGCGCCCTCCGGGTGTCCCGCGCTTCTGTCGCTCCGGGCGCCATGTAAACAAACATGGCCAACGGAGCAGTGCTGGATTTAGCTACCGTCCGGCCGTGGCCGGCCACGCCTATCTGTCCCTATTCACAGCATTGTGTATGGGTGCCGGAAGGCTGTCTGGTCTGGCCGGAAGCTGAATCCAGCACTGCTCTGGCGGCCATGTTTGTTTACATGATGCCCTGACCGGAGTGACAGCAGCGTGGGACACCGGAGGACACAGGGAGGTAAGTGGATCTTTATTTTTTTTAAGCAGCCCCCTCCGGCCACCTTTAGTTTTTTTTCACAACTCTCGGACAACCCCTTTAATGTTTTCCATTAACATTTAGGAAAATAATTATCTTTACCACAATTTAAGACATAAGAATGCAGATCTTGTGCCCCGTTTCAAGATCCGCATCTGCGCATTTTAACTGCATTTGACTACAGGATACAGCCGAGCCCTGCATGCGCATACAACATTGCACCACTCCAAAGCATTTTATCCCTCCATCACCTACTTATGCCCAATGTCCCTCCATCGCCTACCTACTGCATTTCCCATCTATCACTTTATACTCTACCTATTCTCCATCTGTCCCTCTATCCCCTACCTATACCGTATACTAGTAGATTAGAACTGATGCTTGAATAATTACAATGGTAAAAAACAGACCAGAGTTGATAATTTAGGATAAGAAAAGGGTTCCTGGGTGCCAATAGGGATGTCAGCAAGTAAGTCTGCCAAATCTTGGCCAGGGTATTTAGATACAGGGCTTTGGCAGGGAATTAAATCTTGGCACTGGGTGAAAGAATTTTGTTGGTAATTTATGACAATTTTATTTTGGAAATGAAATCTAATCACATAAATCACATTAAGTGGTTAGACATCGGAGTACTAAGCACTTCAATATGGACTGGCACAAAAGCTTATTTGATAGTAAAATAAAAATGTTTTGCATGTTCGGATAGATGATACAATGCAAATTCATTTGGACAAGTCCGCATGATCTTGTAGCATTTAATTATGTATTGTTATTAGGTTATGTAAAGCACTTTGTTATGTAAAGCATTTCCTGCCTTAAAAGACAGCAGGGGATGATCTGCCAAATGCCAGGAGCATGACAGAGGATATGACAATGCCAAGCTCTCTCCCTTTATTGCTGTACTTCTGGATACAGAAAAGAAATATTACAGTATTTAGTTTAGAATAACATTGCACCATTGAGTGATAGTTATACAGGGCAAGGAAGCAATCTACTCAGTTCACTGTACAGCGGGCTCTCAGAAATGCAAAAACCTTGTATAAATGCTTAGATAAATGTCATTTTTAAGCTTCGGAGTGATAACACAACACATCAGAATTAATACAACTACAATAAAACTCTATTGCTTTGACTTCCCTAGTGGAAGCTATATGAAAATTTGGCAAGTAACATCTGGAAGCAAGAGGAATATCAGCATGGGGCCTCCTCCACAGAGCTTATAGCAGCTTTACGGTCTGCCTTCATGGTAGGTGCATCTCTGAGAGAAACTGATGGTCAGCTCAATAACTGCAAAGTACCCAGGTCTTCTAGCTGTAAAACCAGCCCAAATCATAACACTTCTGTCACCATACTAGACAGATGGCATAAAGTGATTGTGCTAATATGTTATGCTGGGTTTTTTTTGCAAAATATGGCTCTGTGCATTATTGTAAACCATATCCATGCAACAACCCTGCCAACCCATAGGCAAGTTGGTAGTTGCGAATAGCTCTCTTGCCAGGAGCTGTTAGGGAGACTGATCGCCTTTCTAAGAGGACTCTAAGTATTGGAGAACTCAGTGATTGCAGATGTAGCCACTGCCTGGTAAGGCAAGAGTTAACAATACCAAATGGCAGTGTCCAATAATATTCTTGTAAACCAAGGTGGAAGCTGATTGAAGAGTGCTACCACCTGACCAAGGGAGTATATAAACCCCTGGTGCGCAGGAGCATGTGGGTCAGTCTAGTCAGATTGAGAGACTCCATCTTGGAGCACATTTCAGCTCCAGTGAGTAGAGAAGTGAGCAGCAAATGTCAGTCTTAATACCAGGAAGCAGTAGTACCTAAGGCCATTGCCCGATACCAAGGGCAAGTCAGGAGACTTAAGCCCCAGAGCTGAGATCCACCACTGGACTCCGCTCCCTGTCGCTTATCCCAGCTTGAAACTACAACTAGGCTGCGTGTAACCTTTCTGTGGACCAGCTCTCCATGACTCTTCCAGCTTGCTGAACCTGCTGTTATAGTTTGGCCGTTGCCTGCTGTTGAATAAAGAACTGCAAACTGCAAGTTGATTTGCACAACGTTGCCTCCGTCTAATCCCTGGATCCAGGCTGCTTACCACCACAGGCTTCCCCATCCATCACCCAGAAATTCATCCTACAGACACCTCAGGGGTTGCCCCCGGGAGAAACCATTGCATAAGCTTCTCCCTCCATATTTCTTGCACACACCACCTGCTGGGGTCTGGCCAGGCTGTAGGTCAGCCCTCTGGTCCCCGTGACCACAGCGTGCCCAAGGCCGCATTAGCCAGCCACTCTGGTATTCAAAGGCCCCAGCTGCCTCCAGGCCACAAGAAAAGGCTAGACCCCAATGGGGGATGTTGCACCCATATAATTTCAACTGTCTAAAAGGACGCTGTGCCCGAAGGCGGATGTTTGGTTAGATCAAACTATGCATATTTAAGCGATGCTGCCATAAGGCTGCGTTCACACATTGTAGGCATGAACTAAAAAGGTTCATCACATTTACTGATAGAGTTTCCCCAAAATCAATGTCTCCTGTTCAATTCATTTCTTTCACCTGTATAATTAAGTAACGGCACGTAAAACTACCTCAAGACAAGCTAAGTCCCACACCAGTTATGATTCACACCATTCACTCGAAACATATTAGTCTGACTATGAGCGATATTTTTACCTTGCTATGTGAAGAATAATTTGAGATTTTATGGAGGATTTGTTGTGCTGGAGGATCCCATTTCCTTCGTTAAAACTACCTAAAAACTGATTAAGATGCAGTTCTAACTACAATGTGTGAACGCTACCTAACTTTTTCCAGAATGATGAGCAACAATTATTTTTCAGAGATCATTGGTGATCGGATATTGCCGTCATCCTTGGCGTTTGGTTATAAATAAAACTACATAGTTATAGATTTAAACATTCTGAGGCTGGCTTTTTGTGTGCAAGTTTGTACTATGAAGGACAGGTGATGCACCTCTTCTATTTTTTTTTAATCCACTCCTGATTTTGGCTACAAAAACTATGTGACCGTATAAAACTATGGCTAGTGGATAAGGGGATAACTTCTATAATTTGTAGAACACCTTTAAGGCGGAGCAATTAACAAGCAGAAAATATGCAAATTTTGCAGTGCAAAACTGGAGGGATTTGCAATTACACATGTATCATTAACAGAAAAAAAACTGAACACTTCTTCTGTATCTCTAAACCCACCATAACATGGACATTCATACCATTCCGTGCCACAGAAGATTGGACAATGGGGAGGCTACAAAATGAACATAACCGTCAAGTACCAACATTTATTTTAGGTTGTAGCTGTACAAGAACTAGGTCATAAAATGCAGCCATGCAAAATCCTAAGCCTACCCTGCACAATGCCAAGTATCAGCAGTGTACTGGATATAGGGCTATGAATCATAACCTTCTCATCTAACAATAGTAGTTCTAACAGGTTAAAGGAGGAAAGGGCTATTATAAAAAGCATCTCTTTCTCAGGAGGACTCATGAACATTACGATGCTTCTCACAATTTCTTAGGGCAATGTGTAATTCTTACTTTCACCTGTGCTGGTGCTGCAGGGAGACTGAACATTTGCTGACTATTTGTATACAAAGGATTGTTTCCATGGTGCTCTACAAGGAAATGCAACGATCGAGTAAAGAATGGCATTTACAATGCTGGCAGATGTCCTGGTTCTAATTCTTAATTTTATATTTTTGTAAAGTTGTAAATCCTGATTACAAGGGGTGATTCAGTGAAGACTATCAAAACATGCGCAGAATGGCGCAGAAATAAAGGAAATCTACCATCAAAATCAAGTATGATAAACCAGTAAGACTTGGTCATACATCCAGCCATTGTGACTGTAGTAATTTTCTTATGTTTGCTTCTTACTTGTAAAATCAGCTTTAAGAAATAAGCTCATGAGCCCAAAGGGCTCTGGGGGGGTGTTACCAGGACCCCTCCATGCTGCATATTGACATTGGTGGGAATCGGCCCGATTGCATAGACCAGTGATGGCTAACCTATGGCACTGGTGCCAGAGGTGGCACTCGGAGCCCTTTCTGTGGGCACTCAGGCCATCACCAGAGATGACTCCAGGTATCTTCCTGCAGTCCCAGACAGCCCAGGACTTGCTGTGCACAGAGCTATTTTAAAGTGACAGCTCTACCTGGGACTATTTTATGATTTATTGGTGTCCTCAGGTGCTGGTATCAATGAGAACTGTGACAGAGAAGGGAGTATAAATCACTAATTAAATTTCTGTGTGGGCACTTTGCGATAAATAAGCGGGTCTTGGTTGTAGTTTGGGCACTCGGTCTCTAAAAGGTTTGCCATCACTGGCATAGACCTTTCCTTTGAAATGCATGCGATCAGTAACAAGCAGCTAGTGTTTTGCATTGTTTACAGGTCCTTGCTTGATTAAATGACAGTTTTGCATCAGAAACACTTCAGCTTATGAAACAAGTAGATGATTCAATGATTCATTTTATTAGATTATAGCCTTCTACTGTAACTAGACTCAGATGGGTTAATACCTCCAAGCCTCAAGATATCATAGTGTTTTGATTTATGCCAGCAGCTGGCAGCAACCACCGTGTGTCACAACCAGGGGTGCACATAGCCTTTCTGCTGCCTGAGGCGAACTATAGAAAGACGCCCCCCCCCCCCGGCCCCATATATGTAATATATCAAGGAGTGTCAGGACCAGACCCAATCATATTGGTTTAATGTGAAAATAAAGCAATGCTAAATACATAGAGCATCCCGCCGTGTACTATATAATAAACACAGCGAGCTACTACAAAGCACAAAATACATACAACAATCCGCCATATAATATAAAATCAATACAGCGTGCTGCCACATACCACATAATACATACAGCGTGCCACTATATACCATATAATACATACAGCGTACTGCCACATACCATATAATACATACAGCGTGCCACTATATACCATATAATACATACAGTGTGCTACCATATACCATATAATACATACAGCGTGCAGCCATATACCATATAATGCATACAGCGTGCCCCCATATACCATATAATACATACAGTGTGCCTCCATATACCATATAATACATTCAGCGTGCCGCTATATACCATATAATACATACAGCGTGCCCCCATATGCCATATAATACCTAGAGCGTGCTGCCATATACCATATAATACATACAGCGTGCCGCCATATACCATATAATACATACAGCGTGCCGCCATATAATACATACAGCGTGCTGACATATACCATATAAGACATACAGCGTGCTGCCATATACCATACAATACATACAGCGTGCCGCCATATACCATATAATACATACAGCGTGCCCCCATATACCTTATAATACATACAGTGTGCTACCATATACCATATAATACATACACTGTGCCACTATATACCATATAATACATACAGCGTGCCGCCATATACCATATAATACATACAGCGTGCCCCCATATACCTTATAATACATACAGTGTGCCGCCATATACCATATAATACATACACTGTGCCACTATATACCATATAATACATACAGCGTGCCGCCATATACCATATAATACATACAGCGTGCCCCCATATACCTTATAATACATACAGTGTGCCGCCATATACCATATAATACATACACTGTGCCACTATATACCATATAATACATACAGTGTGCCGCCATATACCATATAATACATACACTGTGCCACTATATACCATATAATACATGCAGCGTGCCGCCATATACCATATAATACATACAGCGTGCCGCCATATACCATATAATACATACAGCGTGCCCCTATATACCATATAATACATACAGCGTGCCGCCATATACCATATAATACATACAGCGTGCCCCCATATACCTTATAATACATACAGTGTGCCGCCATATACCATATAATACATACACTGTGCCACTATATACCATATAATACATACAGTGTGCCCCCATATACCATATAATACATACAGCGTGCCGCCATATACCATATAATACATACAGCGTGCCTCCATATACCATATAATACATACAGTGTGCCCCCATATACCATATAATACATACAGCGTGCCGCCATATACCATATACTACATACAGCGTGCCGCCATATACCATATAATACATACAGCGTGCCGCCATATACCATATAATACATACATTGTGCCGCCATATACCATATAATACATACACTGTGCAGCCATATACCATATAATACATACACTGTGTCGTCATATACCATATAATACATATAGCATGCCCCCATATACCATATAATACATACACTGTGCCGCCATATACCATATAATACATTCAGCGTGCCGCTATATACCATATAATACATACAGGGTGCCTCCATATACCATATAATACATACAGCGTGCCACCATATACCATATAATACATACAGCGTGCCGCCATATACCATATAATACATACAGCGTGCCGCCATATACCATATAATACATACAGTGTGCCTCCATATACCATATAATACATACAGCGTGCCCCCATATACCATATAATACATACAGCATGCCGCCATATACCATATAATACATACAGCGTGCCGCCATATACCATATAATACATACACTGTGTCGGCATATACCATATAATACATACAGTGTGCCGCCATATACCATATAATACATACAGCGTGCCACCATATACCATATAATACATACAGCGTGCCACCATATACCATATAATACATACACTGTGCCGCCATATACCATATAATACATACACTGTGCCGCCATATACCATATAATACATACAGCGTGCTGCCATATACCATATAATACATACAGCGTGCCGCCATATACCATATAATACATACACTGTGCCGCCATATACCATATAATACATACAGCGTGCCGCCATATACCATATAATACATACACTGTGCCGCCATATACCATATAATACATACACTGTGCCGCCATATACCATATAATACATACAGCGTGCCGCCATATACCATATAATACATACAGCGTGCCGCCATATACCATATTATACATACAGCTTGCCGCCATATACCATATAATACATACACTGTGCCGCCATATACCATATAATACATACAGCGTGCCGCCATATACCATATAATACATACAGTGTGCCGCCATATACCATATAATACATACAGCGTGGCCCCATATACCATATAATACATACACTGTGCCGCCATATACCATATAATACATACAGCGTGCCGCCATATACCATATAATACATACAGTGTGGTGCCATATAGTATATTTTACATGGTGGCACGCTGAATGTACACACATACATACACATATATAAACAGTATATACAGCAAATATACACACACACATATACAGAATATATATATATATTACACACATACCAACACACACAGAGACATCTATGCATACATTCGCACACACACCTATATATACATACATAGAAGTTACCTTCACTCTTCTTCTTTTCTTGCTGCCTTGTCCTCGGGGGGCTGGGGGGAGGGTTGCCAGGGACATGAGAATCGCAACCAGGGTGGGGGAGGGGGGAACGTGGATGTCGGAGCTGGGGGCGTGGGGGCCGGAGTCAGGGAAGGGGGTGGCGACGACCAGCGCGGACATTTGGCTGGGGCAGGAACTGGTACCTGTGCCGGGCGGTGAGATGTGATAGGCGGGCTGTGGGGCGGAAGTGTCGGCCGGCGCGCTGGTACCTGTGCAGGAAGCGCGCGTGTTGAATGGATGGGCGGGCCGCTGGGGGAAGTGTCGGCCCACGCGCTGTTACCTGTGCCGGGTGTTTGGTTGTGATAGGCGGGCCGCTGGGGGAAGTGTCGCCCTGCGCGCCGCCACAGGAGCCGGCCGCCGCCGGGTGAATATGATGGGCGGCGGTATTGTCCGGGGCGGTTGGGGGCCGGTAAGATGTGCCAGCTGGAACCCATGCTAGCGGGCAGGAGCCCGCCGCCGCCCCCTAGTCTAGCAGGAGGCGTGCCGCCTGAGGCGAGAATCTCAACTCGCCTCATGGCAGGTGCGCCCCTGGTCACAACTATGACCAATATATTAGTAAAATACATTTAAACCACTTACACATAATATTTGACGTGCTCCGTCTGACTAGACTATCCAAAAGGTCTTGGGATTCTTAATCTTAGAAAATAACATTAAGGTATGAAGGCAGCCCCTGATATGATTAAAGGCCACTTCCTCAGGTCCCATCAATGGCTTCTTCATCCAGTACAATCTTCTTCTTTATTCAGTACTTCTTATGGGTTAGATTTACTAAATAAATGAGCAGAATGAAAATTATATGGTTGGAGGTTGCCAAAAATGTTGTACGGTTATGCGCAAAATCTGGAAAATATTGACTTCCAATGGATGCGACAAGCATTTGTCTAGCTTTGGTCTGAATGGCCTGCATTGCATATAGGGAGGTGGGCAGAGCCCCCCATCAGAGGTTATACATGTCTACATAATGAACACAGATAAGGTGCTGTTGATACTTCATTTTTAACGACACCAAAGAAATGGGGTAGACATATTCCCTTTCAATAAGTTTAGCAACATATGTCAGCAAACAATTCACTGATTTAAGAGTGAATTCTCTTTTCTGCTTAAAAATCATTATTGAAACCTCATATTTTTGTACTCCAGTTAAAATGATAATGACAGCTTAACTTCAGCATGGCCACATATACCACACTGCTTATTAAATGCTGACATTGGGCCCATCATATATTCCTCTGTGGTGTGCATTT
The DNA here is from genome assembly GCF_040894005.1 of Engystomops pustulosus. Taxonomy (NCBI): domain Eukaryota; kingdom Metazoa; phylum Chordata; class Amphibia; order Anura; family Leptodactylidae; genus Engystomops; species Engystomops pustulosus. The sequence goes on from NC_092415.1 coordinate 147,919,341, forward strand.
TCCTCCGATAACATACTTTCCGCCTTGCATATTCATTTGGATACTTTTATCTTCTTTTATAATACCTACCACTAATTCTTCATGCATTTTGGTCCAATCAAAGAAAACCGTGCAAGACCCTCCTTCATGAAGTCCATTTAAAGTCTACCATCTCTACCAAGCGTTATAATCTGCTGGCATCGGCACTATGGCACCAGAAATGCATTGATTTCCAGCACACATTTAAATTCTTTCTGACCATTTTAACATTTCCAAGATATGAGTCAATGGAGGGAGCAGCCTCAACAGCCTGTGTGTGTGCCTGTGTCTCAGTCACCTTTTCTCCTCACTCATCCAGCTCCTTCCATCCCACCCCTCTTCCTGTCATGTACATTGAGCGGGCAGGGGAGGGAGGGGGATGGTGTGGAGGCAGGGGTGCACATAGCCATTCTGCTGCCTGAGGCGAGCTATAAAAAGACGCCCCCCCCCCCCCCCCGGCCCCATATATGTAATATATCATGGAGTGTCAGGACCAGACCCAATCATATTGATTTAATGTGAAAATAAAGCAATGCAAAATACATAGAGCATCCCTCCATGTACTATATAATAATCACAGTGAGCTACCATAAAGAACAAAATACATACAACAATCCGCCATATAATATAAAATTAATACAGCGTGCCGCCATATACCATATAATACATGCAGCGTGCCGCCATATTCCATACCATATATGCAGCGTGCCGCCATATACCATATAATACATAAAGCGAGCCGCCATATACCATATTATACATACAGCATGCCCCTATATACCATATAATACATACAGCGTGCCGCCATATTCCATATCATATATACAGCGTGCCGCCATATACCATATAATACATGCAGCGTGCCGCCATATACCATATAATACATGCAGCGTGCCGCCATATACCATATAATACATACAGCGAGCCGCCATATACCATATTATACATACAGCATGCCCCCATATACCATAAAATACATACAGCGTGCCGCCATATACCATATAATACATACAGCATACCGCCATATACCATATAATACATACAGCGTGCCGCCATATACCATATAATACATACAGTGTGCCCCCATATACCATATAATACATACAGCGTGCCACCATATACCATATAATACATACAGCGTGCCTCCATATACCATATAATACATACAGCATGCCGCCATATACCATATAATACATACAGCGTGCGGCCATATACCATATAATACATACAGTGTGCCCCCATATACCATATAATACATACAGCGTGCCGCCATATTCCATATCATATATACAGCGTGCCGCCATATAATACATACAGCATGCCACCATATACCATATAATACATACAGTGTGCCGCCATATACCATATAATACATACAACATGCCACCATATAATACATACAGCATGCCCCCATATAATACATACAGCATGCCCCCATATACCATATAATACATACAGCGTGCCGCCATATTCCATATCATATATACAGCGTTCCGCCATATTCCATATAATACATACAGCATGCCGCCATATACCATATAATACATACAGCGTGCCACCATATACCATATAATACATACAGTGTGTCATCATATACCATATAATACATACAGCGTGCAGCCATATACCATATAATACATATAGCATGCCGCCATATACCATATAGTACATATAGCATGCCGCCATATACCATATAATACATACAGCGTGCCGCCATATACCATATAATACATACAGCGTGCCACCATATACTATATAATACATACAGCGTGCAGCCATATACCATATAATACATATAGCGTACCTCCATATACCATATAATACATACAGTGTGCAGCCATATACCATATAATACATACAGCGTGCCACTATATACCATATAGTACATATAGCATGCCGCCATAAACCATATAATACATACAGCGTGCCACTATATACCATATAGTACATATAGCATGCCGCCATAGTATATTTACATGGTGGTACGCTGAATGTACACACATACTGAGTATACATACAGCAAATACACATATATAAACAGTATGTACAGCAAATGTACACACATTTACCATATGCAGAATATACATATATACAAATATATACAAACACACATCTATACATACATATATATACATATATACTTACATATACAAACATACATATAAGTTACCTTACCTTTTTTCTTCTTTCATCATCGGCCTTGTCCTCCAGGGAGTGGGGGGAGGGGGTTGCCGGGGAGGTGGGAATCGGTCCGGGGGGAGGGGTGAATCGGAGCCTGTGGGGGAAACCAGCGTGGACTTTGGGCTGGGGTAGTTACCTGTGCCGGCGGGCATCGGAAAGTGTCGGTGGGCAGGTGTATGTGAAGGGCGGCCGTGTTGGGGGCGGGCCGCGGGGGAAGTGCCGGCATGCGGGAAGATGTGATGGGTGGTCCGCTGGGGGGAAGTGCCGGCATGCGGGGAGATGTGATGGGCGGGCTGCGAGGGGAAGTGCTGGCATGCGGGCAGATGTGATGGGTCCGCTGGGGGGAAGTGCCGGCATGCTGGTAATTGTGATGGGCGGGCCGCGGGACGATGTGCGGACGGGTGGATGTGATGGGCGTGGGAGTGTGCCGGCCAGCTGGCAGTTCGCTGCTACTATGGGCAGGTCCATGTGCCGGCCGGAGGACATGCCGGCAGACGGGAGCCCGACACCGCCCCCTCATCTAGCAGGAGGCGCGCCGCCTGAGGCGAGAATCTCAACTCGCCTCATGGCAGGTGCGCCCCTGTGTGGAGGACACAGGCTGCTGCAGCTGCCCCTTTAACCCCCAGAATTCACCACACACTGCTGGCAAGGAGCCAGGTAATGTGTAAAGTTTTTTTTAATTGTAGGGGCAGTATTCAGAATGTTGACATAGGCATTTTTAAATTCAGCATAGCATAAAGTGTGTATTGTAACATTATGCAGAAGTTGAGCGTATTGTAATGTTTAGCAGCAGTGGAGGCTTGTATCATGGTCTTCAGCAGCTTAAGTATGTATTGTTGCAAATAATGCTTGTATTATGGTGTTCAGCAATATTACAAGGTTCTGCGCCAGCTGATATATGTATTGTGATGTTCTGCAGGAGATAAGCTTTATATTACAAGGTTCTGCGCCAGCTGATATGTATATTGTGATGTTCTGCAGCAGATAAGCTTTATATTACAAGGTTCTGCGCCAGCTGATATGTATATTGTGATGTTCTGCAGCAGATAAGCTTTATATTACAATGTTCTGCGCCAACTGATATGTGTATTGTGATGTTCTGCAGCAGAAAAGCTTTATATTACAAGGTTCTGCGCCAGCTGATATGTGTATTGTGATGTTCTGCAGCAGAAAAGCTTTATGTTACAATGTTCTGCGCCAGCTGATATGTGTATTGTGATGTTCTGCAGCAGAAAAGCTTTATATTACAAGGTTCTGCGGCAGCTGATATGTGTATTGTGATGTTCTGCAGCAGAAAAGCTTTATATTACAATGTTCTGCGCCAACTGATATGTGTATTGTGATGTTCTGCAGCAGAAAAGCTGTATATTACAATGTTCTGCGCCAGCTGATATGTGTATTGTGATGTTCTGCAGCAGAAAAGCTTTATATTACAAGGTTCTGCGCCAGCTGATATGTGTATTGTGATGTTCTGCAGCAGATAAGCTTTATATTACAAGGTTCTGCGCCAGCTGATATGTGTATTGTGATGTTCTGCAGCAGATAAGCTTTATATTACAAGGTTCTGCGCCAGCTGATATGTGTATTGTGATGTTCTGCAGCAGAAAAGCTTTATGTTACAAGGTTCTGCGCCAGCTGATATGTGTATTGTGATGTTCTGCAGCAGAAAAGCTTTATGTTACAAGGTTCTGCGGCCGCTGATATGTGTAATGTGATGTTCTGCAGCAGAAAAGCTGTATATTACAATGTTCTGCGCCAGCTGATATGTGTATTGTGATGTTCTGCAGCAGAAAAGCTGTATATTACAATGTTCTGCGCCAGCTGATATGTGTATTGTGATGTTCTGCAGCAGAAAAGCTTTATATTACAAGGTTCTGCGCCAGCTGATATGTGTATTGTGATGTTCTGCAGCAGAAAAGCTTTATATTACAAGGTTCTGCGCCAGCTGATATGTGTATTGTGATGTTCTGCAGCAGATAAGCTTTATATTACAAGGTTCTGCGCCAGCTGATATGTGTATTGTGATGTTCTGCAGCAGATAAGCTTTATATTACAAGGTTCTGCGCCAGCTGATATGTGTATTGTGATGTTCTGCAGCAGAAAAGCTTTATGTTACAAGGTTCTGCGCCAGCTGATATGTGTAATGTGATGTTCTGCAGCAGAAAAGCTGTATATTACAATGTTCTGCGCCAGCTGATATGTGTATTGTGATGTTCTGCAGCAGAAAAGCTGTATATTACAATGTTCTGCGCCAGCTGATATGTGTATTGTGATGTTCTGCAGCAGAAAAGCTGTATATTACAATGTTCTGCGCCAGCTGATATGTGTATTGTGATGTTCTGCAGCAGAAAAGCTTTATATTACAAGGTTCTGCGCCAGCTGATATGTGTAATGTGATGTTCTGCAGCAGATAAGCTTTATATTACAAGGTTCTGCGCCAGCTGATATGTGTATTGTGATGTTCTGCAGCAGATAAGCTTTATATTACAAGGTTCTGCGCCCGCTGATATGTGTATTGTGATGTTCTGCAGCAGAAAAGCTTTATATTACAAGGTTCTGCGCCAGCTGATATGTGTATTGTGATGTTCTGCAGCAGATAAGCTTTATATTACAAGGTTCTGCGCCCGCTGATATGTGTATTGTGATGTTCTGCAGCAGAAAAGCTTTATATTACAAGGTTCTGCGCCCGCTGATATGTGTAATGTGTACTGTGATGTTCTGCAGCAACTGTGCAAAGAGCTTACAAAAAAAAAAAAAAATAGAGATAGAAAACATAAGATGGAAAATGGAAGTGATAAAAAAGGAGGCAGTAAAACTAAAAAGTGGCTCTTAAGTGGGGACACAACCTAAGGTCCCCTGCACACGAACATTGTTTTAGTACGTTTGCAAGCAAATTTCCTTCTACATCTAGCACACACCCACATTTCTGGCATTTTGACCCCCGCCCAAACCCCATTCCTCTCCTCTGAGTGATGCCCTAGGATTCTTAAAGACACATCTCCTGCTTATCTTATGGAGGGGGTAGTGGCCCAGGCAGGAATAGCAGTGCTCCAGTTAAGGGCAGGGCCTGGGTGCACCAACTGCCTCATTCGCATACGGACTAAAATGGTAATTTCTCAGAAATGGCATAATGAACAAAACTGATAAAAGGGAAATGTGAAGTAATTTTGTGTTTCTTTGCAACATGCTGGCAACAGATAACTACACTCAGGGAGGTCAGAGTTTAGGGTTCATTTAAACAGCAGTGAGGATCATGGCTGTTTTCTCCGGTCAATTTATTATATACATGTATCCAACTTGTATAAATGAGTACAGGTTTTGCTTAGTTACGAGAAACTTGAGGCTTTGGCAGACTTCTTGTGTGTCCTTAAAACTGAAATGGTTATTTACTAGCATTTCAACCTGTAAGCTAAGGAGATCACAAGTAATACAGTCTGGAATGTGGAGTAAAATAAAGACATTAATAAAACTAATGAATGTCACTCCTACACATGCTGTATGAAAGTTGCTGCCATAAAGTAGAATATGCTTGTAATGAAGAAGGATCAAAGCACTCACATAAAGCCATGTAACCTAATTTTAGACTTCTACGGGAGACAAATATAATGAACACCATTATGAATTTGCTTTATGACAGGGCTTGTCAGCATAGTTCATTCTTAGGCCCATGGTCATGATAATAAAAATAAAATCTTGTAGGTGCGTGCCACATATATGAGCAGCAATAGATTACTCATGCTCAGTGGCAAATGATATGTATCTTGCTTACAAACATTTGTCAGATTTTCATTTCTTTTCACTCTCTTCCTTCTTTAACTGTGGATTAAAACTTGCAGATTAAAGGCTACATTCACACAAACGTATGGGGGACGTATATACTGCATATATACCTCATGCCTCATGTCCTATCTTTCGCCGGAATACAGCATTGTTCATTTTATGGAGAGGGGCGGGTGTAAGCATTGCTCATCTCCTGCTCCTTTCCCCGGTACTGATGTATGCCCACTGCACTACGGTACGGCGGGCATACATAGCGTGAATGTAGCCTAAGGCTAACAAGAGATCACCATAGAATTTATGTGCCCCCAAAAGGCATTGAATTGCAAAACTTAATAACAGACCCCCGACCCTTGATATCTCACAAAATAATACACTGCAAAATTACAAGACAAATCCTCCAAATTATATACAGTGGCCAACTAATTAATCTATGTGAACCTTTATTAACTTATATACAGCAACCTCCAAACAAATTAAAAAACATAAAACAAAACAAAACTATACATCTAACCTGGTAGGGGCTGTAAAAAAATGTTACCGACACTGTTGCTCTATTTGCTGCCGTCCATCAGTGCAGTGTCCGTTCGATTACAGAGGCATCCGACTACTTCCCCTCACCTGATAGAGACATGGCAGTGGACAAGAGGGCATGCCCGCCGTGGTCAACAAAACTGGCGGTGGTGCGGGCACAGAGGAGTTAACCACCCCCAACAAAATAATTGAGCTGTTAGGCACCAAAATAACACACACACACACTAACCCACACACTCACGCGGAGGACATCATGTTCCTTTCATGACCTAGTGTTAAATCATTCAGAAAATGTATTTTGAAGAAAGATGTAAAATGGTTGTATAAACTCAACAAGGCAGAGATTTTAGCAATGAAGTCAAGTTCTCCTTGCCCAAGAAGGCCCACTGTAATTGGTGGTCCGGCGTCCAAGTTGATCACTAAGCGTCTCTCCTGATGTCTGGTGCATGTTTTCTATCACAGAGGAGGAGGCATAACTGATGCAATAACACTGGGCCATAAACGTGATCTAAAATGTGTAATTCTGCTTGATAACATACTGGTAGTGGTTTATTAGGTAAATGTCTGCTGAAAGGTTCCCTTAAAGACAATGTCCTGTTAAAGGGGTATTCCCATTTGGGCAGTCACATTTAATTAAATTCATTTGCCACATATAAACATTTCTTCAATTGGACGTTATTAAAACAAATGTTCCTGTGTGAAGATAATTTCCCATAAATGTAGTCATGTTGTCCCTTAGAAACGAGATGGCTTCCTCGGATACGACCACCTCACATTTCGGCAGCAGTGGCCAGTGACATGCGCTATTGAATCCTGCCTGACCACCTGGATTCTAACTCGCGGACATTTCATATACAAAAACTTTTTGTTTCTTTGTGCAATCCCCCCAGCAGAGGTGGCCGTATCCAAGGACAGTCTTGTTTCTAAGGGACCAAATAACTACATTTATGAGAAATTATCTTTACCCAGGTAAATTTTTTTTAAATAACATAATTGAAGAAATGTTTATATATGGCAGATTAATGAAACTGAATGCCCAGACGAGAATACCCCTTTAAGCTTATCACTACCCAAATTTGAAAACCCATAATTTTATTTATCGGTTTACTGATCAGTAAGGGTCAGCAGTGGCGTCATTTGATATCATGTGCAATCTATTGAGAAGCTGGGAAAAAAAAATGTCGGTGGAATACGATGGAATTGACAAAAAAAAAACGCAGTTGCACCATTTTCTAGTAGTTTTTTTTTGTGTAGTTTCACTTTGTGGTTCACTTATAGGTCAGCACAAAATCGGAGATACCACATTTATTTATTTTAGCATAGGTCTCACTCTGTATATGGAGCTCTTGGACTTTGTACTTTAAAGGAAACCTACCATATGATTTGATGCAGTATGAAGCAAAAATACTTTGAGAATGCTGTAGCTACACTGATGCAGGATCATATCTTGGTTAATCCCTGTGCTGAGTGGTTTTGCTGATAATATAGATATAACATTATGATAATGAAGCTCTCTGGCTTCTATATCTGCTCTGTTGCTTCTCATAGCAGAGAGTTTCTCACTGATTGCATCATCATCTCCTGCAGTTTACTTCCTGCCAGACAGAATAATCAATTGCTGCACCACCCAACAGCTGCTGTGTATGAGTCACTTAGCTCAGGTTGATTAGTGCTTGACTAGTCATGCTTTATTTAGCATTTTAATCCCAAGCTCCCGTGTCTGTCCCAGCTTTCCCAAGGTCCTGAATGGTACAATTGTTTTTTTCAGCAAAACCACTCATCACAGAGATTAACCAAGATATGATCCTGCATCAGTGTAGCTACAGCATTCTCAAGGTATGTTTGCTTCATACTGCATCAAATTACCGGTAAACGGTAGCTTTCCTTTAAGGGGAGGATATGAATAATATAGGTCAACGCAATGTGCTCTTTTAACATTGGAGAATTTTACGAGGTTACAGAGGAACTGCTAAAAGAAGCATTAGATGTCGCCTTCATTTGAATAACGTTTCTGGATAAAGCAATATGAGATTTGCAAGGCAAATTCTCTGAATAGCTCTGACAGATGCTCCGAAAGAACAGAAGTACAAAACATTTAGATGCACTTGAAAGTCTTTATGACTGCCATGGTTTACATTATGTAAAGAAATTAGTTTGAGGAATCTGAAGGCAGAGCATATTTGATAAAAGCGAAGGGATTTGCAGTAGATTTAAAGATTCACTTGTCAGCTGTTGTATCTGCCGATAAGCCTCTTAGATGCTGCTTGCAAATGCAGGCAACAGGCAAATGTCCCAGTTATCTACATGCAAAGTTAAGAAATTATTTATGATATGCCTGGAAATAAGGGCATGTAGATATGAGATTTTCAGTTTTAACTCATTTATGGTCAAATGCAAAGCTAAAGTATTTACCCCTTTAGGAACACGGCAATTAAACTGTGACATCACACGACCATTGACCAGTTTTTATTTACAGGAAGTAGACAATGAAGCTTCAAACAGAGATCTACAAAACTGTGATGATTTGATATAGAATCCGTGGGTTCTCTACTTAAGGACACCCGACTTACAGACGACCTCTAGTTAAAGACGGACCCCAATGCCCCCTGTGATCTCTGGTAAAGCTCTCTGGATGCTTTACTATAGTCCCAGGCTACATACAAATTCAACTTAAAGAGGACCTGTCACCCAAAATTTCGGCACTAGGAGCTGCTTACTAAAGTAAGCAGCTCCTAGTGCTTGAACAAACGCCCCAGTGCTAGAAGGAAACCTCCGGTAACGCTATCTAACACTGCGGCGGGGTACAGTGTAATCATTGTACCGCTTGCAAAGTGGTCCGATGTATTCATGAGGGGGCGGTCCGAGGTGCTGCCTCTTCCCCGGACCAACCTGCTCCCTCCATAGGCCGGCAGTGACTGCCGCACGTACCGCCCTAACCAAACCCCACCCTGTGCCCTCATGAATACGTTGGACAGCTTTGTGAGCGATCTGACGATTAAACTGTACCCCACCGCAGTGTTAGGTTTCCGGTAACGCTATCACTCTAACACTGCGGCGTTTGTTCAAGCACTAGGAGCTGCTTACCTTAGTAAGCAGCTCCTAGTGCCGAAATGTTGGGTGACAGGCCCTCTTTAAGAACAAAGCTATGGAACCTATCTTGTACATAACCCGGGGACTGCCTGTATTGGAAAATTGTATAACTTTTCATTACACAAACATTATCAATCATTTTCTGAAAGTGGCCAACCCTTTTTAATGTTCATTTATAATTCTATATTAGTATTATCTATCTATTCTATTATTTATTATTGTGGATAGTCAACTTCTCATTCTAAGAGAAGACAGCATATGAAGAGCCTTGTAGGCAATGAATCGTTGCTGGCAAGAAGGAAATCAGATCAGCTCTTTTAATGAGGATTAGAAGTGCAAATGATGCTCCGTTTAGTGTGAAAGAGAAGAATCCGGCTTCTTACAAATAAGAGGTTCAGGCTTATTCAAGAGAAAAGAACATTGATAAATAACTTCAGAAGAAAGAATCTGAAGTGCTGAACAAGGCTTATGTCAAGAAGAGTAAGCTAAAATTGTCTGTTCATTATCATATTGGTAACAGAATGTACCAAAAAGTATGTTCTGCATTCATAATCTCATGACTCCTTCAAATGCTTTTACATCAGTGTTTTCCTTTCTTTTAGTCTCCTCATTAGCTTGTCCTGGTTTCCTCTTTCATCTCTACTTCATGTGCAGCTTCATTAGCGCTAAGAATCTTAAAAACACAGTCATGTGAAAAAGTGAGGTCTACCCTTGAGAGGTACCTTAAAGGCATACTCCAATTTTACAACCCGGACAATCTATAAAATTAAAAGGTACATACGTCAATACTGCATTTATCCTACACAGATACTGTACCTCACAAAAGTGAATACACCCCTTAAGTTTTAATTTTACAATATTTTACTGCATCTTTACATGGGACATCACTAAAGATATGACACTTCGGTACAGAGGAATTTCTCTAACATGAATATTGGTTGTTGCCATGAGACAATTCCTTTAAATACTCCTGCAGCCTATTCATTCTGTGGGTGTTGTCACATGGTGCATCTTTAAATTGCATAATGCATGCGTTTCTGCATATTACCATGCATTTTACTGGTTTGAATTCATTTTTCTTAATTTCGGGATGCGTCAGCAGCTGCCTTAAATATTTTCACAGCGGTTTACACTTCCAGAAATGAACACAAATGGATCTAAACAAGCCAAACACATGGTAACATACACTCACCGGCCACTTTATTAGGTAGACCATGCTAGTAAGGGGTTGGACCCCCTTTTGCCTTCAGAACTGCCTCAATTCTTCGTGGCATAGATTCAACAAGGTGCTGGAAGATTTTGGTCCATATTGACATGATGGCATCACACAGTTGCCCCAGACTTGTCGGCTGCACATCCATGATGCGAATCTCCCGTTCTACCACATCCCAAAGATGCTCTATTGGATTGAGATGTGGTGACTGTGGAGGCCATTTGAGTACAGTGAACTCATTGTCATGTTCAAGAAACCAGTCTGAGATGATTCCAGCTTTATGACATGGCGCATTATCCTGCTGAAAGTAGCCATCAGATGTTGGGTACATTGTGGTCATAAAGGGATGGACATGGTCAGTAACAATACTCAGGTAAGCTGTGACGTTGCAACGATGCTCAATTGGTACCAAGGGGCCCAAAGAGTGCCAAGAAAATATTCCCCACACCATGACACCACCACCACCAGCCTGAACCGTTGATACAAGGCAGGATGGATCCATGCTTTCATGTTGTTGACGCCAAATTCTGACCCTACCATCCGAATGTTGCAGCAGAAATCGAGACTCATCAGACCAGGCAACGTTTTTCCAATCATCTACTGTCCAATTTCGATGAGCTTGTGCAAATTGTAGCCTCAGTTTCTTGTTCTTAGCTGAAAGGAGTGGCACCCGATGTGGTCTTCTGCTGCTGTAGCCCATCTGTCTCAAAGTTCGACGTACTGTGCGTTCAGAGATGCTCTTCTGCCTACCTTGGTTGTAACGGTTGGCGATTTGAGTCACTGTTGCCTTTCTATCAGCTCGAACCAGTCTGCCCATTCTCCTCTGACCTCTGGCATCAACAAGGCATTTTCGCCCACAGAACTGCCGCTCACTGGATGTTTTTTCTTTTTCGGACCATTCTCTGTAAACCCTAGAGATGGTTGTGCGTGAAAATCCCAGTAGATCAGCAGTTTCTGAAATACTCAGACCAGCCCTTCTGGCACCAACAACCATGCCAGGTTCAAAGGCACTCAAATCACCTTTCTTCCCCATACTGATGCTCGGTTTGAACTGCAGGAGATTGTCTTGACCATGTCTACATGCCTAAATGCACTGAGCTGCCGCCATGTGATAGGCTGATTAGAAATTAAGTGTTAATGAGCAGTTGGACAGGTGTACCTTATAAAGTGGCCGGTGAGTGTAGATGGCATTTTAAAAACGCACCCTATAGGTGTTGTGGGGGCACTGGTAGTTGGATCAGTAAGAATTCAATGACTTATCCTAAACATCACTTGGTGCACACTGTTGGGGCAGTGCAGGGAGCGCCAGATTTATGAAGAATGATGGTTGAAAGGGGAAGGGAAAATTCCCCACTCAGCTTATACTCGGGTAAAAAAATAAATAAACTGACTACTTGCCATTTCGACGGCCCGGGCAGCGCCTCTTCTTTCATCATGCCGGTTGCTGACATCACAGTCGTGATGGCGCCGGCGCACGTGAAGAAAGAGGCACTCCCAACAGAGCTGTCGTGGGCCTGCCACACACATGAAGATAGAAGAGGAGCTGCCCGGGCCGTTGGAATGGAAAGTAGTCAGTTTATTTATTTTTTTTAACTGGCAAGCTATACCCTACTGGGGGCTGGCAGGCTATATACTGGGAGGCTGTGACAAATGCATTTCCCTCCCTCTGCTTATACAAGAGTCAATAGGGTTTCCTTGTTTTTGGTGGTAAAATTCGGTACCTCTGCTTATACTCTGGTCGGCTTATACTCGAGTATATAGGGTATTTAGCCAACACACAACTATTATAAACTATCAATAAATTACAACAGGGAATATGTATATAGGTAAAAAAATAACATATTATTAAATTTCGATGCAACATGCAATTAAAAATGTGCAAAAAGCACACTACAAATCATGCGTACTCTACACCCTCTATGTAGGTCCACATATAACCAAAACAATATATATATCTAAATCTAATAATAAAATGTTATATTTTCTGCCTATACACACATTTCTTGTTGTAATTTATAGATTCATGAAGAATGGGCGCCACATTTAGCACACACTACACATAGCATCCTCTGTTTCTATTAAATGTGCTCCCTTGTGTCTAGGAATCCATGGGAAATCTAGAAACACTATACATGGACAGATGTCTACATACATGTTCCACTGACACCTCTATCGGGAGGATTAGAGCCACCATTCTTCTAAAAAAAAAAAAAAAGACTTTTATTGATGTCTTCTGTTACAGTCATGGAGGTGGAGAGCTGCAGTATACAGTCAGTATACCCAAACTCCTCACTGACAGTGCTAACCCAGCCCCCCTCCAGTGACATCTATGAAGAAAATTCCTAAGGGCAGCATGAGGTTGATTTCTCTTCATATATCCAGGTGTCTCTCAGCCCCCACCTTTCTTTCATATTTGTTTATGATGTAGCAGTACAGAGTCACACACATCCCCAGTGTCTCTCTTGCTCTACGTTTCAGCAAGGACTTCTGTACAACTTTCTATTCTTTCCTATAGCCCCTGCAGGGGAAAATAAAAGGATGCTGTATATGTCTGTGGTTGAATATTGGCAGACAATTCCCAAGTACTAGCTTCATTCCAGCAGCATGTTTGTTGCAGCAAACTAACAATCAGGAACAGAGAGCCAGGGCAGTGAAGTGATACATCTGCATATGCAGGACCCCATTACGGTCATTGGACTCGCATTAGGAGAGTTGTATTTAAGTTTGCAGATTACATTTTCTAACATTGCAGCCATGAAAACCATTTTGGGATAAGGGCAATGCATTTTTAATCTTAGTTTTCAATAATCTATTTTGGAAGGTTAATTTGAATGGTAGGTTCCCTTTAACAAATAGTGCTTAATTATATCTTACATGCATTTTTCTCATCCTTTGTGCTGCATTATAAAAAGGTTTTCAGTATACATGACTTCATGTGGTTTCTGAGTGTGTTTTTCTGGAACTCTTTTTGCAGTCTGTACTGTGCCACTTCCTGTAAGTATAGTTTTCAGGAACTTGTGGTCAATGAGCTTGCATGCGTTTCCTGTTTATCTATACCCCAGAGATCAGTATAACAGACTTTAAATATTGCTTAATGGTATACAAATATAATGCTTCAATAGGTTTCTAGATTCATTTATTAGCTCTATTTGAACTTTCCCAGAAAACCTGTCCCCTTTATTGTTTTTTGTGTTCACATAACAGAAACAACACATGTGCACATAACATTACATAGACTAGATTATCCAGCCTTATAATTTATGGATGGTCCAAGAATGTAGGAGCAAGATCAACTCTTATTGACCATGCTCTGATTCATAGAGGGGTACTCCGCGAGAAAGTACGAATGTAAGAAAAGTTCAATGACGCTTATAGGTGCACATATTAAAGGGTTAAACAATTGGATGTTATGTCCTATCAGCAGGATATAGAATTATCTGGTTGGTGATGGTTCACTTGTTGGAACCCCCATTGATCACAAGAGGGACCCCAGTGCTCTCACCAATTGATGGAGAAGAGGATCAAGCATATGTTCTGCTATTTCATTCAACAGGTATGGGAGTTCCTGAAACTGCCAAGGTCGGCCCTTGGGCATCTCCATTACTCCCATTAGCTGCTTCTGGGAGCACCAGCCATAGGCAAGCACCGTGATCTGCAATTTTCCATACTAGAGTGTAGTGCTCAAAACAGCAGTTTTCAAAGAGCTACCTAAATACAATTACATTTATTTAAATGGCTTGTCCCACCAAATACATTTAGCCACTATCTATCTACATGATGGGTAATAAGTCTTATTTCACGGAAAACAGGGCAACAAAAGTCCTCCTGTGATTGAAGGGTCAGTAAACACAATGATAAATTTTTATTTATATAGCGACTACAGATTATGCAACGCTTCATAGAGCTTGCCAAACAAGGAGGACTAAGGGCTCTTTTCCTTAATGCTGCATCAAAAGGCAATAGTCTCTAGCTGTGGCTCTCAGGAAGCTGTAGACAAGGAAGTTCAGCAATTTAAAGCCTCTGTGTGGAACTTGTTAATCACAGTAATTTTGTTTGTTATCCACGAACTTCTTCCTATTAGCTAATGAGTAAAAAGGGCTCCTTGGGGGGTTTTACCAGAGCCTCTCCATGCAGCAACTTCTCAGGCTGTTACAATGTGCAAGGAGCATTTCCCCCTCCCATTGTGTTCTGAAACTTCATCTGCTGCCGTGAGATTACATCAGGCGGAGGGAGGGGGAAGTGCTAAGGGAGAAGAGGGCTGAGGTTGAGAAAGTGTGACAGCCCAATTTTAAAAGTTGATTTTAGAAGGAAGGAGGTCATTGATAACAAATATATAATAACTATTACAAATCATAGGGGACATATACAAATAAAATGAAAGTAAAAAAGTAAGAATTACCGCAGTAAAAGACTGGATCTATGAGTAAGTGTCCCTGGTTTATCATGCTTTATTATGACGGCAGATTTCCTTTAAAGTCCCACTTCTTCAGAGACAGGTTGCTAACTACTATAGATCTATGCAGGATTTCTGTGCTTCTGTGATCACCTCCCAGTACATCTTGTGCTTCCACTCCCTACATTTGTTAGTAGTGCTTTAGCTGTGCAGAGCAGAGGGTAGGGGTTCCAATAAAGATAATGTTTCTTCTAAAAGTTTTCTTCAACTTTAAAACATTTTGATTTGTTCTTCTCCCGCAAATATTTAAGAGAAATGCACAGTTGCACTTTATGATGAAAGCAAAATGAACGGTTCTAAGTGGAAACTTAGCTTGTTGCTCATAGCTGTGGTCTACAACGTCTCAATGTGATTGGTGCATCTTACAGAACTTTAACCACAGCAAAGATTACAGATTCTAAACAGAAGCCAACAAGTACATATGCAGGAATGTAGATGCCAAAACTTACAGATTTATTTGATATGGAGTATAAAGTACTTGAGTCATGAAGTACAGCAGCGAGTCACAAGAGACCACTTCCTTGCCTGGCTGAAGTATAGGATACCATTACAATATGACTCAGAATACATACAGATTTATGTGCCCATAATACAGCATATTATTTACCCTGCCATTCTTCATTACTTCTAAGAGTAGTCATAATCAAATCTACACTCGCAAAACTTAAATACAGCCTGTAGGCACAAAAGGCTATGCATTTATTATAGAGATCTATGCAACACTATACAACATCTCATATCCTCTATACTTCAATTCTATGCAAACATAGAATAACAATCATTTGCTTTACACTTAATACTTTGTGTTGCTTTAGCACATACAAGATCTTTAAACATAACATTTATGCTTGTAGTGGAAAGTTTAAAGTCGAAAAAATGAGAAAAAAAAAAAGAAATATGAGAAATTTTGCAAGTGTTGGGCACTCAAAGAAGTCAGCAATAGGCAATCTATTGGAGGAGAGGGGCATGCAGTTGTAGCATTGGTGACTGATAATCTGGGGTCACATGGGGCTAACTTGATAACATAAGTAGGGTCATGGGAGGCTGGAAATCTGTGTAGGTTAATGGAAGGATTAAAATCTGTATAGGACATTTATAGCTGACAAACACCGTATACTACCATTGAACACAAATTAACATACCTGAATATACTCGAGTATAAGCCGACCCAAGTACAGGCGGTCCCCTACTTAAGGACACCCGACTTACAGACAACTCATAGTTACAGACAGACCCCTCTGACTTCTGGGGAAGCTTTCTGAATGCTTTACTATAGTCCCAGACTGTAATAATCAGCTGTACGGTGTCTGTAACGAAGCTTTATTGATAATCCTTGATCCCATTGGAGCAAAAAATGTTTAAACTCCAATTGTCACTGGGCCCAAAAACTTTTTTGTCTGGATCTACAATTATAAAGTATACAGTTTCGACTTACATACAAATTCAACTTAAGAACAAACCTCCAGACCCTATCTTGTACGTAACCCGGGGACTGCCTGTATAAGCCGAGGCCCCTAATTTTACAACAAAAACCTGTTAAAACCTATTTTGTTTTTACTCGGGTATAAGCAGAGTTTGGGTTTTCAGCACATTTTTTTGTTCTAAAAAACTAGGCTTATACTCGAGTATATATGGCCAATCTAGTATGACCTATATTTAGTGTTCTGTGGGTCCATTTTTACCTCACTGAAGTTATCATAGGTGCAACAGAAGACCACTGGAGAAACAAATTCAGTAACCCAGACATGGACCTCTGCACTTTATAAAGTGTGTTAGTAAGTCAAGCGGCCTGGTATAAAGTCCAGTACTCAGAAATAGGCACAGAACACAATTCTGCTAACCAGACAAGAGATCAGCAGCTGTAATGAGGATTACAAACTAGGATATAGTTCTGCGCTTTAGTCCATTGACTGTTTCCTAAACTAAGCCCTGTAATTCTGTCTGGCTGGAGCAGGGAAACCTCCAAGCATGATTTCCAAAGCACAAAGGGAACTGAACGTGTCCAAATACTTTTATGAGAAGGCCCGAGAAATAAATTCACACTTTATTTAGTGCAAAAAAAAAAAAATGCACAGGGCAGGTATTATTCTTCACAATGAAGCCAAGGTGTGGGGATGTAAAGGGAACTAAACTACAGGCCCTGGGTTTTACCTTTTATACAATGCAGCTTGGAATTCATTCACTGCCTATTGACATTTAATGGAGTGAGCTCCTGGAGCTTTGTTACTCTGTATGTCATGAAGAACGCCGGTTATGAAAGCCACATGCTTGTTATTCTTTCCTCTTTTCAGTAGTTGCACATTTAAGATCTGAAGTGGGGAGAAGATCATAACAGCAAACATATCCCTTATTCACACTATAATGGAGCTGCCCTCATTGTAATTACCTTGTCAAAGTCACGCACGTTATGTAATAAAAATATATGTTTTCACTTACAAAAAGGAAATCCGTCACCACGATTCACCTATCCAAACTGCTATGTTATGAAGGGCTATGGCCACACGTCACCTGTACCATTGTTTTTATTGTACAGTTGCTCCTTCTGTTCTAAAAGTTAATGCTAGAAATATGAAAATGGGGCTAAAGTGCTTTGGGGGGAGGGGTGTATGCACAACACCTCAGGGCTCCAACTCCACACTTAATCGAACCCGGGAGTGTCATAGCTGAAGGAGAAAGAGGGAGATAAAGTGCTGAGTGGTGAAAGCGTAACAGGGGGAGTTATTATTGACGTGGTGTAGGAGCCCTGAGGTGCTCTGCTAAAAACCTCTAAAGCACCTCAGCCTCATTTGCATATACCATTAGTCTCGTTTTGGTGTGCAAAGAGCAGTTGGTATATAAAAACAAATCTGGCATGTACGGGCAAAGCCCTACATAACATAGAAGTTAGTTTGGGTCCGTAAATCGTGATGATACATTACATTTTTATATGTTTTATACATAAATTAAATGGCATCTACCACCAGGATGAAGGGCTGTATGCAAATGAGTGTGAGGGGCTCCAAGCAAACCGGCAGGTGCCTTTCGGGTGTGGGAAATTAACAAGAGAAATAAGAGTTAAAGGGGTATTCTCGTCTGGGCATTCACATTCAGTTTCATTAATCTGCCATATATAAACATTTCTTCAATTAGATGTCATTAAAAAAAAAACGTTCCTGTGTGAAGATAATTTCTCATAAATGTAGTCATGTTGTCCCTTAGAAACGAGATAGCTTCCTCGGATACGGCCACCTCTGCTGGAGGGATTGCAAAAAGAAACAAATTGTTTTTGTATATAAAATGTCCGGGAGTTACTACATGACCCACATCTGTCCTGTGGTAATGATTGCTGAATCCTGGTGGTTTGGCAGGACTCTATAGCACATGTCTGGCCACCGCTGCCAGAGTGTGACGTGGTCGTATCCGAGGAAGCCATCTCGTTTCTAAGGGACAACATGGCTACATTTATAAGAAATTATCTTCACACAGGAACATTTTTTTTATCAACATCCAATTGAAGAAATGTTTACATATGGCAAATGAATTTAATTAAATGTAAATGCCCTGATGGGAATAACCCTTTAAGCTGTGGATTGATAGAAGTTCTATACATGCCGTCCTCCCGGTTACATACAAGATAGGTTCTGTTCTTAAGTTGAATTTTTATGCAAGTCATAACTGTATATTTTATAAATTGTAATAGCAGCTAATATTTTTTTGGCCTCTGTGTCAATTGGATTTTTAAAATGTTGGATTGTCAGAAGAATCAGGATTAACAATAAAGCTTAATTGCAGACACCTTTGATAACTGTTACAGCTGTATATTGTAGTCCAAGACTAAAGTACAGTAAATTACCAACATCTAGAGGTCTGTTTGTAACTAGGGGTCGTCTGTAAGTTGGGTGTTCACAAGTGGGGGACCACCTGCATATAATTTGTCAACATAATAGGGGGCATTTTAATTAAGACTAGCAAATTTTCCGGAATAAAATTTTTCACTGGCACTTCTAAAAATATGGGTGGTGGGGGTCATTATTTATCATCATTTATAACTGTTTAATTGAAGTAATTGACTAATGATATCCACTCCAACTGGAGTTTTTGCAAACGCCTCTGCCAGAACAGAAGTCATCAATACCGATGTACAAAACACCAGTCTTGAAAAAATGGGGAATTAAAATGTTCAGAGCATGAATCACCAACAAAGTTACACAAAATTCAGGATCTAGGATTCTAGGCACAAGGAAATGAAAGCTTTTATTGGCATATATTCCTGTATTAGGCCATGTTGACCGGTGAAAAATATTGACTGGTGACTCTAGGGTCAAGTTCAGTTACCTGAGCACCATGGAAGTGTCAATAGTATTTGTCCAGACTCCTTTTCTCCCAGTGGTATATTATTTGTTTAGCAAGTATTTGCGGTAATGCACAGAGACGAGGTTGGTCCGTGAATCACGGACTGTACAGTGGTCAGATTTAAAACCCTCAACATTTGACGTAATAGTATGTCACAAGCAGCAGGGACTTCCCACAATGTGATGTACTGTTATGTCCAGCTTCTAGCACCAGCTCCAGAACGGAGCCGGTACCAGAAGCTGCAAGTGTAGATTCCTCCAATTGCAGATGTTAACCCCTTACTTGCCATGGTCATGTGTGCAAGGGGCTTGTGAAGTTGATTGGACCCCCTGCGCTGCTTACTGGAGATAGGGGGGGGGGGGTTTGTGGAGTGTATTTTATACACAGAGAATGTGTACATTTTTTTTTTTTTTTTTAAATACATTAATTTATCCAAAAGACTAAAAATTTCGAAATTGCAACAGATTTCGTTTTAACCCCTGTAAACCCTCATTAAAGAGTTAAACTTCACATCCAAGCATCACAATGGAGTCCTCCTTCATTATACAACAATGCCGTACTGAAAATTTAAAAATACAGTTCAGTAATTCATGGACCGCCCGGTATTTTAAATGAGCCCTTAAGACATTTTTTTTCCATACAAACTAAATATCTAATCACAGTGTGTATACACGTGAAATAATACTATTTCTAGGCTTAATAATAATAATTCTTTATTTTATATAGCGCACACAGATTACGCAGCGCTGCACAAAGCATGTCAAATTGGTCCCTGTCCCCATGGGGCTCACAATCTAAACAACCTAACAGTATGTTTTTGGAGTGTGGGAGGAAACCGGAGTACCCGGAGGAAACCCACGCAAACACAGAGAGAACATACAAACACTTTGCAGAAGTTGACCTGGGTGGGATTCGAACCCAGGACCCCAGTGCTGCAAGACAGAAGTTCTACACACTCAGCCATAGTGCCGCCCTGGCTTTTTTAATTTCTATTCTGAAAATTGCACAGCCATCTTCAGCATTACCATTTATCTTCTATGAGAGTGCTGGAGATAGACAAGCCAAGTGCTCTGCAATCTCCAGAAATACCATCATACTGAATTGAGCATGCTCAACCTGCCGCTTCATTCTGTTACTGAGAACAGGACTCCTGCACTGTGGAGTCCATTCTCAAGGTCTGTTGTGGTTCCAGAAGTCAGACCCCCATCAATCAAGTTTTAATCCCCTATCTTATAGATGAGGGATAACAATCAAAGTTGGTACAACCACTTTAGGGACTCAATGTATTAGCCGCATTATCATCTGGCAAAGAAGAGACCAAAACTGGAGCCAGTTTTGATAAATGCTCCCTTCAATATCTTAATTAAACAGACCAGAAGAAAGAAGAATGGTGAGACACCTGATATCTAGAATATAAGGTATGTAGTCTCTACTACACCCCATTACACAATATAAGATATGATGAGTGATCTCCAAATACACACAGGCTTCTACATAATTACCATCATTACGTTGCACCACAATAAAGAGTGACTGAAAGTCATGTCTATTCTCCGAAAGTTTTATAGACTGAGTCTGCTAAGGCAGGGGCTAATTAGGTTACTTTAGGTTATTACTAAAGTCCAGTATTTGGTATCAAACAAAGGACCATAATACAGAATCAATGTGATCTTTCAACAAGTGACTCCTAATAGGAAATCATTAGATGTTCACAGTAACATCATGTCTCCAGTTATAATCCTTACAGTTAAATTTGCAGAAACAGGTTATACTGTGCTTCAGCAGAAATGACGCAAAGACTCGGGCGCCACTTACAGAACTTACTCACATGCTTACACAGCAGAGGAATTATGAAAGGTAAAGGAAACAAGCCAAGACAGTACCTCACATGTTACTGGATACATAAGATAAGGTAGGTTTAGAAAACAGGCAAAATGTGATCAGCATTTTATTCAGAAACAAGGACACTCTAGACCAGTGATGGCGAACCTTTTAGAGACCGAGTGCCCATATTACAACATAGACCCGCATAGTGCCAACACAAAAATTTAATTTGTGATTTATACTCGCTTCTCTGTCACAGTTTTCATTGATACCAGCACCTGACGACATCAATATGGCAGAAAATAGTCCCAGATAGAGCTGTCACATTAAAATAGCTCTGTGCACAGCAAGTCCTGGGCTGTCTGGGATTGCAGGAAGATACCTGGAGTCATCTCTGGTGATGGCCTGAGTGCCCACAGAAAGGGCTCTGAGTGCCACCCCTGGCACCAGTGCCATAGGTTAGTCATCACTGCTCTAGACCAAAGGCTGTAACAATTATCTTTATGAAGGTAAACTGCATAACAAGAAATAAAATCAGTAAAAAAAATTGTTGATTTCTGAAAAAAATTTGACTACAAACAATATAATGAGACATTTATAAATTTGCCTCAAAAGCCTTAAAGGGGTTATCCAGTTTCATTATATTTATGTTATCAGCTCTTGGTAGTGTAAAAATAATAAAGAAGTGACAGTTCCCGGCGTCTCTGGACCGTGGCAGCACCAGCCTTTAGTGTTTTACAGAGACTTAGGAGCGACTTTGCATTGACAGTGTTCATGCTCTACAACCTATAACAGGCCAGAACCAGGGACTCGTGCTGGCAATGGGACATAACTACTGACAGACATTGCTGGTGACAGCTAAAAGCTACTACCACTATTATTTTCTGAAATACTGGAACTAAAAAAAAAAAAATTATAAAATCAATACGTAGCACCAATCACCACTCCCAGAGGATGGCTTCGCTGGTTCTCCATATTACTGTGGGGACCATAATAGAAAAAAAATTCTAGATCCCCTAGTGGCCAGAAATGTCATCAGTAACCCTGACTCACGACTTACCCGGGCAAGTGCTGGGGCCCCAGGGTGCTGGAGGGGCCCACTCGGGCCCCGGGGTCAATTGCACCAGTGTCGCTACTGGAGGGCGGTCCTTGAAGGGGCCGACTGAGGCTCTATCGCCCAGGGGCCCACTAAAACCTGGAGCCGTGCGCCCGGTGTCCACCAGGTGTCGCTGCTGCGCTGAAGTCCTCCAGAGTTCACCAAGCTATCGTGGGTGCAGGTAAGCGCGTGTCAAGCGACACGTCAGGTTTTCTTACGGCCACGCCCCCCATTTCCGTCGCGTGCATGCCGGCGCCGATGTGACACAATCTGATCATGTGCGCCAAAAAAACAAAAACCCAATTCAAAAACCTGTGCAAAACGGTAATATTCAGGTAACCCAATGGAAAAACGCGACTTGGGCCCTTAGTAAATGACCCCTAGTGTCTACTACTTGGCAGACCGCAGGCATGGGCTGTTCAGTGCACTATGACATGGCCTGTCCCATTTACTGACAGCATCTCTCCATCTTCTATGATGCTTAGTGATACTGGAAATGCTCCCCTCCCAATGCTCTCTGCTCCAATGATCAGCTTCTCTCCCCTCATGTACCTCACTTTCCCACGCGCTCCCGTCCAATGGTCTGGTACAACGCATTATGCTTATAGTATAGGGGGAAGGTAGCGCATTTTAATAAAGGGGCATCCTTCATAGAGCATAATGGGAAAAATTTATATTCTGTAAATATTGCAGTGGGTTTTAGAAAAGAAGTCTTTTAAAGATGCTTTACTGTACTTAGGGTGAATTTATATCCAGCGTTCCTAATAGTTATCTACAAAAATTGTGGTAAGTTGTGTCAGTCTGCACACAAATCTATGATTCATACAGTATTATGCTCCCAATACATGAACTATTGTGATTTTGTACTATTATGAAGGACCCTGCTGTGAATCCTTATACAGTATATATCTGGTGACTGCTGCCATCTTCTGGAGAATGTGCAAATGACCCAAAAACAACACAAAAAGAATATAAATGAGAAGTACTACAGCCTGCAAACAGATCTGATTTTCAACAAAGGTTTTGGAATTAACCCCTTTCGGATGGTAGCCGTTTTCTATTTATACATTTCCCTTTTTGCCATTAAACTGACAGAAAAAAACCCTGCAGTCAGTTGCTGTATTTTCTAAAGGCCTATGGTTTTAATGCTTTCACTGTGCGATCTAGATGGCACATCCGCTGAATTCTTTTGGGTCACTAGTTTGCAGAGATACCAAGTTTGTGAGATATAAAGATGCAAATCTATGCGCAAAAAAAGGTGTATTGCTTTATTCTGACACAACTTACTTTACCCCTTTAGTGTAAGTGGTATTTTTGAGAGTAAACAGCCCAAAATGGAACAATTCCTAATCAACAAGTACCACTAACCATGTATATCAATATAGAAATCATCAATGGTAGAGAGATATATAAAAAGGGGAGGCTGCTGCTCCCAGAGGAGGTGGTCATCATGTGACAGAGCTCTCTCTATGTGTAGCAGGGCTGGATGTGTTCAGTACTTTGGATACAGCTCTCTCCTGCAAAGGATAGTGAGGTACATGATCTCCCCTGCTCCCCTGATTCAACAGAACTTTCTCTACCTCTCTCTGCACCTCATGCTGCTCCCTTCCCCCACCTTGTACCCGGCACTATAAGTTCTGTTCAGATAAGCTATTAACCCTTAGTGCTCACATAGCACAAGCTATACACTTCATGTAACCATTTTACTTATGATTTCATTCCTGCTCCTCCATGTGATGGAAGCTGCCAGGCTAGTCACCATGTACATCCTGTATGTACACCGTGCAGCATTTAGTAGATTAACTTGTGGGAATCTAAACAGATATTATGCTGAATTACTTTGAGAGAGAACACAAGGCATTATGGGATCTTTGGGCTTACTGAATTGGACTCAACCTCAGGGCAAGTACAGGAAGAGCTGGGTCTACGCTCCTTTCACTTCTGTTAGGAAAGATTTTTGTCAAACACTTTCAGAACAGAAAATGTCATAACTTTGGAAAGAAATGGGCAAGCAGCACAATATAGGCATCATTTGGTTTGTTTTTAAAGGAGGAATAACATGAGAATTTGGTAAAATTCACACACAGAACAACCCTCGACACACACACAAAAAAAGTGAAAAGTAAATCACTTTATAACAACCAAGAGACTACTAATAAATAAATGCATGGCCACCAGGATGAAGGATAACATTGTCAGGGCTATGTGGAAGAAAGTAGCATTATATATAGAAGATCTAGACAAAGTGCAATACACAAATACAGAATAGCTGGAAAAAAGAGAATTGGTTTGATTTCACCACATCCTGTTGAGAGAGTGCCCAGCCATTCATGTGTAGGTAGCTTTAGATGATAAGGGCATCCATGATTCCAGAGATCGCATTAACCCCTCCACAAGCGTCATAGACGCTTCCAAATACAGTATTACTCTTTGAAAAGCCCCCCATGCGTCTAAACACGCACTGACTTTTCCCTGTGACTGGGGAGACTAAGGAGCTGAGCAGCAGCAGTTGTGCTGTGTCCTGACAGCTCGGCCCCCGCACAGCTGCTGCTGTGGAGTTATTATGGAGGTGCAGGGGACCCCGAGCAGTGCTGCAGCGGGACACAGCCCCTCCCTGACCTGATGCTGTTTCTCTGTAGCCGGGTCACAGTGGGCGGAGCTACCGGAAGCCACGCCCACTCCCATGCCGATGTCTCTGTGTGATAGTTGTGGCAGATATGAAAGGCTGGGGCTGTACCAGAGGACAAGGTGACAACAGATCAACCAGAGAGCTGACTCCATAGTGAGTAATCACATCAGTGCAACACCTGCAGCAGCCTGATGCCCAGGCAGGGTTATACATGGAGGGGCATATATCATGTATACAATGTGTAAAAGCAGCCTTACATTTTAGGTGATAGTGGCCTTCTACTTTCAGTCAGTTTCTGAGACAATGATTTTTGGTGGATATGGCCATCCCTGGCCAATCACAGTCACAGCTAGTTGTAAGGAGCTTCAATTTGCCGCATTGTTGCTGGGCTGTTTGGGTCCGCGACTCACGGTAGAACCAGAACGCGGACATCGTGACTGCTCATCTCTAGCGGCCAGCTTTGTCCACAATCAGGTATGCATGACCAGCATCACCACCCATGCGTGGTCAGGGGTGGCCTGGGGCGTCATCCATAGTCTGGAAGGGGTTGCTGGGGGTCATCTATGGTCTGGACATAGGGAGTCTTGGGCATCAGCCATGGTCTGGATGGGGGTGAGGGGTCTGGGGTGTCAGCCATGGTCTGGACAGGGGTGAGGGAGGTCTACGGTGTGAGCCAAGGTCTGGACAGGGGGCTGGGGTGTCAGCTGAGGTCTAGACATGGGGGATCTGGGGTGTCAGATGAGGTCTGGATAGGGGGGGGGGGAATCTTTTGCCCTATTATTTAATGCATGATGTGAAATTAATACAATTGTCTATTTAAGCACACAAAACACTGCAGTATTTATTTATATGCATTACTGAAAATTTCATACTCCTCCTCGCCTAAAAATACTCCTCAAAAATGGTGAGAGGAGTATTATTACCCTTCTGGAAAAATGTTAGTGCGACCTCTGCATGATTCCTAGATAGAACAGTCTCTAGGGCTAATCCTGTTACCCTATAGACTCCTGCCCTAGCAGGAACAGTCCACAGCTGGCCTTTTCATTGATCACTCTACACGGCCAGTCTCCAGTAAGAAATTGCCTGACGAGTTTTCAAGGCAAGTATAAACTTTCATCAGGGACTACAAAACTGTTATTGTCACCACAAGGACACTGGTGGTAGGGAACTTCAAACTAAATTGTCCATAGATAGTGACCAATATAGCCCACATGCAGCGGCGAGGTGGTGCCGGAGGTGACAGCAGTGGCATGCGCACCATAAATATTGTGCATGCACTAAATACACCTGGTTCTAAATACACCTGGCATCCCCAGCTTACCAGGTAGTCGCGCTCCTATCGGCGTCACACCAGTGGGCGGAGCCACAGGACCCAAATGTCAAGTTCCGAGAGTGGGAGAGCACTTAATATGGCTCACTACTTGTAATAAAGCATGTCATATTTGAACACTAGAAAATTCTATAGATACACAAGACTCCAGCTTTGTGAGGAACTTTGGTTATGCCATAGAATTTTACAGCATTCACAGATCCATTATGTTTCTGCCGCAGATGTCGTGCTAAAGGGGTGTCTCTCCGATTAGTAATACTCCCACAAATTATCACCCAAACTTCACAAATAGTATTTCCAATGAACAGGCGGTCCCCTACTTAAGAAACACGACTTAGTGACGACCCCTAGTTACAAATGGACCTCTAGATGTAAGTAATTTACTCTACTTTGTCACAGAGACCAAACAAATTTTTGTTTGTCTGGGGTTACGATGATAAGATATACAGTTCCGACTTACATTCAAATTCAACTTAAGAAGAAACCTACAGAACCTACCCTGTACATAACCTGGGGACTGCCTGTACCCTACCCCGCACACACAGCCTATAGACCACCCCTTCAGATTTACAGTTAATGAAAGAGCTTATTGAAAGGTTTCACTAGTGACACTGGACGTAAGTGTTTATGTTGATAGAATAAAAGGGCAGCCAACACAGCCACTACACCTATATGTCCCAGTGATATTGCACTGACCAAGCAAAGTCATGTCTTTATGAGGGACAAAGTGACTGTGTACCAGTTCTCTTTAAGTGAGCGACCTTTTCTGTAGGTTATCTGAGGTATTACGCTTATGGATTCTCTGATGTCTGGATCCATAAGAAGAGTATCCCAATGGTCTCACCATTATTAAAAGCAGCTTTTAATCCAATTGGGTCTTCAGCTGTTAGCTTAGGTTTATCAATAAGCAACATTTTCCGGTCCTGGTGCAATGCAAAATGGAAGGCTGGTCTCAAAATCCAGTCAAGGTAACCCTTCTGTCTAAATCTCCTCCGGAGAGTATGAGCCTGATTTGTAAAAGTTAAAATGTCGGAACACTTTCTCCACAGCTGGAGATGGTGTCCACGTGGAATGCCAGGTTTGAGCTGGAAAGGAATTGGTGGCAGTAGACTTACAACAGTATCAGGGCTGTAAATCACTCCACTTAGAAATTTTAATCTTGTATGGTGCTCAAGCAGGACAACTAATCCTTCAGACATGAATAAAGTAAGTTAGGCACAAGCTTGATGCAAAGTAGACTAAAATTTATTGAGGATTTAAGCGTAGCAATCCAAATATAGTTTAACGTTTCGGTTAACTCATACTTTAATCAGACACGGATTGCAGGGTAGAAAAAAATCAAGATGTAGCAGAGCTGTGTCAATGTGTGTAATATGCATCTCATGGATCTACTCATCTCATCTCTCTTTCTATGTGTCAGATAACAGTAAATGTTGAGAAGCTAAATGAAAGTGTACCTGAGGTTCACTCTCCATGACCACTCTCCAGTAAACCGGACTATCCAATAATCCCATCTGTACAAGATCGTTTGGCGCGTTGCCTGCTGTTGTTTGAATAAAGAACTGTAAGTTATTTTTGAACATCGTTGCCTCCACCTGGTCCCTAATACGGCTGTAACATCAAGGGCTCCCTCATTCACCACCCAGGGACTCATACTACGGACATTAAGGGGTTGCCCCAGGGAGAACCAGTACATCGGCCTCTCCGTCCATATTTCTTGCACACACACCAACTGCTGGAGACCTGCCAGGCTGTAGGTCAGCCCTCCAGTCCTCATACCAAGCACCGTGACACTAGCGTGCCTAGGTCTCACCTGCCAGCCACTCTGGTATTCTGGGCCACGGCTGTCTCCAGGACCCAAGAAAAGGCTAGGCCCCAGTGGGGGGATGTTGCAGTTGTCTGATCGATCCTATTATATACTGCCATACTACAGTATGGCAGTATATGGGGTTTTCCTCCTCATTCATTACAATGTGCTAAACACCACAATACAACTCCAGTAAATTAAACTTCTGTGAAAAAAGACTTGAATCTTAGGGAGCAACACTAATTGACAGTCAATTTCACATTTAGCAAGACACACTCAATAAAGGAGTGGTTTTGCTGATGGGGACCACAGACCACTTCTCTGTATCAATGTTTTCTGGTTGATGTTTTGATATTTAGAATTTTGGTGGTGCTTTCACACTCGTGGTAACATGAAACGGACTCTACAACCCCCAAGTGGCTCAGGTAGTGCAGCTCATCCAGGATGGCAGATTAATGCGGCTGTGACACAGCACCAGGCAGGATGCTTAGCATTTGGCAGAGAACACCAGGATTGGCAAATTTGCCACTGGCTCCTTGTGCTCTTCATAGATGAAAGCAGGTTCACACTGAGCACATGCGAAAGACGTGAAAGAGTCTGGAGACATCCTTCAGCATGACCTTGTTGACGGTGGAACAGTAATGGTGTGGGGTAGCATAGCCCTCCATGAGCTCACCAGAGGTGGCCTGATGTCATTAAGTACCGAGATGAGATCCTCAGACCCCTTGTGAGACCATACGCTGGTGCAGTTGGCCCTAGGTTCCTCCTAATGCAGGACAATACTAGACATCATGTTGCTGGAGTGTGTCAGCAGTTCCTGCAAGACGAAGGCATTGAAGCTATGGACTGTCCCGCTCCTTTCCCAGACCTGAATAAGATCGAGCACATCTGGAACATCATGTTGCCCTCCATACACCACAGACTATCTAGGGGTTGGCGGATGCTTTAGTCCAGATCTGGGAGGAGATCCATCAGGAGACCATCTGCAACCTCATCAGGAGCATGCCGAGGCATTGTAAGGAGGTCATACAGGCATGTGGAGGCCACACACAATACTGAACCTCATTTTGACTTGTTTTAAGTTTGCCCACAAAACTAAAGTGGAATTTCAAATCCAGGCCTCCATTTGTTAATAAATTTGATTCATTTATTATTTGTGATTTGTGAGCACATTCATCTTTGCATAGAACAAAGTATTCAATGAGAATATTTCATTCATTCAGATCTACAATGTGCTATTTGAGTGTTTTCTGTCAGCTGAAGGCAGAATGTAGGAGAAGCTGCAGCTTACAATTTGCAGAAGTACATGCACCCATGTGCATCTACAGTCGGGGGTAGGGAAAGGTCATGAAAAGAAAAAAAAAAACAATATAAAAATTGTTATGAAATTTAAAGCTTTTCCAAATTGACCTGGACCTTCAGGTAAAGAAAAGCAGAAATTAAAAAAAAAAAAAAAAAAAAAGATTTGTGTATAGTGATATTTCATGAGATTGAGAAGAAAGACGAGTAACCCCTCATAAGACACACAGGTTCTATGAGAAGTCGGACTTAAATGATCCACGACAGGACAAGTGAGCAATCTGGTTACTTACAGTTTAAAATGTCAGATGAACAGAATACATCAGGTGATCTAAATAACAAAAGACAAGAAGAAATAAAATTTACATCAAATGACAGAATTCATAACCAGAAATTCTAAAAGGGATATGACCATAAACTCCTGACTGTGGACGGGCAGATTTTTCTCTCATGAAAAGCTTCTCTTGTACTGTGGGGGTAGGGGCAAGAGACAGAGAACACTACAGAGGCACTTCCTGTCCAGCATCATGCAGAGCCAACACCAGGTCTACAGACAAACATAAGGTCTTCATCCAAGGGGAGGGGGCATATCATTGCTGACTGTGTGTTTTATTGATTAGGTGAGGCAGCAGGGCTAAATGTGTCATTTGAAAGTGAAGTGAAAGTGTAGCAAAACCCTGTACCATAAAATCTAAGCCCATTGTCAACACAGCACAGAGGAATCATGAGTTGTCTACTCAGCTAGTCCCAGCCCACACTGCTCAATCTTACAATGACCATCAATGAGTGATGGGAAATAAAACAGCAATAAAACAAAGTTAAATTGCAAAGAAAGGGGATAAAAATTCTTTGTAAACATCACTAGGGGATTAAAATTTGAGAACTTTCATGGGCAAACCCCTTTAACCAAATACACCAAGTCATCTCTGACACAATATCCAAGTCCTTTTGGTTCCAAAGCTTGGAGGGTTTAGATCCACTAGTTCTTCCTAAGGCTACATGCATATAAATGTGTGCTTTTCACAGGCCGCAAATACTGGCCTATTTGCGTATCATCAACGTGTGAGGTCCACTCATGCTATTGACAATAGAAAAGGATTGCCTGAGCATGGCAGAAATAGGATCTGCTCCGTAATTTGTGGCCAAGGGAGTTGCCTTCCACCTGGGGTCAAATGAGTCAACATGAGAAGTTGTAGGGGATGGAGCATAATTTTAGACGGATATATCTTGGGTTCTATAGTACCTAGAATCATGGTTCTGGTATCAGATTAAAGATGAGAAGTTCATGTTTCAAATCACTACAGAAACAGAGATGAGGCAGTTAACACAGAAAGTGGAATTTGATCTTTGTCTACAGCTTGCATTCCCAACAAAGAATTTAGCTGCCCATATTTCTGGTTCTGCAAGTCACAGAACCACAAACATGATGTGATTTGAAAGCTAAAATTCTTTAGAGTATACCAACTGCACACGATTTGTCCTCAGCCTGTGTAAATAGACTCAAGTGCTCAACATATACCACGAAACAAATGCAGTGAGTTGGAGAGGAGAAATTGCCTCAGAGAAATATCATGCAAGAACTCTCTGGAATCAGCCGTTTCACCAGCGAGGAGTCCTTGCATCATATTTCTCTGTAGCTGGAGCTTCTTGATATTTCAGGTGGATTGAGCACTGGCAACAAAAGCATCACGACTGGCGCATGTTATGACGAGTTGTGATCAATTCCCGCCACTGCACTAGAATAGCGCTGGTTAGCTATAAATCAGATTGAAGATTAAACTGCATTTAAGACACTTAAAGCTAGGTGTAGGCAGAGCACTTCCCCTACAAGACAACAGGTTCCTTCTGGGTAACAGATCCCTGGCTTGACCTTCTACCTGATCTTTGCTCATCCTGCTTTGAGCCTAGTCCATTCAGATGAGGACAACTCAGCTGTTGTGTAGCCTAGATCCCTATGTAACCCTAATTCATATTACTGAATAGAGATACACACCTTCCAACTTTTGGGGGAAAGAAGGTGGGACATCCTCCTCCTGTCCTCCATCCTCCTTCAGCAGCCCCCAACCACAGGCCTCCTCCTCGCGTGGCCCGTCCTCATCCTCCTGTCCTCCTCCTCCTGTCCTCCTCCTCCTCCTGTCCTCCTCCTCCTCCTGTCCTCCTCCTCCTCCTGTCCTCCTCCTCCTCCTGTCCTCCTCCTCCTCCTCCTGTCCTCCTCCTCCTCCTCCTGTCCTCCTCCTCCTCCTGTCCTCCTCCTCCTCCTGTCCTCCTACTCCTGTCCTCCTACTCCTGTCCTCCTACTCCTGTCCTCCTACTCCTCCTCGCCGCCTCCCGTCCGCCCATAGCCTCTCCACCACCCCCTGTAGCCTCCCCACGCCTCCCGGCCATCTCCCGTCCTAACACCGTCGGAAACGGTGTCAATGTATTTGCCCAGCGTATACGAAAGGAGGTTTCCCGACATATACACCTAACATACACAATAAAGTGTGATGTGTTCCACGCCTAAATTTGTGTTTTTAAAAACACAAAACAAACAATTGAAAAACGTATGCATTTTCAATGCGTTTGAAATTGCAATAAAAACAGCACACGTGTCACTGGCCTCAATTTTATCCTCCCCACTTTTATATATCTCCCCACAGTGGGAGTATAACAAACAATATGGATGCACTTCACTTACTAAAAAGCAGTGATGTGAAGGTAGACTGAAGCCATAGTGAGCACAATGTGACACATGAACCACAGCTGCAGAGAAGACAGCAAGTAGCGGAGGTGTACAAGGTATACAGTCATGTCTAGTAAAAAAAGATAGCAGGTACCTAAACTGGACTAGGGGGAGGGGACACAGCCATCAGGGACTGCAAATGGTGACTAGCCAAAGGGGCACCTACCTGTATAGTGTGCAGGCACCTAAGGAGACAGCTAGAGGGCTTACAAAGGCCGCTGTGTGTCTACTAGGAATAGTTACTCCTCTGTGCTACATGCTAACAGGTCATGAAGTGCTACGGTCACATAACAGGAAGCAGTGTATGCTGCAGTCACATGACACGCTGTGTTGTACTCCCGGAAATGCAGAGCACAAAGGTGGGCGGAGTCTGCATGGCTGCATTGACTATGACGTTAGGTACAGGGGATTGGCTGAGCGGAGGAGGAGGGTGTGAGCTGTACTAGGTGCTGAGATGCTGAGAAAGGAGATGTGTATTGGTAGTGAGAGAGAGGATGGAGATCACCATAGCAATGGAGTACATGTCCTGGGCCATACCTTCTGCTTACAACCTTCTCCAGAGTTAACACTTTGTGTTCCAGCAGCACCACTAATCAAACTAAAGCTGTAGGGAAAAGGGGAGGATGGCCAGAGCAACAGAGGGGGCGTCCACAGTTCAGTTTATCAGATGCCCAAACCAGGAGTGGAGTGAAAATAGAGGAGTAGTACTTCTTAATGATAAGTCCTCACCCATTATCATCCACACCTGCTTTTGGCTTCGAAAACAGCATCTTAAAAATGGAACGTGTGGCTGCACCCTGAGGGCGCGTTCATAACACGACGCTAGAGCACATGGGGCTAGGCTTGGACCAATCGAATATGCGGTTCCCGGGAAACACATGCGATTGATAACCCGATCGCATCGCATGTTATGAACGCGACACTAGCAGAACGTCTGAACGCGCCCTCAGTTACATTGCGATTTTTATGCATTTTTGAACATTCCAAGGGCTTCAGGTTCCAAGGTTACATTGCGTTTCCACTGCATCTGCAATAACACAATGTAACCTCGGCATGTGGTCAAGGAATGTGTCATAAAAGGCATCAAAAAACGTGACGCAACCCTAAGGGTGGTGGCACATGTGGCGTTTTGAACCCGGTTTTAGGCCGTTTTCAATCAGTCTGTTTAAAAAACGCATGCGTTTTGAAAACGCAAACATTTTTTATGCGTTTTTAAGAAACTGCTTAAAAACGGGTTCAAAGCACTTAATGCGTGCCACCACCCTAAGGGCACATTCACACGTTCCACTAGAGTCGCGTTCATAATGCGCCACTAGCACACAGGGGGCTCGGGCGAGGCTCAGAGAAACGCATGCATTTCCATGCATTTCCTGTGAAACGCATATGCGATCTGCCCGAGCCCTGCCTCCTGTGCGCTAGCGTCGCGTTATGAACACGCCCTAAGGGTGATGCCACACGTGGCATTTTTGGTCCTTTTTGAGCATGCATTTTCAGTCCGTTTAAAAACGCATGGGTTTGAAGGACAAGATAGGCCGCGGTCACACGCGGTCCGTTCATGACGCGACGCTAGCGCACAGGGGGAGATCCTCGGCCCGAACGCACATGCGTTTCCAGACAATCGCATGCTTTTCCCTGGAAATGCATCTGTGTTCGGGCCGAGGACCTCCCCCTGTGCGCTAGCGTCGCGTTATGACGGACGCCTAGCGGTACGTGTAACCGTGGCCTTATACTTTTTGAGTTGTCCTCCTTTTCTCAGGTCAATATCTTCCCAAGCTGTGTATAGCTCCCTCCCACTGTCAGGCTTATAGCTTAGGGCAGTGGTGGCGAACCTATGGCACGGTTGCCAGAGGCGGCACTCGGAGCCCTCTCTGTGGGCACCCAGGCCATCACCCCAAAATGAAGTTCACCAGACAGGACTCAAAGATTCTTCATGCAGAATCTTCTTGCAACGAAAGACAAATTTGCTCTCCTTCTTTTAACTTCATTGGTGTCTTCAGGAGGCTGCTGATTGAAAGTTGTTAAAGAATAGGGAAATATTAATTGCTGCTTAAATTGCTGTGTTGGCACTTTGCAATAAATAAGTGGCTTTTGGTTGAAGTTTGGGCACTCAGGCTCTAAAAGGTTTGCCATCACTGGCTTAGGGTGATGCCACACATGGCGTTTTTGGTCCGTTTTTAGTCCATTTTTCCCAGTTATCTTAATAGATAAACAGTTTGTAAGCAGCCAAATGCATGGTAAACTGCCAAAAACGGACTGAAAACGGATGTTTAAAAACGGACCAAAAACTCCATGTGTGACATCACCCTTAGGGCGCTTTCACACGTTGCGTTTTGACCTGTGTTTTCATTGCGTTTGAAACACATATACAACAGCTGAGGAGAGGTGATTTGCCTAATTACATCACTGTTAACATTTCCGTTTACAAAGCGCATCGTAAACGCATGCGTTAACATTGCGTTTACAAATGTAAACGGTAATGTAATTAGGCAAATCACCTCTCATCAGCTGTTGTATATGCGTTTCAAACGCAATGAAAACGCAACGTGTGAACGCGCCCTTAGGCTACATTCCCTCTACCGTGAGCCCGCCGCACCGTAGCACGGCGGGCACACAGCAGCGCGGGGAGAGGAGGAGGAGGTGAGCGCAGCTCACCCCCGCCCCTCTCCATAGCGATGTGTGGCCGCGGCGCCGTAATACGGGAAAAGATAGGACATGTCGCTCCCGCAGGGCGCCGCAAGCCCATAGAAGTGTATGGGAGACGTATATCGGCCGCATATACGTCGGCCGTATATACGTCCCCCATACTGTAGTGTGAATGTAGCCTAATACTGGGTAATTATATTCCCCCTCAGCTGGCTCAGCCTGTCTGATTAGTAGTGTTTCTGCAGGAACACAAAGTGTTAACTCTGAAGAGGAAGTTCCCGCCCACAACCCATGACACTGGTGTCTGCCTGTATTTGTAGGATGAATTAGATACACAAGCTGTGCATAGGCGCAGAGAGACAGCCATAGAGCAAGTGTTATACACAGTCACTTACTGCATGCCCCTAGTGACAGGTAAGTAATAACCGGGGGAATACCTGTCATGTGGCTGAATAGAGGTGATCTCTGGGTTATGATGTCTGCACTTCCCCGTGCTACAGTGTTAGTGCACTGGATTACACAGCTGTGCGGGAGCTACCTGACAGGGGGACGCACCTGTATTGTAGTTTGGAGCTGTGAAACAGGCGGTGCTCCCCCACATGTGTAAGGGGGGGCGCTGTGCTCCCTCCACCATGTACTGTGCTTGTATGTGACTATGCTTTAATAAGTCATGTGAAGGAAGAAAGAGCAGTGCTGAGTGTCTAAGGGATGCCACACATGGCGTTTTGAACCCGTTTTTGGTCTGTTTTTAAGCAGTCTGTTAAAAACGCTGGTTTTACCAATTATCTTAATTAAAACTGGTCAAAAAATGCATGCATTTTTAACGGACTGCTTAAAAACGGACCAAAAAAACGGGTTGAAAACGCCATGTGTGGCATCACCCTTATTTGATGCTACTCCAAATAGAGCACAAACCCTGACATCCCCAGTCTCCATGCGATGATGTCCAGAGTGTGTCAGCTGTGCCGTCTATGTTTTCTCTTCCATCAATGAAGATGCACAGAATAATTCACGGTTATACTAAACCTGTATTGCTATTCATCTGTGAACAGGCAACACTGCCTATTACTACATATAAAGCACTTTATTGTTTTATCGCAATTCTTCTTAAATACAACAAGAACAAGCCCTACTATGAATGAAAAGCAATACGGAGTCATTTATAGGGCATCCGTACCAAAAGAAATATGGCGGAAATGGATGCAGCGCAGATTGATTGCATGATCCATTGGTTCTTCATTTTGCCATATTCTGACGCTTATAACTCTTTCATACTTTGGTGTAAGGAGTCATGTTTTGCAGGATGTGATGATGTTTACGTTGGTATTAGTTCTGGGACTATACGACATTTTGGTCACGGTATTATTTAAATTTTTATATGTTGCAAAATGACAGAAAAGTGGTGTTTTGGACTCTTGGAATAGCCACTTTTTTATATTGATATTGTTTATTTTTTATATCAGTTCTAGGGAAACCGTTATCTGAACTCTTTTATTTATGAACGACTCCACGGAAAACAACTAACACAGAGGTCCAGATAACATCCGTACCAGCAGTGGCCTAACTCGAACTTGATGGGCCCCAGTGCAAAGTCTATGCCTGGCCCCTGACTATAATGTATGAGTCTTTTCATATGGGAAAGTGACACCTAATGGCCCCCTAAGCCTCATGGGCCCGGTTGCAACTGCACCCCCTCAAGTTAAGCACCTGTGTACAGGCAGTTTTGCTCTGCAAAATAGACCCAGAAGGATTTATCTGCGTGGGACTTTTCACCCCTGGCCATCCAGTAGGTCATGTGACTGGAGCTCAGTTACTCAGACACGTGACCTACAGCAGCCGTAGGCTTGATATGTGAGAAGCTCTGCACTCACAGCCATCAGCAGGATCGAGTTTTCTGTGTGACAGCATTCTCCTGTACTGTGACAGGGGCTGGCATCAGTCCATACAGCGCTCACACTGGCTGCTGTGCCAGCCCTCGTCTACTCTGAAGGTTGAAAGTTGTTCCCCTTTTTGTCTCAAGTGGCTATTAAAGCACAGAAAACGGGGGCTGTAACGATTTTTCGTGTATAAATAGATGTCTAATAGCAGTATATAGTTGTACTACTGATAATTTCATACTCCTCATTGGCTAAAAGTACATCTCAAAATGGTAAGAGGAGTATTATTACCCAATGTTAGTGCATCCTCTGGGCTACCACATGTCCCCAAACTACATTCCTGAACATTCTTTAGGTTGAATTGTGGATAGTTCTCAGAAACCAGTCAGAAAATGTACCCTGTTAGTCTACAACTTTGCCTCGGCAGGGGTAATAGATCAACTATTGTATTGCAAAGGTCAAATTCCCTACCCTAGATCCTTAGCTATAACATCCCGTAGACAAGAGGTTCTCAACCTTCAACAGCCCTTTTTTTTTTACAGGGTCACCTAAGACCATCGGAAATATGTGTTTTTCTAAAGGGTACAAGTAAAGAGCTCTGTGATGGCTTGTTTTCTGCGTAACAAATTGCACTTCTTAGTGGTATTTATTATTCCATTCCGTATACTGGGAAGTGTGGAAAAAAATTGTGCCATTTTTTTTGTGAGCTTAGATTTTGCAGTTTTCACCATGCATCCCAAATGACAGCTCTACTTCATTCTTTGGGTCAGTATGATCACTGAGATAACAAATTTGTATGGGTTTTATGTTTTCATACATGTACAAAAAAAAATTCTTCATTTAGCATTTTGAAAAACCCTAACACGGCTTATACTGGAGTCTATTAAAAAAAACAAAAAAAAACTTGCCTTCCCACCGTATACTGGGGGACGGGGATGCTGGCTGTATACTGGGAGGCATGCACTGGCAGACTGTATACTGGGGGACAGGGGGCTGCAGGTTGTATACTGGGGGCAAGCTGGATTCAATGCAGTTCCTACCCTTGGCTTATACTCGAGTCAATATTTATTTATTTTTTTCCCAGTTTTTTTTTTTTTTTTTTTTTTTAAATTGGGTACCTCGGCTTATACTCGAGTATATACAGTATTTAGCTTATCGGAGTTGACAGGTTCTGTTTATTTTATTATTTTTTTCCATATTCTACTGGGGTATTATTGTGAATACTGGCTACTGTGGGGCATTTCTGGATATTGGGGGGATCACTATGACTACATATGTGTGAAGCATAGTAGAAAAAGTACAGATATGAAGTAGCAAAAATAATAAAAAAAAAGCAGTAAAAAATTTATAGTTGCGGTTGCCACAACATGAGAAACTATATTAAAGGATTGCAACATTGGAGGTTGAGAACCACTCCCCTAACTACGCCTGTTGCAATTGTCCGGTTTTGCTGATGCATATGTAACTTGTATGGCTAGTTTTAGGCACTGACTGAATTTAGTAAGTGACCCTTGTTCTTACTTTTCCAAACTATTCTCTGTACCTCAGCTTTTTTCAACGTATGATGATGAAACCATCCATTCATCTTCTTATCTTCTACACAAGGGTAATGCTATGTGTCAGAAGAAGGCCATCAATATCCTCAGTAAAGGAAAGGTGTTTTTTTTTTTTCCCAGTAGTTTAGTGTTTTACTTAGGGTTTTATACTTGGCGCACCTTTCTGAAGTTGCACAAAGGTAAGGTAAGAGTTCTCCTTATGGAGTTTGCCAAATAAGGCCACCTCATAGGGTCTCCTCAGTAGCCAAACCACTTCCCTACGCTGTACTGAGACCCAACCAGGTTGAAACAGTGCTGCCTACAGTTGGGAGTCTGTTCCTTCTGGAATAGATATACTGGTTTGGCTTAATCCCACATCATGTTTTTAGACTTTTTGTAGGCCATACTTGGCATTTAGGGAGCTGCCTTTCAAGGTAGCAAAAAGAGGCATTTTTTTCCATGTAACACATAGGAAAACGTATTTGCATTGTTCCTAGAAGTTGCGCTTAAGAAATGATGCAACATACAGGAGAGAACAAACGGCTTCTGTGTGTGGGTAAACACTTATTGGGATATTTGTGCAGTTATTAAAGCAAACCCAAATACAGCCCGCAATTATGAATGTGCAAAAACATGCCTCAGAGTTCTGATAAATACTCCCACCCCATTGATTATTTATCATTGTGTAGCCGAAAGACCCTACAACGCAAATGTGCGCCTATGTTTCACCTTTTCTACCATGCAATGTTTAATTTATGTAAAAACGAAGTTTGAAGAAGGGGTTAAAGCTTTTCCTGTCAGGGTGTGACGGATTTTCTTTTATCTATAACAGTCATGCTGTCTTGATACTTGGCCAGTGTCAGCAGTATTGCCACACTTCCAGTATCCCTATCCATACCCTTGACAAGGCGTCCTACGTGAAACACGTGTCGGAGTCAGCTCCCTTGGTCTGTATGCATATACTTTCATACTGCCCTATTTCTCAGCTCTGTTTGATTTTCTGAAGGGTTTCTGCTGATATATTCTAGCGGATTTGGCTATTGGATTTAACGGTAGTTTCTTAGGAGTGAGACTCCACATATAATTTGTTAGTATAAATTGTGACTTTATGTGGGCCATTTATTTTCTATGTGCCTTTACACTTTTTATTTTTTGTGGTTTTAAATTTAACTAATAAACCTCTGCTTTCACTGACAATGTATGCACTCTCGGATTCCTTTGGTTGTGTACATTATTTCGTGTTGAAATCCTTGGGTCTATTCTAGGCTCAGTTTTCTATGTCCGTTTCTCAGTATTGTTATAGGTACCCTTTTATTAAATGTCAACAGTGTACTTCTACTAAGCTGTGTTTTTTTTGTTTTATTTTCCTTAAGTTGCAAAAGAATGTTTACAAAATCTTGCAGTTTATAAGTTTGGCTTTACAAGGCCGTGCACTAAAATGATTATTATTATTATTGGTTAGTGCTCCTATATGTACATGGAGAGAATTACTTCATGCAACTTTTTGACAGATTGCTGTCTAATTTGGCTACTTTTTACTATTTACTGTCAATAAGCCACTAATATGTCTCCAATTAACAAACTACCAATACAAAGTTATTTCATTCAAATAAAACTTTATATGCATGCATGATTATACATAATGATCAGAAATACAGCTATTCCCGGGATATGTATAAGACCGTTTCTTAAGTTAAATTTTTATATGCAAGTCAGAACTGGAACATTTTGTAATTATAGTTAATTGCAGCCTAGGTCTAAAGTAAAGCTTTACGAGAGGTCACAGTGGGCAGAGTTCCATCTCTACATAGCAGTGGGGTGTCCCTAAGTTGGGGACTGCTTATGATTATGCATCTAAATTATTAGAGATAAAATGACACATTTTTTTTTGGAGGAAACTGCACAAATAAAAAGTGGTTCTAGTACCTTATTAGGTCTTTTCTTGGATACAAGATGAGAAACCTTTGGCCATGGAGCTACAGTTAGGGCCAGAAATATTTGGACAGTGACGCAAGTTTTGTTATTTTAGCTGTTTACAAAAACATGTTCAGAAATACAATTATATATATATATATAATATGGGCTGAAAGTGCACACTCCCAGCTGCAATATGAGAGTTTCCACATCCAAATCGGAGAAAGGGTTTAGGAATCATAGCTCTGTAATGCATAGCCTCCTTTTTTTTCAAGGGACCAAAAGTAATTGGACAATGGACTCTAAGGGCTGCAATTAACTCTGAAGGCGTCTCCCTCGTTAACCTGTAATCAATGAAGTAGTTAAAAGGTCTGGAGTTGATTGCTGTGACCAGACAACATGCGGTCAAAGGAACTCTCAATTGAGGTGAAGCAGAACATCCTGAGGGTGCTGTCACACGTCGCGTTTACTGCATGCGTTTAAAAAAAGCATTGCTACAGCTGAAGGGATATTTCGCTAATTAAACAGCTGTTAACGCTTGCGTCTACAAAACGCAAGCGTTAACATCGCGGTTAACGTATGTGGTTGTTAACGCATGCATTAACGCCGCGGTTAACGCATGCGTTTTGTAACATGTGACATGTTTGGAGTAGCAAAATCAACAGTCGGGTACATTCTGATGAAAAAGAAAATGACTGGTGAGCTTGGGAACTCAAAAAGGCCTGGGCGTCCACGGATGACAACAGTGGTGGATGATCGCCGCATACTTTCTTTGGTGAAGAAGAACCCGTTCACAACATCAACTGAAGTCCAGAACACTCTCAGTGAAGTAGGTGTATCTGTCTCTAAGTCAACAGTAAAGAGAAGACTCCATGAAATACAAGGGTTCACATCTAGATGCAAACCATTCATCAATTCCAAAAATAGACAGGCCAGAGTTAAATTTTCCGAAAAACACATCAAGAAGCCACCTCAGTTCTGGAAAAGTATTCTATGGAAAGATGAGACAAAGATCAACCTGTACCAGAATGATGGGAAGAAAAAAGTTTGGAGAAGGAGGAGAACGGCACATGAACCAAGGCACACCACATCCTCTGTAAAACATGGTGGAGGCAACGTGATGGCATGGGCATGCATGGCTTTCAATGGCACTGGGTCACTTGTGTTTATTGATGACATAACAGCAGACAAGAGTAGCCGGATGAATTCTGAAGTGTACCGGGATATACTTTCAGCCCAGATTCGGCCAAATGCTGCAAAGTTGATCGGACGGCACTTCATAGTACAGATGGACAATGACCCCAAGCATACAGCCAAAGCTACCCAGGAGTTCATGAGTGCAAAAAAGTGGAACATTCTGCAATGGCCAAGTCAATCACCAGATCTTAAGTCTGGATTTGAGCAAGTGAAATGCATGCTCAATTGGGTTAAGACTGAAAGACCCTGGCAAAGCATTAAGAAGGAGGAAACCCAGCGTTTGGTGATGTCCATGGGTTCCAGACTTAAGGCAGTGATTGCCTCCAAAGGATTCACAATAAAATATTGAAAATAAAAATATTTTGTTTTGGGTTATGTTTATTTGTCCAATTACTTTTGAACTCCTAAAATGTGGAGTGTTTGTGAAGAAATGTGTACAATTCCTAAATTTTCTATCAGATATTTTTGTTCAACCCTTCAAATTAAACGTTACAATCTGCACTTGAATTCTGTTGTAGAGGTTTCATTTCAAATCCAATGTGATGGCATGCAGAGCCCAACTCACGAAAATTGTGTCACTGTCCAAATATTTCTGGCCCTAACTGTATACAAGTACCATATGTTGTCCTGTGGTATATATGGACCTGTAGATCCATCACACCCCTCTGTATTGTTTAAATGCAAGACACTTTGTGCTGGTTACTAATCGCATATGTTTAACTGGAAATGCATGTGTGCTCTGGCCAAGGCTGGCACCTCATGTGACTGCACCCTCGCTGAAGCGGATGTGTCAGCTGGTCTAGTAAAATGGCAATGGAAATTTTGCAAAATGGTGACCATTATCCTACTGAAAAGAATTGCAAGTTGGAAGCACTGCCATAAGAAACACGGGTGAGCTGGTGCCGGTACTTACTTTCGTTAGTGTTATAAACCGCGGTATCGGGGTTTTAACACTTTTTAAACTTTAGAGCAGGAGAGGCTTCGGCGCTGCGCGCAACATCTCCGCTATTTCCTATGTAGGCGCGCGCGATACCGCGGTTTATAACACTAACGAAAGTAAGTACCGGCACCAGCTCACCCTGAGCTGGTGCTCGGTACTTACAGCTTACCCCTACCATTCTAAATGGTAGGTTTCCTTTAATGGGTCGAAAAACCACAGTGCTAAATAGGAGTCCTTTTTGACTCTAAGGTCCCGGGGTTAAAATAAGAATAGCCTTTGACACTGGGATAACTTGAGCCATAAACAATTGTATACTATAATGTGGTGTTAAACTGGAATGTTAGGATCACCCTTTTGTACTAGCAGTTCAGCATTTTTATGGTGACCTCCCAAGTTGTGTTTGGGTAGGTGACATCCAAAACAAGACTGACTCCTAGAGGATAAAACGCTTATTGCTAGAACCGCGTTTGTGTCACATACATGGGGGGGGGGGGGGGGAACTAACACTTCTCCAGAAGGGTAATAATATTCCTATTAATACTCCTATTTTTGGGGAATACTCCTCAGAAAGATCAACCAACAGACTGACCCTATCGCGTTGCTTCCCCCCCCCCCCCAACATTGTGGCTGTTGCCACCACCCCAGACCAGGCTGTGGCTGGCAATGCCAACCAGTGACATTCCTTCCCCCACCCCATGCCAAACTGTGGCTCATGCTGCCACCCCTCCCCTATATTTGTAATTTTTATGTGTTGTGTTTTTTTTTTTTGTTTTTTTTTTGGGGACTTTTCTTTTATACAGATCACATGTAACAGTGACCATTTGTTAACATCCCATAAGATCACTGTTATCAGTGTTCTGCATACAGACATCACGGGATCCCTCTGCAGGTACAGCGCTCAGTATGAGCTCTGTGTTTGGGGGGGATGCTGTGGTGGGGGACTTCTGATCAGACCCCTGTCACAGTAAAGCATCAGGCTGTCCATGTGACACCATACACTCTGTGGGTACACTCGCTGCTCACTGTACATGCTGCACGTTCACTGCTTGCTGCACGGACACTGTACTTTTACGCATGGCAATTATTTTGGGGGATATGGTGCCTAATCATGGCGTGTGAATATGGTGTATATACCAAACAAACCCATATACCCCTTACTGAGAACATCCTAACGTGAGTTTTCTTTTTTGTAGATTGGCACAATGTTTGGTGTAGTCGTTGTAGGAATTGGCATTGCAGGCTCTGTGAGAATCAGAGACCTTCTTAACCCTCTGCCGTCCAGTCCATCAGAAAGTCTGAAACTACAAGGCTTTGTGTCTCGGTCAGTGTCCTCCTTGGCATTGCTGCAGCCTTTGTCTGGTGATTATGTTCTGGCTCATGGTGGGTACTAATAATTCTTGTCTACCTCAGGAGGGAGCTGGGCGAGTGTAATGGTGTGCAGCAAGTTAGCCTGAAGGAGGCGCTTCAGAGTAATAAGGTTGATGTGGCGTTCATCTGTACAGACAATCAGAACCATGAGCAAAGTATCAGGTAATTTTGATAAATATTAGTTCTCTATAGGTTTTTAGTTTGTCTGGGAATAGAAATATCAAAGTTTACTCACAACAGAGATCTTGATGTATATTACTACAAATTTCTATAAGTCTAATCTGATCAGTTGATTGTCTTAAAAAAAATAAATAAATAAAAAAAATTTTATAAATAAGTTTGCCAGCATAGTAAGGCCCTGTGCAGGCGAATATATGGAGGTTGTTGCTATGGCCGCAGCACAGCCCCCCCTCTCGTGTGTGTGTGTGTGTCCTAAACTGACTAATTTACTAACATTTTGGTTTCCTACAGTTTGAGGGGAGAGGTAAGAATAATATCAGATTGTCCCCATCCCTCCCCTGCCATGATCGGCATTACATGATGGGCCTGATATAGGTTCTAGAAGTAGATGAACTCATGTTTTAATATTTGTGTAACAATGTATGCATAGAAATATATCCGGTGTAACTGGAAAGCAGGTTTCTTGCTGAAGCCAGCCACAATGTGCTTGACGGCATTTGTTTTGGCTGTTTTTTTTTTTTTTTGTTTTTTTTTGTTTTTTTTCTATGCATATATGTGAATGAGCTACTAGAATGTATCTTATTGTATCATCTTTGTGGTATTTGTGATTGATCTATTGCTTTTTTCCATCCAGGAGTTTTTTGGAGGCTGGTAAACATGTTCTTGTGGAGTATCCACTTGCTTTGTCTGCACAAGCAGCTCATGAGTTGTGGCAGCTGGCTGAACAGAAGGGTAAGGACAGTTCTGCGTCAGATCCATTGTCAGTTCACATGCAGTGTTTTTGTTTTTTTTTTTGTTTTTTTTTTTGTTTTTTTTTTGTACTTTATTT
Organism: Engystomops pustulosus; assembly: GCF_040894005.1. Classification (NCBI taxonomy): domain Eukaryota; kingdom Metazoa; phylum Chordata; class Amphibia; order Anura; family Leptodactylidae; genus Engystomops; species Engystomops pustulosus. The sequence goes on from NC_092415.1 coordinate 147,964,129, forward strand.
AGTGTTTGTTTTAAAACATGGTCTTTTTCTCAGTCCTGCTTTTATATGTATGTAGTTAAGTCTTAGGGCTCATTCACATGGCCGTCTGCGGGGATGTACATGCGGCCGCATGTACATCCTCCATAGACGGCAATAGCGGCACAGCACAGATGTGGTGCCATACATGTGTGGCACCAATCCGGACCGCACACCGCAAAATGATAGAGCATGCTCTATCTTTCGGCGTGTGTGCCGCTATTCTCTATGGAGGGAGGAGAGGTCACCTCCTCTCCAGCACACGACAGTACCACGATACCGCGTGTGAATGTACCCTAAGTTGGCATATAAGCACAAGTTCTCCTATAATTTTTTTTTATTTATTTTTTTGATCCAAAACAAAATGTTACCTTTCCAGGCCCCACTAAACTTGTCTAACCTGGGTGGCGAGATGCCATTCACCATTTTGCCATTTCTCTCACTGTCTAGTTGGACAACTCTTTCAGTGTTCCTAGATCAGTTTAAAAAACTTTAATTTCTCTGTACCTTTTGATTCTGTTACTTCTTTATGTTACAGTAAGTCATTCAAGTCAGGAATTTCCTAGAATAATACACACTATCCAGGTTATTGGGCTGTTTAATAAAATTAAAAAATAAAACTAGATGCAGGTTCCTCAGCAGGGCATGCATGGCCTTTAAGTCTCTGTATGCTTAAAAAACAACTATGCCAGAATAAAAAGAATAGTCCCACCAACATTTTACTCTGCTCCAGACCTCTAGACCTTTTGGATTTCTAGTCATTTGTGTTAAGGAAGTAGCTTGGATATCCTGCTATTAAGTTTTAGCTTCCGGCTACACTTTCATAGAAACTAGATTTGAGTAAACTTTGAAAGAAAATATCAAAGACCTTCGCATATGGGTACCATATATATTAGAGTATAAGCTGAGGTACCTATTTTGTACACAAAAAAAACTATTGTCTCTAGTATAAGCCTAGGGTGGGAAATGCATTGGTCACAGCCTCCACCCAGTATATAGCTAGCACACCTCTAGTCTATAGCTAACCAGCCCCCTGTCCCCCAGTATATAGCTGGCCCTTACCCTTTCCACTATACTGTATAGCCAGTCAGCTCATATCCCCACCACTATATAGCCTGTCAGCCCATGCTCCCCCCAGTGTATAACCTGCAAAGTCTGAAAGTGTATCCGCCGTTTGAGATTAATTTGAATATGCTATTGGATGGAGAGTTGTGAACATTTTTCTTAATGTGTGTGTGTGCTTTTCTTTTTTCAATCTAACTATTTTCACTATATGGAGGTCCCAATTCTACCCTGTACAGTGTTTGTCTATGCAGGGAGATTTCCCACAGGTCTAATATCCACAGCAGGGTTCTCCTCTCAGTGGGGAGGAGACCTTTCAGCATCTGAAAAAAAAGTCTGGCGAATAACTTGTGTATTAAATGAGGATCACTGTGGAGTTGTGACAGATTTTGCTGTGTGTTGTGTTACTGTTGCTGTGGGTAAGGCTTTGGGAGACCATACCTATACGCCGTAAACCTTATAATTAGTGTTATTATGCGTTAATAAGGGACAAATAATAAATTTTACCTTCTATTAATTGTTTTCTGCAGGTAAAGTCTTGCATGTGGAACATATTGAGCTTCTTACAGAAGAATTCAAGCAGCTGAAAAAGGAAGTAGATGGCAAGGAACTGGTGGAGGGGGTCCTACATTTCACAGGTAACTAGAAGTGAAAATTTCCTATTTGACAGTGGCAGACTATTAAGACTTTTTTCCATTCTATGATACACATAGACAGTAGATAAGAGGGATTAGAGGATGTAACTAATGTAATTCACTTGGTTGGATATTTCAGTAAAAAGCAATTGAACTAAATGTTATATCCAATTTTGTAACCATATACCTAAAACGCCAATTGCTTGGAGTGTAACCTAATGTAAGGAAAGATTTTTAAGACCCCCTTTTATTCAATATAGGGAGGAAGTTAAAGGACATTTTCCATGAGGATCATGCTTACATGCATGTGCCCCCCCTCTGCCAGGATCTGCTCTTCTCCTCTTCATAAGCCCTTGTTTCTACAAGAAATAAAAGGTTGCAAATGAGCCATTAAAAAAAGGGCTTAAAAAGATTAGCCCATGAAAGAAAGTTCTCAAATTTTAATCCCCTAGTGATGTTTACACAATAAGGATAATTTTTAACACCCTTACAATTACTTACTTTAAAATTTTACTTGCCGTATAAGCCGAGTATAAACCTCTGCTTATACACGAGTCAATAAAATAAACTTGCATACTCACCTTCGGGTGCGGCTCCTCTTCTGTCTTCTCTGCGATGCTCTGTTCCCTGCGGCTCCTCTTCTGTCTGCTGTAACAGGCATGCGCTCTACCGGCTTGCGTATACTGCCGCGGCTCTGCCGGCTGTTACAGCAGACAGGAAAGGGGGACCAGAGCATCGCAGATAAGACTGAAGAGGAGCCGTGCCGAACATCGGGACCATCTGAAGGGGAGTAATAAAGGGGGCTGGCTGGTTGTATACCTGGAGGTTGTGACCAAGGCATTTCCAACCCTCGACTTGTACTCGACTGGTTTTACTAGTTTTTGGTGGTAAAATTATAGGCCTCGGCATACACTCCGGTTGGCTTATACTCAAGTATATACGGTACTTTTATTGGGTTTTTAGCTCATATAACTCAGTGATGGTCAGTGTAAAATTCCAGAGTGTGGGCAGGGACTCTCTAAGCAGACACTTCATGTTTGCTTTATGCTATGATATGCTTGTGCTGATATTGGGCTTGGATTATCATGGTACAGGTTTATATACACTTTTATTTAGCTTCTGAACATTCTCCTTGTATCTCACACATAGAAAAAGAGAGATGGGACAGATCAGAGATAAGATCCATGAGATGGATATAAAACACAACAGCTCTGCTAACTCGCCTATAACACAACTGTCGGCCATGCTATATACCTCCACCCCCCGAGCTGGGTATGGGGGTGCCATTCGTCTCCACAGCAACCCTGAGGTCCAAAGAGCCCCAGTGCTGCCCTGTCTGTCTGCTGGCGCGGACTCAGCAGTGCAGGTGTCAGCCGGACGGGGACCAAAAAAGTTATGTTTTTAATAAAAAATTAAAATTCCCTTAAATGTCCTTTTATAGTGTAAAACTCCCATCGCACACTATGAAAATTGTCACGTCTGTAACAACCTGTGCTATAAAATAAAATCATTAATAAAGCAATTATGTTTTTTGCGCATCCAAGCAAACAAAAACATAAGTTATCAAAAAGTCACATTTACCTCTGCATGATACCAATAAAAAGTATGACTTGTGCCGTAATAAATAAGCCTTAAAAACGCTCAATCAACAAAATAATAAAAATCTTACACCGCTTAGTAGACGGAAATGCTAAATCTGTTCCTTCCCTTCCAAGCCCCGCACTGCACCCAGTGCACAGCAGTTTGTGATTGCTTGGGGGATATTACTGCATTCAGGAGAAATCGGGCAACAAACTGAGGGGCATTTACTTCCTCAACACCTTCTAAAAATAAAAATTTGGGGGCCAAAGCAAGGTTTTTTTGAAAAAAGACTTTCCATTACATGAGCCCATGTAATTACATTCTATAAAACATCTGTGGTGGTAAAAAGCTGAATATAATCTAGATGGTGTAATTATCCAAAATACGATCATTTATAGGGGAGGTTCACTGTTCTCGTAACTCAGGAACTTTTCAAATGTTTAATGACTTCTGAAACCAATGTTATCAAAATCTAAAAGCTCAATGGCTCCTTCCGTTCTGCGTCTGCTGTTGACTTCTAAAGTAATTTACATTCACATGTAGGGTATTGCTGTACTAGTAAGAAACTGCACAACAAAATTCAAGATGTGTCTTCTCTTTCCATCCTGCATGAACGTTTACATTTTAGAATTAAATTTTTTTGTCAAAATTCCAAATGGAATGTTCATTATTTATTTTATTTTTTTTTTATTCTTGTGAGATGTTTTAACAAGCTTAACAAAGAATGTTTTGGACTAGTTTGAAGGGTGCTGGTTTAAAAATGGGGCGATTTGTAGGGAGTGTCTAATAAATATAACTTTTAAAACCATTAAGATGAATTGTACTCTAAAATATGTATTGTATATTGAAAATTTGCTTGAAAAATTGGAAAATCGCTGTTCGAACTTTAAGCCTCCTAATGTCCTAATAATATAAAATTGCATCTAAAAAAATTGTGTGCATAAAGCCGACATATGGTTAATGTTAGTCAGCAACTAATTGGGGCTGTTAGTCTAAATGTATAATGAGTATAACATTTTAGAAATCTTCACAATTTTCTTTTTTTTTTTTTTTTTTTTAAATACCGTAAGTACATTAATGCTATATTTTAGTTGAAATCTATTGCAAGTGCAACATATAATGAAAAAGTCTCAAGTTATAACTGCATATCATGACACAGGTAGTTTTGGAAAATCCAGCTAAGTCCTTTAAGGGTTAAGAAGCTAAAAGAAGAGTGGATCCTAACTGAGGGGGATACACCAGCATTACAATGTATTTGGCTTACAATCCTTTATCCTGGTGGTAGATTTCTTTTAAAGCAATTTTCTTTCTCTTGATAGATGTAATCATTGAATCACTGAAATGACTTTTAATTTGTTTAGGAGGAGCCCTAGATGAGCAAAAATTCGGATTCCCTTCTTTTAGTGGCATTGCTAGGATAACATGGCTGGTTGATCTTTTTGGAAGTCTAAATGTTACTTCAGCCAGGCTAGAAACAAATAATGATGAAAAGTACAGCAAGCTAACTGCAAATTTTGCTACTGGTGACAACAGGTAAGTATCTGGTCACTATTAGACGTCTTCTCTTGTTGTCATTTATTAATAATTGACACCTTAACACGAATGTGCTCTTGATTTCTCCAGACCACTGACTTGGATTGAAGAAAGGGCTCCAGGCTTGAAACGTGAGAAAAAAGTCAAGTTTACATTTAAGTCTGGTGTCCTAGACACTTTTCCTCCAACCTCTAGAGGTGCTGTGGGACCTTTTATGCTGGATCAGAACTTGTTTGCACAAAAACTCCTGGGACACATATCCACGGAAGAGCTAGCAGCAGAGAAGAACCGCATCTTGCATTGCATTGAATTGGCAGAAAAGATAAAACAATATTGTCAGCAGTGAGAATATAACTGAACAACCAGTACCTCACATCTGCCAAATACAGAAGCTTGAAAGAGATTGTACAAGTTTTTCTTATTGAAGAATTGTTCATACCATTACAAAATAGGGCTTCTTCAAGCCACCAACAGGAATTCATCTCCACATTTTGTGCCTAAATTATGAGTTGGTCCTTAATAACCCAGAGATATAATCTAGTCCAGAGTGTAGCTGTAAGTTATGCCTTTCCCTGGCCTAAATATATATATATATATATGTGTGTGATTTTAGGAAGCCGTTGCACTAGGGAGATTTTTGCACAAAAAAAAGCAACTTTGCAACAGTAGAAGTTGTTCAATCCCAATTTTTATGTGATTTTTTTAAGCTGAATCGTGCCAAAGATGTTGGATTGTATACGCTCTTTAGACCTTGGCAGCCCTTCTTAAAGTGAATGTGTCACAAAAAAATAAAAAAAAAATTTTGTTCATGTTTTTAAACTTTTTTTTCAATTGGCATAAATATATGAACTGTTTTTTTTTTTTGTTTTTTGGATTCTAAGATGCAGCCCAGATTTAGACATCAAAAAAAGAAAAATAGATGTGCCACCAATAAAACAAATTCTCTGGTCACACGTACATCGCTGCTGACACAATATCTCTGCTAAATGTTCTTTCACACAGTCCTGCTACATTTGCGCACATACAGCTCTGATTCACAGATGGGAAGTAACTTATCAACACCAGTTTTGGTTGTAGAAGCGTTTATATAGTTGCGAATGCTAGCGTACTGAAAGAATTTGCGATTATAATGGCGACTACGCCACCTCCACACCATGTGGGCCTAGAGAGGCGTGGCAGCTGGTGGAGTAGGCAGGTGTGGGGCGTTCCTTTGTACGTTTTAAAACCTGGCAAAGTTTCACCCGACGGATGCATCAAGAGGCCAAAGCCATATTTTGAATTTCAGTGAGACAGGATATACACTCCAAACTAGTGATGGGATTGGGTCCCATCCAGTGCACCAGAGAAGTTTTATTAAGAGTGCAGCAAAATTCTATAAGACTGCTGTCATAGACCTGTGCACAAGCGCCAGCATATAAGTTCCCCCATAAATCCCGTTTACATGCAAGATCACCTTTCCCCCGACATGTACCATTATCAACCCTTTCTAATGATTAATTCAGCTATCAAAAGGATAGAATTAATAACTCCCCTCCTCCTCCCCCTAGCATCAGCTCTTTATTCCCCAGCTTCTCATCCCCTCAGTGTATTCTTTCCTCCAATCTCCTCCAGATCTGCAGCCCTACAGCTACTCACATTCGCCATGTAGCTGCAGGGCACAGACCCATCATCCTATGTATTCAGAGTGTCTGCTCTGGGTCATGTGACTTGAGAATCTCATGACCTGACTGTTATCTAGGGTCCTTGAATTTTACAGTTTGGGGTGTCTAGAAGATAGGAAACCAGTGTGCTTCTCCACCATCTCTATTACAGTGGTCTGGCAGGGCTGGATCCTCCTGACCTTCAGACTATAAGATGGCACTCTTAACACTTTTTCACTTTTTAACATTTTGAATAGCTAAAAACAGCATCTGAATATATGTCTTAACCGAAGGTGTAACTAGGAGAGGATGCAGACTTCTGCATAAGGGCCACCCTTCCCCTTAAACCTTAAAAAAATTTATGAACTCAAACACATCATATACACATACTTACAGTATATACACAGGGTTATTTATCATGCCATGATCTCATCAAAGTTCAGCAGAAGAGATCCTGTTGGCTCCTTTCCGTACTCTTCTATGGGCCATGTGCTGTGGTTTCCTCTGAAGATCCCTATTTTGGCCAAACACATTCTATCATCTACTCAATATTCCAAGATTTAATCAAATGATCAAAGAAATGCCCCCCCCCCCCCCAAAATTTTTTTTAAAATTTTGATGACTCCCCTTTTCTAAGAGTTTGCTGCTACCTCCTGTGCGACTTAAAATCCTGTACATATTCTTGTCCTGAAATACTAATTTATAGGAGAACAAAGGGAAAATGCTACGTAATTCGCTAATTCTTGGGGAGCATTGTACAACTTTGAAAAGAAGAGGTGTGTGTGTGTTTTTTTTTTTTTTTTTCTTAACATTTCTGCAATAAAAAAATGTCTTAAAGATTTAATCAAACTTCTTCAAGATACAGCATCTCGAGGAACCTTACATGGCATGAGGACAGTCTTTCTTTTGCCAGGGATGCACAATTTAGTCACAACCGCAATTCTGAGATTTGTTTTCATGTGTAACGTATTCTAATAAAATTTACATTTCACTTGTACAATGATGTTGCTTCATCTTATCCCATGTAATGCATATACTTCAGGGGTCTTAGACACCCAACACCAATTTTGGATTTAAATCCTTGAGCAGAAAAATTTGGAGGGTGGCTTGAGTGGCCATGGGCCCCCTAGACGGCTTGGGCTTTCAAACAACCTATATTATAATCTACTACTGGTCACTGGAGAAGCAGACTGGAGTTTTGAACATAGTTGAAACATCTGCCTTCATATAGGAATGTGCACAACCATTTTAGTGTATTTCTACCTTTTGGATTAAGAACAAATTCTGTAATGTGATGTTATTAACAACCATTTAATAGATAAAATTCTAACTAGTCTCCATCAGTCCTTCTGTTTTAGTTACTTTGGTTTCCCATAGATCTGACCATAAAGTTTTATTATTGGTGGGTCTGTGAAGCTGTAGCATGGAAGGGCTCTTCCTTTGGCGTGGCCCCCGCCATCTTTCTGAGGATCGCCGCTCCCCGTGACGCCATGGTAGCTTCGGGTCTCACGAAGCCCCGAAACTACTTCGGGTTAACCCATTCATTACAATGAAGAAATGTTTTGTTTTTTCAGGGGGGGGGGGGAGCGGTAGTTAGGGATCGAATTAACTATAAAAAGTGAGGTGAGAATTCCACACCACTTAGGACCTGGTTTAGAAATATATGCTGCGCAGTCAAGCCACTGGATACATCGAGATGCCGGAGTAGGAGGGGTGGGGACTTTGTTATGTTCCCCCTGTCTCTATGCACATGCACCAAGGTGCTCCACTATTCAGTGAGCATGCCCTGTTCTGGATTTTAACAGTGCGGTCTACTATATGACTAGAAGAAGAGGATGGAGATGGGGTACATGGGTTCTGCCATCTTGTTTGCAATTGTTGCTTCCCATGACGTCATGATTAGCGATGAGTTGCCATGACCGCCTCATGTCTTTGTAACACCCAAAGCTGTATGGTTTCTGCAGATTCTTTACCGTGTGGCACAATACTGGCTCATTGTAATGAATCATGTGTAAAAAGGCTATATACTGCAATACAGTAGTATTGCAGTATATATTAGGAATGATCAGACTGTCTAAGGTTAAAATAGTAAAAATTAAAATGCCCTCCCCCCTTCCCTAAAACTGATATAAACTAAATAAACTGTAAAAATCAAAAACCTGTTTGTTGTCACCGTGTCCCAAAAACAACATATAAAAATTATTCCCAGAATATAGCGCCCAAATGTCTGAAACACCACTTTTATGCCATTTTATATCTCACAATATTTTTTTCTATAAAATGTGAAAAGGTGTCTGTTCTTGCTTCTCCAGTGGTAATGTTTTTCTACAAGTGCCTTCTTTTGTACAACTTCTTGAATTGAGATCTTCATTACCCCCTGAGAAGATGAAATCAGATTTTTTTTTCAGTCTTGAACGATTATACATAATATATAAAAGTGATTAAAAGGTGGCACTGTCCTCAAAATGGTAGCTATGAAAAAATTAGGTCCGTAGACGGAAGTATGAAAAAGTAATTAGTCAGAAAATGGCGGAATGAAAACTTCAAACACTTTTGTTTTAATTTTAAATACCTATATTAATTTGGTATCACCGTCATGAAGCTAGGAGCACAAATATTACAAAAAAAACGCAACAGGGTTGAGCATAATATTGCATCTAGATAGGAAAAGTACTTAATTTGTAAATCTTTTAATCTGGCTTAACCCCTTAACAACCCTAGATGAAAATGTACGTCCAAAAGTGAGACCGTAAAAAATGTTTTAAAAAGTGGTAACATTTTTATGAAGAAAAATATTACTGAACTTGTACGGTGAATACCAAAATAAAATACATGCCAAAAACTAGGATTTTTGCGTATCCATCCAACCAAAAAGTAATAAAAAGTGATCATAATGTCATGATTTGAATAAAAAATAAAACTCATTCTGCAAAAAATAAGCCCTAATATAGCTCAATCAACAAAAAATGTAAATGTTACGCCACTTAGAGGATGGTGCTGCAAAAGAAAGTGATTTTTCTCTCCAAATGTGTTTTTATTCCGCATAATTATTCAAACATAAAAAAGCTATAGAAATGGGATATAGCTGTACTGACCCATATAACATAAATATAATTATGTCTATGCCATACTGTGTATAAAACAAAAATTTAATTAAAACATCTGTATCAGAATAGATTTTTTTTTTTTTTGCATTCCTGCCAGGAAAGTTCATAAAAACACCCCAAAATAGTTTCAAACCGGGTCACTTTTTAGTGGTTTCTCTTGTTCTGGCATGTTATAGCTCTAGCAAATGCCACATAGCCTGTGAAACTTTTGCAAAATTTGCCCTTCAAAGTGGTTTACATCCACATGTGGGGTATTGCCAGACTCTGCACAAACTCTGAGATGTGTTTTCTCATTTTATCCTGCGTGACCATGTACATTTCACTTTATAAACAAAATGTAAAAATTCTGTATAAAACCTTCATTTTGTTTTATTTCATGTTCAATGTGATGAGCATAACATTTAGAAAATTGCTAATTTTTCAACATTTTCACCAAAATTTACATTTTTTTTTAAATAAATGCAAAACATATAAACCAAAATATACCACTCAGGTAAAGTACAACATGTCACATAAAATCTATCAGAAATTCACCTTGGTAAGTTAACGTGTTCTAAAGGTATAATCACATATAGCGAGACATGGTAGATTTGAAAAATCTGTTGAAAATGAGCTATGGATGAGTTATGGATACTGGTTCAAAGTTATCCAGAGAGTTTCCTCTACCTTAGGTGAGTGGTAGATGAGATACCACAAAATGGGGGGTCTCATATGAGAAGGCTACAATATGAAGGGGGTATAAAGTGGCACATTATGAGCTTGGGGATGAAATAATGGGGACCCACAGGATGAGATGGGAGGGGCAACAATATGAGGAGCAGATAAGAGGTAGTGATATGAAGGGGAGATGGGGGCCCACAGGATGAGGGGGACCAAAATATGAGGGGGGCACTCCAAGAGAGATGACAAGGTCCACAAGATAAGGAGTTGAGGAGAGGCCACAAAATGAAGGGGAGATGACGGGAGCCACAGGATAAGGGGGAAATGAGAGGACACAATATAATGGAGAGATGAGGGGTCAGGGTATGAGGGGCTACAATGTGAGGGGAGGTGAGGGAGCACAAAATGATGGGGAAATGAGCAGCCATAAATGTGAAGGAAGGTGAGGGATGTCACACTATAAGGGGTTGAGGGGCCACAATATTAGGGGGAACTGGCAAACACAAACATTGGGACAGATTTATCAAGTTTCTGAAAGTCAGAATATTTCTAGTTGCCAGAATTGACATGGCGTATCATGGATACCGGCAAACCGTGCACACACGGGTTTTCAGGGGTATGTGTGCATGCCAAACCCCAATTTATCATAATAATCCTGTAAGAGAACCCCCCTCAATGGCCTTATCCCACCAAGACAGAAAGTCTCAGACAGGACCTTACAGGCACTTACTATGCTCATAGGGCCATTCAGAGCCCCCAGTTGTGTACAAAAAAGAAAATAGATTTTTGCCATCTTCTGATGCTTATAACTTTATCATCCTTTGGTGTACGGAGCTGTGTGCCATTTTTTTGCGAAATGAGCCGACGTTTTTGATAGATTTGGCATTTTGGGCTGCGGTGATACCTATTGGGGCAGATTTATCAAGCTGTCTGAAAGTGAGAATATTTCTAGTTGGCCATGGCAACCAATCACAGCTCCCCTTTAAAATATTCATGAGCACTGGTAAAATGAAAGCTGAGCTGTGATTGGTTGCCATGGCCAACTAGAAATATTCTCACTTTCAAAGGGGAGCTGTGATTGGTTGCCATGGGCAGCTAGAAATATTCTGACTTTCAGACACTTGATACATCTGCCCCATTGAGTTTAAAGGTGCTGCCATATGTCTATATTTACACTATGGGGCACATTTACTTACCGGGCCACTGGAGTTCATCCAAAGTGCATTGTCCGACAGGAATGCACCGTGCGGCGATTCACTAAGATCGTGCGCCCGATTTCCTGCATGTGTTGCTTCCCCGAAAAGCCCGAAAATGATGAACAGTCTGGCGAAAGTGCATTTCAAGCGCAACATGGAAAAAACATTGTTGCTACATACCAAGCATTTAGCTCTAAACATCAGTGTTCATCCATTTTAAAATGCAATTCAATTGCATCTTGTGATCGTGGTCTTGGGCTGCGTTCACACTATGGGGGTCACCTATCTTTAGTCAGGAAATTTGTGCGTGTCTTGGTTTTGCCAGATTTTTTAACTTTTTTGACCTTAGAGGTTTACCTTAGAGGTTGATATATCAGGCAGTTAATTCTGTGGGGTTTTGCTATTTTTTTTAAATGAAATTGCATTTTAAAACATTGCAAACACAACAGGAAAATGCAACTTAAAATACACATGCGGTTTTACCATAATTAATACTGATAAGTTTTGTGATGCGTGCATTTGCTGTGTGTTTCAAAACTCAATGAAAAAAGACGAGTAATATTTCCATGTAGCAGTAGGTGGGCCCCCAAAGTCAATTTCCCTGGTGGGCCTTAGGGCCACCGTCCGACCCTGCTGCTATGACTACAGCTAATAATAACTAGACTGAAGTCCTACCAGAATTTAATGGTGAAACCCTAGTACTGTATTGTGACAGATGCAGCATGTTTGCATCTGTTGTAGATATTCCTTCACCACTAGAGGGTGTATAACACAGCAATACATGTAACAATCTATGGATATAAAATCTTCTATGTGTGTATGTATGTGGTGGTGTTGCTTGTGGCTCTTCACAATCATAAATTCTGACAATAACTAATAACAACCCCATAACCTGGTGTTCCGTGCTCATAGTCCCAATATAGACCTGGGAAATATGCAAAAAGTGGAAAACCATGCCTCTTTTGTTACTTTGTAAGGCAGCCCCCTTACCACAAAAGTGGCCTTAATTGGTAAACTCTCTCTGTAAGGAGAACTCTTACTCCCTGACCCTAATCCTAACTCACAGAGAGTTTTATTACACACTAGATAGTCAGTCAGTGACTACAGACATGCTATACATCCCAATGGGAGAATGTTCCAAGCTGCCCCACTGTCCCCTGCCTTGCCCTCCCCCCTCCCTTCCCTCGCGCTAGGAAGAGTCAGAAACAGCTCCCTGCTGCCTCCATACATGCTTCTCCTCTTCTGCACTGCATGTGAGGTAGCTCCTCCCCTTGGCTGACCAGGTCCCTTATTCCTTATGGCGAAGGGGAGGAAGTGGAAGTGGAACAAGGAAAGGTAAGTAACAGGTTTCTTTTTTTTGCTTAGTACCCAGATTGGGTAGCAGATCCACAGAAATAGGATCAAGAAGGACACAGGACCACAGTAATAGAAGAATGCAGGACAGGGGTGGCACAGTATGAGGAGAATGGAGGACAGGGGGCCACATTAACAGAAGAATGGAGGACAGGAGGCCCTGAAAATAATAAATATTTTTACAACTGATTACGAAATATATATGGTCTTCCTTAATAAATTATAACATATACTAGTCTCCCATGAAATAAGAAGTGACTCTTCTGCTCCAGTTGGTAATGCTGTAGGATGGGAACACCTGCCCCAGCCACTAATGGTTTTACTAGGATTTCTAAAAAACACATTTAATTCTATAATATACCCCCCATTTAATTACAATACACCCTCCTAATGAATGGTAAGTTACATAGTGTTTGCTCTGCAGCTGTATCTTCCATTGAAAGTCAATGGCAACTTCTGCTGTAGTTAGAGCTTTTGGCCACAAAGAGGACACAGAGACAACTGCTTGCCCCTGTGTGTACATAGGTAAACATCATTAGGCCCCAGATAGCGGCATTAATCGTTTGGCTGTAATTCGAAGATTAATGCTTTGAGAGCAACCACTGAGTTCTTTCAGATATCAATCATGGGGCTTTATTTCAACGCATATTTTCTAGAAGACTGATCCTCTTATTTCTTGCACATCTTCAAAAACTGTGATACATTGAACCGCGTCTTTAGCCACCTCTCCCTTACATACTAGGATAGCTCAGGGCAGTTGTTATTCTGAGCACTACTTACCATTAGATGTAATCCTAAAAGCGGATTTCACTGATTGAGACATCCTCACCCTTGGTAGTTTGCTGAGCTCTAAAGTCTTGCCTCATATGCAGCGCTGGCCAGAACATAAGCACACAAAGCTTCCCCTGGCATGAGACATGTGTAATAATGAAATGTGTAAAATCCTGGCTGAGACAAGCTCACTGCTCAGCATACAGAGTCACGTCACAAATGGCTTTGGTATAAATCACTTTCTTCCTTAAGAATGAAAGTAATGTACTGTGAGCCCAGAGTGGAGTTTACTGTCAAGAGATTCTTCATTTATCTAGACCAGTGGTTCTCAACCTGTGGGTCGGGACCCCAGCGGGGGTCGAACGACCAAAACCGGGGGTCGCCTAAAGCCATTGGAGCCGCAATTTTACTGTGTTTTTACTGCAAGTTGCATGGTTTGGGGTCACCACAGCATGAGGAACTTCATTGTGGGGTCACAGCATTAGAAAGGTTGAGAACCACTGATCTAGACAGTAGGTACCAAAAGTATTTAGACTCCTTTACATTTTTCACTCTTTGTTTCATTGCAACCTATAGGTAAGATCAAAAGAGTTCTTTATTTTGCTCATTAATGTGCACCCCATATTTACAGAAAAAAAACTGAAATGTCAATATTTTTGCTAATTTATTAAACAAGGAAAACTGAAATATCCCTTGGTGATAAGTATTCAGGCCCTTTGCTCAGTATTGAGTAGAAGCAGCTTTTGAGCTAGTAGAGGTCAAAAGAAAAAAATTTAAAGGGGTCTGAATACTTTCCATATCCACTGTAGTTGTGTTCACATCTATTAAGGTTTCTATAGACACAAGATATAGTCTGCCAATGCCTGTAGGATAAATGCTGTGCAGCTGGCTGCCCCGATACATCAAGAGGCGGAAGCCTCTTGATGTATCTCGCTGCGAATATGCAGTGGCGGGGCTATCATATGATCATATGATAAATATGCCCCAGTGTCTTTATACTTAAATAAGTATACTTTTGATCTGTACTTAAAGGTGTTTTTAAAAAATATTCTATATGGCTTGAGGTCTAAGAAAACAGTAAACCACTTGTACTTACCACTCTCTCTGCACTCCAGTTGAACCAGTCCCCATCACTGCCATCCTGCCACCTTTCTCTGCAATTCCGTTCACCCGCTGTGGCACCCATCACTGCCACTGCTGAAGCAGGCGCTCTGCAGTGGGTGAATGGGATTGCTGAGAAAATTTCCTAAGACCCCCCAAGACATATAGCATATTTATTAAAATCAACAACCCATTTCATTGAAGTTTTGGATGGGAAAACCCACTATCAACATATAACACCTTAATCTATGGAGTGGACTATGTTTTCTAAGGTAAAACTATGGAGCTGACTCAGCTTTAGGATAAGGATACATTTCCATCACAGATAAGTAACAAGAAATGTGATACTGAAATTAAGGCATTAAGAGCAACTCTGAAAACAGCTGAGGTTTGGAGAATAATATACTTTACCTGAAATACTGGGGACTTATTGGGGTCAATTAGCATAATGATGACTATAAAAAATATCATTAACACTTAATTAGACTTGAGAACCATTTTTTGTAGAAATATAAATGACTTTTAAGAAAATGCAAAAATCATAATTGGTGATATACAAAGAATGGAAGGAACCATAGTAAGGGCTCTTTCACATTAGCTTTGTTTTTCAGGTAGGTGGTTCAGTGATTTACATGGATGCCTCACGAAGCCATTGATTTCCATCAGTGCTTTCACATTGGCTTGTATTTTCACTCATCCGTTGTCTGTGGAAAATATTATAAAACATGTGCTATTGTTTTCACCGATGTGGATCACGAATGGCAATCAAAAAACACTGATGTAACATGTTTTTTTTCACCAATGAGGCTGAAAACCAGGTGTGATGTTTTCAAAGCAATGTTAAACCTTCAGTTTTTTTTGCGGACACAAAGACAAAATGGATGCATCACATAGACAAAGCGGAAGAAAAACTCCACGTAGACACAACTAAAGCTGAACATCAATGTCAATGTGAAAGAGCCCTAAAGGTCATTCTGAGGCCCAATTAAGGTTCTCTGATTGTTAGAATCCAGTATGCTATTTTTTTTCATTCTTTTTTTTTTTTTTTTTTTAACCAGAAAAGGAATGGGAAATGATGATCTCTGTTTCATGTCAACTGGCATCCTCAGTTCTGACACATTTGGTCAGAATGGTTTTGGTTTTGTCAAGAAGCTAAAATAATCTGCTACTCTGTTCATCCCAGGAAGAAAATGGAAACCATCAGTGCACATTTTAACATCTGTTAGTTACAGTTGGGATATTCACTCCTCTATCCATTTGGGACCTATATTTTGGCATCATTACTATGGACTTTCCAGGCTTTTAAGTCTTAATACATTATATTACTAAATTGTTCCATTAAGCCCTTTTACATGCTATGGGGGCTGAGCTACACCAAAGATCTTTAAAGTATCAAGAGCACTTTTGCAGCAATTAGCCTCCAATTGTTCTCAGCATATACCAGGAGCGAGAGCTTAAATGGAAGTATTATGTGAATTATTAGGAGCATAACAGAAATGCATATGAAGAAGTAGAAAGGTCTTGAACAATGTGCTGTAACTTCTGTTAGGAAATCTAATTCATACTTCACTCCTACTGGATTATAAGATCTATATAACCACATCTGTTCCATAATGGGGAAAAATGAATCTAAAGTAGAACTGGCACTACAGAGTAAAACATGAGTACACACAGCTCCAGCTCCATTCTTTATTAAATACAGCACACCAAAATGCACAGAACAAGGAAAAACCATGGGTGAACTAAATTCAATATTTCAGCTTTATTATATAAGACTCCAAAATATACATTTAATAAAGGTTTTTAAAATGGATATCCTGGTTGTATCGCAAGAAAACATAGGCTAAGTCAGTATGGACACAATTATTTTCCTAACAAGAACCACCCTCATGCATAGAAATTTAATAGATGTTACTAATATTGATCCTTATACAGAGTGTACAAACATAAGTATCTATATACCAATACTAGCCAACAGTACACTCAGTGGCGTAATTACCTCTGTAGCGGCTGCTAAGGGGAACGTGAGGTTAAGGGGCCCGGTGAAGCACGGTCCCTGTGTCCCTGCAATGCTTTGCCACGGCCCCCATGGTAAGTGGTCCGGGTACACACTGCCAGGTGCCTGCCAGATCATGCCTACCGCACTCCTAAACCTGGCCCGCCCACCCGCCTGCCTCTGACAAAATGCCCTAAGAATCTCTTTTGTCTTGGTGCAAATGCAGGTAACATAAACTTATAATGATGATGCACTATTATACAGAAAGAAAATAACTTGTAGAAAATGTAACCACTACCCCCACCAAAAAATAGGAAACACACTTAATGTGACTTATTATGCGTATATATATTAATAAATATGTGAAGTTGTGAACGTAAAAGGGAAAAATAAGATATTGATTAACACTGTGTTACTCCAAATAAACTGTGACATTGATATAAATGCATATGGATGTGTGTGGAAATATGTTAATGGTTATGTGAAGATAATGTAATTATGTAAATTAATGAAGGTGTATCCGCATGTAAAAATATAAAATACGTGAAAAAAGAGGGTTCTGTGTTACACAAGAAATGATATAGGGTCCCAGCACTGCCACTGGGCACCTTACGGCAGAAAAGAGAAGTGAAGAGCAGAAGAGCAGTGAAGATGGCCACCGCCTGCCCAGAGCGATCAGAGGTAAGTACTGGGTTTTTTTAAATATAATGCACTGGCAAAATAAATGTGGGCACAATAGGGGGGGGGGATTATGAATGGGGAATAAAAAGAGAGCAATATAGAGGGGGGATTATGAAGGGGGCATTCTGAATGGGGGCAATATAGACGGGGCATTATGGATAGGGGCAATTTGAATGTGGCAAAATGGGGTATTATAAATTGAGGCAAAAAGAGGGGGCATTAATTAAGAAGAGAAGAAAAAAATAGTGCTGATGGGGCATTTACAAGGTAGAAGAGCAAAGGTGTGCTTACAAAACAAAACGGGGCATTACTTAATGAAAAGTAAGTAAAAAAGAAGGGACAGAAACTCTAAAAGAGGGCAGGGATATATCTTTGGATATACTTTTGGTGATGTTTTATACATACTGGGGGAGATTCATCAATCTGTGTATGCTGGAGTAATTTGCACCTGAAATGCCATGCCATTTATTGAAGGTTTTAGACCAATTTTAGGCTGTTTTCCAACTCCTATAAAAAGGGCACGTCCTTGGTAAAAAGGGGTGTGTCTGCACCAGAAATAACCAGTGCGTCAGAAAATTCAATATTGTAGCACAGAAAACTATACCAACTAAAAGGATTGGCAAAATATGACTTGCTCGTCTTATACTTCACCAGATTAATCATCCAGCATCAGACACGGTGATCAATCTGGTGCAGCAGAGAACTGTTTAATTCTCTGCAGTGATCTAAAGACACATTTATAAATCTCACCCATAGTATGCTGTACATTGTGCAGCATAATATGCATATGTACATACACTCACCGGCCACTTTATTAGATACATCATGCTAGTAACGGGTTGGACCCCCTTTTGACTTCAGAACTGCCTCAATTCTTCGTGGCATAGATTCAACAAGGTGCTGGAAGCATTCCTCAGAGATTTTGGTCCATATTGACATGATGGCATCACACAGTTGCCGCAGATTTGTCGCCTGCACATCCATGATGCGAATCTACCGTTCCACCACATCCCAAAGATGCTCTATTGGATTGAGATCTGGTGACTGTGGAGGCCATTTGAGTACAGTGAACTCATTGTCATGTTCAAGAAACCAGTCTGAGATGATTCCAGCTTTATGACATGGCGCATTATCCTGCTGAAAGTAGCCATCAGATGTTGGGTACATTGTGGTCATAAAGGGATGGACATGGTCAGCAACAATACTCAGGCAACGTTTTTCGAATCTTCTACTGTCCAATTTCGATGAGCTTGTGCAAATTGTAGCCTCAGTTTCCTGTTCTTAGCTGAAAGGAGTGGCACCCGGTGTGGTCTTCTGCTGCTGTAGCCCATCTGCCTCAAAGTTGGACGTACTGTGCGTTCAGAGATGCTCTTCTGCCTACCTTGGTTGTAACAGGTGGCGATTTGAGTCACTGTTGCCTTTCTATCAGCTCGAACCAGTCTGCCCATTCTCCTTTGACCTCTGGCATCAACAAGGCATTTCTGCCCACAGAACTGCCGCTCACTGGATGTTTTTTCTTTTTCGGATCATTCTCTGTAAACCCTAGAGATGGTTATGCATGAAAATCCCAGTAGATCAGCAGTTTCTGAAATACTCAGACCAGCCCTTTGGCACCAACAACCATGCCACGTTCAAAGGCACTCAAATCACCTTTCTTCTCCATACTGATGCTCGGTTTGAACTGCAGAAGATTGTCTTGACCATGTCTACATGCCTAAATGCACTGAGTTGCCGCCATGTGATTGGCTGATTAGAAATTAAGTGTTAACGAGCAGTTGGACAGGTGTACCTAATAAAGTGGCCGGTGAGTGTATATGTCTATGTATATGTGGCAGGTAGCGACTGCTATGGCTGCTTTCCCTGTTGTTACACTCCTGCTCACAGGAGATAATTGTTGCAGTTTTTTAGACAAAACTGTAGCCCCAGCCAACCCCTTAATGTCAGTGTTCTCCTACAGAGCCACACCTTCCTTTGCTCTCCTGCTAGCTACGCCTTTGGCTCCATGTTATAGTCGTATTTTTATAATATTTGGAGACCAGCTCCTCTCCTATAATTAGATGAAATCTCCTTGTTCTTATAACCTTGTGGCTGTAGTATTCTTATGGAGAGATGTATACAAGAAGCTTGTATAAAACTTGTCAATGATAAGGAAGTTAGACTTTAGTGTATCCAGATTTTTATTTTTGACTTGCTTAGAAGTAAGGTCTCTGAGATCTGCTCTACTGAGTAAAACAAGACAAACTAGAATTCTGTATATAGCTGAGTATCAAGTGTACAGAATATTAAATTGAGGACATTTAGTTCTGTTCTACAGGGAGGACCATTACCTTTACAGAGCCACAAGCAAGACATCATTCATTTTCAAGTCTCTTTGAACTTCTAAGAAGAGAAGTTTCTGACTTCTTCATAAATATGAAGTAAACTGCTTATTCCAATGACTGTCAATGAAAGATCTGATACATTTTTTTTTCAATAATGTAATTATTATGTTCAAGTAAAAGCAGGCCCTCTAAAGGGGTTGTCCAGGTATGTTATTTTAGAGATGGCTGGATGGGGGGGGGGGGGGTGTCTTTAAAAATAACAAAAATTTACATCCATAAATGATGCATAGTAGATCCCCCTATTATATACTAAGTGTTATATATGCTGTCCAGACCAGTTGGATAAAAGACAGTTCCCTTTTAACTGCTTTTTCCCCCTTTCAAACCAATACCCTTACCTTTTAACCCTAATAACCGACACAGACATTGCGTAACTTTTGGAACAGTGAATATTTTGTAACAACAGATTACAAAATATAAAACGCATAAAATATGAGCATTGCTAATAAAGTGCATTTGTAACACACCAGAATTGACATGGCGTATCATGGATACCGGCAAACCGTGCACACACAGGGTTGACAAATATGTTGCACGTATCCTGACCCCACCATTATCCACTGCCCGGGTGGATAATCACCGATTTTCAGGGGTATGTGTGCATGCCAAACCCCAATTTATCATAATAATCCTGTAAGAAAACCCCCCTCAATGGCCTTATCCCACCAAGACAGAAAGTCTCAGACAGGACCTTACAGGCACTTACTATGCTCATAGGGCCATTCAGAGCCCCCAGTTGTGTACAAAAAAGAAAATAGATTTTTGCCATCTTCTGATGCTTATAACTTTATCATCCTTTGGTGTATGGAGCTGTGTGCCATTTTTTGCGAAATGAGCCGACGTTTTTGATAGATCTGGCATTTTGGGCTGCGGTGATACCTATTGGGGCAGATTTATCAAGCTGTCTGAAAGTGAGAATATTTCTAGTTGGCCATGGCAACCAATCAGAGCTCAGCTTTAATTTTAACAGTGCTCATGAATATTTTAAAGGGGAGCTGTGATTGGTTGCCATGGGCAACTAGAAATATTCTGACTTTCAGACAGCTTGATAAATCTGCCCCAATTGTGCCTGTGACGTTTACTGTTTATTACATTTTATGTCACTTCTAGGAAAAGGGGGCTGATTTCAACTTTTAGGTTTTTAACTTTTTTAAGTTATTTTAAAAACTTTTTTGAAACTTAAACAAAAAATATTTATTAGACCCTCTTGGGTACATTAACCCTAGATGGTCTGATCGTTCCTACTATATACTGCAATACTACCGTATTTTTCGGACTACAAGGCACACAAAAAATCCTTTGATTTTCTTAGAAATCAAAGGTGCGCCTTATAGTCCAGTGCGCCTTATATATGAACTTACAGACAACAGCTGCCTTGAACTGTGCACAGGTCTGCCACCTTTTGGTCATTCATCCTTATAATCAGGTGCGCCTTACAATCCGGTGCGCCTTATATATGAACCTAGATGTTTTAGCAGGCATTTATTGATGGTGCGCCTGATAATCTGGTGCGCTTTATAGTCCGAAAAATATGGTACTCTATTGCAGTATATGGCATTTCTGCACAGTATACATTACAATGAGCCACTGGCTCATTGTAACGAAACTGCAGAAACCAGACAGCCCTGGGTCTGATGAAAACCCGAGGTTGTCATGGCAACCAATCACTGCCCCCAATAACGTACGGGGGAGCAACAATCCGATCCAAGATGGTGGCGGCTTTTAAATGCCGTCTTTTAAATGCGGCATCGGAGGTGTTAATAGCCGTGATCGGTGCAAGCACCACCCGCGGTTATTAGTGTCGAGGGGTTGGATGCAATATGCAATATGCAATATGAAGAGGACTCATCCCCCACACCTCTGCGCCCTACAGCGGTGGCACAGAGCGTCAAGGGGTTAATTTGTATAGCGCTACAGAATGTGGCGATATATAAATAAAGATTATTATTATGATATTTATATACATTATAATACTTTATTCAATTGAATAGTGTGTATTTTAATATTTTCAGGGGGAAATGATTACAATGATATTATTATCCCAAGGAGACTATACTGTCAGTGACTGTGGATAGTGTTGAGGTGAGCTACACATTGAAATTCTGCAGAAATAAGTAATGGCTGGGAGAAGTCATCAGATAGGTTGTACTACCTTTGTCAGCACTGTAGTATCTGAACTAAGTAGTCTGTGTATAGCAGCCTATGGCCATGAGTCTGCTGTAAAGAATATCACTAACTGTTGTTAACAGAGAAAAGGCAAAAAAGGAGCGCCCGTAATCATTTCAAGATAATAAAATTATTAATATTGTTTTTATGAGTAAAAGAAGGAATCAGGGGATACCTTTCCTCTAAAAATTAAAACAGTTGTAGTACACAGACCATATAAGCAAGGCTTACATTATGGATTCTGAGAGTTATTAACAAGCACACAACTATTATACATAAAGTTTTAGTTTTTCAAAAACACTTAGATGATATTTTAATAGGGTTTTAGTTTGCAGGCCTTGTGGAAAACATATTTTATCTCCTGAATCCCGAGGAAGCCTAGTAATTAATATTCACTCTGTCTCAGAAGGTGAGCAGCGCATGTCTGTCTCACTGGTCCAAATGGCAGAATTTGAAGTGGAGCAAAACCAATGTCATCATCCTTACCTGGTTACATCTTGCTGAGACACTGGGAGACTGTATATAGTAAATACTGGGGGGCTGTATAAGGTTAATGCTGGGGGTCTGTATATAGTAAATGCTGGGGTTCTTTATATAGTTAATGCTGGGGGGGCTATAAATAGCTAATGTTCGGGGTCTGTATATAGTTAATGCTGGGGGGCTGTAAATAGCTACTGCTGGGGGGGGCTGTAAATAGTTAATGCTGGGGGTCTCAAAGTGGTTAATGCTGGGGGGCTGTATATAGTTATTGCTGGGGGGCTGTATATAGTTATTTATCGGTGACTGTATATAGTTAATATTGGGTGGGGCTGTATATAGGCAATGCTGAAGGGGCTGTATATAGTTAATGCTGGGTGGGGGCTGCAAATAGTTAATGCTGGGGGGCTTTAAATGGTTAATGCTGGGTGGGGGCTCTATATAATCAATACTAAAACTGCTGTATATAGTTATTGCTGGGAGGATGCATATACTTAATGCTGGGAGGCGGTATATAGTTAATGTGAGGGGTTGTATATAGTTATTGCAGGGGGCTGTATATAGTTAATGTGGGGGGTTGTATATAATTAATGCTGGGGGACTGTATATAGTTAATATGGGAGGCTGTATATTGTTAATGCTGGGGTCTGTGTATAGTAATTGCTGTGAGGCTGTATATACTTAATGCTAGGAGGCTGTATATACTTAATGCTGGGGGAACTATATATAGTTAATATAGGGGCTGTATATAATTAATGCTGGGTGGCTGTATATAGTTATTTGTGGGGGGCTGTATATAGTTAATGCTGGGGGGGCTGTATGGCTGTATATAGTTAATTCTGGGGAATGGTATATACTTAATTCTGGTGGACTGTATATAGTTAATACAGTGAGGAATGTATATAGTGAATTCTGGGGGGGGGGTATATAGTTAATGCTGTGGGCTGCATAGTGATTACAGGGGGCTGTATATAGTTAATGCTGGGGGCGCTGTATATAGTTCATTCTGGGGGGGCTGCATAAAGTTAATGCAGGGGATTGTATATATCTATATCTGTATGTAGTTGATGCAGGCGGATGCTGTAAATAGTTATTGCTGAGGGGCTGTATATAGTTATTGTTAGATGGTTGTATACAGTGATTACTGGGGGCTGTATATAGTTATTTCTGGGGGCTTTATACAGTGATTACTGAGGGACTGTATATAGTTATTTCTTGTGGGCTGTATACAGTGATTATTGGGGGGCTGTGTATAGTTATTGCTGGGGGGCTGTATATAGTGAATACTAGGTTATGTATATAGTTAATACTTGGGAATGTTTATAGTGAAAACTAGGAACTACATATAGTTATTGTTAGGATGCTGTATATAGTTATTTTAGATGACATTAGATGATTCCATAGATTACAACAGAACCTGTTCTGTTAAATGCGGATACATGTAGAAACCCCCCAAAAGAGTGGAGAAGGTGTAAGCAGTAATTTTGCATTCACGTCACTGATCATTTTGCCCTTCTTTTCACCCATCACTGTTCTCTTTCAATTGGTCAATAATCCATCAGTATTGCTAAAGCCAAAAACAAACAGGAGTTGATCCAGAACAGAGATGACCAGTAAATGGGATAATTGCATTCCCTCTGTTTTCTGTATCCACTCCTGTTTTTGGGGTCTTTTCATTCCTTCTGATAGATGAACTGAAGGGGAAAACCAAACATAGTGGCAATGTCATGAGGTCAGAGAGTGGCACGATGACAAATTCTTCAGGTGGCAGCAACATGGTAGGCTACAGTGTGGCACAATGACAGAGTTTGAAGTTTGAAATGAATTCAAAGTTTGAAATGAGTTTTGAAACTTGGAATGAATTCGGAGATTGAAATGAGTTTGAAGTTTGAAATTTTTAATTTGAATTTGAAGATTAGAGACGCCACATGCATCATTCATTATAATTTCCCTGTAAATATTATGTCTTTGGCAAGAAAGAAATGAAATTTAGGGTATACAGCTCCCCCAAAATGGACACCCTGGACTTGGAGTAAGAATCACTCCAGCAACTATGTGGATTTGACACCGATTTCTTGCAATTAACTTCAGCAACAAAAAAGAACTGCAATTTGGGGTATACAGATACCCCAAAACGGACATCCTGGGATTGGAGCAGAAATCACTACAGAAACTATGTGGATTTTACACAGATTTCTTCCTATTCACTTCAGCAACAAAATAACCTGCTATTTGGGGAATACAGATCCCCCAAAACAAACACCCTGGGATTAAAGCAGAAATCACTACTGAAACTATATGGATTTGACATGTATTTCTTGCTCTCAACTTTAGCAACAAAAAAATATTAAACGGACACCCTGGGATTGGAGCAGGAATCGCTACAGCACAGTACAGTAAAAGCAAGTAAACGCTACAGACATCACATGCAGTGTGAAATGCCGAGATTGCAAATGGCTGCCTGTTTTTATAGGGCTGTGTGAAATCACATAAACCTGCAGGTCTCTGATTGGCTTACAGGTCTGTACATGTCATCGAGGTTGTTCCTTTCTCTCTGCCCTTTCTCTCTCTTTATGTGCACAGTCTGCAGTTTACACTACATTCCAGGGGGCATATTTATCATCTGTGCATTGCAGTTCTCACTATATTCTTTTCAGTTGCAAATTGACTTCCTGCTGGGCCCTTCTGAGTCATCTGCTGCATCAATTAAACAAGTTTATTCCTCATAAATATTTATTAGGAGAATCATGCTGTAATCCTTTTATTAATATCGACAACATTTCCTTTGGTTATTACAATTCATTTTTTTTCTTTACAAGATCATTTTTATTTGGGAACAATGCAGCAATGCCACAGCAGTAAGCTAAAACTACAGTCAACACATAGAGACATCAGAATAATACAGTTCATCCAGAAGAAATGCATTATGGCAGGTCCCGGCCCACAGTAGTGATCAGCAATATGTGTATCTATTTAAGGTGCCACCTGGGTCATAGATGAGAGCACGCCGGCGCTGCTGGACAGACCATGTGCTGGAAGGGCGCCTAGGTAAGTTAATATTATTTATTTTTTTGCATAGCCATATACTACAGGGGGGCTGGCTATATACTAGAGGGGTTGATGGCTATATGCTAAATTGGGGTCTGGCTATATACTAAAGTGGGGTCTGGCTATATACTACAGTGGGGCTGGATAGATACTACAGGGGTTGATGGCTATATGCTAAATTGGGGTCTAGCTATATACTTAAGTGGGGTCTGGCTATATACTACAGTGGGGCTGGCTATATACTACAGTGGGGGCTAGCTATGTTCAACAGGGGGGCTAACTATATATTACTCGGGGGGGCTGGCTAAATACTACAGAGGGGCTAGCTATATACTACTGGGGGCTTGCTATATACTACAAGTGGGGCTCGCTTTATACTACAGGGGGGACTGGCTATATATTACAGAGGAGGCTAGCTATATACTACTGGGGGCTTGCTTTATAATACAGGGGGGGGGACTGGCTATATACTACTGTGAGCTGGCTATATTCTACAGGGGGGCGAATTAGTAGCATAGTTGCATCAGTTGCGTTGCATAACTGGGGGGAGCTATTTTTTGTGTCTGCCTAGGGCACCAAAATGTCTTGTCCTGGCCCTGCATTATTGTATAAAGTTACATCATTGTATAGTCTATCACCACAGCTCATACAGAACCTTTTGATACATAAAGGGATTGTGCAATGTCAGCAAAAAAATACTATATTTTGTTTCATGAAAGGTTACAATTTTTCCAATATATTTCCCTTATCAATTCCTTGTGGCTTTCTAGATCTCTGCTTGCTGGGATTTGATAACTCACTGTGGGTGCAGTCATAGGTGGCACTTTTGGTGGCATTTAGAAATGTAATGCAAATAGCCAGGGGTGTGGCTTGGCCCGATCGTACCTGTGTTTCCAGTGAAATGTATGCGATCAGTAACGATCACCCGGTGTTTTGCATTGTTTATCTAAACACATGGCAAGCGCCAAGAGTGACCGCATCTGGATACTAATGAAACTTCACATGACTATGGACAGATATCTATTTATTAGAATAAACTAGTCAAGGTACCTATAGATTGACAACAAGCAGAGATCTTGAAAACTGTGATTAATTGATACAGAAAGTGTAATAGAAAGTCGTATAACTTTTCATAATACAAAATATCACGTCAATTTGCCAAAAGTAGACAACCCTTTAAAGAGAACCTGTCAGGCAAAATAACCCCTAAACTAAATATATTTTCATAAACTGCCATTAGAGAGCATTGCCTCTATCCCTTCATTGTCCCTCTACATGCCTTTAAACCTAAGCAATGAGGTCCTAAAGCTGTATGCAAATGACCTGTGAGATGTCCAATGAGTCATTAGCATATTCAAGCTGTCCAGCTTATTCATGAGTGGGAGGTACAGCCACACCCCCAGTGCTTGACTGACAGCTGCTCCATGCAATGTCTGCTCTATGTGCTTGTTGGTGGCCATGCCTCCTGCAGCCTCTGTGTGCATGTGTGTGTGTGTATGTGAAAGATACAACAGCTCCAGGATGCAGCCATGTTATAGCAGAACATGTGTAGCTGATGTCTGTGTCTCTGTGTATTAGGAGGATGCAGCATGTCAGCAGATACACTATCAATGCTTTACTATACATTACACACAGACATGAGCAGGGGGAGGAGAGGGGAGGGGTAACAGGGGTGACATCACTGCCTCTGACCATGTGACCAGCCTCATTTACATAATAAAGAATAGATGATTTTATAATGACTAATGTATGAAATAACTAGATAAAGGCTGGGATTGATCCTTGTGAGCTGCTCCAACAGGTAGTAGTGACAGAGACCTGATGACAGGTGCCCTTTAAATAGATAAAATCCAAAAAATGAAGCAGCACTCCAAATCCAAGCAGGTAAAAGCGAAGAAGGGTTTATTCCAAAACTGGCGACGTTTCGGTGTGTTACCACCTTTCTCAAGCCAGTTTTGGAATAAACTCTTCTTCACTTTTACCTGCTTGGATTTAGAGTGCTGCTTCATTTTTTGGATTTCATGCATTCATGGGTTTCCACCCCGAACTCTGAGGCCTCTGCACCCCTCCCTTTTAGGGGAACTTTGTACATTGTGCTGCTGTGGACTTTCCTTTTTTTATTCCTTTAAATAGATAGCTAGTAAAGGCGTCCCCTACTTAAGAACACCGGACTTACAGAGGACCCCTAGTTACAAATGGACCACTGTATGTTGGTAATTTACTGTTTTTACCTAGGCTACAATAAACAGCTATAACCGATATCAAAGGTGTCTGCAATTAAGCTTTATGGGTAATCATTGGTTCTTATGACAATCCAACATTTTGCCACAATTGGGTCCTTCAGGTCCAACCTGCAGGTTGTCCTGCAGTTATAAAGTGAGTAGGACCAAACTGTGCTAGGCC
Organism: Engystomops pustulosus; assembly: GCF_040894005.1. NCBI lineage: Eukaryota > Metazoa > Chordata > Amphibia > Anura > Leptodactylidae > Engystomops > Engystomops pustulosus. The sequence continues at coordinate 147,991,935 of NC_092415.1, forward strand.
CCTCTCTCTAAAGCTGCATGTTCTTCTGCCTTTGTTATTTTATACCTATGGTAAAATGTTATCCAAAAGTAAATGTTCATAAATATTTAGTTTACAGTGTTATTTAGATTAATGTTTTGTTCTTGTTTCAAGTCTATCAAAAACAGTAGAAAAGGAAAATCGAGGATTTATAGTTCACAGAGAGGGGTAGATGTATACAAAAGAGCTAGTGCAACAACTTTATTATTTATTTCTAGCAAAGAACAGAAGGGCTCTTGACTTCTAACAAATAGTGCTAAGGCAGCAAAATTTTCTTTTTTCTCCTGCAGTGTCATCTAGTCACAGATGACAGCAGAAGGGCGAATATCACAGGAATATCAATTGAGAACAAAGCTTTAGGTATAGAAAGAGAAATTAGATGGTCATAATTTGACAGCAACACCTAATGAAACTCATCATACATTTACTAAACAGCAATTCTGTGAATATTGGCCAAGGTTGGAAATTCCATCGGAGCCTATCCAAAATTTAATCTGAAATACATGTCAAGTGTCTCTGCAGACTGCATTTTATAGGTAGGTCACTCTCTAGCAACATGAAATCCTAGATTGTCTCCCTCGAAGTTTTCCCACAATTGAGCATATGACACATTTCCATATGGGGACTTATCTAATCCTCTTGAATAAGAGACACAATAGAAATTGTCAACAGAATCTCCCTAAATTAAAATGGTCACTATCTTAAGCGATTAATGGTCAACAACTTAAGTGATTAGCATCATTATTAGTATACAGTGCCAAAAGTATTCGGCCTACATGAACTTTTCTACCTCTTTCTACATTTTATTTTTGATGAAGAATCAACAACAAGTAGGACACAATTGGGAAGTGGAATGGAATTTATTGGATATTTTAAACTGTAAACTGTAAAAAATAATAACCTGAAAAGAAGGGTGAGTAATATTATTCGGCCCCCATAAGTTAATACTTTGTAGCGCCACCTTTTTTGGGGATGTCTCTATCAGTTTTGCACATCGAATTCTTCCTTGGAAAACAGCTCGAGCTCAGTGAGGTTGGATGGAGAGTGTTTCTCAATAGCAGTTTTCAGCTCTTTCCACAGTTTCTTGATTGGATTTAGGTCTGGACTTTGACTTGGCCATTCTAACACATAGATACCTTTATTTGTGGACCATTCCATTGTAGATTTTGCTTTATGTTTGGGATCATTGTCTTGTTAGAAGATAAAACTCCGTCCCAGTCTCAGGTCTTTTGCAGACTCCAACAGGTTTTCTCCCAGAATGGTCCTGTATTTGGCTCTATCCATCTTCCCATCAATTTTAACCATCTTCCCTGTCCCTGCCGAAGAAAAGCAGGCCCAAACCATGTCGCTGCCACCACCATGCTTGATAGTGGGGACGGTGTGTTCAGGGTAATTGTCACGGGTGCTCCCACGATCCCTGTCTCGGATCGCGGGCGCGCCCGTGTCCTTCTGTGTTCCCGCCAGGAGCCAAGCGGTTCTTACCTTCCTTGGCTACAGCGGCGGTCTCCGTTGCTCCGTGGCTCGGGCATCCGCGTCCCCCTCTCCTAGGATGTGCGTGCTGCCTTGCTAAGATTTAAAGGGCCAGCGTGCCAGTAATTGGCGCTAGCCTAATATAAATTCCTGCCCCTTCCTGTGACCCTTGCCGGATCTTCAAGCCATGCCCTGAAGAGCAAGCTTCCCTGTGTATCTTGCATTCCTATGTATCCTGCGTTCCTGGGTAACCCGTGTTCCTGTGTAACCTGCATTCCTGTGTATCCTGCATTCCTTTGTGACAGTCCATTGCTGTGTTCCTGATTCATGTGCCAGCTCTTGTGATTCCCGACGTGAGTCCTAGTGTGCCTTCCTGTGCCTTCCCGGTTACAGACTGTCTCCTCTGAACCACTGCGGACGATGACAAAAGCCAACACCTGGGAACCACCATGCTTGATAGTGGGGACGGTGTGTTCAGGGTAATTGTCACGGGTGCTCCCACGATCCCTGTCTCGGATCGCGGGCGCGCCCGTGTCCTTCTGTGTTCCCGCCAGGAGCCAAGCGGTTCTTACCTTCCTTGGCTACAGCGGCGGTCTCCGTTGCTCCGTGGCTCGGGCATCCGCGTCCCCCTCTCCTAGGATGTGCGTGCTGCCTTGCTAAGATTTAAAGGGCCAGCGTGCCAGTAATTGGCGCTAGCCTAATATAAATTCCTGCCCCTTCCTGTGACCCTTGCCGGATCTTCAAGCCATGCCCTGAAGAGCAAGCTTCCCTGTGTATCTTGCATTCCTATGTATCCTGCGTTCCTGGGTAACCCGTGTTCCTGTGTAACCTGCATTCCTGTGTATCCTGCATTCCTTTGTGACAGTCCATTGCTGTGTTCCTGATTCATGTGCCAGCTCTTGTGATTCCCGACGTGAGTCCTAGTGTGCCTTCCTGTGCCTTCCCGGTTACAGACTGTCTCCTCTGAACCACTGCGGACGATGACAAAAGCCAACACCTGGGAACGGAGTCTAAGTGGCACCCGGTCTTCACCAGAGCCCGCCGCAGAGGAGGATGGTCTTGCTGCGGTGTGGTACCACCTGGTCCACAGGCGTGACTTGTCTGAGGTGGCAGTCAAGGTCGAGGTACAGGAACGGCAGGCAATCTCGTAGTCAGGGACAGGCAGGAGGGCAGGATGAGCAGCACAGTATCAGAGTCGGGGACGTAGCAATAGGTCAAGGCAGGCAGCGCAAGGCATCAGACAAAGCTTTCACTAAGGCACGAAGATCCAGCAGGGTGTGATGGGAGAGGCAGATTTAAATAGCCTTCTGGGAAATGGCCAGCAAAAACCAATTAGCGATGTGCTGGCCCTTTAAATTTCCTGAAGCTGGCTCGCGCCCTAGGGGACAGGGATATCTTTGTTTTCATTGAACCATTGGTGAGCTGGGTTTAGTTACTTTTAAATATAAGACAGAATAGGGCCACTCAGCCACTTAAATCCTTTTTTTGCTCTTTAAAATGTAACTTTTTCTCATGCATTTAAAAATATAGAGTGAAAAGACAAAAAGTGTGTGAATGAACGATGTTTCTGACCCGATTTGGTTGTCTAAAATTATCAGAGATCTGGAGGTTAACCTGTTTTGGCTTGTTGATCTATCACATTCCTTTCAGGATGCTTTGATTAGTATTAGAGTCTTTCATTCTGGTCAGCTTTCAAACAGAGGGTATTAGTAGGGGACAGGGACGCACGTGCATGAGCTAGGGTTGGGAATCCAAAGCGGGGACAGGTAAGAAGTGCAGTCAGACGATATGGGTCGCGGATATGGGTCAGAAACTTAAAAGGACCCAGGGATCGTGGACCAAGCTTGTATCCAGGAATCTTCCGCTGGACGTACCTGGAGGACAACCGGACCTTGTCACCAGGAGAGAAGACAGGTGGAGGCCTGCGTCTCTTGTCATCCTGGAGCTTGGTTTGGCCAGAAACCTGTAACAAGGAAAGACGAGTCTGCTCCCAGATGGACTTCAGATCTTGTACCAACTCCTCAACTGCAGGAACTTCCAAGGACACGGGCAGAGGAAGAGGAGGGCGTGGATGCAGTCCATAATTGATAAAAAAAATGGTGCTGAGCTGGCAGATGCAGAATCCAGGGAGTTATAGGAAGACTCCGCCCATGGCAACAGAGTGGACTAGTTGTCTTGTCGGGAGAAAACAAAATGACAGAAATAGCAACCCAGAGTCTGGTTCACTCTCTCCACCTGACCATTGGGTGATAGGCAGAGGAAAAGTCCAATTTTATCTGTAGCTGGTTATAGAGGGATCTCCAGAACTTAGACAAAAATTAAACCCCTTGATCAAACACGATGTGTAGAGGGAGACCATGCAGCTGGGAAATATGTTGAAAGAACAAGCTGGCAAGACGTGGAGCAGATGGAAGACTAGGAAGAGGGACAAAATGGGACCTGAAAACCTGTCGGTCACCACCCGGATGACGGTATTGCCAGAAGACAGTGGGAGGTCCATGACAAAGTCCATAGCCACGTTCAACCACGAGCGACTGGGTATCCATAATGGTAGCAAGAGACCAGCCGGTTTCAGGTGGAAAGGCTTATTATGGGCACAGGAAGTGCAGGATCCCACAAAGTCCCGAACATCTTTGACCAAGTCAGGCCACCAGTAGTAGCGGGAGATGAGGTCCACGGAGCGTTGCACCCCAGGGTGGCCAGCCAGGCATGAAGAATGTCCCCAAGACAAAATCCTCTTCCGCAGTGCAGGTCAGACATACATCTTGCCAGAGGAAAGCTGCCAAAGATCCACCAGAGTGGCAACAACCAATTGTTCTAGAGAAATAATATGCTGAGGAACCAGCTCTTCTCCAAAGCCATCAGAGGCACGGAAAAGGTCATCAGCTTTGATATTCTTCTCCACAGGTCGAAAGTGGATTAACAGGTTGAAGTGTAAGAAGAAAAGTGACCAACAGGCTTGCCTGGGATTAAGACGTTGTGCTGTCTGGAGATACAAGATATTTTTATGATGTGTATATATGCAGACTGGATGGCGAGCTCCCTCCAAAAGATATTGCCATTCTTCCAGGGCAAGTTTGATGGCTAAAAGTTCTCTATCCCCAATAGAGTAATTTCTCGCTGTGGGAGAAAAAGTTTTAGAAAAGAAGAGTGAGTGTTCGGCCCCTGGGCCCTTTCTGGCTGAGCACCGCCCCAGCACCTACGGAGGATGCATACACCTCAAGAAGAAAGGGCTTCTCTGCATCAGGCCCAGTGAGAACAGGAGCCGAGGCAAAGGCAGACTTTAACTTTGAGAAGGCCTCTTCAGCCGCCAAGGGCCAGAGGCGTGGATTGGCCCCCTTCTTGGTGAGCGCCACAATGGGAGACATCAGAGTAGAGTAATGTGGAATAAACTGCCGGTAATAGTTCCTGAAGCTGAGGAACCTCTGAATGGCTTATACACCTTCTTGATGTGGCCACTGCAGAACTGCAGAAAGTTTAGCAGTTTAGCAAGATCCATCTGGAGAGCTGTGTCGGAGATTATGTAACCGGGGAAAGGAAGGCTTCGTTGGTGGTACTGACAATTCTCGATCTTGACATAGAGACAATTAGCCCGTAGGCGGCCAAGAACTTGTCGTATGTGAAACCTGGTGGGCCTCAAGGTCTGAAGAGAACACCAAAATTTTGTCTAGATAGACCACGACACACATATACAGCAGATCTCTGAAGTTGTCATTGACAGCTGGAGCATTACAAAGTCCAAATGGCATCAAAAGGTACTCAAAATGTCCATCTCGGGTGTTAAATGCTGTCTTCCATTCGTCACACTTGCGGATCTGGATGAAGGACTGGAACATCGGGAAGCTGCGCCGGGCATCGGGACCGCCCGAAGGTGATTATGTAAGTTTGTTTTTTTTATGCGCTTGGCATACTGTGGGCTGGCTGTATACCACTGGGAGCTGGCTGGCTGTATACTACTGGGGGCTGGCTGGCTGTATACTACTGGGGGTTGGCTGGCTGTATACTACTGGGGGTTGGCTGGCTGTATACTACTGGGGGTTGGCTGGCTATATACTACTGGGGGCTGGCTAGCTGTATACCACTGGGGGCTGGCTATATACTACTGGGGGCTGACTGGCTATATACTACTGGTGGCTGGCTGGCTATTTTACTGGGGGATGGCTGGCTATATACTACTGTGGGCTGGCTAAATACTACAGGGGGCTGGATTTATACTGGGAGGCTGTTACTAATGCATTTCCCACCCTCGGCTTATACTCGAGTCAATGGGTTTTCCCGACCGACTAGAGTCGGCTTACACTCGAGTATATACGGTACTCAAGTTCTCTAAATTTGTAGATTCTATAAAATAGTAAAGTTTTGTCAAGGCAGCTTTCAATGCCTTTAATTTGTGGACTGATTTGGGAGCTAGCAGATTTACTAAGTATTGAAAATGAACAATGATTTTGCCTACAAAATACATAACAATTGATAACCAGGCTGCCTAATAAATATTTCTTGATAAAGTAAAAATTCTGTTTAGACGTCAACCAAGCATTTTTAGTTATGATTCACTTTAAAAACTGTAAAACCCTATAGAAATCCTAAAACAAAGGCTAGCTTATTATGTAATTTAAAATTGTGCAAGCAGGGGTAATCCACAAAAAGTAGCATATCTTCATAGTTTCCACGTTTTTTTTTGGAGATTAAATAGTATAAAAACAACGCGTTTCGGCACTGAACAAGTGCCTTCGTCAGACTGAGAGATTATAAAATCATTTTGAATCGAGGAAATGTGGTATTTGCGGGCTACAATATGTAGGATGTACAACACAATCCCTCAGAAAGGCACAGACATAAAACTAACTCAGGCTTTTTGCATAAATACCTATCAAAACAAAGACTTTAATTGTATCACTATCTCTCCAATATAACAGATCCCCATAGAAATCTCTGATTGTGCCACGGCACTAAACAAAAAAAATCCTATTGGATCTATAAATTACGTACATTAACCACTGAGGGATTAAATGATGCTATAGAAACATTTGAGAACTGAGATGCTCCTTTAAATGTAGATATATATATTTTCTTGATGCATATATGATTTGAATGCTCTCATTTGTACACATAGATACTTGAGATACTAGATACTAGAGACTCACCGTAATATAAAGCAGAGCACACAATAATGCGTCCTTCACCCAACTAACGCCTGTGTGTTTCAGGATTCAGGGGTAGTGGACCCATTGAAACAACGCGGACGATGACGTAAGCTGACACCTGGGAGCGGAGTCTAAGTGGTATCCAGTTTTAACCAGAGCCCACCACAAAGCGGGTTGGACTTGCTGCGGCGTGGTACCACCAGGTCGCTGCACAGGTATGACTTTGTCCAGGGTTGTGACCAAGGTGAGGTGCTGAATCGTGAGGCAGAGATGGAGTTGTGGACAGGCAGGAGGTCAGGACAAGCAGCAGAGAATCGTAGTCAGGAACGTAGCAGAAGGTCACAACATGGAATCGCAGGAGTACAACCAGGAAATGTTCTTTCAGGCACAAGGCTCAAAGATCCGGCAAGGGGCAGAGGAAGAAGTAGTCTATTTATTAGGGGAGGCGGCCAGCAGCACCAATTAGCGGTGCACTGCCCTTTAAATCTCTCTGAGACGGTGCACGTGCACAGTAGGAGGTGGGAAAGCGTGAGCCAGACCACAGGAGAAGCCACTGGAGCCGAGAGAGGTGAGTGATGCCATGGCCAGGATGCAGGGGCACAGAGAGGCACAGGATTCGCCTGTGGCCCGAGACATGGGTCGCAGGGACACACGTGACAATGTGTATTTGTATAGCGATCGTGCCCTCATAAGTTTGGTCTGTTGTAACTCCTACGTGATGTGATTTAGCTCATGGATATCTATTTCTCTGAGTTTGTAATTCATAGTGAGATCACTATTTAGAATTGGATTGCCCTGTGCAGCACTTTCTCTCCTCGTTATTAGGAATAAGATGATTCTGTAAGGCCATCCACCACAATTTCCTAACTATGCATTACAGGTGCTTGTTATAGTTTTAAACTATTAAGATTTACTACTATTTTATGTAGTATGGGGTAAACCTATATTTATCTATGTTGCATCTATGCACCCATATCTATATTTTTTTATTATTCCGTGTTATACCTACCTGAGTTTTACAAGTGTTATATATTTTATATTATTAAGATTATTCACCTTTCCATGTATATACAAGTATAAACATATACTTACCCATAGCGGTGATGGACAGATGTCTTATGACGCATTTCCTCGAAAATGAGGCTGTTTGTAGAAACATGTTGCACACCTTTTATCATTCACTGTTTTTTGATCTCTCTCAACCTGACGAAGGCACCGAAACGTGTTGTTATTTTTATACTATTTAATAAAATAAAAACCTGGAAACTATGAAGATGCGCTACTTTTTGTGGATTACCTCTGCTTGCACAATTTAAAATACCATTCAACAACGGGTTGAAATGGGGTTGTCTTCCCCTTATGCCGCTCTTCATTGAATAGATAATATTATATGCCGATGAACCAAGACGCCGATGTCATGGGTGCTCCTGCGACCCATGTTTCGGGCGCAGATGCAACCGTGTGCCTCCGTGTGCCCCCTCTCGCCGACTTGCCTCACTTACCTAGCTGCACTCCAGTGACAGTCTCCTCGCTGCACCGAGCACATCCCTGTCTAATAGGCCATCTGAAATTTAAAGGGCCAGCGCACAGCTTGTTGGCGCTGGCCACCTGACGGCCTATAAATGCTCAACCTCTTCCTGTGACCCCTGCTGGATCTTTGTGCTTCTATGCCTAGGAGAAAGCTTTATTGCCCTTTGCAATTATCATGATTTCCCGTTGTGACCTCAATTCCATTCCTGACTCCGATCCCGTACTGCCTGTCCTGACCTACCACTTTGTCCCCAACTCTGATCCTGTGTTGCCTGTCTCGAGAATTCCAGCAGCAGAACAGAGCAACATACAGAATACCAGCACCAGAACAGAGCTCTGTGCAGAATGCCAGCACCAGAACAGCACTCTAAACACGATGCCGGCACCAGAATACAGACTGCTAGCACCAGAACAGAGCACCGTACAGAATGCCAGCGCCAGAACAGAGCTCTGTACAGAATGCCAGCACCAGAACAGAACATTGTACAGAATGTAGGCACCAGAACAGAGCTCTGTACAGAGTGCCAGCACCAGAACTGAGAACCATACAGAATGCTAGCACCAAAACAGTGCACTGTACAGAATACCAGCACTAGAACAAAGAACCGTACAGAATGCCAGCACCAGAACAAAGCACTCTACAGAATGCCAGCACCAGTACAGGGCTCTGTATAGAATACTAGCACCAGAAAGTAGCTATGTATAGAATGTCAGCACCAGAACAGAGCTCCGTAGAGAATGCCAGCACCAGTACAGGGCTCTGTATAGAATGCTAGTACCAGAACGTAGCTATGTACAGAATGCCAGCACCAGAACAGAGCACTGTACAGAATACCAGCACCAGAACAGAGAACCGTACAGAATGCCAGCACCAGAACAGAGCATTGTACAGAGTATTAGCATCAGAACAGAGCAACATACTGAGCTTATACAGAAATACAGCTCGGAACTGAGCTGAGAGAAACTGCCATGCAGGAGTTCAGAGAAGGATAGCCTTGCAGCGCTCATTGATACTGGTATAATTTGGAGCTAGTGGAAGTCGGAAGGGCCCCCCTCCATGGTTGGTTGCACCCTTGGTCTGCGGCTTGAAACAGTTCACATTCCTTTAATTTATTTATTTTTTTAATTTTAATTTGTTTGGATAGGTTTAAATAAAAAAATTAGCGCATTATAGATACAATTACTTTGCATACCGTATATATGTATGTATACCATGTATAAGCCACATTTTTCAGCACAAAAAATGTGCTAAAAAACCCTTACTCAGCTTATACTTGAATCTATGGAAAAAAAAATCTGTACTCACCTTTCTGATGCCCCCCGCAGGTCTTCTTATTTCTCCTGAAGCTTCGACTCCATCTTCCGTTCCACGCTGCGTCACACACCACCATCAGCACACACTATGATGTCAGCAAGCGGCTGACGTTATGGTATATGCGACTGCAGCGGGGCAGACCTGGAGACTGAGCCGGAGCTTTAGAATACAGATGAGGACCTGCGGGAGTGTCGGAAAGGTGAGTTGTTTTTTTAATAGGTTGGGCAGAGGGGGCTGCTGGCTATATACAAGGGGGCAGGTATTGGCTATATACTAGGGGGCAGGGGGCTGGCTTTGTACTAGGGGGCAGGTAGCTTTTTATATACAAGGGGGCAAGGGACTGGCTATATATTAGGGGCAAGGAGCTGGCTATATACTAGGGGGCAGGGGGCTGGCTATATTCCAGGGGACAGGGGCTGGCTATATACTGGGGGGATGCTGGCCATATACTGGGGGTGAATGTGCTGGCTGGCTATATACTTGGTATAGGATGTGACCAATGCATTTCCCACCCCAGGCTTATACTCAAGTCAATAGGTTTTCCCAGTTTTTTTGTGGTAAAATTAGGTACCTTTGCTTATACTTGGTCCAGCTTGCACTCAAATAAATAGGGTAGTTATCTCACTACCCACATCAATTAATTTTACAATATATTTGTAAGGTGGCTCAGTAATGAACACTCAGGACATCCCGGCACAATTGAAGTAGAAACTTTTGAGAGTTTCTTTCAACAATCAAGTTATTGAGCAGATGGTGATGTTTTAAAGCTCTTGTATAATATTTTAAAGGGAACCTGTTATGAGCATTAAGGTCCCCAAACCATCAAAAATCTGTTTTACTCAGGTCAGTTAGAGATTCACCAATGAGGCTTAAAAAAGCTAATAGGACTGGGCTTTGGGCTTTTCACTGTGATGAAAAAAATATACATAACACATATACGCAGGTATAAGCCTGACCTGAGTGTAAACCGAAGTATCTAATTTTACCACTAAAAAACTGGGCAAACTTAGCCTCAAGTATAAGCCTAGGGTGGGAAATGCAACAGAGGCCTACCTCGAATTAATAACTAATAACATGTACAGCAGCGGACTTCCCTCACTTATAACATGTCCATCAGCAACCTCCTCTCACTAATAACATGTCCAGCAGTGGCCTCCCCTAGCTAAGAACATGTCCAGCAGCGGCCTCCCCTCACTAATAACATGTCCAGCAGTGGCCTTCCCTCGCTAATAACATGTCCAGCAGTAACCTCCCTTCATTGATAACATGGTCAGCAGCGGCCTCCCCTCACTAATAACATCTCCAGCAGTGGCCTCTCCTCACTAATAACATGTCCAGCTGTGGCCTCCCCTCACTAATAACATGTCCAGCAGTGGCCTTCCCTCACTAATAACATGACCAGCAGTGGCCTCCCCTCACTAATAACATGACCAGCAGTGGCCTCCCCTCACTAATAACATGTCCAGCAGTGGTCTCCCCTAACTAATAACATGTACAGCAGTAACCTCTCCTCACTAATAACATGTCCAGCTGCGGCCTCCCCTCACTAATAACATGTCCAGCATTGGCCTCCCTTCACTAATAACATGGTAATCAGCGGCCTCCCCTTACTTATAACATGTCCAGCAGTGGCCTTCCCTCACTAATAACATGACCAGCAGTAACCTCCTTTCACTAATAACATGGTCAGCAGTGGCCTCCCCTCACTAATAACATGTCCAGCAGTGGCCTTCCCTCACTAATAACATGTCCAGCAGTGGCCTTCCCTCACTAATAACATGTCCAGGAGCAGCCTCCCCTAACTAATAACATGTCCAGTAGTGGCCTCCCCTCACTAATAACATGTCCAGCAGTGGCCTCCCCTAACTAATAACAAGTACAGCAGTAACCTCCCTTCACTAATAACATGGTCAGCTGCGGCCTCCTCTCACTAATAACATGTCCAGCAGTGGCCTCCCTTCACTAATAACATGGTAATCAGCGGCTTCCCCTCACTAATAACATGTCCAGCAGTGGCCTTCCCTCACTAATAACATGTCCAGCAGCGGCCTCCACTAACTAATAACATGTCCAGCAGCAGCCTCCCCTAACTAATAACATGGTCAGCAGTGGCCTCCCCTCACTAATAACATGTCCAGCAGTGGCCTTCCCTCACTAATAACATGTCCAGCAGTGGCCTTCCCTCACTAATAACATGTCCAGCAGCGGCCTCCCCTAACTAATAACATGTCCAGTAGTGGCCTCCCCTCACTAATAACATGTCCAGCAGTGGCCTCCCCTAACTAATAACAAGTACAGCAGTAACGTCCCTTCACTAATAACATGGTCAGCTGCGGCTTCCCCTCACTAATAACATGTCCAGCAGTGGCCTTCCCTCACTAATAACATGTCCAGCAGCGGCCTCCCCTAACTAATAACATGACCAGCAGTAACCTCCTTTCACTAATAACATGGTCAGCAGTGGCCTCCCCTCACTAATAACATGTCCAGCAGTGGCCTTCCCTCACTAATAACATGTCCAGCAGTGGCCTTCCCTCACTAATAACATGTCCAGCAGCAGCCTCCCCTAACTAATAACATGTCCAGTAGTGGCCTCCCCTCACTAATAACATGTCCAGCAGTGGCCTCCCCTAACTAATAACAAGTACAGCAGTAACCTCCCTTCACTAATAACATGGTCAGCTGCGGCCTCCTCTCACTAATAACATGTCCAGCAGTGGCCTCCCTTCACTAATAACATGGTAATCAGCGGCTTCCCCTCACTAATAACATGTCCAGCAGTGGCCTTCCCTCACTAATAACATGTCCAGCAGCGGCCTCCCCTAACTAATAACATGTCCAGCAGCAGCCTCCCCTAACTAATAACATGGTCAGCAGTGGCCTCCCCTCACTAATAACATGTCCAGCAGTGGCCTTCCCTCACTAATAACATGTCCAGCAGTGGCCTTCCCTCACTAATAACATGTCCAGCAGCGGCCTCCCCTAACTAATAACATGTCCAGTAGTGGCCTCCCCTCACTAATAACATGTCCAGCAGTGGCCTCCCCTAACTAATAACAAGTACAGCAGTAACGTCCCTTCACTAATAACATGGTCAGCTGCGGCTTCCCCTCACTAATAACATGTCCAGCAGTGGCCTTCCCTCACTAATAACATGTCCAGCAGCGGCCTCCCCTAACTAATAACATGTCCAGCAGTGGCCTCCCTTCACTAATAACATGGTCAGCAGTGGCCTCCCCTAACTAATAACATGTCCAGCAGTGGCCTTCCCTCACTAATAACATGTCCAGCAGCAGCCTCCCCTAACTAATAACATGTCCAGCAGTGGTCTCCCCTCACTAATAACATGTCCAGCAGTGGCCTCTCCTCACTAATAACATGTCCAGCTGTGGCCTTCCCTCACTAATAACATGTCCAGCAGCAGCCTCCCCTAACTAATAACATGTCCAGCAGTGGTCTCCCCTCACTAATAACATGTCCAGCAGTGGCCTCTCCTCACTAATAACATGTCCAGCAGTGGCTTTACCTCACTAATAACATGTCCAGCAGCAGCCTCCCCTAACTAATAACATGTCCAGCAGTGGCCTCCCCTCACTAATAACATGTCCAGCAGTGGCCTACCCTAACTAATAACAAGTACAGCAGTAACCTCCCTTCACTTATAACATGTCCAGTAGTGGCCTTCCCTCACTAATAACATGACCAGCAGTGGCCTCCCCTCACTAATAACATGTCCAGCAGTGGTTTCCCCTAACTAATAACATTTACAGCAGTAAACTCCCTTCACTAATAACATGGTCAGCAGCGGCCTCTCCTCACTAATAACATGTCCAGCTGCGGCCTCCCATCACTAATAACATGTCTAGCATTGGCGTCCCTTCACTAATAACATGGTCAGCAGCGACCTTCCCTCACTAAAAACATGTCCAGCAGTGGCCTTCCCTCACTAATAACATGTCCAGCAGCGGCCTCCCCTAACTAATAATATGTCCAGCAGTGGCCTCCCCTAACTAATAACATGTCCAGCAGTGGCCTTCCCTCACTAATAACATGTCCAGCAGTAACCTCCCTTCACTAATAACATGGTCTGCAGCGGCTTACCCTCACTAATAACATGTCCAGCAGTGGCCTTCCCTCCCTAATAACATGTCCAGCAGCGGCCTCCCCTAACTAATAACATGTCCAGCAGTGGCCTCCCTTCACTAATGACATGGTCAGCAGTGGCCTCCTCACACTAATAACATGTCCAGCAGTGGCCTTCCCTCACTAATAACATGTCCAGCAGCAGCCTCCTCTAACTAATAACATGTCCAGCAGTGGTCTCCCCTCACTAATAACATGGTCATCAGCGGCCTCCCCTCACTCATAACATGTCCAGCAGTGGTCTCCCCTCACTAATAACATTTTCAGCAGTGGCCTCCCCTCACTAATAACATGTCCAGCAGTGCCTCCACTCACTTATATCTTGTCCAGCAGTGGCCTCACCTCACTAATAACATGTCCAGTCGTAGCCTCCCCTCATTAATAACATGTTCAGCAGTGGCCTCCCCTCACTTATAGCATGTCAAGCTGCGGCTTCCCCTCACTAATAACATGTCCATCAGTGGCTTCCCCTCACTAATCACATGTCCATCAGCGGCCTCCCCTCACTTATAGCATGTCTAGTAGTGGCCTCCCCTCATTAATAACATGTTCAGCAGCGGCGTCCCCTCACTCCCTGCCATTAATGAAATGGCCGCAGCAGCATCCCCACCATTAATGATATATCTGTAGCAGCCTCCCCACCATTAAGGAATTGTCTTTAGCAGAGCTCCCCACCCCAGAGCATGTCCTTAGAAGTGCTCCCCCAACAGCGTCCACTAATAAAATGTCTCCAGCAGTGCCCCGCCCCCCCAAGAAGAATAATAAAGAAAACACTTACACCTGGCGCACCTCTTTACCCCGCCGGCTTTGGCTTCCTGGAAGTGCCGACAGAGACACGTCTATGCTCTCTTCCATGTGCACCCGCTATGACACGGCCATGTGGCGAGCTGCTTAAATCCTAGAGAGGAGCTCCAGGGGAGCACTGGAGGTAGGTACTGATTTTTTTTCATGTTTCATATATCAGGGGTCTTCAACCGCCGGACCGCGGCATGGGACCAGGTTCCCTCCTTGTTCTTTGACAACTTTCAATTGTTCAGCCTCCTAAGGACACCAACGCAGTTGAAAGGAGGAGGTCAAATTTGTCTGTAATTGTAGGAAGATTTTGTAGGAAGATTCTTTGAGTTCTGTCTGGTGAACTTCATTCTGGGGTGATGGCCTGGGTGCCCACAGAGAGGGCTCCGAGTGCCACCTCTGGCACCAGTGCCATGGGTTCGCCACCAGTGTTCTAGAATTTATAAATACATCATTGTGATCACTTTGTGGGCCTAAATCCTAATGACAATTTACCTTTTGGAAGCTGTGAGAGTGAAAAACAAAAGACAGCACTTACCTTAGATGCATATAAACCCAGACTTCCAGAATGGCTACATTAATGTGAATCTTTAATATCCCCACTTAAAAATCTTCATACAGTGCAGTACAGCGAGGATAAAAGAAAAACCCTAGTTACAAGATCTGCAGACGCTGTGTGACATGCTACTGTCTGATCTGCAGGCTCCTGCTGACCCCATCCAATTAACATTTCCGTATGCATGAAGACTCGAGTATGAATGCTGCTGAACACCTCTGCTAGGACTTATTACAATTTAAATCTACTGTTGATTTGTACTCCAGTTCTGTCCAATCTAGGAAAAAGCAAACTAAGTTAATATGCCATATGGTGTCCTCCAGAATTTTCTTTTCTTATATTGATGAACTATCTGTAGGATAGGATATCAGATTTTTGGATTTCATACCCAGATAAACTGTTCTCAGCCCCTGGCAAGCAGAGAAGAAGCAACAAAGCAGACAGCTCTGTTCTTTGTGTAGTGCTCGACTGCTTCCAGACATTCTCATTGCTGCGTTACAGACCATTAAGAGCCATAAATTATCCTTTGAACCGGTATATTAGAACCTTCCTCTCCTGCCTAAGACAATCTATCTTATAGAGGGTGTCTCCTTCACCCTGCTGATGGTGGAGGATGGTGGCAGATTTCTCAAAACTAGAAACTCGATAACATACCAAGCAACTTCTCATTTGGGGGTGTCTGATCATATAAAAGGAGTGTCCGTTCAATATGATAAGAATAGACTTGCATTGGTCTCATTATTGCAGGGTTTCCACCTAGTGTATTTTACATGATCTACCATGCCGAAATACTTTACATCTTATAGCTTTATCTCTCCATACAAGGACAAAAATAGCTGTGACCGAAGTGAAGAACATAAGGAAGTAACCACACTATGGGGCAGATTTACTTACCCGGTCCATTCGCGATCCAGCGGCGCGTTCTCTGCGCTGGATTCGGGTCCGGCCGGGATTCACTAAGGTAGTTCCTCCGCTGTCCACCAGGTGGCGCTGCTGCGCTGAAGTTCCCCGGAGGCGCGCTGGAATGCCCTGAAATTCACCGGCCTATACCTGGTGAAGGTAAGTGTAATTTTCGCTACACATTTTTTTTCTTAAATGCGGCGGGTTTTCATTCGGCCACGCCCCCCCGATTTCCGTCACGTGCATTCCAGCGCCGATGCGCCACAATCCGATCGCGTGCGCCAAAATCCCGGGGCAATTCAGGTACAATCGGCGCAAATCGGAAATATTCGGGTAACACGTCGGGAAAACGCGAATCGGGCCCTTAGTAAATGACCCCCTATATGCGTCAGGTCAGAAATTCTTTCCTGGTGCTACACCTCAGACACAGCCAAATTCTATTATCAGCGTCCCCTCACTCTTAAGCAACACTTTGAAAGAGCTGAAAGCAGCTACTTATGTTATTTTAATATATGTGGCAACTCACATCCAGAGATTTTGTAGGTAGTCATGTGGCCACCATAACAAAATAGAGGTTTCCTTGGCGTCTTTGTGGTGCTAAGTGCCAAGTAAATAGTGTAGAAGATTATAGAAATCCAAAAGAAACAGCTTTATTCAGTCATTTACTACACTGAAACCTCTTTGAACACGCTGCCCAATTATACACAGAAAAAAATGGGTCTGTCCCAGGGGACAGATTCTATAAAGTATAATGGGAACAAAAAATCGGACACTGGAAAAAAATTGGTCCTTTTGAAAGGAAGTCTTCTCAAATGTGCGGTCTTTTGGAGAGGTTTCATTGTAATTGCATAGATGAAATAACAAACAGCCTAGCCCCTACCCCCACACATATACAGTTGTGCTTAAAAGTTTACATAACCCTGCAGAATTTTGGCTTTCTTGTCCTTTTTTTCAGGGTCATCTGGATCTTTTGGGTTGTCATATGATTTTAAAAGAGAAAACACAGTAGGTTGACAATAAATGGCTTCACCCAATCACTAACTATGAGCTTTTGTGTTATCATTCATATTCTCTGAAAATAGATCAAGAAGCCAAAATTCTGCATGGGCGTGTAAACTTTTGAGCAAAAATGTAATGTAGCCACCTTCTAGGTGCAAGAAAACTTTTCTGAGGTCCCTCCTCGGCTCTCACTGAGATCAATGTACTTTCTGGATTCCAGTTCTCTTGGGACAGACCACCTGTCTGTCTCCAACTGGTCCATAGTCTACATGCTTACGACAGGACTGCAGCTCTCGCCCTGAAGTTAGCCAGAGATGGTTGTGGGCAAGGTCCTCTTAACCCTGTCTTTGGGTTGCTCTCCAATGTCCTATAGGTTCTAAGTGTTACAACAAAATCTCACAAAAGTGAGCACACCCATTTATATTTTTGGAAATATTTTATTAAATCTTTTCATGGGACATCGCAGAAGATATGGCCATTTGACCAATCTAAAGTACACCTTCATGTCTGTATGTATGAGCTGGTGGATATTAGAGACCATGGCCCACGTTTATCAACACTAGTGCAGTCTGTACTATGTGCAGTTTGCCTGCAGAGTGTGCAGAGTGTGAATCTGGTGCCCCCTGTACTGCTCTAATTGTGCACCATTATTTTTGGGTGCACTTAGTTCATGCTGTAGAATTGTGGCGCAGACAGAATTGTGGTGCACATCAGTAATAAATGTGTTGAGAACTCTGACTAAGAAATAACAAGCCCCTTTAAGTGTACATTTTTTTGTCTTGTTGGATAGAGCGGAGCCGTGACACAAAACTGGCGCAGACACCTTATAAAAATTTTGCAAGCAGTTTGCACCTTCTTTTCAGTGCACAATCAGGCAGAAAACTGCCGAAACACTTTCATAAATGTGGGTCCATGTGCTTCTCTCTCTTCCATTTCATGATGACCAACAGATGCTTAATAGGGTTTAGGTCTGTGGACATGTTTTACCAGTCCAGCATCTTTTCCCTGAGCCAAGGCAGGGGTCGCCTTGGAGGTAAGTTTGGGGCTGTTATCAATTTGGAGTACTTCACAGTACCTTATTGGTATTCATGGTTTCCTCAATGAACTGTAGCTCGCTACAACTGGAGGCACTCAAGCAGCCCCAAACCATGACAATCCCACCACCATGCTTGACTGAAGACAAGACACACTTGTACTATGTCACAGGGTGATGTTCAGGAAGCTAAAGATGATTTTATAAGAAGGGTATAGATAGATAAATAGATAGATAGATAGATAGACAAGGATGGATCTCTGGCTAGGACGAATCCAGCAGCACAATATAGGTATTATTGGAATTGTTTATAAAGGCTCACTCTAGCTGTGCTAAAACTTTTTTTTGGCCAGGTAACTAGGGAGTTATGCTTTGAATCACTGTATATAGCCTTGTCCACTAAGTTGAAGCTCAATTTCAGGGTGTTGCCATGTTTTGTTATATTCATTGCTGTGTGTTATTATTAGGGCACACAAAAGTTACACTGTAACACAAGCTGTAGCCTGACTACTTTACATAGTGTTACATCGTCAGTGTTTCATGAAAACACAATATTGCAGAAAATTTAAGAGGTATATATCCACATATACTTACAGGTGCATGCTATATACAATTAG
Organism: Engystomops pustulosus; assembly: GCF_040894005.1. Taxonomy (NCBI): domain Eukaryota; kingdom Metazoa; phylum Chordata; class Amphibia; order Anura; family Leptodactylidae; genus Engystomops; species Engystomops pustulosus. The sequence goes on from NC_092415.1 coordinate 148,010,452, forward strand.
ATGCAATCATATACAAAGAGATACACATAGATATATGAACATACACAATCAGAATTAAGTGTCTTAATATTCGTCACCTCTACAAATACTAAACAGTAGCCGTAGTTCCTTTGCCCAATGTAATGCCAGCTTTAATACCCAGAACCACTAGGTTGTTTTCTGCTGAATTCCATGCAAATTCCTCCTGCCCATGTGTCAACAGTGAAAAATACCCTACTAGTTAATATTGTTAAAGATTACACCTTTACGCACTTTGATTTACATGCTTTCCATAGTAGTTTTGATGAGCTTTACTCAACTGATGATCAACCTTCTGTGATTGTCCCAATATGTCCTGAAATTTCCTCAAAATTACATGAAGTTGCCATGTTCAGTTTAATGCAGTATGGCCTGAAAAAAACTTTGTTTTAACTTGGATTAACGTGAGTAAAAAGAGAACGACTTGTAGACAGGTGGAGCATTTTCTTGTAGACAGGTGGAGCATTTTCTTGTAGACAGGTGGAGCATTTTCTTGTAGACAGGTGGAGCATTTTCTTGTAGACAAGTGGAGCACTTTCTTGTAGACAGGTGGAACATTTTCTTGTAGACTGGGGGAGTATTTTTCTTGTAGACTAGTGGAGCATTTTCTTGTAGACAGGTGGAACATTTTCTTGTAGACTGGTGGAGCTTTTTCTTTTAGACCAGTGGAGCATTTTCTTTTAGACCCATGGAGTTTTGATGAAGCAGTACAGTTCCTCAGCTAAATGAGCTGTACCAGACATGAGAAAGGGAGCAGTTGTATATCTGTATTTGGTCTTCTTTGTATAGCCATCCATAACATAGAGCAGAGCCCATCCCTCATGTAGAGGCCAGCAGCACAGCCTGTACTATAAGTAGGTGCCTCACAGACCCCAGGAACAATAATACTATAAATATGAGAGATCTCATTACTGTTGGCATAAAGAAACACTACAGGGAGGAAAAGAGGGAGGTGTAAAGGGCCAGGTCCCCCTCCTCCTCCTAATCCCCTCCTTACTGTGTGATCTCAGTCTTCCCTCCCCATCCATTTCCATGAGGGATCAAGCTCAGGATTCCTCCCTGCCTTCATTTCCCTGCTGCTATTTCTTTCTTCATTTCCCAGTCCCCTCCCGCATCTCTTTTTGTGTTGGCTTCCCCACATGATCAGCATCCTCGCCCCCTCCTGTCATCTGATGAGGATGAGCTTGTAACAAGCTGTGGAGTCCCAGGATCTATATACTCTATACTCTGCTTTACTATCCAGTGAGCTTAATATCTAGGATCTGCTATGTAACTTCACCCCAGATGGAGGAGACTGTAAACTAAAAGCTGGAGCACTGATTTGGGGAGGGGGACTCTACATCTGTCATTACTATATTTGGAGAATTGGCCATTGATGCTGGGTGCAGAAGGACTTATCCTTGGATTGATGTCTTGAAGCAAGTGCTTGAGACATGAAGAGTTTGCAGTGTGCTGGTTTCTTCTTGCTGTCACTGCTGCTGGAGGTAAGTACAGGTCACAGCCAGGACTAGGGTCACTCTGCCTGGGGGGGCTGTCCTGTATTTTGTGTTTCATCTGCTCGCCATACAGCTGCATGAAAGAGGGATCCTGATGAGATATCATAAATGATGTACATCTAACTGTATCTCTATAGCATCAGCTATCTTCCTTTGTTAGACAAACTGTCCTTTTAGTTTCTATATATGGTTATAGAAATCTTTAGTGCCATGTGACCCCCTCCTGCTATACCCAATGGGGAGGGGGTAATCGATCTACATACTTGCACCAGATGAGTGAACTTCATGGTGTAGTGAAGCTGGGGTCTACAAACATCAACAAAATCCCTCCTGGTGTGAATTCATGGCAGAACTAACCCCCCCCCCCCTTCGTCATCCTCCACCCTTGGACTTGTTTGCCCATGGGAAACAGGGATGGAGCTGAGAAGCTGATCTTCTTTTCTCATGAGTTATGATATATTTTTTATCTACTATTGATACCAGCAAAGTCCTAACTGCTGCAGAACATCTTTTTATATATTTTGATATAAAAGGTGATTCCAAACCCTCAGAGGACCATTGTGATTTCTAGATGCCTTTAAGATGATCATCAGCAGCTCATACGATAACAGTTACCAGTTTTCTGATATGATATTTCTGATCAAATTTCCTCTTGCCTCTCTCATCTGATAAAGTCATTTCTTTGTTTCATTCATTATTTACAGCAGGAAAAGCAGAATACTGTACTCAGCATAGTATGAAATCTAAGGCCTTTTTGTTACTGTACTCTTCCTGCATTTGTGCGTCTATTGTTCTCCTGGAGGACTGTGATTTATGCTGGTGGATTTTAAGAGAATAGACAATCTTCTATATTTTTGTTTTATGAACGTATTACCACCCCATCCTATTTGTTTCATTAACAATTTAGCTACAGCAGCAGATTTGGTTCTAAGATTAGTTATAATTATTGCCATGTGATATGTATAGATACATTATATTCACTAGTGAAACTTTGAGTTTGTTCTTATTCCCCTGGAAAGCATAACAGATTTGTTGGGGCTAGGAGCTATTAATAAATCCTGTTGTTGTCGTGATCAATACTCTGCTGTTGTACATGTAAATGAGGTCAAAAAGTGAAATTTAGACGTGGCAGCTGTGTATCCGCTATGGTTAAAGAAAAAAGCAACCTGATAGACTTGCACAGAAGCTCTGACGAGTACAGGAATGTGATTGTCATTTTATTTAATAATGCTCATATTTGGGAATACATAATACAGATATAGGTGGTCCCCTACTTAAGAACACCCAACTTACAGATGACCCATAGTTACAAACAGACCTCTGGATGTTGGCAATTAACTGTACTTTAGCCCTAGGCTACAATGATCAGCTGTAACAGTTATTAAAGGTGTCTGCAATTAAGCTTTATTATTAATCCTGGTTCTTAAAACAACCCAACTTTTTAAAAATCCAATTGTCACACAGACCAAAAAAATTCTGTCTGGAGTTACAATTATAAAATATACAGTTCTGACTTATATAAATATTCAACTTAAGAACAAACCTACAGAACCTATCTTGTACGTAACCCAGGAACTGCCTGTATCAGGTGATGTTGCCAGGCTTCCTACCATAACCCCATTTATAACAATGTTCCCATACATAAACAATATTTTTTTGGCAAATTTAGGTTTAGCAAAATGAAAGAATTTACATAATTGAGATTCTCTACTGACTTCCATTCCTTTTCTTTTGTTTTGAATGAAAAAAAAAAAACACTCAAGCTGGATCTTTGGCCTTTTAGAGTGGTGTATCTGATATCCCATTTAAGGATGGCATTGTCATTTAGGCATACATGGCAGATGAACTCAAACAGATGAGGCACCAAGCTTGGTGGTTACACACAAGTCTTACATGAGGTAACAAGCTTGGCAGTTTAAACAGTCTTATAACAATAACAATAATAATAATAAATATTTATTTATATAGGGCCATTATATTATGCAGTACTTTACAAATAATGGGGTAATGGTATTACAGAGTAATAACATGATCACATGAAATACTAGGAATGAGTGTCCTGCTCACAAGAGCTTACAATCTAAGAGAGAATATGGTAACACAGGAGGTGACAGTGCTTGTAATGCTAACAACGGTCTAAGCATTATTTATCTGAATGCGCTTGCAGAAATACAAGAGCCCCATCCACATGCATGAAAACTATTTTCAGTCAAAATTTTTCAGCAAATCTGTTGTGTGTGAATACACCCAAAAATAACTGTATATTATTACTAAAAATATGCAGTCAAGGCTTTAATAGAATGCACAAGGCTGTGTGCGGCCATCCAAAATAGACAGGGATATTATATGTCTGCCATGATCCCATCTTTTACTAAGGGTACATACACACGTGGTATGCCCGCTGTGCGGGCATACCGCTGTGTGCTGGAGAGGAGGAGGAGGTGACCCCTCCTCCCGCCCCGCAGGCGGCAGTGTGAATGAGCCCTAAATCAGATGGAGCAATAGTATAGAATTAGAAATAAAAAATAAAATTCAGCCACAGTATATGTTTTTAGAAATAGTCTGTCGATATAGTCAAAGATGAGCTGTTAATGGAAACACAGAAATTATTAACATGGTGGTTAATGGACTTTTTTATGATTTCCCCCAAAGTATTCTTACAGGTTGCTTTATTGTTGTTGGACACAGAGGGGAAGATAAATCAAAGTGTCGCACATTACACCAGTGCAGAGTTCTACTAGATCAGTCTCCTGCTGCGCTAGATTTATCACTCTGCCTCTTTCCATACAATAAATCTGGATTACTTTCAGACTGTCCAGTCATACTTTCCATCATCTATTAGATGGTGCTGTTTACTGCTTACGTAACTTAATTTTTTGGCCCAGTGACTCTTTTTGTAGTGGTGCAATAACCCATTTCTTGTGCTAATCATAAAGGGTCAACAAATGGTCAAAATGCCTTGATAAATTAATGGAAAGTCATTTTAGACCATTTTTGGCACAAAGTAGATTAATAAATCTCCCCTAGACTGTGCATTATTGGGCAGCAGAAACTTTGAGCAACTTTGTTATCTTGTGCAATATGTTGATAGAAATACATTGGCCAGGCTTAGAGGGGTTTTCCCACGGAGTAAAGTTAGGTCCCGAAAGAAACATGATCTTGAAGGTGCAAAGCTGCTAGTTAACATACCGGTAATAGTTTATTAGGCTAATTTCTGATGACAGGTTCCTTTTAAAGGGGTTTTCCCACAAACTTGAGTTATGCCCTATCCACGGTATAGTGCCTAACTTGCTGACAAATTGCGAAAACAACCATTGGACACCTTGCCGCTCAGTCAGACTAATAGAGCAGACGGCTGCGCATGACCTTTCTGCTCCATTATTCTCTATGGAACTGACGGAGATCGGTGAGCGGGGCGCTCAGCAGTTTCCCTCAGCTCCATTGAAATTTATTGAGCAGAATGGTCATGCACGGCTGTTTGCTCTATTAGTCTGACGGAGCGGCGAGGAGTCCAACGGACCCCTCATTTTAGTAATCTGTGGGGGTCTCAGCACTGAGACCTTCACTAATAAGCAAGTTAGGCCCCATCCCGTGGATAGGGCCTAACTTTAGTTTATGGGAAAACCCCTTTAAAAGGGTTCATCAGAAATTAGCCTAATAAACTATTGCCAGTATGTTACCTAGCAGCTTTACACCTTCCAGATCATGTTTCTTTCGTGGCCCAGCATGGTTCCAGAAAATCAACTTTGTAGTGAGATGTTAATTGGTTGCATAAAGTCTAGGAGGCAGAGAGTTTAGTACTGAAGTCAAGCTCTTCCCATCTCTGAATGCCTCCTCCTGTGATTGACATCATACACTGCTCTTCTGAAGATCTGGTTATGTCACTGGGTGCAGGACCATCAGTTACAGTGACAGGGGCATACTGAGAAAGAGAGAGCTGAAATTCAGTGTAAAACCCTACGTCTCCATGACTTTAGACAACCAATTCACATCTTACTTCAAAATTGGTTTTCTAGATGATTCCACCACACTGGACCATGAAAGAAACATCTAGAAGGTGTTCAGGTGCTTGACAACATACTAGTAGTGGTTATTTATTAGGTAAATGTCTGGTGACAGGTTCCCTTTAAAGGAAACCTACCACTATTAAGATAGATCCGGTGGGAGGTGGAAGGGCTAATCCATTACTCCCGTCTATCTTTTCTAATCTTTAATCAGGCTAATATGCAAATTTTCTAAAGGAGCTACTGGGACATGGAGTAGCCAAGTTTCAGTTAGTTACTATGGCTCTTTGGGAACCTGCCACTAGCTGTATTTGTGAAAAATGTGGTGATAAAGAATCCCTTTAAATTCTTTGCGAATTATTTTTCTTTATGTAAAGTAACTGTTGACAAAGAATCTGAGCAGTGGCATACGGGGAAATAAAAAGTTGCCATTTAGTCATGCTATCTTTAGTATGTATATAGGTAAGATATGCAATATGTGTCATAAGTGCAGGCACCTCTGGGTATAATAACTATGTACTGTTGTTGTCACTTGTGAATAACTTGTTGTTGTGGCCTTCGTTTTCTCTTTATACTTAATATACGTTAACCTCTTCGGGTTTGATAGATATGGGCTTTCAAACTGCATGTATGGTCATAAGACACATAAAAATACAGTTCTTAAATAAATAATCACATTATTATGAGTTACGACTATAATATATCTTACTCTTTATAAGTTAATAAACAGAAATAATGGACATTTAGACAGAAATAATAGACAAAAAACAAATAAAGCTTAGCAATAACATGCAATTACATAATATAAAAAAATCAGATTGTCCAATAAAATTTTGCAATCAATCCCACACACTAAGTCCGGATACTGGGGTTGGTGGTTAATTCTACAACTCCTAGTTAGGATCATCACATTTATTACTAGCAGCTTCTAAATTAGACATCCAGAGCTCACCCCCAGATCCCCTTTTAAGTCCCCTCTCAGGTGACACAGTCATCCTGTGGTTAGCCTTAAGCTACTGACATCCGTGTACAGCCACAATTCCCATAAGCCTCTGCTCTCCTCGGTCTGGTAACTTCTTGTGCAGAAAAATATCTTTACTGTTAAAGGTTAACTCCCCCTCTACACTTTTTAACACCACTGGTTTCCACTCACACATTATTTGCTGCTGAAGTTTTTTCCAATTTCAGATTATTCTTTTTTTCTCAGTCAAGGTCACAGCATGATGTGTAAAAATGCAATTGTGAAAAGGAAATGTGTTTTCTTTTGATCCACAAAAGTGCTTGTGATGGAAATAATTCCTGAAACATTTTATTTAAAAATGGCCTGATTTTTTTTATTGTAAAAGACGTTTTAATGATAATTTGCCCTCTTTTAACAAGGTCCACTAAGCTCATGAATACCTACGCACGGTACACACAAATAACATCTCCTGTCTTTACTCATCAGCCAGACATTCCTGTACATAAAATGGCTTCAGATGTATCATGAATATAAGATTAAGGTCCTGGCAGGGTGATTGCTCATGGACAGATAAGATCACATGATCCTCCATCTGCGGCCATTTTATGGTCAAGAATCCTTGGCTGATGAGGTAAAACACAAGAGGCTTCATTTGTTTTATCAACAAAGCAGTGCAGGACATTTAATAGATGTATATTGGTTACCTAATAGCCTGCCCCCCACATTCACACACACATACAATGAGATAAAGTGGCCAACCCCTTTAAGGACACCCAACTTACAGATGGACCTCTCTTCCCACTGTAATGTGAGGTATCTGTAATAAAGCTTAATTGATACTCCTTTTTCCCATTACATCACAAAATTTTGAAAATCCTTTAGGGACAAGAAAAAATGGTTGAATCTGGAGTTACAATTATAAAATATATCTATTCCAATTTACATACGAATTCAACTTAACAAACCGAAAGAACCAATCTTGTATGTAACCCGGGGACTACCTGTATTATACTCACTTCTTCCCCACAAGGGAACCACTAAAATAAGGCATTTTACTAGGAACATAACTTTCCAGAGGATTATCTCATAATAGATTTATTAACCATTAATGATGCTGTGTAGATAGCGGCGTGGTTAGAGTGATATGTTTCTAAGGAGCTTCGTTTCTTTACTTTGCTCCAGGAGGTGTCCCCAAAGCTATTCCAATTTCTGGGGCCTCTGGCTATTACCACCTCCAAATAACCTCTCCCCTAACTCCCCGCTCCTTCTGCCTAAAATCTCATGGCCGCTCCCTCCTGCCTCAATGTTTCTGGTAGACAGCAGGAGGGGGTAGGGGAGAAGTGCTTCAGGGGAGTGTAATAGGCAGGGCATGCAGAACCCAGGGGGGCCTCTGGTGACTCCCACCACAGTCTTCATTTAGATATAAAAATAAAGTTAGTTTTCTTAGTAAATCGGAGCAATAAAGCTCCTTATAAACATATAGGGATACATTTATCAAAAACAGTGCTGTCTGTACAATGTGCAGCTTGAGTGTGCAGGGAGCGTCCATCCTGTATGAATTTGGCGCTCCCTGCGCTGCTCCAACAGAGTGCAGAAACTTTTATTGGTGCACCTTTAACATGTGGCGTACAGCTCATTTCTGTTGAATGCTGCATGATTAATGTGGTGCACGGTCCGACTGTGCATTGGAAAACCCCTTTATTTGCAGAAATTTGTGTGGCTTTGGGGATAGAACAGCCGCGGCACAAATGAGTTGTGAACACTTCTTAAATACATGTGCAAGCAATTTGCACATAAAAGAACGTCCGACAGAAAACTGGTGCAGGGGCCCTTGTAAATGAGACCCATAGTTTTAATCAGATTGCTTGGATCTACCCTGCAGCGTTAATGGTTAATAAACAGGAAATCTGATTTCCTTCAAAGTCATGGCCAGGTCAGTAACCCCTGAGTAAGCTAAGAACATCTCCTTTTGGTGGTTGTTAGCACAATCCCCTGCCCCTTTGCTAGCAGAGTTAATCTGGGAAAAGCTGAATTTGTCTGGAATTATTTAAATAATGCTGGAAAATTTGGGATAGCTAGCTAGTATGATGTTTTCGCTTACTGTAGCCTCAGTTTTGTGATTCTCATTGAATTATTGTTCCCTTTTTAGATGTTTGTGTTAAAGGAGGAATCTGGGTAGGAAACCAGTCCTATTAACTGTATGAAACTAAAGTTTCAAGGAGATTCATATAGGTAAACTTAATTACTATTGATTGAGGTTATTCAAGTTGTGTGATGTGAAATCTGCCTTAAAGTCTTAAATTTAGTAGGAGGAGTGTTTCCTATACACTTGTTCTGCCCTTGGCAATCCTGCTCATTTACATATTTTAAGAAGTCATTTTCTTGACAATTTCTTATCAACTAAAACAGTTCCAATTAGCGCATAAAGAAACTGGGACGTAATGCTGGACATCTACCATCAGTCAAACCGATGGTAGATGTCCTTTAAGACGAAATATCTGACCTCAAAAAGAAGAAATGAGCCGAGATGCAAATCAGTAAATTCAGGTAAATATGTAAGGTTTGACTGTAACTGAGAAGTGATTATACATTAATGAACATGTGTAAAAAGGAATGGTGGGTGTGTAGAGCGAAGGACATTGGCAGAATGTCAAACAATATTTACTGCCCGCTATAAATCTTTAGACAGACATGTAAGTGCTTTCCTCCTACAAGGACACCATTTATGGAGGAGCTACAACTTATGTGTGACAGGTATTTTACTAAATGGTAAACGGGATGGTTTATGTTACATATGTGTAAATCAGATTACATTTTGTATCTTGTAAATATGTTTTATTAGAGGTCATCGCTTGGTTCATCAAAGAAACTGAAGGCCACTAGAATTTGTTTTTCTAAAAAGATCCAACATCCATCTATCATTGGCACTTATTAGTGTATCTTCATTTTGTAGTTGGAATCCTTTATTTTGATAAGGTGTTTTATGAGGACCACGAAGTGTCACTTTATCTCTAGTTGTAGCATTCATTCTCTCCTTGGTGGAAATTAGGAAAATATGCAAATGAGTTTTCCAGGATGGGAAAAGGAAAACCTTTTTTTTTTGCTACCTTGTAAGGCAGTCCCCTAAACACCCACCAAGAATGCTCTGGTTTTCCTTATCCCATCGTGGAAAACTAATTTGCATATTTCTCTAGAATCCCCCAGTGGATCATCAATGGCTATAAGTTTCCAAACACCTACAAGGCGGCCTTAATTGGCCAAGTCTCTGTAAGAAGAACTCTTACTTCACAACCTTGGTTAATAAAATAATATTATTTGAATGATAGTTCTTGAAGAAATGGACCATAAGTGCAGTTCATGTGACATACAGGAAAGAAACTAGACAACATAAGGAGAAAGTTTCAGTAATTATGTTCCTTAGTCACCCCCTGCAGAGACTGGTACAACTATGAGTATATTTGTATTGATACAGGGAAAACCTTGTCATTTTGGGTTTTAAGTAGGTACAAAGAAATGAAGGTAATATTGGGGATAATATTGTAGCAATGGAGGTTATTTACATTATGGTCGCATCATTAAAAAAGGATATGCATAGATAAAGAAATGCAGAGTTACCATGTAGTTTTATGTGAAGCATATTTTAAGAATTATTGGTGGTGTTTTGTTTCATTTTCTAGTTAATTTCACAAACACAATTTACCATATTTTTCGGACTATAAGGCACACAAAAAATCCTTAGATTTTCTCAAAAATCAAAGGTGCGCCTTATAATTCAGTGCCTTGAACTGTGCACAGGTCTGCCACCTGCTGAACATTCATCCTAACAATCAGGTGCACCTTATAATCTGGTGTGCCTTATATATGAAACTAGATGTTTTGGTAGGCATTTATTGATGGTGCGCTTTATAATCCAGTGCGCCTTATAGTCCTAAAAATACTGTATGCTCTATTTCTAGCATAGGGAATAGGAGTTTTATGACGGGGGTCCTGAAAGCTGAGACTCCTAACAGATCATGAGAATAAGAAACCCACATGTCCTGGATTGAAAGGCGTAAAAGTTGCCTAAGTGGCTGCAGTTGGGACTCTGTATAGGACTGCTGTATATAATCATGCATTGTATTTGGCCTTTCTTGATAGGAATGGATGGAGCAGCAGTGTGCCAATATAACCATCGCTACATTTAAAAAAGGGTGCACTGGATCACTGTTCTTATGAGTTGGAGATCTATTGATTGGTCATATCTTATGGTAAGGGAATCAGTTCTATTACTGGGAAAATTCTGTTAATAATTGTTGCTGAGCCTTCTTAGCCAGAGAGAAGAGCCATGATGTTCATTGTGCAGCCATCATGTAAGAAGGTGCCATCATGTAATGAACATAGGAACATGTGTGAACATTATAAAAATAATAATAATTCCCTATTTAAGCAGAGCATAATTGACCAGTAAGTTTCGATTTAGCAGTAAGTTTAGATCTTTTTAGAAAGATATAGGGACGATGGAGGTTGTGTTAGTTGCAATATAGGTGCAATTCCTGTCCGTTCACTAAGAATTGCGCCTATTTCAGGGCTTGTATGCCAGCTTTCCGGAGTAGAAACACTGATAAATGTGCCCCATAATGCAAAGGAATGTTATAAATTGGCTTAATGGTATAAAACATATACCAAGAAATAACTAGGGTACTAGTTATTTATGGATACTGTAATGAAGCTGCCATGGTGGAACTTCACACCAGAGAATAATTGGTTACTAGTTGCCAATCAGATACTCACACATTGTGGTAGGGTTATCAAAAGTGGCTGCAAGTTGAATGCTGCAACATTAGACAGACAGTCCTACCTTCCAGCAGATTTGTCATAGTTTCTGATGTTGAATGATAAATTTGACTAAGCTTAAGACTGTCTAGTTTAACTCTGCACCTCACATTTGATGGCTTACATAAAGTCTACAACTTGTCTGAAACTGAAAAATGGGGAACAATGCACTTTAGACAGTTTTTAGACAATTTTTAACAAAGGTTTATAAATCTGCCTAATGTGTGGATCTACTTAATAGCTTCAGCCCGGTATTTAGTAAAGTGAGTTTTTTTTAATAGTTTGAAAAATGGTTCCTTTCAATTAGAAATGAACATCGTTCTCTATTTTCCTGATAGGATGATCACTGGCTGCGCATTGTCTCTTGGCAGAAGTCCACTTGGCCCATAAGATGCTTTGCATTTCTCAGAGTGCCAGTATTTCAAATCAGCTCATTTTTCTTCTTCTATCCAGATATGCAAGTCAGTAGTTCATAAGAGATGATGGCCATTGCTGTTGTTGAGCACAGTTTTGTACAACAGTCTAGATATTTATAGGAAACTTGTTGAAATGAACCAGCAAGTCCACAGGGATGAACTCTCAATAAAACTTTTTCTTTATTTTTTCCTCATAAAAAATGGCCTTTAGTTGCAAAGTCTTCTTAGTTTTCTTCTTACTTCCCTTACAACCCAAAATGTAATATAATATAAATGTGGTCCTTAAAAAAGATAAAATCCCATATTTACAAAACAGTTAAAACTACACTATGTGCAAGTGATTGGAATTACGGCTCTTCTTAGTGAGCTGGTTCATTAGGCTCCGCTCACTAAGAAGAGCCAGCTCTTCTGGGTCCTGAACGGCTCCCCTACTTCTGTTGGACTTTGCATGATAAATGTGGCGCATGGTCTGACTGAGCACCGGAACACCCCTTTCAGTGCAAAAATTTGTGTCATGTGAAGAATAGTGCAGCTGCGACACAAAACGGTCACGTGCGCCACATATATATAGCACGGACACTTACCTGCGGTGATTTGGAACCCAAAGATTCCTTCTAAATGTTCCATCATATATACTAATCATCTTATAACCTCAATGTTTATTGTCCATGGACAAAATTCCTGATATGTACATGTAAAAAAAAGTCCTTCCTGAAGAAAACCAATATTTTAAGGTCTTTAAAAATGTATGAGCAAGACTTTCTGTCTCTACAGAACAGAGGCTTGATATAAAATTCACCGAGTTCTGAAAATGTCATTTCCATTTTCAGCTCTCATTACTCAGCGCAATGGTTTGGTTGTCAGTAAGTCAGTTGTGTCCTGAGCGCGGCTTGGACACCACTATTATCTGTGACAGTGTTCTCGGCTACTCATATGTTCACAATCACTGTTGCTCCTTATACTTTTTGTGCACTGGTATTAGTAGACTTGTAAAGCAATGGATTATTTCTGAATATGATGTGACATATGGGATATTCTATAGACATATGGTGCAGGTTGCTTTATTGTCATGTTTTCATTTCAGTACTGATGCATAATTTTGTGAATTTCTTGTGAATTTTCCACTATTTTCGCTTTTTCACACATCCATGGAAAAGACATACATGTAAATGATTTATTGCAGAGGTGCGATCAAATTACTTTGATACTAAAAGCTATTGTAGTGGCCAGCGCTTTTTCCAACAACCGGCCCTCTCCTGTAGATTGTATTGGAATCCAAGCATCAGGAAATCTACCATTTGTTTTTATGCACTGTGAACCAAACATACCTTCAGAATGCTGTAGCTAATGCAGAAACATACCTTGTTTATTACCTGAACTGAGTGGTTTTGCTGAAAAATCAATTATAAAACAATTATAATGAGGCTCTGTCACTCCTGTTGCTGCTTCGGCACTTCTCTTACCCTAATTGTTCACTGCTCCAGTCTTGTCCTGCCCAGCATAAGCCTAGAATACCTAATCACTGTGTTGTCCCTGACAGGCAGAAGTAATCAATCGCTGTACCATCCCCCAGCTTCTTGTCATGAGTCATCCAGCTCAGGTTGATTAGCCCTGTCTGGACAGTTCAGGAAGCTCTGTGAAACACTGTAGCCAGTATGCACCCAGCCTTCCTAAGGTCATGAATTTTATAATTGTTTTTTTTAGCAAAACCACTCAGATCAGGGATTAAACAAGACATGTTTCTGCATCACTGTAGCTTCCACATTATAAAGGTATGTTTGGTTTTAAACTACCTTAACCCTCTTGGGAAAGTGCCTTAGCAATAAGGTTCCTGGTCACTACTCTTACAGCAATTGTGTGTATGTTTGCCCAATTCCATCTGCTTTATTAACTGTTTACAAACCTTATCTGTCATGACCTATTTCTGAATACCATTTAAGATTGGTCTCTGTCTGATCTGACCTCGGCAGGTTTTCTGATTGCATCTTTGTCGGTGCTTTTGGTGTTACATCGACTCTTGACCCATCTGGGTCTGTTGAGTAAGTCACTAGACTGAGTTTACACCTGACAAAGTGACCTGGTAGTTCCCTGCAGTGAACTTCAAAATGGCTGCATGCAAGGGAACACTTAGTCAACTTTTTGAAAAACATCTTGTAGTCAAATCAATTTATTGGCATAGTCGGTAACCAACTTCCCTGTCACACTAAGCATATACCACTAAAATATAGTGTGTGGATTTCTAAGCTGGTCATATATTGTTGACAGCTTGCCCCATTATTTATAGGGTCTGTCAAAACTTAATGGCCCAGATTTCTGAAAACTGAGGCAAACTGCACTAAGAGCAGTCACAAATGTGTAGGGTGCGCCAGATTATTGAATACTGGCACTCGGTCTTTCAGTTATCTGGCACACCCTGCACTGCTCGGGAAGTGTGCACCATCTTTTTAAGGTGCACCTTTAACATACACTGTGCGATACAATTCTGTCAAATCACTATATTAAATTTGAAGCAAACTCTGACTAAGCACTACCACACCCTTCAATTTGCACATTTTCCCGTCTTGTCCGCACAGTGCTAAATAAATAAGTTGATTGTCATACGGACCCAGTCACAAGAAATGTTGTGCACAGTGCAGACGCGACACAAAACTGGCGCAAACATATAAATACATGTTCAAATTCTTTCTAGTGCAAAGTCATATAGAAAACTGGCACATCCAAAATAAAAATCTGGCCCAATGTGTATAAAACAGCCTGGAAAATGGAAAGGCATGTTGTCTCTTAATATGCCCAACCCATTGATCCCTGGATATAAGTAATACTTATGCAATGAGCGTGAATGCTTTTTCTGTGTATTAGTAGTAGTTGTAGTATACTTACACTGAACAATTGTACCGTTTCTTGTACCTGTCTGGTTTTAGATACAGTCTTCATGTTTCTTGGTTTGCTTGTATTTTTCAAGTTATTGGTATGTTGAAGGACCATAATCTTAAAAGAAAGCATCCGATATGAAAGCTGGAGAAGCTTTAGCTTTGAAACTCCTCGCCTACTGTACAGGAAAAGGATTTCAAGTAATGTTACCTAGCAGCCAATATGGAAAGTAGGTCAAAATGATACTGCTGTGTTGTGTGCCTCGTGTTTATATTACCATCTAAAAGGGATCACATGAAGACATTTACTCCCTTTCTTCTATAATAAACCCAATCCCATGTGTGTAGTTTGGAATAGGCATGCGTTTCCATTTATAATGTATAGTAAGTTTAAATGTGGCAGAACTTATTCAGGCATGATCAGATACATATTTAATAAGGTGAAATATTTTGCCATGTAGATGTAACCTCTTCTGTTCAACTCTTGTTTCACATGTACGATATTTCAAAAATATTGCATAATAAAATGGGCACGGTCCCTACATTCAAGCTGATCATTGACAGTGCCCTTATCCAACAATCTAATATTGGTGACCTTTCCTAATGACACTGATATTGATTTAAGCATTATAAGGTATTAGCACAAACAAAAAGTAGGCAGCAGTAATCCTATAAGATTATCAAACTCTGCCACATTTATCATCCAGCATCAAACACTGTGATAAATCGGGTATAATAATCATAGTCTTTATTTATATAGCGCCATCAAATTCCACAGCGCTTTACAAATCATAGGGGACATATACAACTATATTACATTACCAAGTACAAACAGTCATATGGAACAATAGGAGTGAGGACCCTACTCACAAGAGCTTACAGACTATGAGGATGAGGGGGTGACACAAGAGGTTGTATAATGGACTAGCCATTCTTTATAAGGGAACAATATAAAATAATTTAATAAATGATATAATAAATAAAAACCCTGCTGCATCTTATTTACAGGGTCCAAGGTGAAAGTGACTGCAGAGAACTTGGAGCATGGTATATATCTGGTGTTTGCCGGATAGGGGGAGATAAGGGGAGATAAGACACAGGATGGATTAGTAAAGAGAGAGTTTCATTCAGTTAGTGAGTGTGATAGGCTTGCCTTAAGAGATAGGTTTTAAGAGCACTTTTGAAGCTTTGGAGGGTGGGTATTAGTCTGAGAGTCCGGGGAACGGCATTCCAGAGAATTGGAGCAACTCAGGAGAAGTCCTGGATACGTGCATGAGAGGTTCGAATTAAGGTAGAGATTAATCTAATGTCACTGGCAGAACAAAGAGCACGGGTTGGGAGAGACTGAGATGAGAGAGATATGGAGGTGCAGCATTATTCAGAGCTTTGTGGATGAGGGTTATTATTTTAAAGTGAATACGGAAGGAGACAGGCAGCCAGTGCAGTGATTGGCCCAAACTGGAGGCATCCGTGTAGCGTTTGGTCTGAAAGACGAGTCTGGCTGCTGCATTAAGAATAGATTGTAGAGGAGAGAGTTTAGTGAGTGGAAGACCGATTAGTAGGGAGTTACAGTAGTCTAGTCGAGAGT
This sequence comes from Engystomops pustulosus, assembly GCF_040894005.1. Lineage (NCBI taxonomy): Eukaryota > Metazoa > Chordata > Amphibia > Anura > Leptodactylidae > Engystomops > Engystomops pustulosus. Next base: position 148,026,617 of record NC_092415.1, read on the forward strand.
GAATAAGTGCAACAATTAGCATTTTAGAAGTTTCAATTGGCAGAAATGGTCGGATTCTGGAGATGTTTCTGAGATGCATTGGGAGCCCTCCACCTCCTGATCATTCCACCACCCCGCCTGCATGCTGCTATTTCTCTGGTTTGTTTGCCAGGTCACTTGTTATATGTACTAGGGTTTGCCTCCATTACCTTTATCGACTTTTTACCATGTTTACATTGTAGGCATTAATTGACTTAAACCTTACTTCCATGGCAGCTTGACAGATGCACTTGCACTTTATATGTGTCTTTTCATTGTTTAGGGGTGGTTTTGGGTGGATACCACCCATTCAGGAGGTGTTTTGTTTTTGCACCGACCATAGTGCATAACATGGTAGACAATTGTATGTACTTTGGTACAGTTTTAATTGATTTTATATGCATGTTTGTGTTCAGTGTTGAATATTAATAAAATTTGTTATGTTTTTTGAATCAAATCATGTCAGTGACACACTACTTTTTTCTCTGATTCTTGATTTGCTCGTTTTGAGTGTGTCGACTATTACCTCTACTTGGTGTAGTATTCTGCTGTGCAAGGTTCCATTTTCTATTGATTATTCAGAGCTTTGTGGATGAGGGTTATTATTTTAAAGTGAATACGGAAGGAGACAGGCAGCCAGTGCAGTGATTGGCCCAAACTGGAGGCATCCGTGTAGCGTTTGATCTGAAAGACGAGTCTGGCTGCTGCATTAAGAATAGATTGTAGAGGAGAGAGTTTAGTGAGTGGAAGACCGATTAGTAGGGAGTTACAGTAGTCTAGTCGAGAGTGAATAAGTGCAACAATTAGCATTTTAGAAGTTTCAATTGGCAGAAATGGTCGGATTCTGGAGATGTTTCTGAGATGCATGCGGCAAGAGTTAGCAAGAGATTGAATATATGGTGAAAAGGTCAGAGCTCAGAGTCCAGCACCACCCCAAGACAGCGGCCTGCTGCCTCGGTGCTATAGTGATCCCACACACCGAGATGGACAGGTCAGGGTTAGGTTGGTTAATAGATGTGTAAAGACAAGAAGTTCAGTATTAGAAAGATTAAGTTTCAAGAAGAGAGAGGACATGATGCTAGAGACAGCAGAGAGACATTCACTAGTGTTCTGGATTAAGTCAGGGGTGATGTTACGTGAGGAGTATATACCTGGGTGTCATCAGCATAGAGATGATACTGGAAACCAAATCTGATGATGGTTTGTCCAATGGGGGAACCCCCGACACTGAGAGGAAGATGAGAAGAGAAAGATTCAGAAAATAAGAAACTATATATATTGCCTCCTGCACATGAACATACTGGGCCAGTGGAAACGAACCCGTCAGATCCTATAGATAGAGCAAATTGCAGTGGACTGGAGTCCACTTGTATCATAGTTATATGAGGCAAGGACTCTCTGAGGGGCATTTATTATTTTTGGCGCAGAGTGGCTCTATAAGCGTTCTATATTTTTCTGTGGGGTGTAAGTTTGGGGTGCAAGGGATTCATTAATTGGCACACAAACTGAAAGGTTTAGGACTGCCTAGATCAGCTTTCAGCCAGGCTATTTCTGTGCCACGACAAGCTCAAAAAAGGTGTATTAATGGAAGTGCCAGAAAACTGGTGGATTCACAGGCGCCAAAATTTTGCACCCTAAAATATAACAAGTTGAGAGTGTTGGAAAACACCAATATTATGTTGTCGACACCTCATAAATTCAGGCGCAAAAGGCACAGAGTGGGAAAAAATAATACTGCCAGTTTTCTGTTTGAATGAGCATCGATGACAGTGTGACAAATGTGCTTGGTCTCTGGGATCTAAAACAGCACACAAGTCCGTTTTCAATGACCAAACATATTCTAACTCTGTACATATGCAACACTCATGATAAATCTCCCCCATAAAGTCAAATAAGTTAAATGTAGCAAGTCCATCTTTGCAGGACACACAGTGGTGTCCAGAGCGGTATCTCACATAGTCATTGAATAGTAGGGGCCCCACCCCATACCCCACCAGTGGCAGATAGCTAGAACACATAAAATTAATAAATTTGGAGAGCATGAAGAAGCGCCTGCACATCTTATTTGAATTGTCCTCGGAAGTTTGTTCTTAAGTTGAATTTGTATGTAATTTGAAACTGTATATTTTATAATTGTAGATCCAGAGGAAAAAACATTTTTGTCCCAGTGACAATTGGAGTTTAAAATTTTTTTGCTGTAATGGGACCAAGGGTTATCAATAAAGCTTCATTACAGAAACCTTAGAGCTGATTATTGCAGTCTGAGACTATAGTAAAGCATTCAGAGAGCTTCACCAGAGGTCACAGGGGGTAGAGAGGTCCTTCTGTAACTAGGGGTCATCTGTAAGTCGGGTGTCCTTAAGGAGGGGACCGCCTGTATTACATTTTATTGTGCTCTAACATTTGTTAGTGTGGTTTGTTCTTTGTGTGGTTTGCTCTTTGTGGATCCAAAATCTATGTCTAAGGTTTGTTTAATACTTTTTTTTGTATAATTTTCCCATTTTCCTTCTTTTTTACCAAGAAGGATTATGTTCAATAATCTTTGAGAGATTTTAGTAAACAAGGTCCAGTGTTTTGGTGAAGGTTTAGGATTTGGCACTGGTTATAGGTCTAATTAGGAAAATATTATAGTATAATTCTTCTCTAGTATGTATTTACACAGCAGCCTTTGAAAAGTCTGTAGGGCATAAGAGGCACAAGCACAGTCAACAACGTTGAGTCTCTCTATACAAACAGAGGTCAGCAGTGACTACTGGCACTGCCCTGCATTGGAGCACCCATGAGGTTGGTAAAAAATAATCCTAAAAGTCCCGCCCCCAACAGCCCTGCCTGCTTGCCTCTGCATATTAGGTGATACAGGACATTCACGACAGTCCCTCCCTGCAACAAAGTGTGAACACATAACAAGACAGACAAATGCATAACACAAAGCGAAGGTCGATAATCTGGAAAAAAACTGAGAAAGCATACAAAGTACAGAATTGTTTACACAGGAGAATAGTCAGGGACGTAACCAATATATCAAAGAAACAGAATTACAAATAGCAAGCAAGACACAGACAAGAAAGCTAGCGAGACAAACTTTATAACCAGCCATAAAGGATAGTGCACACAAGGTTTTTACCTGAGTATTACATGAGCTTGAGGTGAATGGCGCAGAGCTCTGAAAGCATGAGAGCCTTAACCCTTGATGGTTAAAGGAAGAATTGCAGATAGGCAGCAGTCCTGCAGATAGAGAACTGTTCAGACTGCCGACCATATGGAATTCAGTCTCTTCTTGAAGGAACTGCAGAAGACCCAGACACAGATGTAATAATTTCATTATTTCAGTGCCAGAGAAGAGGGCTATGCTTTATTTTCTATGTTCCTATATGTGACCATAATGCAATAAAATACGGGTAGGATATAGAGGACATGCTAAGTATCCACATTATAAAGGGAGAACAGGATAAAACAGTACCCCATTTTATTTCAATGCTTTTTTATTCTGTCCTTACCTTACATTTTAATTGTTAATTTAAAATATTTGTTTCCAGAAAGTTCAGCTGGAAATGATTCTAACTAATCGTATCTTAGCACCCACTAAGTTGTAACGCATTATACAGGGCTGTCCTTTGTTCCAATGGAAGCCCCTTTCAACACCAGGTCAATTTATCTTCTTACAGAGAACTGTGGGGGTGTTTTGTTTTGTTTCTTGAAAGAAAAATGCATTTATTTCTGTTCCACATTTCAAATGATCTTGTCACTGATGAATAGGCATTATCCTATGTAACAAAGGGCTCTGCTCCATTCTCATGTTTAGACGATCATCAATATGCTAAGAGACCTCTATCTGGGTCTACTTTTTGTGATGGATCTGACACTTTTAGTAGTTGCTAGATATGTTTGTGGTCCTATTAAATAGAATTTATTTTATAGGTTTGCCTATTTTCTGTATATTTTTTAAAAAGGAAAACAAAAATCAACATTTACAGATTTGGCTACTTATAATCTTTCCGTATAGCATATGCTTGTATCTCGATAAACAACTGTGGACCTTCATTTGCAGCCATATGTAAATATAACACAGCAACATTTTGGAACAAATATAATAGTATAAATAATATATCACCTTAATAATATAATACCTTCTTTTAAAAACTTATTGGTGAACGTATCATTGTAGCAATGTCAGTTTTGTTGCGTAGAAATGTCTTAGAATTGTATTAACTTGCGATTTGCACAAAACATTTTTTGCAACCTTATCCAACTTTCTTCAATTTTTACTCAAGCCTACTTAAGCCAGATATATCGAGATGTGGTGGTCAGATTTATGAAGTATGACTTTTCACAAAGTGGAAAAATTCAGCACAAAGTCCAGTCCACTCCTGGCGTAGGAAAAACTTAGGAATCACATGTATAAAATGAGCGCCTTTTTGATTAGTTATCGCCAAATAGTCCCTAACATACTGCAGACATTAACGCCTCATTTATCAAGTTACCAAAGCCACTATGATAAATCTGACATGCAAAAATACCAAAGCCCTCCTAGTGTTAACTCCTGCCATAGTCTAAAAGAAACAATGACCATAGCAACCAATCACAGCACTGCTCCAATGTTTACAGTGCAAAAGGTATTTTGTTTTGAAGAGTTTTATGCATCTCCCCAGTAGTGTCATTTGGGTGTTGCTAGATCAGACTAGACTATTACTTATTTTACTGTTACCATGGCTACTATCATTGTATTATATAGCACAATAGAATTGAAGTCCATGTATCTACATACATCAGATCTTCTTTCATATGGGATACTTCAGTTCTTGTGATTGCTGGAGGTTCTAGTGATTGGATCCCCAGTAATTACAGCAATATCCCTTATCCAGGTACGTAACTAGGAGGGGCAAGAAAGAAAGTTTTGTACTGTGTTAGCCAGTTGAAGAAATTCCTGATGCTTTTGAAAATAAAGGTAAAATAAAGTCACCTTTTTGAGATTGTGATACCTTTTAATTGTCCTTTTGTTCACATTTTTTCTGTTCATTGTGTATAAGATCTGTCACTTCAGAAAGACTGTCATACCATGCCTCATGAAGGGGCCGTAGCTGTCCCAAAAGCTTGATTTTAACATCTTATACAGTATTTCAGGTGGCCATTAAAAGGTATCCCAATCTCAACCCCAGATGCCAGAGCGCCTTGACACTGCAGACCCCACAGCAGCTGCTAGTGCTGTAATTACGTCTAAACAGTGATTGGAACCGGGGTTCAGTGTGATTGTCCAGCGGATGATGGCGCAAAGAGGAAAAGAAAGGAAAGGCAGTCCAATATTCCTTGCTAGTAAAGAAAAATCTGTAGGTTTTTCCTCTGCCTCTACATCATTCGGACATATAACTATCTAGGACATCTACCTAGATAGTTATATGTCCGAATGATGTAGAGGCAGAGGAAAAACCTAAAAATTTTTCTTTAGTGCTGTAATTACGCCCATGCCCTTATCCTTTAGACAGGTTCAGAATCAATCATGTATAAGAATCAATTTAGATGGCCATATTTAGGCAACCAAAAACAGTCTGTGTGTGTGCCACATTTATTGTCTGACCGTAGCTTTAATAAACCATCAATGGAATGTGTCTCAGGTGCAGTTGAAGTGATGGACAGCACAGGAGGGTGGCATCCAGGCATTCCATGTTAACTCATTGCTCACTCCATTCAGTGCTGGTTAGACGTCTACTCCCTCTTGCAGTTCTACATACTCTGTTGTACTTTGGCTGTGTCTACATTTGCCTCACCATTTTAATCCTTGTTGCCATCTTAGTTTTGACCTTATTATGCTTGCTTTTGCTGTCTCTCTGTTTATCTGTGCATGTACCAAGGGTCGGAACTGTTGTCCAGTTGTCACCTGCAGCTTACAGTTTGGGCAAGTAGACAGGGGAAGAGGTTGAGGGAGGCTCAAAGATTGCACTTCTTCCCTTTTTTGACAGGATGACAATAGTTACCATCTACCTCTCAAAATCTATGGCTTGTGATGAAGCCAATACAATGTTAATGAACACAGCTTCTACAACCCCTATAACTACTTAAATGCTAACAAAATGTATATTTACACATAATTATGGCTATATTACATTGCATAGGAGTGACACCACATGCTTTGGCAGATTGTGACTCATAGTTGTCTATTACAGATATATCCTGCATCCTATTAAAAGTAATGATGGGTTTTAGTTTGGGATGCGGTAGCGACACATCTCTACAATCTGAACTCATTACAATAAGGTTAAAGAGACTGAATTGAAATTACGTGTTACTATGGATTTCACTGACACATTTTCACTGGGGGTTCATTTTATGCATTTCTCCGGCAAGGATAAAAATGTTGTCCCCATCCTCTGCCTTCTTAGATTATTCTATCTGTATTTCAGCGCTGCATGTTTTCCTTTTCTTCTTTACATTTGCCAGTTGTCATTATCTGAACTTCATTGTAGTTTCTTGTGACATTTCTGTTGCTATTTCTACATTATTCAGGTCATTGTTGTTACTTCTCTTTTCAAAAAAGTTTTACAGAACATAATAAAAGTTATTTTCTAAAAGACCATTATAATTGTAGACCTGAAAAGAAGCACAGATAAAAAAGAATAAAATAGGAATTGTGTGTAAAAATGTAGTGGCATGAACGCTTCTGCATAGAAAACGTCAAGGATTTTGGCCCCAGCACTTTTAGTCAAGTATTATGTATTTGCAACTATTTTCTGGAGACCGGGCAGGAGACCTAAAGAAGCAGAGACTAGTAGGGAACTAGTAATATATACTGCACTATTTTTGTGAAACCGTTTGGATATTTTGCCCCAAACAGCTCTTGTGGGACACAGATACATGTGATAAATATTATTGGGATACTCCTTTACAGAACAGACATAGCTTTTGAGTTGGACATTCTGCACAGAAAGTACGTTGGCAAGTTGCCACCTTAAAAAAGAAAAAAAAACTATAATAATTGCAAAATCAAGTAATTTCTCATTACCCACACAACATACAGTAGGTTTTAGGTTTAGACTTATATTTTAAAAAATACCATTAATAACATTTTCAGATCTTTAGCACAGCCATTCCACAATACCTTTGCACATAATGGAAAGCAATGATGCACAAAAAATAATTCAATTATACCACTGATTCTTGCAAATATAAAAAAGTAAGGGAGCTTGATATTCGAAGATGGAAAAATGTGAAAAATGGCTGGGTGATATTTGGCTTAACCAGAGGCCGGTTATGAAATGGTTTATAAAACACAATATTGTTACTGATAATGTATACATTACTAATTATATGGCTATAGTCAAACATTTATATTTTTATGCATTTTTATGGCAAAGTTTAACTAAACATGAGAGAGCCAACATTAGATACATGGATTTGAAGTTTTGTGTCAAACCTATTAAGACTTTATATGGACTATGTTCAGACTAGTTTTGGAGCCTTTTGCTGATGTTTCATGACTTCTTTGGTATGGTGGTTTATAGTCCATTTTTCATTGATCTGTAGATATAGGGAATTATTATTATTGATTTATAGAGAACCATTAATTCCATGGTGCTGTACTATCAGAGAAATCAGTACTATCAATAAGGGGTTCACATACATTAAATTCAGACAAGAACAAATGCAAGTACAAAATATAAAACAACAGTGATCAGGAGAGAGGTGGAACGAAGAATTGAAAACAGGTATTCCCTCCCTAGCGTCTAATATTTAACCTTTTGTATACTGACACAGAACAGTCATAGCCTTTATGCTTTGGATTGTATAAGGCTATATTACTCCTGCATGTACAGAAGGGCTTTGCTTTCTTTGTGCTTTAGCTCTCTGCATGTTGTCTTGACAGTGATGTATTCTCCAAGCACCTACGCTGACGTTTCATTTCAGTGTAGCCTTCCATCCAGTCTCCATGGGCCTTTCCTGGCGTTAGTACAGCTGTGTTGTGACAAGAACTCGTCATTTCCATAGAGAGAGATGGCATCAGTTTACCCATGTGATTACTTCAGCAGCAGGATGGAGAATTACCATACCAGGTTTATTCATTTCTAGAAGCTTTGAAGATACTGAACAAGTGTTTCTCTTTCATTACATATACATTTAGGCTTCTTTTTTATTATAGTAATTGTTTAGCGTTCCTAAAATATACCTAACAAAGGCTGTCCTAAGTTTTTATATTCAAAGGGGAACCTGTCAAAGCCAAGAGTCTTTCCCCTAACTATCCATTGCATTGTACCTTTTCAGTGAGAACACAGGTCCGATTTATGAAAACTGATTGAAAAAGAGGTGGTTACAATTCTCTCTCCTATAGGGGGTGGTCCAGGGAAGGGAGAGGTGCGGGCTGTGGGCTGAAAATGGCAGAGACTATATCTGAAATCTGGCACAGTAACCCAGTCTTAGGGCATACCGCCATGTGCTGGAGAGGAGGAGGAGGTGACCCCTCCTCAGAAAACAGCGGGGCACGGCCGCACACTCGCCGATAGATAGAGCATGCTGTGGCACCGTATCCCAGACGTGCCACTATTGTTGTCTATGGGGACGTACATGCGGCCGCAAATTTGCGGCTGCATATACATCCCCGCAGACAGCCATGTGAATTTACCCTTAATATGTTTTCTCCTATATATACAAAGCAATTTATTGTGTAATTATTTATATATAGATATACATATTAGTATCTAGTGTATTGGTATAGCATAATATTGTGTGTCACTGTTTTCATTTAAAATAAGTTACTAGTAGTTATTAAGAGTATAGATAGTTGTGTGTGAGTACCAGTACTAATATACCAAGGTTTTCTACAACATTAGGTCCATTGCCCAAAATCATCCTTGTCAACTAGAATAGTAGTTGGATGTAACTATGACAGACAGGTAGTTTATAGTGCTATGTGCTAAGCATGTGTTCCTCTCATCCGAGCTGTGCATAAAACTTGCCCTTTGAAATTCAATGGGTACATGAAAATAAAACAAGACGGCAATCGTATGTTCAGTTTTTCATGCATGTGTTGCAAGTAGTCAATTTGAAGGTGTTTATGATATTTTGATGCTCTACAACATACACTCACCGGCCACTTTATTAGGTACGCCTGTCCAACTGCTCGTTAACACTTAATTTCTAATCAGCCAATCACATGGTGGCAACTCAGTGCATTTAGGCATGTAGACATGGTCAAGACAATCTCCTGCAGTTCAAACCGAGCATCAGTATGGGGAAGAAAGGTGATTTGAGTGCCTTTGAACGTGGCATGGTTGTTGGTGCCAGAAGAGCTGGTCTATTTCAGTATTTCAGAAACTGCTGATCTACTGGGATTTTCACGCACAACCATCTCTAGGGTTTACAGAGAATGGTCCGAAAAAGAAAAAACATCCAGTGAGCGGCAAATCTGTGGGCGGAAATGCTTTGTTGATGCCAGAGGTCAGAGGAGAATGGGCAAACTGGTTCGAGCTGATAGAAAGGCAACAGTGACTCAAATCGCCAAATGTTACAACCAAGGTAGGCAGAAGAGCATCTCTGAACGCACAGTACGTTGAACTTTGAGGCAGATGGGCTACAGCAGCGGAAGACCACACCGGGTGCCACTCCTTTCAGCTAAGAACAGGAAACTGAGGCTACAATTTGCACAAGCTCATCGAAATTGGACAGTAGAAGATTGGAAAAACGTTGCCTGGTCTGATGAGTCTCGATTTCTGCTGCGACATTCGGATGGTAGGGTCAGAATTTGGCGTCAACAACATGAAAGCATGGATCCATCCTGCCTTGTATCAACGGTTCAGGCTGGTGGTGGTGGTGTCATGGTGTGGGGAATATTTTCTTGGCACTCTTTGAGCTCCTTGGTACCAATTGAGCATTGTTGCAAAGCCACAGCCTACCTGAGTATTGTTGCTGACCATGTCCATCCCTTTATGACCACAATGTACCCAACATCTGATGGCTACTTTCAGCAGGATAATGCGCCATGTCATAAAGCTGGAATCATCTCAGACTGGTTTCTTGAACATGACAATGAGTTCACTGTAGTGAAATGGCCTCCACAGTCACCAGATCTCAATCCAATAGAGCATCTTTGGGATGTGGTGGAACGGGAGATTCGCATCATGGATGTGCAGCCGACAAATCTGCGGCAACTGTGTGATGCCATCATGTCAATATGGACCAAAATCTCTGAGTAATGCTTCCATTACCTTGTTGAATCTATGCCACAAAGAACTGAGGCAGTTCTGAAGGCAAAAGGGGGTCCAACCCGTTACTAGCATGGTGTACCTAATAAAGTGGCCGGAGAGTGTATGTGATGGCAGTATGCTGCAAAATAAAACAGCAATTGGAAAAAAAGCCTCCAAAGCCATAATGAGCTCCCATCATTTCATGTCTTGTGCTGATCTCAAAAATATGTAAGAAGCACACATAGGACATTGCTCAAAATGTGCACAACTATGGGAACTTTTGGAAATATTATTTTTTTCCAAGGGCACATACTAAGTAGGTTTATGAATCCAAATTTTTGGAAAATTGCACTCTTGTCTAAGGCTGCATTTACACGAATTGTATGCCCGCCTGGGATGGAGCTTCATTCATTCCTCCTCTCTTCCACAACCACGCTCTCCCTCCCCTGACTGCTCAAGCACATGACCAGAAGTGGGGAGGGTTAGGGAGTTGGATGAGTGATCCAAGTAATGTCAAATAAACTACAGGTACGTACAAGATAGGTTCCCCGGGTTACGTACAAGATAAGTTCTGTAGGCTTGTTCTTAAGTTGAATTTGTATGTAAGTTAGAACTGTATATTTTATAATTGTAGCTCCAGACAAAATGATTTTGGTCTCTGTGACAATTAGATTTTAAAAATGTTGTATTGTCATAAGAACCAGGATTAACAATAAAGCCTAATTACAAACATCTTTGATAACTCTTATAGCTATTTATTGTAGCCAAAGGCTAAAGTACAGTAAATTACCAACATCCAGAGGTCCGTTTGTAACTAGGGGTCGTCTGTTAGTTGGGTTTTTTTAAGTCGAGGACCGCCTGTATTATAACATTTTTTTAAAAAATGCCTTGCAAGGCCCCTTGTATATGAATGTATGCTTACCCAGGAGAGAGTAGGGGCTCAACCCTTTCTTTTCCATTGAGAAGCGAGCGGCCAGCGCCATTATACAGTGAAATATAGGACAACAACCACCAGGCATCCTAGGTGTCTATGGTGACCAATATCTGGCAGCAAATGGTGCAGCCAAATATCAGTCCTCATTATGTTTGTGTGCATGGGGCCTAAGGAAAATAGGTAACACTCTGGTAATGAAGTGGTTCATAAATACTTTTACACCTTTCATAGATAGTTTTATGCCAGCAGAAATCACCCTAATAGATATATTACATTTTTCTTTGTTGGGGAAATAAAGCATTGTGTTGTGTAATGTCTATGAAGAGTGCCCTTCCCTCCCTTAATACAGCCATCACGCCATCAAGGTTAATGCTGCATCAGCTCGTCTGTAACTGTGCAATTAGGGCAGAATTCCCTTGAGGAAGATAATTACACAAAGGCTTCTGTATTATCTCACTTTCTGTTAGTCGGCCTACAGCAGCAGGTGTTCTCCAGGCTCTTTTATTAAACTACAATTATCTTATTTGTAATTCACGTACTGGAAGTCATGTCCTGCAGTCATGTCGCTTTTAAGACATATTAGATATTTCCAGCATTACATAAATTGATGCTGGCCCCTAAAGGAAACCCATCAGCTGCTTTTACCCCACTGAACTTCCAGACTCCTCAGGTACGGTATAATATAACCTTTCTAGAATTGCCTCTTTTATGTGAAATCTTTCTCATTTAGCTATAAAAAAATCTTCCCCCATGTCATGTGAAGTAGCAGAAAACTGTTATCTTTTTCTAGAGATGAGTCAGGCCCAGAGGCACAAGGGGGCATTAATTTAGACTCCTGTATCTTGGGTCAGACTGACTGGTGGGTAGAGATTGGCGAATCGATTCTAATCATTCTAACTTCGGTTAGAATATCAGGAAAAATTTGATTCACCACAAAGCCGAAGTTTATGCTGATTCGCGGGAACGAAGTTGTTTTTTTTTCCCCTCATGTTTCTGCTAAATGGGTGCGAGAACAACGTGTTACATGGGGCAGAGAATTCTGGGAAGGAGAAAGGAACACCCCCGATGACATCTGCAGACCTGTAAGCCAATCAGCGACCCGCAGGCTTATGTGATGTCACACAGCCCTATAAAACCCAGCCATTTTCTATCTCAGCACTTCACACTTCACGTTGTAGTGTCCAGCTGCTGCTATTGTACTGTGCGATTCTTGCTGCAATCCCTCGCTGTTCTCTAAGGGGGATCTGTATACCCCAAATAGCAATTCTATTTAGTGACAAAATCGAATAGGAAGAAATCTGTTTGACTTTCATGCATCTGCAGTAGCAATTGGTGGACCAATCCCTGGTTGTTCTTTAAGGGGGATCTGTATACCCCAAATAGCAGTTCTATTTAGTGACAAAATCGAATAGGAAGAAATCTGTTTGACATTCATGCATCTGCAATAGTGAGCTGTCAGTTGTGAGGTATCTGTATAACGCACATTGCCATACTTTATTGTGGCTGTAGTTTACAGCCATATTTAATAGTGAAATCCACATAGTTTATACAGTGATTTTTGCTGAAATTACACTGTCAGTTGTGGGGTATCTGTATAACGCACATTGCAATACCTTTTGGGGGCTCTAGTTTACAGCCAGATTTACGTGTAAAATCCACATAGTTTATACAGTGATTTTCGCTGAAATTACACTGTCAGGTGTGGGGTATCTGTATAACGCACATTGCAATACCTTATTGTGGCTTTAGTTTACAGCCATATTTACGTGTGAAATCCACATAGTGTAATTTCAGCGAAAATCACTGTATAAACTATGTGGATTTTACACGTAAATCTGGCTGTAAACTAGAGCCCCCAAAAGGTATTGCAATGTGCGTTATACAGATACCCCACAACTGACAGTGTAATTTCAGCGAAAATCACTGTATAAACTGTCAGTTGTGAGGTATCTGTATAACGCACATTGCAAAACCTTTTGGGGGCTCTAGTTTACAGCCAGATTTACGTGTCAAATCCACATAGTTTATAAAGTGATTTTCGCTAAATTACACTGTCAGTTGTGGGGTATCTGTATAACGCACATTGCCATACCTGATTGTGGCTGTAGTTTACAGCCATATTTACTAGTGAAATCCACATAGTTTATACAGTGATTTTCGCTGAAATTACACTGTCAGTTGTGGGGTATCTGTAAAACGCACATTGCAATACCTTTTGGGGGCTCTAGTTTACAGCCAGATTTACGTGTCAAATCCACAAAGTTTATACAGTGATTTTCGCTGAAATTACACTGTCAGTTGTGGGGTATCTGTATAACGCACATTGCAATACCTTTTGGGGGCTCTAGTTTACATGTCAACTCCACATAGTTTATAAACCACTATGTCAGACAGAAAGGTGGCAGGTGGAGCAGGCAGAGGTGGCAGCACAGTAAGGAGATGTCGCAGCAGGGGTGACTCTGTGAGGCCAGAACTGCCGTTGTCATCTAGTGGCAGTGTGTTGATCAACAACCCAAAGGTTGTTGAATGGTTGACTAGGTCATCCAATTCCTCAAATATAACATTTGACAACCCCAGCCAAGAGTCCGTGGGTTACTCTGATACAACAATTAGTTGGCATGGCCCAGGAGCAGGTCAGCGGCCCTCACCTGTCCTCAACCAGGCTCTGTCCTGTTCCTTTCCCGCAGCCAGAGAGCTTCTAGGTGGTCTGGGCTCAGCGCCACTATTCAGCGAGGACAAAGTGTTTGAGCACTGTCAGCAGCTGCTTTGCAGTGAAGAGGTGGGGCAGACTTCCGCTGCTTCCTACAGAAGGCAGGCTGTGCATAAAGACACAGGTGAAGAGAGTAGCAGTGACCGGGAAACGCAAATTGACGATGATGTAGCCGATCGCACTTGGGAGCCGGGTGTAGCAGGGGATTCATAATCGTCGGGCGAAGAGAGTGTCAGCTTGCGGAGCAGGCAGCAAGTCGCTATTGTGGCTGTGAGTCAGCAGAGTGGCAGCAGTGCTAGGACGGGAGCCAAACGTCCGCGGGGTACAAGTCCCGATTCGCAGGCCCAAATAAGCAGTGGAACAGGGGCTCAGCGAGGCAGCGGCGGTAGTAGTCGCTCAGTGCAGAGTGTTGGCGGTAAAATTACCACCTCAGCGGTGTGGCAGTTTTTTGTAAAGACACCAGAGGAACCGAGCGTGTGTATATGTCGTATCTGCAGGCAGAAAGTGAAGCATGGCCAGGGAGCTAACCTTGGCACCACGGCCCTGCACCAACACATGCAGCGTCACCATCCAATGGCCTGGGAGAAACGGGTGTCAGATCCGGTCCATCCTGCAGGCACAGCAACAGCAGCAGCACCTAGTGGCACACATGCTGTTTCAGCAAGTCAAGGCTCCAGCACCTCTGCCGAAAAGGAGCTGTTTGTCTTTGACATCATCTCCCGCTCTAGATGCTCCTGTTCCTCGCTACGCATGGCGCCAGCAGTCGATGAGCGAGGCGATTACAAAAAGACAACTCTATGCATCCAGCCATCCTAAGGTGCAGAAGCTGACCGTGCTCTTGTCGAAGTTGTTGGTACTGCAGTCTCTCCCTTTCCAAGTCGTGGACTCTGCACCCTTCAGAGAACTAATGGCTTGTGCCGAACTGAGGTGGAGAGTTCTAAGCCGCAATTTTTTTTTCCAAAAAGGCTGTGCCAGCCCTTGTACAACAGAAGGTGGGCCATTCCTTGAGCTTATCAGTTTCTTCCAAGGTGCACGGCAGCGCGGACGTGTGGAGCTGTAGTTATGGTCAGGGCCAGTATATGTCCTTTATGGCCCACTGGGTGAATGTGCTTCCCACCCAGCCACACCAACAACTTCCACAAGAGACGGTGCTTTCTCCTCCACGTTGTCAAACTGCTGCTCCTGCGCCAGTGTCCGCCTCCTTCTCCTTCTCCACCACCACCTCAGCCTCCACAAGTGCTGCTCTATCATACCACATGTGCAGGGCACAGCGGTGTTATGCAGTTCTACACCTGGTTTGCCTGGATGAACGAAGTCACACAGGGGAGGAACTGCTCCGCGTCTTGCAAGAAGAAATCAATGTGTGGCTTTCTCCACGACAACTAAAAATCGGAACCATGGTGACAGACAATGGGAGGAACATGGTGTCCACGCTGCACCGAGGAGGGATGGTCCATGCGCCCTGCATGGCGCACGTGTTCAATCTGGTAGTTAACAAGTTCCTGAAGTCTTACACCCATCTGCAAGACATTCTAAAAATGGCCAGGACACTGTGCACGCACTTCAGCCATTCTTACAAAGCCAAGCACACCCTCCTTGTTGCAGCGCCAGAACGGCCTACCCCAACATAGTCTGATATGCGATGTTTCCACCCGTTGGAATTCCAGCCTCCATATGTTAGACCACCTGTATGAACAGAGAAAAGCCACTAATGATTTTTTGATGATGCCCTCCCCTATGTAACTTTGATGTCAGCCACTGGCAGCTCATGCGTGACCCCTGCTGTTTGCTCAGGCCTTTTGAAGAGGCCACGTTATTTGTCAGTCACCAGGACTGCGGGATGAATAACGTCATTCCACTGCTTCATGTCCTGGAACTCATGCTGCAAAATCTGTCTGGTCTGGGCACTGGAGAAGTGGAGACTACATCTCATGGCCACATGAGTCCGGTGGGGGCTGAACTGGAGGAGGAGGAGGAGGACATTGGAGCACAAGCAGAGTCTGGTGCAATTTGTGGTTTTTCTACTCAGGTGACAGGAGAGGAGGAGCAGGAGCATCCGGAGGAGGAAGAAGACAAGGCAGATGACCCAGAAGCACCGTGGCAGTATACTATGGATATGGAGGCTGGGAGTCCCTCAAAGTCACTCGCGCAGATGGCCCGCAGCATGCTGCTTTGCCTAACTAGTGACAGCCGAATAGTCAACATTCAGCATAGGGATGACTTTTGGCTCTTCACCCTCTTGGACTCTCGCTACCGGTCCAAAATGGGTGACTTTTTTCCTGCTGCTGGGAGGAAGGAACAACTGGCATACTATAGAGAAATACTGAGCACACAGTTGGCCGCTGCCTATGTGCGCCATTGTCCATCCTCTGTCAGGTCTGACCAGGGGATTCCTGGCAGTCATTGCTCAGGTACTACTACAACGGCTGCTGTGGGGAGCTGGGGGGGTAGGAGCAGTAGCAGTTCCATCAACAGTCGCTTAAGTCTGGATTCCTTATTGAGCAATTTCCTTCACCCGCCTAGTGAGGAGGGTAGCCGCCACCAGCAGCAGCAGCAGGACATGAAGCAGACCCTGCACCAGCAGGGTGGTGGCCTACTTGGACAGCACTTTACTACCTGAGGTAGAGGATCCCATGGACTACTGGGCAGCCAAACATGATGCGTGGTTGCAACTTGCGGTGTTTGCAGTAGAGAAGCTGTCCTGCCCGGCCAGTAGTGTGGCATCAGAGCGGATGTTCAGTGCGGCGGGGGCCATCGTTACCCCCAGGAGAGCCCGCTTGTCCACCCGTAATGTGGAGAGACTGACCTTTGTCAAGATGAATCAGGCTTGGATCGGCCAGGATTTCAACTCACAAATGCCTAATGCATCAGATTAGATCAGCCATGACACCTCCTCCAAACGTTGAGAAATAACTCGGGGTTCTAACTACCTGCCTCAGCTACTATTCTGATGCTGCCACCCGCCTGATGCCACACATCTGCTGCTAGTTGCACCATCTGCCTCCTTCCATCTTTACCAGGGACTGGAATTGTCCGCCACCTCCACATTATATCATGGTGCCACTCTGCAGGCTCCTGCTGCTGCTGCTTCTGATGCTGCCTTCACACTATATCATTGTGCCACTCTGCGGGCTCCTGCTGCTGCTTCTGATGCCACCTTCACTCTATATCATTGTGCCACTCTACGGGCTCCTGCTGCTGCTGCTTCTGATGCTACCTTCACACTATATCATTGTGCCACTCTGCGGGCTCCTGCTGCTGCTTCTGATGCCACCTTCACACTATATCATTGTGCCACTCTGCGGGCTCCTGCTGCTGCTGCCTCTGATGCCACCTTCACACTATATCATTGTGCCACTCTGCAGGCTCCTGCTGCTGCTGCTACTGATGCCACCAACACACTATATGATTGTGCCACTCTGCGGGCTCCTGCTGCTGCTTCTGATGCCACCAACACACTATAGCATTGTGCCACTCTGACGCTCTTGCTGCTTCTGATGCCACCTTCACACTATATCATTGTGCCACTCTGCGGGCTCCTGCTGCTGCTGCTTCTGATGCTGCCTTCACACTATATCATTGTGCCACTCTGCGGGCTCCTGCTGCTTCTGATGCCACCTTCACTCTATATCATTGTGCCACTCTACGGGCTCCTGCAGCTGCTGCTTCTGATGCTACCTTCACACTATATCATTGTGCCACTCTGCGGGCTCCTGCTGCTGCTTCTGATGCCACCTTCACACTATATCATTGTGCCACTCTGCGGGCTCCTGCTGCTGCTGCTTCTGATGCCACCTTCACACTATATCATTGTGCCACTTTGCGGGCTCCTGCTGCTGCTGCCTCTGATGCCACCTTCACACTATATCATTGTGCCACTCTGCGGGCTCCTGCTGCTGCTGCTGCTACTGATGCCACCAACACACTATATGATTGTGCCACTCTGCGGGCTCCTGCTGCTGCTTCTGATGCCACCAACACACTATAGCATTGTGCCACTCTGACGCTCTTGCTGCTTCTGATGCCACCTTCACACTATATCATTGTGCCACTCTGCGGGCTCCTGCTGCTGCTGCTTCTGATGCTGCCTTCACACTATATCATTGTGCCACTCTGCGGGCTCCTGCTGCTGCTGCTTCTGATGCCACCTTCACTCTATATCATTGTGCCACTCTACGGGCTCCTGCTGCTGCTGCTTCTGATGCTGCCTTCACACTATATTATTGTGCCACTCTGCGGGCTCCTGCTGCTGCTGCTTCTGATGCCACCTTCACTCTATATCATTGTGCCACTCTATGGGCTCCTGCTGCTGCTGCTTCTGATGCTGCCTTCACACTATATCATTGTGCCACTCTGCGGGCTCCTGCTGCTGCTGCTTCTGATGCCACCTTCACACTATATCATTGTGCCACTCTGCGGGCTCCTGCTGCTGCTGCCTCTGATGCCACCTTCATACTATATCATTGTGCCACTCTGCGGGCTCCTGCTGCTGCTGCTACTGATGCCACCAACACACTATATGATTGTGCCACTCAGGGCTCCTGCCGCTGCTTCTGATGCCATAAACACACTATAGCATTGTGCCACTCTGACGCTCTTGCTCCTTCTGATGCCACCTTCACACTATATCATTGTGCCACTCTGCGGGCTCCTGCTGCTGCTGTTTCTGATGCTGCCTTCACACTATATCATTGTGCCACTCTGCGGGCTCCTGCTGCTGCTGCCTCTGATGCCACCTTCACACTATATCATTGTGCCACTCTGCGGGCTCCTGCTGCTGCTGCTGCTACTGATGCCACCAACACACTACATGATTGTGCCACTCTGCGGGCTCCTGCTGCTGCTGCTGCTTCTGATGCCACCAACACACTATAGCATTGTGCCACTCTGCCGCTCTTGCTCCTTCTGATGCCACCTTCACACTATATCATTGTGCCACTCTGCAGGCTCCTGCTGCTGCTGCCTCTGATGCCACCTTCACACTATATCATTGTACCACTCTGCGGGCTCCTGCTGCTTCTGCTGCTACTGATGCCACCAACACACTATATGTTTGTGCCACTCTGCGGGCTCCTGCTGCTGCTTCTGATGCCACCAACACACTATAGCATTGTGCCACTCTGACGCTCTTGCTCCTTCTGATGCCACCTTCACACTATATCATTGTGCCACTCTGCGGGCTCCTGCTGCTTCTGATGCTGCCTTCACACTATATCATTGTGCCACTCTGCAGGCTCCTGCTGCTGCTGCTTCTCATGCCACCTTCACTCTATATCATTGTGCCACTCTACGGGCTCCTGCTGCTGCTGCTTCTGATGCTACCTTCACACTATATCATTGTGCCACTCTGCGGGCTCCTGCTGCTGCTGCTTCTGATGCCACCTTCACACTATATCATTGTGCCACTCTGCGGGCTCCTGCTGCTGCTGCCTCTGATGCCACCTTCACACTATATCATTGTGCCACTCTGCGGGCTCCTGCTGCTGCTGCTGCTACTGATGCCACCAACACACTATATGATTGTGCCACTCTGCGGGCTCCTGCTGCTGCTGCTGCTTCTGATGCCACCAACACACTATAGCATTGTGCCTCTCTGCCGCTCTTGCTCCTTCTGATGCCACCTTCACACTATATCATTGTGTCACTCTGTGGGCTCCTGCTGCTTCTTATGCCACCAACACACTATATCATTGTGCCACTCTGTGGGCTCCTCCTCCTGCTGCTGCTACTGATGCCACCTTCACACTATATTATTGTGCCACTCTGCGGGCTCCTGCTGCTACTGATGCCACCAATGCACTAAATCATTGTGCCACTCTGCAGGCTCCTGCTGCTTTTGATGCCACCTTCACACTATATCATTGTGACACTCTGCAGGCTCCTGCTGCTTCTGATGCCACCTTCACACTATATCATTTTGCCACTCTGCAGGCACCTGCTGCTTTTGATGCCACCTTCACACTATATCATTGTGCCACTCTGCAGGCTCCTGCTGCTACTGATGCCACCAATGCACTATATCATTGTGCCACTCTGCAGGCTCCTGCTGCTTCTGGTGCCACCTTCACACTATATCATTGTGCCACTCTGCAGGCTCCTGCTGCTTCTGGTGCCACCTTCACACTATACCATTGTGCCACTCTGCAGGCTCCTGCTGCTTCTGGTGCCACCTTCACACTATATCATTGTGCCACTCTGCGGGCTCCTGGTGCTGCTGCTTCTGATGCCACCTTCACACTATATCATTGTGCCACTCCTGTATGTTTTTGGCTTTAGCAATACTGATGGATTATTGACCAATTGAAAGAGGACACTGACGCGTGAATAGAAGGGCAAAATGATCAGTGACGTCAATGCAAAATTACTGCTGACATCCTCTGCACTCTTTTGGTTCTGTTGTAATCTATGGAATCATCTAATGTCAGTGTAAAAAGAGTGCACTTTACCTTGTCAAGCTGCGTTCCCGCTTCACTTATTTGGGGAAGTTGGCCTTCACTCTATATCATTGTGCCACTCTACGGGCTCCTGCTGCTGCTGCTTCTGATGCTACCTTCACACTATATCATTGTGCCACTCTGCGGGCTCCTGCTGCTGCTGCTTCTGATGCCACCTTCACACTATATCATTGTGCCACTCTGCGGGCTCCTGCTGCTGCTGCCTCTGATGCCACCTTCACACTATATCATTGTGCCACTCTGCGGGCTCCTGCTGCTGCTGCTGCTACTGATGCCACCAACACACTATATGATTGTGCCACTCTGCGGGCTCCTGCTGCTGCTGCTGCTTCTGATGCCACCAACACACTATAGCATTGTGCCTCTCTGCCGCTCTTGCTCCTTCTGATGCCACCTTCACACTATATCATTGTGTCACTCTGTGGGCTCCTGCTGCTTCTTATGCCACCAACACACTATATCATTGTGCCACTCTGTGGGCTCCTCCTCCTGCTGCTGCTACTGATGCCACCTTCACACTATATTATTGTGCCACTCTGCGGGCTCCTGCTGCTACTGATGCCACCAATGCACTAAATCATTGTGCCACTCTGCAGGCTCCTGCTGCTTTTGATGCCACCTTCACACTATATCATTGTGACACTCTGCAGGCTCCTGCTGCTTCTGATGCCACCTTCACACTATATCATTTTGCCACTCTGCAGGCACCTGCTGCTTTTGATGCCACCTTCACACTATATCATTGTGCCACTCTGCAGGCTCCTGCTGCTACTGATGCCACCAATGCACTATATCATTGTGCCACTCTGCAGGCTCCTGCTGCTTCTGGTGCCACCTTCACACTATATCATTGTGCCACTCTGCAGGCTCCTGCTGCTTCTGGTGCCACCTTCACACTATACCATTGTGCCACTCTGCAGGCTCCTGCTGCTTCTGGTGCCACCTTCACACTATATCATTGTGCCACTCTGCGGGCTCCTGGTGCTGCTGCTTCTGATGCCACCTTCACACTATATCATTGTGCCACTCCTGTATGTTTTTGGCTTTAGCAATACTGATGGATTATTGACCAATTGAAAGAGGACACTGACGCGTGAATAGAAGGGCAAAATGATCAGTGACGTCAATGCAAAATTACTGCTGACATCCTCTGCACTCTTTTGGTTCTGTTGTAATCTATGGAATCATCTAATGTCAGTGTAAAAAGAGTGCACTTTACCTTGTCAAGCTGCGTTCCCGCTTCACTTATTTGGGGAAGTTGGCCTATGTAAGTGCACATGGAAGTGAAGAGTGAAACGATTCTAAGAGCCGCGGCTGTCATGTGCGTGTCATACTAAAACAAAGCATTGTTTGAAGACCAAACCATGCTCCCTATGCATATTTAAGCATGGCACAACGTTCTACAACACCCTAAAGGCTCTCTGCAGCCAGGAAATGCCTATTTTTTAACGCGATTCGTTTTGATTCGATTCGGGTCGAATCTAATTTTTTCGAAAAATTCTGCGAATCGGTACGAAACAAATTTTAACAAGTTCGCCCATCTCTACTGGTGGGCCCTGACATCGCTGATTCCCACCACTTCAACTCCATCTTATGCATTTGCTGTGTCTTTCAAAACAAAATGAAAACTCATTCTATAAACGTGACCTAAGAATATACAATTATTTAAGGGGGGGGGGCACTGCGCTCCTTGATTGGAAGATATAGTCAAATACAGATTAGACAATTTAAACTGGAGATGGTGTGGATGTAAAAATGTCTAAATCGTAAGCTGCTGCGTCCTCTGGTAGTCAGGCCGTATAGCCTGATATGTATGGCAGAGATTATTTGAGGTTTTTTAACCAGTTAATAGGTCGCGCTGCCTATGGGAGGTATCTTATGATAGACTTATTGTTATAGATGGTAGGCAATTATACTGTGTACAGATGTGGATTTCTGATAAACAACATTTATTACATCATGATTTTAAGTAAAAAAATATATATCGAGTTAGACGGACATAAGCCATAAGAAATGTCTTAATAACATCCCGTATAGCCAGTTTAAACGTATAAGAAAAAATTGTTCTTACAAACCAACCTACAAAGAACAAGCAGGAATTCTAAGAGAACGCTTTATACAGAAAGGCTACCCCCCCAAAATCATAAAGGATGCCTATCAGAGATCAAACCACCTCACTCAGGAGGATTGCCTACTCCCTTCCACGAAACACTCTAACTCAGAGACAAACCGAAACCTGAATTTCATTACTACTTATTCATCTGACCACACAACTATCCGTTCAGTTTTGAAAAAACATTGGCCAATACTTCTACAAGATCCCTACTTGACCAAGACCCTCTCTAAGAATCCCATGCTCACTTTCAAACGAGCCCCAACGCTAAAAACACTCCTGGCACCGACCAAGATGCGCTCTACCACGAAGAACGCTATTCAGAACTCCCAACAGGACACCCTGTCCACACCACTAAAGGGCACCTTCAGATGTAACGGCCCTAGATGTCTTACTTGCGGAATTATGCAACATAAGGCACAAACATTCCGGTCTAACACCACATCTGAAACCTTTTCGATACAGTCCTTTGTTAACTGCGCCTCAGATTTCGTCATTTATCTGTTAGAATGCCCCTGCTCTCTCCAATATGTTGGCCGAACAATCCAACCCTTCAGAGAGAGAATGAATGCCCACCGCAGCAAGACCAAAGCGGAATACCTATTACACAGTGTTTCCAGGCATTTTAAATTTCACCATAATAAGGACTTCTCTC
This sequence comes from Engystomops pustulosus, assembly GCF_040894005.1. Classification (NCBI taxonomy): domain Eukaryota; kingdom Metazoa; phylum Chordata; class Amphibia; order Anura; family Leptodactylidae; genus Engystomops; species Engystomops pustulosus. Next base: position 148,049,671 of record NC_092415.1, read on the forward strand.
AGGCAAAGGTCAGCATAATTGAACAGATTCCTAAACACCATCCGAACAGATTCAATCAACTTATCAAAAGAGAGAACTTCTGGATATTCAAACTGAACACTATGAACCCCTTTGGCCTGAATGAACTATTAGAAAAAATATGAAGGTTTCTACAAGGATAACTCTAACCCACCTCTCTCTACATATGCTCTACATAATAAGACTTATTCTTACCACGCTTAATTCCCTTCTCTTTCTATTTCCAGTGCTGCCACCTCGATCTAGATACAACCTTAAACACCAAGCTCTACTATTCCCTAAACAAAGCCCAAGGCCCATTAGTTATCCCATGTACCTCTTCATCTTTACTTCCTTCAATCACCGGCCGCCTCCGATCCAACATTCCGCTGTATGTCCCGCAGCCCCGCTATCCACGCAAGCGCAGTGAACCACTGAATTTCCCACACACTACGCATGCGCGCCCTCCCCCAAGTACTATATAAACCTCCGTCCGGCCACCGGCAGACATTAGGTGTTGTAAGCTGCTGCAAGCCGGAACAGGACGCTATATGGAGTAAGTCTCTCTCTCCCTACCCTACTCATACAGTCTCCCTCTTCAGTGTTATCATGCACCTCCACTCGTATCTTTCAGTTTAATTCCCAGTGAAAGAGGTACTTCATCTCATCGCCAACTCCTAACCCGGCATGTTACCCTTGCTCTCCATTTCCTAGAGGTCAGTTAACACATTCCTCTTCTCATAACTAATTAACCCCGCACCACTCCCCTTTTTTACAAGTCATTTCTTCCCTCCCCCCTAATAGTAACCAGCTAACACTCCTATTCTAACGCCCAAGCAACAAGAGGTTAGTACCTTTGATACATCATGTTATTCTCCATTCATCCAATTATTCATTTAATTAATTAATTAATTGTTTAATTATTTATTTATCGATTGATCTATGTTTTTATATACTATATTTTTATATATTATATTGTATTTTATACTGTTTCAAAAAGACATTCCTTTGTACAAAAAGGATTTTTTATGAATTCCTTCTATTATACTCTTACCAATTATGAAGTTTTATGTTTTAAATCTTACTAATTCCATACTAATCATAGTTCCAATACCAAGGTAATTGTATTATGGTTGTTGTCTCTACATGTTTATTACCATTTGATCCATGATATGTATAGCAATCATGGTTATCATTATTGTGTTTATTGTATTATTGTATTATGACTTGAACCACGCCTCTTACTACCCACCACCTCCACGTATTTCAGAATCATCTGGACCTGAAGAAGGGGCCATTCCCGCCCCGAAACGCGTTGTCCGTCTAACTCGATATATATTTTTTTACTTAAAATCATGATGTAATAAATGTTGTTTATCAGAAATCCACATCTGTACACAGTATAATTGCCTACCACCTATAACAGTGGTGGCGAACCTATGGCACTGGTGCCAGAGGCGGCACTCGGAGCCCTCTCTGTGGGCACCCAGGTCATCACCCCAGCATGAACTTCCCCAGACAGGAATCAAAGAATCTTCCTACAGAATCATCCTACAATGATAGGGGAATCTAGCCTCTTCCTTTCAACTGTGTTGGTATCCTTAGGAGGCTGAACGATTGAAAATTGTCAAAGAACAAGGAGAAATACATTACTGCTTAAATTGCTGCGCTGGCACTCTGCTATACATAAGGGGCTTTTGGTTGAAGTTTGGGCACTAAGGCTCTAAAAGGTTCGCCATCACTGACCTATAACAATAAGTCTATCATAAGATACCTCCCATAGGCAGCGCGACCTATTAACTGGTTAAAAAAACTCAAATAATCTCTGCTAAGAATATACAGGTAGGCCCTCAGAATCAATTTCACTGGTGAGTCCTAGGCACCCCAGTCCGAGCCTGCTTGGGTTGTATAGCAGCTGTGGATATTGCCTAACTTGTCAGGTGGGAAATCCCCTTTAAAGGATGCAAAATGTGGGCAGCCCTTAAAAATCCTCTAGATCTTTATAAATGCTTAAATTTGTTGTATTCCATAACAAATAAAGAAAACCATTGTGTATTAAATAACAGATTTACTTCTGACAACTCTAAATGCTTACAACATTATATAGTATCAACCTTTGTAAAAACAACCTGACTTCATAGCCATCTGGGATAATTAGAGTGTCCTGACAATTCCAGATTAAAGCAACCACTTATGATAATGTTAATTTCATGATGTATAAAAATACAAAAGGTGGAGACTATGGGACCTTTTCACCGTACACTGGAGAATCATGCGCCACCATATGAAAATGTTGCGGCCCTTCCGGCGTGGGTGATACATCAAGAGGCTCCGGCCTCTTGATGTATCCGGTGGTAGACTGTGGAGCGTTTATTTCTACACCAGGTCCTACCTGTATTATATTAAATATGGTAAGACTGTGGGGCACATTTACTAAAAATAGTACTAACTGCAGTTTTCCTGTGCAGTGTGTAGAGGGCGTCAGAAATCATGAATCTGTTCTTGATTAATCTGGTCCTCCCTGTACTGGCGCAACAATAACTGTTTTTGGTGCACCTTTAACATAGGGCTTTGGACATATTTCTGAGCACCGAAATGCCCCCCTCCAGTGCAGAAATTTGTATTGCGTGAAGAATAGTGCAGCCGTGACACAAAAGGGTTATGTCCACCACCACCTTAGATAAACGTGCAAGCAGTTTGCACATGAAAGAACTTGCAGTCAATTCGCCAGAAAACTGGCAAAAGGACCTTAGTAAATATCCCCCAAAGAACATTAACAGCAAAATACAGTGGGGGTCATTTATATTAGGCTTTTCCTTTTTTTTCTCATATATTTGAAACTTTTCGCTTGGGGATGTCTCTATCAGTTCTGCACATCAAGAGACTGAAATTCTTGCCCATTCTTCCTTGGCAAACAGCTGGTGCTCGGTGAGGTTGGATGGAGAGCATTAGTGAACAGCAGTTTTCAGCTCTTTCCAATTGGATTCAGGTCTGGACTTTGACTTGGGCATTGTAACACCTGGATACGTTTATTTGTGAACCATTTTGTTGTACATTGTGCTTTATGTTTGGGATCCTTGTCTTGTTGAAAGATAAATCTCCATCCCAGTCTCAGGTCTTTTGCAGATTCCAACATGTTTTCTTACAGAATGGTCCTGTAGTTGGCATTGTGGCCGAAAAGATTTTGATTTTATCTGACCAGAGCACCTTCTTTCACATGTTTAGTGACTCCAGTCAGTCATTTAGGGCAACATTGGATCATTCAGAGATCTTCACTGAACAATAATATTTCACGCACCACTTTTTACAAAATTTTAAATATCCAGAAATCATGAATCAATAGTGGTGCAGACACTACCTGTGCAAGCTGTTTTAGTCATGAAGAACATGCACGGTCCGACAAAAGTGCGGCACAAAGCAATTAGTAAATGTGCCCCATTGTCTTTTTGGAAGACGTATGGGAATAGACATCTTCCTCCTGTTCTTTCACAAAACTGTGAGTTCTACATACTGTAGATGCAAGAATCACCTATAAGAAAATGTTTCTATTCTGTAAAATGATACCTAATTATAATGCATTACATGTGGGTTGTGTAGGCATATGATGCGTTGGAGGTTTCCTAACGCTATTAGTCATACTGAAGTCTTTTTATTCCTTCCTTGTTCTTTAGCTGCTATGAAAGAATATTACCCTCAATGACTTAAAGGAAATCTATTCATATATCCAATCACTGTGACTGTGGTAATCTTCTTATATTTGTTATCCATGGTCTCCTTCCATCTAAAATCAACTTTCAAAATGATGTGAATGAACCTGAAGGGCTCCATTTTAACCACCATACTGCAGCTGCACAGGCTGTCACAACCCCACTGTGTGCTGAAACTTTCTCTGCTGCCATAAGATTATAATAATATAATAATAATCTTTATTTATATAGTGCCATCAAATTCTGCAGCGCTTTACAAATCATAGGAGACATATACAAATTTATTAATAGATTACAGAGTACAAACAGTCATATGGAACAATAGGAGTGAGGGCCCTGCTCACTAGAGCTTACAGTCTATGAGGATGAAGGGGGTGACACAAGAGGTTGTATAATGGTCCAGCCATTCTTTATAAGAGAACAGTATAAAATAATTTAATAGATAAAAATCAGCTGTCATCTTATATACAAGGTCCAAGGTCAAAGTGACCACATAGAAGACTGGAGCTTGGTATATATCTGGTGTTTGCTGGATAACAGAAGGGAGTCTAGTACTCCAGGGAAGGGCATTCCAGTGAATTGGTGCAACTCGGGAGAAGTCCTGGAGTTGTGCATGAGAGGTTTGAATTAAGGTAGAGATTAATCTAATATCACTGGCAGATTGAAGAGCATGGGTTGGGAGGGAGGTACAGCATCATGCAGAGCTTTGTGGATGAGGGTTATTATTTTAAACTGAATTCGGAAGGAGACAGGCAGCCAGTGCAGTGATTAGCACAAACTGAAGGCATCTGTGTAGCGTATGGTCTGAAAGACAAGCCTGGCTGCTACATTAAGAATAGATTGGATAGGAGAGAGTTTAAGAATGATTAGTAGGGAGTTACAGTAGTCAAGAGTGAATCAGCGCAACACTTAGCATTTTAGAAGTTTATATTGTCAGAAATGGTCACATTCTGGAGATGTTTCTGAGATGCATGCGGCCAGAGCGAGCAAGAGATTGAATTGTATCAGATAGAGGACGGGGAAAGTTCTGAAAGAGCAGAGGGGGTGGAGGAGACAGTGAAACAGCCCATGAAGCTGCAGCACACAGCATAATTTTAAAAGTTGATTTTAGAAGGAAGGAGGCCAAGGGTTACAAAGACATTACAATTGGATAACCTAGATTTCACTGTTTCCGATCTTCTGTACCTTTCACAGCTATAGGGCTGTGTGTACTTTTGTGCTGATTTTGTTCGACCACTCCAGCAGGAAGATGGAAGTTTAAGAGGAAAGTGGCCTTAGTACCAGCCATGGCATTTGTACTCTGTTCATATACTGTGTGATAATAGCAAGGGCTTCACAGGTAGCCATGGGGCATCATAGTAAAATAATTGTAATAAACTGAGAATATAAAAGTTTGATAATAGTTTTGGTCTACCTAAAATAGAGGGATAATGGTTCAGGAAGAGTATTAAACTCTTTATGGAGATTGGCTACATTCACATTTGTGTCTGGGTGCCATTAGGAGGCATCATTGCAAGTTACTTATACAAACCCTTATGAAAAACTGTTGCTCACAGAATTTTATAATCAAGCGAAAATGGGACTGAAATGGAAGCCCAATGGACCCTATGGAATATTTTTGCCTCCATTAGTTGCCATAACTTTAAACAGTCACCCTTCAATAATTTTCCCTTCTTTTACTCCTATAACAAAACAAATCAACCAACAGGAATAATAGACACATGGGGGCAGATTTATCAAGTGTCTGAAAGTCAGAATATTTCCAGTTGCCCATGGCAACCAATCACAGCTCAGCTTTCATTTTACCAGTACTCATAAATATTTTAAAGGGGAGTTGTGATTGGTTGCCATGGGCAACTGGAAAGATTCTGACTTTCAGACACTTGATAAATCTCCCCCATGGACTAAAGGTGGTCCCTGACTTAAAGGGGTATTCCCATGAAGACCGGTTTCTTAAACATACTTAGGATAACACAATAACACATTCTCTAATTCACTGTTATTAACAAAAATACAGCATTTCACAGATGTAATTTCAACCTGTCTCTATCAGTCCTGCTGTACACTATTTCAGTTGCCCCTAGACATGACCCTGCAACTTCTGACTTAGGGTCAGGGAAGCCAATTTGGTTGTGGAACTGAGATTTATGTCTCTCTGCACCCTGCACTCTAGCCCCTCCCATTCAAGGATGGAACATTCATACTGATACACACACGTCCTGCCAGCAGCAGCGTGAGGAATGTAAAGCTACAGACAGATTCTTATCAAGTTTTTATCTGGGGAGGGGGAGGAAGGCACAATAAATATAGTAGTGTGTTGGAGTAGCAGAGATGTAGAAGAGCTAACTGTGTCATTGTGTGTAATAGGCATCCCATGGATCTCATCATTTCTGATCAGTCTCATCTCTCTTTCTATGTGTCAGATACTAGTACAATGTTCAGAAGATAAATTAAAGTGTATATAAACCCTGTACCCTGATAATCTAACATATCTTCAGCTCATAGAACTAAATGGATTATAATGTGTCTGCTTAGAGAGTTCCTGCCCACACTCTGGAATTTTGCACTGACCATCACTGAGGGATAGGAGCTAAAACAGCAATAAAAATGAGTACAACTTTAAAGTAAAGGGTTAAAAATGATCTTTATTGCGTTAACATCACTATGGTATTGAAATTTGAGAATTTTCTTTCATATGAAAACCCATTTAAGGACATTTAAGGACACCTGACTTACAAATGACCCCAAGTTACAAACAATAACATATTCCCATGCTCACTACCTTCATGTCTTCCCACCCCACCCCCCTACCTCCCCACCTACCTCTTCACCCCAGCCAGGAGAGAAAAAAAAACCTAACCATATCTTCTTCCAAATATGAAGACACCCCCTTCTAGAGTAGCTGATTTTTCCCTAAGCTTTAACCTTTTTAATCAATTCTATCCATTCCACACAGGATGGGCTTTGTACACTGCCCCATTTTCTTGCTATTTTAGTCTAGCCAGAAATAGAATTTTGCTGAGTGCCTGTTTTTCCCCCTACTCATGCCTCCTTAAATCATAGACACCAAGAATCGCCACTTGAAGTGAGCTAGGTAGGGATATCGATAACTCATCCTTTATAAATTGAAAAAATTCTCTCCAGAAGAGCCACAATTTTGGTCAGCCACATGCAGAAAATCCGCTCCCTCTTTCATCAGCGGCAAGTAGTTTTCTCTCACTTTCATATTATATAATAATTTAGGGTATAATATAACTCATGTACAAAAGTATATATTGATGTATTCAGGCAAATTGTCTTCCTAGTAAATCAAGCAGCGAAATATAAAATATTTTCATTGCTACTGCCTGACAGCTTGTGTAGGAAATGAAATGGGTAAACAGAATCTATCTTTCCTGAACCTGCAGCAAACCTAATAAACAACATGCTAAAAGATGATGGTTTTCCCACTAAAGTTCTGTCACTCTGGCCAGATTGAACATAGAGAAGACAAAGAAGAGACAAAAACTTGAATTATTTGAAAATATAAAGATACCACAGATGATTAAGGAAATCTGGAATGGCTTTCTGTGGCTAATGGATAATTTGTACTTAGTTACTGCCAGGGATATTAATAACTCTTACTTGGGCAGGAATAGGTCTTGCTCTATCTAGGACCGCCGGCTTATCTACGGCAATTGCAGTATACACAAATGCAAAATAAAAGCCCGATAAAAATCAATGGGTCCACACAAAAAAAGCACACTGATGACATTTGTGTGCAGCACAAGGGGTTAACATCCAGGAGCACAAACAGATGTTAATGCCTGTATAGTGTAGCAGACAACCACCCTGGATATTCACATGACGGCAAGATGCAGTTAAAACAAAGACCAAAATTATTTAATCTTTACCCAAATAGTTTCATTTTTGGCAGATAACAATTATGTTTGCTGCCTTCTTGCTTCTATAATGTCAGAAGGAAAATGTTGATGGACAAACTGTGTACTGACTGATTTCTACGCTTCATAAGTAACTTATATCACTAATATTCCAATCCCATTCACGGAAACCGGTCTGACCAATGGGAACACAAGACTGGAACCCCCAAAGACTGGGTGGTTTCACATTACTGTCGTAACTACTTTCTTTCTGGCAGTGTTAAAGAGTATAATGTATTTTTTATTATTATGTAAGTGATGAAATGGCTGACTTTAACCTAAATAGATAGTCCTAATTAGCGGGCTGTTGTTCCTCAGGGAGATCTCTCTTTGCAGAGAGTTTTTATTTGTTTTTATTTGCTAAAGTAGTAAAACATAAGAAACCCTTTACATGTTGGATGTCTCTTCAATTGTACTAACCTACAGAATAATTTTATCATGTTTATTATACTGTATGGTGAACTGCAAAAAAGTTTTACTTAAAAAAGAAGTTGCAAAACAGATGTTTTCTGTTTGGTTGCAGGAGAGAGTTAATACATTTGAATCATCATGCTATTTTTAAATAATAATAATCTTTATTTATATAGCGCCATCAAATTCTAAAGTGTTTTACAAATCATCAAAATTTTAACATCTTACCCCATAAAACAAGCCCTCATATGTCAGATAAAAAATAAAAATGTTATGTCTTTTGGAATTTCAGCAAGGAAAAAACGTTTGGAGCGTTATTGATCCCAGGCTGTAAAAATGTGCTTGAGAATACATTGGATGACACCAAACATGAATACTTGGGACTTGCATTGTTGTGATCGCAGAAACTTCTAATAATCAAAACTTCACTAACCCGACATTTATCCATATCCATTGGACAGGAAAAAAAACACTTCTCATCCATGAGATACAAACATTGGGGGTTATTTATCATATTCTGGTGCTCGTGCACCTCCGTATGATAGCCCCGCTGCATTTAAAGGGGTATTCTCATCTTGGCATTCACATTCAATTTTATTAATCTTCAATTAGATTTTATTAAAAAATGTTTCTGTGTGAAGATAATTTCTCATAAATGTAGTCATATGGTCCCTTAGAAACAAGACTGTGTCCTTGGATACAACCACCTCTGCTGGAGTGATTGCACAAAGAAACAAAATGTTTTTGTATATAAAATGTCTGGGAGTTAATACATGTCTCACATCTGTCCTGTGGTAATGATTGCTGAATCCTGGTGGTCAGGCAGGACTCAAAAGCGCTGTACACTAGTCTGTACACTGCGGCCAGAGTGTACGGTGGTCGTATCCGCGGAAGCAATCTCGTTTCTAGGGGACACCATGGCTGCATTTATGTGAAATTATATTTACAAAGGAACATTTTTTTTAATCACATCCAATTGAAGAAATGTTTATATATGGACAATAAATTAAATGAAATGTAAATGCTGTATGGGAATACCCCTTTAGCTGTTGTAGATATACTGTAAATGCATCTCATAGGAAAAATCGCCGTCTGCAGGGAGTGCACAAGTGCAGGGACAGGAATGCCCCGCGCCGCAACCCAACACCCCACCCCCTGGCCACACCTCCTATACACTCCCCTCCATGTCTGACGTGGTGCAGAAGCCCTCAGAAATATCCTCATTTTTCGCAGCCAAGTTGCATCACTGTAGCATCTGTATTTCACTGGTTCTCAGAGACATTAAAAAATGGCCATGTTAACAGTTTCAGTGTTATCCGTTATATAGCAACATTTGGGGAGATTTATTAACCTGTCCATGACAGAATTCTGGCTCTCCTACGACTAGCTTGACAAAAGGGGCGTGGCCTAAGAAAAGGGAGCATAGTCTCATGGCAAAAAGAAATACTGCTAATCCGACAGAAATGTGGTCTAAATTTCATGTCTTGAAGTAAGCCAACTAATAGGAGGTGCAGAGTAGGACTAGACAGTCTTATACTAGTACCAATTTATCATCCAGCATTAGACACTTTTATAAATCTGGTGCAGAATAAGACTGTCTAGCCTAACTCGGCACTGTCTAACCTCAGGACACTTTTTATAAATCTGCCCCATTATGTTTTTCACTGTAATGTGAATAGGGCCTAAGTCTTGATTGTGTTATAACCTCTTTTTAAACTTAAGGTTATGTTGATATCCTACATTACATCTTCTTTCCAGCAAAGTAGCAATATAGAATACCAAAAACAAGCCGGGGGGGGGGGGGGTGTTGTAAGTATAGATGAACACCAAAAGATAAATATGTATAAAATTCTTAATTATTTTATGAAGACACTTATTTGAGGAACTCTACCACTTGATTTCATGCATTCTCATCTCTCTATGTGTCAGTACAATGTCAGAAGCCAGATGAAAGTGTATATACAACTATACCCTAATAATGTAACCACATTGCCACCCCACAGAGCTAGATGGATCATAATGTGTCTGCTTAGAGAGTCCCCGCCCACACCCTGGCATTTTGCACTGACCAGCCTACGGTGTGAGATAAACAACAATAAAACTAAGTAATATTGTAAAGTAAAGGGTTAAAATGATCTTTATCGACACACTGTAACAGCTACCCATTTGAGGTGGCATTCTGGGGTATATTACTCTGTGTTTCAAACTGTGATCTGTCTCCCCAACCTTTACTGAACATGTATATTTAACAATGTACCTGATCCTACGTGATAAGTCATATTATGCTATGACTTACTTGTATTTCCCCTTTTTGTTTTTACCCTAATAAATGTTGATTATACATAAAATGATCTTGTGTAAACATCACTAGGGGATTGTGGGAAAAGAACCTTACATCACCTCCACCAACCTAAAACTCTGTTTCACTCTCTCGCCCCCAGGGTTTTCCCAACAGTAATTTCTTGTAGTCATACTCACTACTATTAGCTTATCTACTCCAGACCTGGACCAGCCACCTAATAGAGAATTATTAACATATTGGATGCTGAGGCTTTTTGTTCTAATTACAGTAAAATATTTCTACCACCACAATCAGAGGCACCCTTTAAAGGATGCAAAGATTTCAAATGGATGAAAATGGTGAATTGTCCTCCTTAAACAGGAAATCTTCCATTTTAACTTGGTTATCAGCAATTTCCAGGGCACAGCAGACCATCTGTGTGGCAAACTCCATAGTAACATCTTGGCAGTGGAGATCTGAGTCACAGGAGAATAAGCTTCACACTTACAAAACTACACAACTATTGTCTGCACTCAGACATAATAACACTTACATTACAGCTGAACTTTAACTTGTCTTTGTCATGGCGGCAAATTGTTATATTATCCAACGGATAGGGTCTAATTAGCATCCTATAGCGTGGGAGCCCCTTGATTAAAAACCTAATACACTTCATGTTTGGGGAATGGCTCAAACTACTACCAAGGAGTAGAACAATCACTCTGATGTAGCTAATAAAAGCTGAAGATGATCACTAGAGTTTTATAGTATAATACCATACATATCCTTATCTTCCCTTTTTCCTGCACTATCCTAAATTGTCCACATGAAGACTGAAAACTCTGAATCGGCTGGAGTGGTCTACGGGTAAACTTACTGGGCTACCATTAGGCAGGCATCTTGCAATAGTTCTATGACTGCATTTGGAGCTCGCCTTCCCATCATATTCACCCTGGTGGGCAGTGGAGCATGTATGTCACAAAGTTGTTAAGAGTGTAGGAAGAGGGCCCACAAGCTGTGCCCTCTTCATACATGGTGGGTGTTATGCAGCCAACACCCACTGTTGACACCAGCGATCGGTGCTTACACTGATAGCGGGTGTTAATCATTTACAAATCATAAACAAGTTAAGTATTGCCGTGTACCAAGAGTCCTGCTCTATGAAAAAATGTTTATTCCCAGTAGTGAACCCCCACAGTGTAAAATAGCGCCCAACCATAAACACCACTTTTTTACCATTTTGGAACACAAAATAATTTAATAAAAAGCGATCAAAAGGTCTTACTGTCCCCAAAATGGTAGCAAGGAAACATCATCACATCCAGCAAAAATGACACCTTATACAGCTTTAAAAAACACCATAAAACACTTACAAAAACTTTTTTGGTGTAAATTACAACAGATTTTTGTTATAAACTGGTTAAAAAAAAATGCTACAATGCATTCACTTGTTTGGTATGTTCTTTTATTTTTTAGTGCACTGAAGCCAAAAAACACTGCTGGTACTTTGAAGGTTTATATCCTACATACTACATGTAAGTATTACAACTATCATATGTAACTAAATATTCCTTACTTATTTTTACATTTTACTCTGGCTTTCATGTATTTTGACATGCTTCAGAGCAGAGATCGCATTAACACCTGATCAAATGACTTAGACGCTTGTACATCCAATTTCACTTCCTCAAAAAAACCTCAAGTGGATAAATTGGTGGATTTTCTCCATCCTCCCTCAGTCCTGATGGAAGGCCATGGATCCCAGTAATTCTGTATAGATCACTCTCGAGTGGAATCCAGACTCTCTGCTAGAGCGGTGCCTCTCCCTCTCCTGCAGCCATCGAGTTTATGAGGATGGTGGAGGGGCTCCCAGCTCTCATGTCTGCCAAGATTATACAGCAAAGAGTGCATATACCACTAAGACCTAAGAGGAACCGCTTACAGCTGAAAAGGTCTACATGCGAACCTCCTCCCCAACAGATATTACTATGGCTCAGAATATCCAATGAGTCCGGCCAACAGGACACCAACACTCACCATGGCCACCAAGGTGAAACCATCAGCACTGCAAAAGGACCACTGATTAGATGAAAGCCCCTAAGACCATCAACTGTAATCCTAAGTATTACCCTCATGGCTTGTCCGTATCAGACATGCACAGCAGTGTTGTTGCAGAAATTTCCACGACTGAAATATTTCTTCCATGCATGCAGCGTGTGTAAGGATATCTGTAAACCCCATTCTGATGAATTGAACAGTTGAATAAAACCCTTACAGTTGAAGAAACTTAAGCAACAAATAGGTGTCCTTAAATTGTAGATATACTATAACCTATAACTAGTTTCCACCTAATCTTCTGCAACAGTTCAGGTCACTGACATGAGAATAGCTGGAGGGAGAAGCCATTGTGGTTATATATAAATGGAAGTCACTTGAGAGTTGACTCATTGTCCTATGCTCTGTCAGCGTGCTGCAAATATTTATATTCTCTGCTGATTATGAGAGAAAATAGCATTTGGTTGTGACAAGTACTGTTCACTTCTACAGCCTGAATTCATTGCCGTTTCTTGTCAAATACTGTCAGCATGGTTTTTACTGTATAAATCTAAATCAGACACAAGGGCTTGTGTTATCAGACCTACACGTTGATTTAGAAATACTATTGTCCCATGACATGTGTTCCTATCGGAACCTAGGAGAGACGCATTGAATAAAAGATGACTTGCACACATTTCACACCCACATATAAAAAATGCAGCAATCTTTACCTCTTAATGTGCTAGTCAAGATTCTATGACAAGTTCTTAATAATTTATCTCTTTTATCCTTGGAATTCCTCCCAGCTTTCTTATATTTGCAGTGCTATTACCAGCCCTTTTTGTACATTACTGGAAGACTTTTGTGTTGTATATTCCCAAGTGGATCGCACATGTTCATATTTCATTAACCTCCAACCTAACAAGCAAGCCCTTCAGTGTGTCATTGCCCATAAATCATTTATATTAAAGGAGTATCTCAAAGATGGTGGTTTTGTGGGAGCAGAGACTCCCACCAATGTCTGAAACATACTTGTTCTATAGCTCACTATTCATAGTGGACTAGTTAGCCTTTACTGTCCTCTACACAACATGTAAAATGCCCATTAAGAGTAAGTGATCCAAACCCATCTATACCAGCACATCACAGAAAATATGTGGTTGATGTCAGTCCCACATCTGACACCTGCACTTATCTTTATAACAAGGGTTACCATGCTGTGAGACTTGCTATAGTAATATCTACACAAGTTTTAAAAATAGGAGAACAGGGACCTTTTGTTCACTTACCAGGCCTTAAAGGGAAACTGTAAGAATAAATTGGACTAATAAACCATGAACAGTGTGTCAGGAATCTTAACACCTTCCAGATCATGTTTCCTTCATGGCCCAGTATGGTGGCATCATCCAGAAAATCAACTTTGAAGATTTAAATTGGTTGTGTAATGGCCCGCTGGAGTGTGGCTGGCATTACCCATTAGGAATCTTACCTCAGCAATACTGGAAATTCCCCTTTGTTATTTTTTATCCATTGCTGCCACCTACTGCCGGACTATAGGAATAAAAACAGCCATTTCATATCAGCAGAGGGTTAATACATGTAATGTTGATGTTTGACGTTGCAACATTTGCAATTCTTCTTGCAGCTCCCAGCTGTAGATTGGTTGAGAAAACTCAACCAAGTAAGATTCTGCAAAAGTCTATAAATATAAGCTCATTGCAAGGCTCTGGGTCCGGTTCTATTATTCTTTCTGCTGATTCTTCCAGAGAGTTCTATATGCTCATTTCAGGAGACCGGATCATGTCAGTCTCTCTCATGAGACACCTGCAGCTCTGTGTGCCAAAACCATGGAGACTGCCACCTTGTTGCCCAAGCACCAGAGCCAATCCAGGTTCCTACTAACCAGCCCCTAACATTTGGACCAGGGCTGAGGTACACTCCAAATTTGGATCCACATCCAACCAATAACTCCACCTTATATGAGTCTTCAGAGAGCAATGTTTACAGCCTGTTACCTGCTGCTTTGGACTGTGTGCAGTTAAAGAGACTGTTTTTGTTCAAGATGTCTCCTGGTCTGCTGCTGCTAACACCATGGACCTTCCCTTTACCACCTATTACCATACACACACCAGGAGTGCCACAGGGGGATCCCTTTACTATAATGTGGCCTGCCCCACTTGTTGTATCTCCCTGCTGACCCTGATGGGCGTGGACTAGGTCTGTTCTCCTGGTCCAATACACTATGACATACCTCTGTCTCTAGGCCACGCTACAAGCCAGCCACTTTGGTTCCAGGAAATACAGCTTTCTCCACGCTGAGGTCAGGCCCCATTGAGGTAATGTTGCAGTTGTCATGGCAGAGAGCTAAAGTCAAGCTCTCCTTGCCTTACAACACCTGATCATGCACCAGACTTTAGGAGATCCAGTCGTTGTTCATCAACCCAGGGATGTCAATTACAGCAGAAGAAACTTCTTAGTTGAGGAGAGTTAGACTTCAGTGCTAAATGAGTGAAATTAGATATCACTCCTATTCAAGTGAATGGGGCAATATCATACATAGCCTAAGTTCAATGTACAATGCTGTGGTTGCGGTGGATTTTGTCCAATAGTTGCTTGTCCTTATAAAGAGTAGATCAGTTGGGAGTGATCAATAAAATAAAATCATGAAACACTGATTTCATTTTTTCTTTATGCTACTTCCTTTGAGATGCATTCCTTTTTCTTCATATCACAAATGTATAGTAGGGATTATTATATAATCTGTTCCTAGGTCATATATGATTTATAAATAATTAGTGTTGCTAGACCTACTACAGAAAGCCAACTTTATTAACAATTTAGCTGCTAGAAGCAATTGAATACTGGGTTTGGGAGTTCATGCCAGTGAAACTTGTTTCCTAGGTAACATCAGACATAGGGTTTAAAATGATTTTTGGACTCACGCTGCAATAAAACTCAAAGAAGGAATTGTAATAAATGAAGGATGCATAGGTCCACATCAGGAACTGGATTTATCTATATGAAATTACCGTACATATTTTATATTGAACTGAGTTTAACATCTACCAGTTCCTCTACAAGACAATCCTGCATTTTGTATGACACTTTAGAAGAGTTTCCTCTTGTATTCCTTTCCTGTTTTCCATCAAGGTCTCACTTTGGAGAAAATTAGTGTACAAAGCCCCACTGGCAGCTAAATTTAGGTGATATGGGGAGGACTTGTAACCTTTTACTAGCAGGCATTGTTGGTTTAGGGTGTAAAATTCTGGTGACAGGTCTTCTTTAAGAATTCTATAAACTGCTTGCTTAATATCACAAGGGATATTCCAATATTTTTTGAGCATTTATGTTTTTTCAGTGCTTAACGACTTGGCTCGTTTTAATTTTTTGTGTTTCAATATTTTGCTCCCCACCTTCAAAAATCTATAAATTCTTTATTTTTTTATACTCTGTATTTATGCCTTTTACATTTTGTTCCAATTGACACCTCCACTTTATTCCTTGGGTTGGTTCCGATCACGGGGATATTAAATTTATAAAGGTTTTAACATGTTTTAATAGATTTTTAAAAATGAAAACCATTAGTTAAAAAAATGTTCTTAAATGTGCCATCAATAACTTTTTCTCATTACATTTTTTTGCAGGATGAGTTGACGTTTTCATTGCTACTATTTAGTGGACTGTACAACCTTTTTGTTCATTTTTATTACATTTTCTATTAGTTTCAAAATGGTGGGAAAGTGTCGATTTGGATATTTGGCCACTTTTTTCCTTTATGGGATTACACATGCAATAACCGTTTTTATAATTTGATAGATCGGGCATTTTGAGATACGGCGATGCCATGTTTATGTTTTTTTGTATATTTATTTTTATATAAGTTCTAGGGAAATGGGGGTGATTTAAACTTTTAGTGTTTTTTTTTTAAACTTTTTTCTACAATTTTTTTTTTACAATTTTTTACACCTCCAAGGGTACTTTAACCCTTGGGTGCCCAATATATCTTGCAATAGTGCAGTATTGCAGTATATGGCAGCTTTGCTAGTGATCTTATTTTATTTTTTTGAAAAAGGACGTTTAAAAAAATATGCAAATGAGCCTCAGGGGTTTCTGTATACATCACAGGCTCTGTCGGCTGCTACTTATTCAGGCCTTCTTCTGTGCTTATATCTGTCTCCTCTCTTCCATGCCCTGTTAGAGAGCCGGAAGACAGCTGATGGAGCCAGAAGGGGTTTCTGCAATGTACACAGAAGCCCCTGCTCCTCATTTGCATATTTTAAAAGTCCTCTTTCATGAAAAATAAGCCATCGACAGCAAAATGAAGAACAGATCCTGTTATAGGGGGGCATACTTGGGTTAAAACCACAAAATCTATGTGGTTGATTTACTTTAATATCTTTTTGTACATTTTATCTGTACTTTAACCCCTTACCAAATTGTGACGTAATAGTACGTCATGCGTCGGCTGCACTGTAGTATGGCAGTATATGGTAGGATCAATCAGAAAACCTAGGGTTAAAGTACCTAAGTGCTCTAAAAAAAAAAGTAAAAATAAAAAAGGGGGAAAAAATTACGGTATATTAAAAAAATTCACAAACACAAAAAATAAAATTCATAAACACATTAGGTATCGCCGCATCCAAAAATACCCGATCAAACTTTAATAACGGTTTTTCACTGCGTTTAACCCCGTAACCGAAAATAGCACAAGTCAAATATGGCATTTTTTTTTGCCACTTTGAAAAATAATAAAAGTGATCAGAAGGCTGTACAGTCCTAAAAATAGAAGCATTGAAAAAGTTATCAAAGGTTTTAAAGAATGACACTTCCCACATCTCCGTACACAAAAGTATGAAAAAGTTTTTAGCACCAGAAGATGGCAAAATTAAAAAAAAAAAACATTTGTACAGGAGGTTTAAATTTTTATATATGTATAAAAGCATTTTAAAACCTATACAAATTTGGTATCTCCGTGATTGTACCAACCCAAAGAATAAAGTAGACATGTCATTTGGGGCACACAGTGAAATCCGCAAAATCCAAGCCAACAAGAAAATGGCGCAAATGCGTTTATTCACCGTTATTTCACTGTATTTGAAATTTTTTTCACGCTACCCAGTACACGGCATGGAATATTAATACTATCACTATGAAGTGCAATTGTTACGCAGAAAGCTAGCCACCACACAGCGCTTTACATGGAAAAATAAAAAAGTTATAGATTTTTGAAGGTGGGGAGTGAAAAATGAAAACGCAAAAACCAAAAGGGGCCTCGGCGGGAAAGGGGTTAATAAATAATAACTAATTGTCATCCATTTTGCTATTTGCAGATGCAGAGCATATGAGGATTGCTGCGGATCAAGATGTTGTGTACGGGCACTCTCTATCCAGAGGCTATGGTATTTCTGGTAGGTTACATTAGACCTTAAAGCAGTACCCAAGGATCCGCTAGAACATTTTAGATGCTCATACGGCTAATATTTATTTACAGTCTTATGCTGGAATCCTGCTGTTGGTAGGATCTCACAGTGTAAATGAAGCATAGCAATGCACCCATTGAAACATCCATGAATTGCACAGACACAGTGATTGTGCCAGAACTAGTAAATCCCCCCCAGTGTATATTTTTTTGTGGCATTGTCATAAAATATATTATCCAAAACACAGTTTTAGCACCTAAACTTGTGACTCATTAGGTCACTTTTCCAAAAAGTGGCCATATTGAGGCAGGTCCTAGTGAGAGGGAATAAGACTTTCAAGATCCAATAGATGAGGTAAATTATAGCTCAAATTTACAACAGCTGCTACCTAGTGAATATGTGAGGTTCAGGTGCAGGAGATGAACCTAATTCATTAGGAGGTATACAACAGATAATGAAATAAGCTCATCTTCTGCTGCACGATATATCAAGTGTTATGGGAGCTAAATTTTGCTAATGTGACATTGATCCAGGTATTGCTTTAGGAAGGACTTTGGGAAGGAATGATTTATTATCATCAGCCTTGTAGGATGTGTTTTGTCTTCTTATTTTTTGGACATGATGGGCCTGCATCTTTTCTAACCTTATGTACTATCAATCTATTTTTGGATCTATAAGAGGTAGTAACTGGGGCAATATTACAGATCATCAAATTCGAAGTTCAAACTTCTAATATACATTAACATATTCTGATCTCATTTTCCAGGTTTCTGCTGATGATGGGAGTTCTGTTTTGTTGTGGAGCAGGATTCTTCATTAGAAGGCGAATGTATCCACCATTGCTTGTTGAAGAACCAACATTTAATGTATCATATACCAGACAAACACCTGGGCCTCCACCAGGTCTGATCAATATTTTTCATACTTCTACAAAAAGTATACATCCTGGGGCAAAAGTATGAGTGAAATGACAAGGTTTTGAGACCAATGAACATTGACATGTTTTCTAATACCTACAAAAACGGAAATTTTAAGGTTTAATGAGCCTAACGGATTCATAATTTTTTTTACACAGTTCCAAACATAATACTGGAAGTTAACTATGTTGAGTACAAGGGACACAAAACTACCAGCATTTACTTATGGACAGGTGATTAACATGCATATGGCAAGTCCGTCCACCCCCCCAAAAAACAAAACGTATTGGAGGAGCATGGGCAGTAGTGTATTTGAAAAACTGCTTCCCAACTACATGCTGGTGCTTAAGTGCCCCTATTTGCCTGACAGGGTCCCTTTAATGATACATGACAACACAGCACTTAAAGCTGCTTCCTAATTCATGGTAATGGGATTGATTCAACACTAAATATTTGATTCATTTTTTTTTTTCATTTTCATTATTCATGTTGATTTTTCAACATGTTGTGTTTAATACTCTAAAGGTAATTGTACAATAAAATGGGCCCTTATAGAAGTTGTTAAGTGTCTAGTAAATACAGTTTTAGGTTCAAGGCATTCAGAAGCCACAGGAAGTCAAACTACCAACTGCTTAAACCCTTCCCGCAATGCTCCTGGTACCTTGGTCCACTGTTTTTTTTTTTTTTTGTTTGTTTTTTTAAAGTATTTTTTTATTTATTTTAACAAAACAATAAGGTTACATACAGTAATTTGTGTTGCAACCTAACAACATACTTGATTGCTTAGTGAACAATGGACATATATTTTGAACATTACAACTGAGTTGATCACTTAGTCGTACATTAGGTAGATCTTTATTAATGTTCAGCTAAATTTGGGTTATCTGGAATGGGTCCATCCATTTATCCTACTTTGTCACAGTGGTCCACTGTTGTTACGTGCGCTGTTACAGTATTCTTGTTGTTTCATAAAACAACTACAGTACTTATGTTTATTGGGCATCCAGTCTTTAAATAACTTTAGCATGGACGCCATCCTCAAAGGGGTATCCTCATCTGGGAAATCATATTTAATTGAATTCAAACATGTACATGTTATTAAAAAAATCTATCCTCAAAATCCAGCATGATAAACCAGTGGCAATTACTCATAAATCCAGGCACCGTGGCAATCGTTTTATATTTGTTATCCATGGCTCTTTTCTTCTAAAATCAACTAAAATCATGCTGAGCCTGAGGGACTCTGGGGGCGTTACCAGAGCCCCTCAGTGATGTCCTTTTATTCGTTACAATAAGCAGAACATGTCTCACCCTCCTCCTGCTTGTTGACTATTGTTCCCCTGAAGCCCAGTCCTATAGCATTGTAGTAATCTATGATAGCATCTATCACTGTCTCCAATGAGACTACTGTCCCATGCTGTAACCATCAGTACAGTACAGTACAGTAGTTCTGTGGAGAGCCGTTACTCCCAGCATTATAGAGTCTCAGTCCCAGGGTGATGTTCAGTCATAGTTATACAGCTGTCATATAGTCCAGATTTTTCTCTGCATAATTGCAACTTGTACAAAAACAGCGTGTGGTTGAGATTCTATAACTATTACTTTTTCCACACAATTACAGGTAATTTTGGGGCACTTTTTTCTTAAATAAATGGAAGACCATTTCATTTATTTATTCACACACACGTAGCACCATGGGAAATAAATCGTTGAGTTGCTTATAAAAAGCAACAGGGCTGTAGAGTTGGAGTTTTGATATAAAATGGGACCAGTACGACTATAAATGATAAATTTCCTTTAAATGTCTGTACTGTTCCTGATCCAAGGAATTAGGCCAAGGGTAATCGACACATATTGTCATAGTGCTCAAATTAAGAGGCCACATCAGTAACCAGCACCCTAGATGCACTAACAACATGTATAACAAAGTACAGCACAAAATACCACCCCAGAAATTATTTTAAAAAAAACACAGTACAACAATAAAAAGCACCACAGCAAACAAATACTGCATTAGAGGCTTGCCAGGCCTCATGTGGGCCCCTGTTCCAGGCTTTTAGTTGAGATAAATGTGCTCAGTGGTGAAGCTCCTCCACTATAGATGAGAGTAAGAAGGCACTGACAAGGATTGCAGCAATCATCCCAGCACTGACCAGGAAAACGAATCTGTAAAGTCGGAGTCATGGAATCGGTGACGATTTAACCTGTGTTGGAGTTGGTGTCAAAAGTTTGGCTTACAGACTCCATAGCCCTGATAAGCAGGAGAAGAATATACTGAGTTCCATGTAGATATTGGGGACATTAATTGAATGAAGTCCATATGCCATAAATAGAATTTGTAATGTCAGTATTTTGCTGTAAGTGATGTTTGATGTGCAGGTGGTCCCCCACTTAAGGACATCCAACATACAGAAGACACCAAGTTACAGACAGATGTGATGAAGCTCTCTCGATGCTTTAGTTTAGTCCCAGGCTGCAATGATTAGCTGTAAGATGTCTGTAATGAAAGTTTATAGATAATCCTTGTACCCATGACCGAACAACATTTTGAAAATCCAATTGTCACAGGGACAAAATAAAATATGTTCGCAGGAGCTACAATTATAAAATATACCAGATCTGACTTACATACAAATTCAACTTAGGTACAAATCTGAAGAACTTATCTTGTATGTAACCCAGGGACTGTCTGTATTAGGCAGTTAAGGCCAAAGCAACCTCTGCCACCCCCACCAATATTTTTCTACCAGTTTTAGTATCATGGAGGCGCTCTTTGTCACAAATTCACCTAAGAGATGGCGTTTTACCATAAACTTAGTTCATGAGGAGCTGCTTTTCTTTACACGGACATAAAACCACATGATAAAATCACTATGGCTTCTCAGGAGATAAGTGCACAATGTTTCAGAGTCTAATATTCAACCATAGGCACTTATTGCCCCCTTGTGTATCTGCTGCATGGTTTAAGAAGCATAGAGCTTAAAACCCTATAAAGATATTAAAGAATGAATCAACAAAGAATCATGGATTTTTTAACTACCATGTCCTTGAAAACCTTCACATTGACAAAAATACAGCATGTAGTTTGATGTTCAGTTTCAGCATTTTGCATCAGGAAACAACAACAGGTCAGAAAGAAAAAGATGTGCTTTAAGGCAGATGCACACAGTGCAATGCAATACGTTTAATGGATCAGTGCTGATGGCCGTAATGGATTGTGTCACTGAACTGTAAAAAAAAAAAAAAAAAAGTAGAGCATGTCTTAGCTTGCATTCACACAGCCGTATGCATAACGCTGTGCATTGGAGAGGAGGATGAGGTGACCCCTCCCACCCTCATAGAGAAAAGCGTGGACACGGTCTCACACACGGGGAAAGATAGAGCATGCTGCCGCCGAGCCCCCATTGCCATCTATCACAGCACACTCAGACTGTAGTTCATGAGGGTCCATGAAAAACAGATGCGAGGCTGTGGTCTTTTAAAGGGGAACTCCCATGAATATGTACTCAACACATCAAAATAACACATTCTATAATTCACTGTGAAATGTTGCATATTTGTTAATAAGTCCAATCTGTCTCTATCAGTCCGGCTGTACACAATTTCAGTTGCCCCTAGATCTAACCCTGTAACTTCAGATTTGGGGCCATCATCTTGATTTTTGTGTGAGATTGTGCTGCTGAGATTTCTGTGTCTTGTGCATGTAGCCACGCCCCCTGCCGTCCTAGCACTGAGCTCACAGACACTGATGCAAACTACAAGCTACAAGGAGATAAGGGATCCGGGGAAGGGGAATGCAAGCACAGATCTGTGAGACTGAGAACACAGATGTAGCAGAGATGACTCTGATATAGGCATCTAAAGGATCTCATGCATCTCTGATCTGTCTCATCTCTTTTTATGTGTCAGTGTGTTAGTACAATGTCAGAAGTCAGATGAAAGTACATATACACCTTATATCCTGATAATCTAACCACATTGTCACTCCACAGAACTAGATGGATCATAATGTATCTGCTTAGAGAGGCCCCCACCACGCCCTGGGATTTTGCACTGGGCACCATAGAGAGTGATAGGAGCTAAAATAGCAATAACACTGAGTAAAATTGTAGTACAGGGTTAAAATTATCTTTATTGTGTAAACATCACTAGGGGATTGAGATGTGATCATTTTCTTTCGTGGGAAACCCCCTTTAATATCAGGCTCTATAAGTAAAAAAGCAATTCCCCTAAAACTTATGGGAATCTCACATTCTATTACATTAAACACTCCAGGAATGAAGTTGGGCTGATAAAACATGTGGAGGGAGCGGCATGACTGACATGGAACTTACATCAAGCAGATAGTGGGAGTAATAACCCTACAAGAGAAAAGTCTCATACCAGGAGTAGCTTACAAACTAAGTCTGAAACTAAGTAAAACTCAACTCAACATACTTTAACCAATAACATATTTAAATATGTGTTTTCATTGTCATAGCCTGGACATGTAATGAGAAAAACATCTGATTTTTTCAAATTTTTTTTTTTATATTTCAGGACCTCAGCAGCCAGGAATGCCATATTATGCTGATCCAGGAGGAAATCCAGCCACACCTTCATTTCACATGCAACCAAACTCCCCTCAAGGAAACCCGGCTTTTCCTCCGCCCCCATCCTACTACAACACACCTCCGCCACCCTATGAGCAAGTGGTGAAATCTTGCAAATAAAGCAATGTTGCACTTGGCAAATTTTTCTTATACCTGACTTTTTACAACTTCACCATGAGGAGGACTCTCCCTTGGCATGACGATTGATCTCTTGGTATGAATCATTGGAAGACCAAGTCTGGTCAGACAGAGGGAGCAGCTTTTGCCGGAAGATGTCTGCCGTTTTCTGGAATTATAGTTTCTATTACCTTTGGCACTAGCATGAGGTTTGATGGATAAATGCACTCCTCTGTTGCTGGAAAAGCGGTCTAATTTAATTTTTTTTCTACACGTTCCTAGTATGTAGCCCTTTCATTGTATCTATGCTGGTGGTGTACAGTACATATCATTGCCTAGTTTGCCTATTATTCTTAAGAGCGCTAGCAGATTATGCAGTATGTACAATAAAAGGCATGCTCTTCATGGAAACTATGCTAGATAATTTGTGTTTTTCATCAAAATATGAAGGGGGGATAAAAAAAATAAATGCAATCAGCAGATACAACAATGTTAATAATAATCTTTCAATGATGGTTGACATGGAAGGGTAAGTTCTCTGCAGTGGGACATAGGATAATTAAATGATATTAATAGTATTCAAAAAACTTTATGAAGCCCAAGGTTACACAAAAAAACACAATTCTTTTTTAAACCCTGAGATTAAGTTCTTTTTGTCATTTATGTTGCATGGTAAATGCAGCAAAATGTTATATGTGAAAACAAGGGCAGATTTGCCTCCTTTTTAAATATACTGTATAGAAGGGGTTAATAAAAGTTCATTAGAAGGATACGTGAAACCTAAAATTGTGCGATTGAAAACTACAGTTTGTCCCACAAAAGACCCCACAGTGTCAGAAAAGCAGAACAGTATGACAAAAAAATTATGTGACAATTGTTACAGTGTTGCCGCTGCTGAAACCTTCGCCTGGCATCATATTTCTCTATTTATTTCCATGGGATCTGACCAACACACAAATCCAATTACACGGACCAGGCCCGGCTGTTTGAGTGCCGCCGGCTTGATTTCTAAAGTGTAGAGAAAATTGCATGTAAACAGAAGATTGAACTTAGCCCAAAATGGTCAACAACCCTTTATCTTCTTTTCATAAATCAATAGTGCAAAAAAGTGAAAATTTCTTCTTAATCCAGCATAATCTAGTTCCTTTCAACCCCACTATTAGGCCCTGTGACCTAGCCGGGTGGCTTTCAATGGAAATAATAGTCTTTATTAATATAGCGCTATCATATTCCATAGTGCTTTACAAATCATAATAAGGGGATGGGTGAGGAGCGCTCACTCCCCTCCCTTCTCCTGGCTGTATGCTACGCTCGGGTTACAGCCCAGGCAAGTGTGCATGAGGCCTTAAGGTGTGGTCACAAGTTCCACTTGTATTGTGTTTTTAGAGGAAATCCACCACTTGATTCTATGCATTATAAGCCAAACATACTTTGAAAATACTGTAGCTACACTGATGCAGAAACATGTCTTGTTTAATCCCTGAACCGAGTGGTTTTGCTGAAAAAAACATTTAAAATTATGATAATGAAGCTCTCTCGCTCCGTTGGCTAGCTCCGGCTTCTCCTCACCCTAATTATGCACTGCTCCTGCCTTGTCCTGCATCATGAATCATCAATCATTCTGCGCACATACATAATATGGCAATGCTACATACAGTCCATGCTCAATACACAAACCATAACAAAATGTCATATACCGTATATTCCGGCGTATAAGACGACCTGGTGTATAAGACGACCCCCCTACTTTCCTGTTTAAAATATAGAGTTTAAGATATATTCGCCGTATAAGACTACCCCTTTTCCAAAGCATACAAAACACCGGTAAAAATGTAAAAAAAACCAGATTTGAATTTAACATGGTCCTTTTTTTAATTTAAATTCTTATGACATGCAGGTATATAGCAGGAAAATTGTCGCTCATAAACATAAGGCATACAACAACAACATTACCATCGTCCATTTTACTGTAAATGTTACCATACTGTACCTAAAATTTTTATTTTATTAAATATTCCATGCCATGTACTCAGAAGCGGGAAAAAAATTCCAAATGCAATGAAAATGGTGAAAAAACGCATTTGCACCATTTTCTTGTGGGCTTGGATATTACGTCTTTCACTGAGCGCCCCAAATGACATGTCTACTTTATTCTTTGGGTCGGTATGATTAAGGGGATACCAAATTTATAAAGGTTTTATAATGTTTTCATACATTTACAAAAATGAAAACCTCCTGTACAAAAATTATTTTTTTGATTTTGCCAAATTCTGGCGCTAATAACTTTTTTATACTTTGGTGTACGGAGCTGTGGGTGGTGTCATTTTTTGCGAAATTTGATAATATTTTCAATTATATCATTTTTAGGACTGTACGACCTTTTGATCACTTTTTATAGATTTTTTTATATTTTTTAAAATGGCAAAAAAGTGCCATTTTCGACTTTGGTCGCTATTTTCCGTTACGGGGTTAAACGCATTGAAAAACCATTAACATATTTTGATAGATCGGGCATTTTTGGACGCGTCGATACCTAATGTGTTTATGATTTTTACTGTTTATTTATATTTATGTCAGTTCTAGGGAAAGGGGGGTGATTTGAAATTTTAGGTTTTTTTATTATTATTTTTTTTTTTTACTTTTTTTTATTTTTATTTATACTATTTTTCAGACTCCCTAGGGTACTTTAACCCTAGGTTGTCTGATCGATCCTACCATATACTGCCATACTATAGTATGGCAGTATATGGGGATTTTCCTCATTCATTACAATGTGCTATCAGCACATTGTAATGAAGGGGTTAAAACAAAATAGAGGCTACCATGGAGATGGATGACGTCACGGGGAGCGGCGATCCCAGGTAAGATGGCGGCGCCCATGCGCCGCTATCTCTTTGAGGCTGCCGGCAGCCCACGCTGTGAAAACACCCGTGCTAGCACCGATCGCAGGTGTTACCGATGCAGCAATATGCAGCAAAGAGCCCGTGAGCCCTCTCCATGCACCGGGACCCGACCGGTCGGGATTACCGGCGTATAAGACGACCCCAGAGAAGACAGAAGATTTTTCTGTCTTCAAAAGTCGTCTTATACGCCGGATTATACGGTAATAGAGTCAGCCAGCAGCACTGCCAAGCATAGAATCATCACCCATGTATCAACTTGTCAAAAAAAATCCTTTAGGAAAGCAGAGAAAAGGCTTTTAGTATCTTATTAGTAACCTTTTTAATTACCTTTTAGTTACAACCAAAAAACAGCCCTTTTGACATGCTTGACATCATTTGCCATGTAAGATGCCAGCAGTGAGCTTGAACCTTTTTGTGACTTTTTGTGCAACTTTTAAACAGATTTGCACCAAATAGCTACATTTTCATACATCAAATATCTGGAAACTAATGACAATTTATGTGAAACACTGAAAAAAACAAACATGGCAACCTTTGTAAAATGGCAGCCAAAGTTGCAAAAAGGCGCAACAATGCTAAAATGGTGTTAGAAAGAAAGAAAAAGTTTGCTAAATGCCACCACGGTTCTAGTTACCGATCACATGGGTTTCAATGGAAATGGGGATGTGACCGGCACAAGCCCCTCCCCGGTCCATTGTATCAAAACACAATAGAAATGGTACGTGTGATCACACCTTGTGTACAGGCAGAAGGTGGTGAAGGTAAATATAATTTCTGACTCACCTTAAATGGTTTACAAAAATATCGTATTTCTCTACAATGGCCTATAAGATTCTTACGCTTCTCTGTGAGAGTTATAAATCAGATTCTCTTATACATTTTGTATGGAAGACATCATAGCAGCTGGACACCAGTCACCAGCTCAAGTGTACTTAACAATGTTACATTTTTCACCTTCAGTAGATTTATTTCATACAACATTTTAACAAAAACTAAAAATAGTTTTTCCTAAAATGATTGACTGTTAGAAACATGATTTCTGGAAAGCTCCTAAATTGCACCACAAAATGCAGTTTTTACGTTGGGTGCTTTGGGGACTGGTAAACTCCCTATAAAGACTTTTTATAAGAAATGTATTGTTTGCTTTAGCCTTGGGGGGTTTTCGTGAGTTTTCCTGCAAGTACATTGGGTCAATAAAAAAGAATTTGGTGGCAATACAGTGCAGTCTATACAATACTATAGTAGGGATTTAGGCCAGGTTCAAACACTTAATTTTCTCAGATTGTTACGTGGTCATCCACCACTAAATCCAAGCCCCTTCGATTCTGTTGCTAACTTGGAAATCAGGGTGAAATGGAGCATGATGGTATTTTTTTCATTCTATAAGAAGAATTGTAAGTTTGATGCACATTACTGCTCACCATTGCCTTCACACTCTATGGGACCTATATAATTTATGAAGTCTAAATTTGTACAGTACATTCGTATACTCAAGGGAAAATGTGTCCATAAAATAAAGCTTTCAGTAAAGTACATATAGCCCTCTCCTGTAGCTCTGTAAGCTTCCCATTTCATGTGGAGGGTTCCCTTTATACCATGTATACTATACCACGTGTCCCTCTGATACACAAGCCTTTATAATAGAGGAAGAAATAGAAATTCAGCACAATAAAGAGGGTTACCCTTTATGAAGAACCATTCAATGAAGTCTGAATGGTAAATTCACAATAGCGTTGGTTCTGCACTTCCGCTGCGTTTTCTCTCCAATATGTCTCTGCATCTGCAAAAAAACCTGAAGGTGTAACGTTGCTTGGTAAACATAACACCTGGTTCTTTAGCCTTTTCACTGAAGAAAAACTGATGAAACATGGAACACGTGAACGCAGCCACAGATGCATCCTAAATCAGTAACCTCATTTTGCAGAGACGTTTAATAGGAGCCACAAAACAATGCAGCATTGCAGAGTCAATAAACTTTTTGCAGACCCATTGACTACTATTGCCTAACATGATCAGCATGCGTAAAAAAAAAATGGGACATGTTTCATAATTTTTCACCATGGACAACAAATCAAGAAATAAGCCAATGTGAAAAACACCAATTTAAAATTATGAATTTAAAACAATGCGTCATGGATGTGAAAAGCAACGGCGATGTGAAAAAGCCTCCCTTATTCTACATTCAAAACGCAATCCAGATGGAACGGGGAGGGGCTCGGCCAGACAATCGGTAAGGTGCAGTTGGTGTTTTGCATTGTTTTTTACATGCAAAACACTGCGCAATTGTTTCTACGCGATCAGGACCCTCCTTTCTTCATTTAGACTGCGTTTTGAAACGCTATCGAAATGGAACATGTGAACGCAGCCACAGATCCCAAACCAGTAACAGCGTTATGCAGGGACGTATTAGGAAAAATAGAGAAGGCCACAGCATCCAAATAGGTGAAGGCGGCGAAAACCTTTATTCACATGAGCACAAAATAAGAAACTTTTCGATTTGCCATGAATCTTTGTCAATTCATGGCGATTCGAAACATTGCTTATTCTGTGCTCTTGTGAATAAAGGTTTTTGCCTTATTCACATCATTGGATGCTGTGGCCTTCTCTACTTTTTTTGATGGACTTTGGATCTTGCATGCCAGGATCTCAGGCAGAGCGTACCACCTACATTACCTCTAAGGTTCTACAGAGGTTGTGGTCTTTTCTCTTATTTTTGCTGATAAGGCATATTAGGAGCCACAAATCAATGAAGCATTGCTGAGTCAATTCACTTATTCATTCAGCCTGGATGTACACAGAATTTGGCCCTGTTTTCCCTTCAGACAGCCAAGTTTCAAGCATACCCAAAGATATGCTGCTGTTTAGTGACTACATAGGTGGCTTTAGCCAGGTCCGGTCCACCTCCGCAGTCCTTATATATCAATAAAGAGAAGATTATCAGTTCTAAAGTCTCTACTCAGCATTATTATTGACTTACCAGGCATCTTGTACCCATTGACAATCTTTTACAATTACATCAGTAATTTTTCCGTTTCCAGTTGTAAATTAATTCAGTGCAATATCTTTGTTTTAATAAGAATTAAGGACAGTGTTTAATGGGTGAAGCCTTTGTATAGTGAACTTTTTGTGTACAATTGTGAAAAACAACATTTAAGATTGCATTAAGAAGGGTCTAGTAACAGTGTGTGGTGTGCCGGGGAGGCTGAATATTTCCAGTGTGCAGGCAATATATTTTGTATAGAGCAGGTATCATTGTACTGCTGTTTTAACTTTTATCTTTTCCTCCCATTCATTAAAAAAATCTTTAGACATAAGCACTGCTTTTCTCGATTTCTTTTCTATGACTTGTTTTGTGTAGGGCCTCCTGCACGCAAACATTGTTTTTAGACATGTGCTAGCCGCTCTTTCCAAAGTTCACACATTATGGGCTCATACACAAGGCTGTGGTCTGCACAGCTATGAGTGTGAACCGACTGCCTGAACCTCAAGGAGGAGCAGCTCCTATTCCTGCCTGTCTTTTATACTTCCATAGATGTATGAGCAGACCTCACATGATATATATCTGCAGTCCGGGGGGCGAGGGTGGGGGAGGGGGGAGGCAAAACACAAGGTTCAGACTTCCTTTACCACTGAAAACTTTTAAAAATCAACGTTAGTGGGTGCCTAAACGTGAACGCTTCTGTTACATAAATTTTGATGAATTCAATATAATCAAGACCAAATGGTGAACACACCACCACATGTGCATTTTGCTGCCCATTTTTGCAGACGTTATGATGTCCGTTCTTGCATCTAAAAGAACAATCATATGCCTGAGGCCTTAGGATAACAATAAAATTAACCAGACTTGGAAATCATCTTTCCTTCCACTGTAAACCGTAGGGTTTACAGAAAAAAAAATGTATGTGGCCATGATGGTTTTTCAAATTGCTGGTCAAGTAGGTTTCTCTTCATCTGTATGTGTACAGTATAGATCTTAACAGATTCTAATAAAAACTCAGCACAATCTTTTCTTAAAGGGAATCGGTGAGCAACCTATCTTGGGGCAGATTTATCAAGTGTATCAAAGTAAGGGTGGATTCACCTGGGCGTTTATTTTTTTTTGCATAGAAGCAGTTTTGGCTTATGGACACATACAGATTCTTATTCTCTTCCGAACTTCAGTGATTTTTCCCTGATGCCTTATTAAACCATTCTTTTCAATGTGCTTTTTCACACTTCAAAAAAAGGACCTGGCAGAAAGAGAAAAACAAATCTGTATGTGTCCATAAACCAAAATGTCTTCCATGGAAAAAAATAAATAAATAAAATTGCTGATGTGAAAATGACGCAATGGTAATCTGTCCTCAGGCGCCTTTCACATGGCTGATATTAGACCCCATAAAAGCGTCACCGATCCAGTGATGCGGAAAAAGATAGAGCATGCTCTTCATGGCTTCCTTCCAGCGCTTGGCTTGGCCGAGCATACATTTGTGTGAAGGAGGCATAAAACAGTGAAAGTTAAAATAGACAGTCCAATGCTGTGCCAGGTTTATCACTCTCTACTACTGGTTGATAAAGTGTTAAAGTATGTCAGATTTAATGACTTGTATTAGAATTGTATCACAGCGTCATTAAGGCTACATTCACACGACCGTATGATTTCTCCAGTCCTGTATATACGTGACGTTTTTCATCCGTATGCAGCACGTATTTAACCCGTATTTTATACATGCCCATAGACTTTTAGGGCATACAGAACTGAAATACGGGAGAAAATAGGACATGCTCTATATTTTTATACGGCCAGTATACGGTACGTACACTCCAGTGTCAAAAACGGTAATATAAATGGTTGGACGTATTGTCCATTGAAATGAATGTGGCCATATGTAACCCATAAAAAAAAACGGTACGTATACGGCCGTTTTCATACGTCCGTGTGAATGTAGCCTAAGGATGTATGGAGACTGGTCACAGGCTGAGCATACAAGGTGGGTATTAACTGTTTAAGTATTGAGTTCAGATATGATAAAAGCACATTAATGACTGCAGCGCAGGAAAAGAGACATGTTTGATTTGAACATTGCCACAAAGTTCTTGCAGGTAACAAACCCCCATAAAGCTATGTAAAAAAGTTATGCAGGTAATGCACGTTACATAATGTGCAACTTTCGCAAGATGGGGAGTGAAAAAATTAAAAGCAAAAAGGGACTGCAGCAGCAAGGGGTTAGGGCAGTCTAGTCATACTTTGCATATCCAATTAGTAATCCAAGATTGCATCAGAAAACTGTGCCAAAATTCTGGTCTGTTTGTACAACCTTTGGTCTCGGAAAGCTGCACCCCCTTTTCCAAGATTGTTCCGCTTAAGAGAAACAGAGATATCCATTCTTAAAGAGGACCTGTCCGACTGTATAAGCTCGCTAGGAGCACTACGTAGTGCAGTGTTCGCTACTTTATCGGAAGGTTCTGACAAAGCTAGCAGTTTAAAACTGCTACATCTGGGGTAGCACTAGGAGCTGCTTACTTAAGTAAGTGGGCTTATACAGGTTGATAAGGTCCTCATTAAAGTTATAATTGAAAATAGAAAGCTGTACATAAAGTTGTACTTAAAAAAAAAATGATTTTTAAGGGTGGATATCTACGGTTCTGTTAAACATCCATACACAATACAAATTGGGGCACATTTACTTATAATGCCGCTCGAGTTCACTGCTGTTCCACAAAAGGGTCGCGTCCAAGGCCACACTTCTTAAATACCTGTGCAAGCTGCTTTAGCCATGAAGAACGTGACTAAACAGTCCGACTAAAGTGCGCCACAAAGCCCTTAGTAAATGTGCCCCCATGTTTCTGTGTGGCAGGGTTCAGGAGATATGGTCATTTGAAGTTGGTCACTGTCAAGACATTTATAGATGTCCTTTCTGCACGGCACATATGCAAATAGGACGTATATAGCTGCAGTCGTAAAAGGGGTTAACCATTGATTATCAGCATAGTAACACCTTGTGCAGACTGATCAAATGTACCAGTAACGATTATTATACGTTTTGATAAGTTATCATACATTTTGAGAGATTTTGCAGAAAATATGGTGCATAAACAATATTTACACTTTTTTAATGGATTCAATTAAAATATAATACACAACATATATTTTGGAGTTTTTGTGCACGACTTGAAATAAAGGTCACAGTCATTTGCTATCAACTTTTTATATATTCTGACCACAGCGTTAAAGGTCACATACATGAAAACAAAGAACACATGAACATGTAAAATACAGAATTGCAGGTTATTAGCCTATAACATCATACTAACATAACCAAGCCCCAGAGATGCACACTAATCCCAAAAACAAACAAGCAATCCCAACCGGAAGCTACTAACTGTGATATTGACACATCAACAAAACCAATGGATTTTCACAATTACATATTCTGAAAGTTAAAATCGCTAGGACTCTTTCAGAGCATCAAAGGAGTCCCAACACAGGGATCCCCCAGATCCTTATATTCTGTACACATATTCATTACACACATGATCTGTGTTATATCACATGTAATTCTGGGACATTTCATCTATAAACTTTTATTATATCAGTGCCACAAACATCCCAAGTCAAAGAAAGCTTGATTCTCATATTCCACAGCACATATTAATCTATAACCAAGCCCCAGTCACATGAAGACAAAGACCTCTTTCTATACAAGCTCAGCACAAGTGGTGCACACAGTGATATCCTCAGAGTCATTATTGGCACAGCAGGCTGCTGTTAAGAGAGAATGGAAAAATCTATTAAATCGCTTTATCAATTATGTATTTTGTGCTTTACATCTCAATGTTTGGAAAAAAAACACAATAAAGAGGAACAAAAGCCCATTTTTCTCTACAGCCAAAGTTAATGTGCATGCAGATCCTTGCAGCTAGGATTTAAAGGGGTTATCTAACTCCCCCAAAAAAAGATCATAAAATTAACCAAAAGAATCCATACCCATCTCTCTTTTCCCCCATTAAACCAGCCATATACTCAGAGATGGAAGTCAAGATTCCAGTATCAGATGTCAAGGGAATGTAGAAAAAGAGGTAATTACCAAGGTTTAGCTATTACTAAATAGTACCAACTATTTATTTTATGTGTTAATTATGGATAACAAGCTGATTGGTGAGTATCTAACTGCTGGGAACCCCACTGATCACGAGAACTTGACCCCTAGTAACCCACCATTCTCACTATAGGGTGGATCGGCAAGGCAAGTATGCAATAGTGTCAAAAATTGCACTGAATAGCATTTGGCTACCTCTGGCCCTCTTGTAGACTGTAAATGGGAATGCCAAAGATAGTGAGCACCGTGCCCAGAAGTAGGAATCTGAGCAGGTGGGTCCTCACTAATCAATTTGCTGTCCATTGTCCTAACTTAAATGGTTGGTACAAGCCCTTCAAAGGACATCTAGCATCATGACAAAGGATTGTTAACCAAGCACACGGAGATACTGGTGTGTGCGCCCGTTGGCAGGATCTGCTCTTCTTTTGGGCTCTTATGCCCTTGTTTTTAAGAAAAATAATGCAAATGAGCCTGAGGGGCTCCATTAACACATATGGAACCCAGAGCCCCTCAGGCTCATTTGCATCATTTTTGTAAAAAAAACAAACCCCCCCCAGAAAATAAGAAGCTAAAAAAAGAGCAGATCCTGCCAACGGGTGCACACACCAGTATATCGGTCTGCTGGGTTTGCAATCCTTTATCCTGGTGTTAGAGTGCCAGTAGAGCATAAGAACATTTATTAAAGGGCCAAAGCCACTTTAATCTGACGGACAGTAAAACTTCAAAGGCAGACAGAAAACTTTCCCATAGAGCTGGTCTAATGATAAATAACCCCCAGTATGTGCATTTGCTACTAATTTGTGTCACCTTGAGGGTACAAGACAAAATGAAATACATTTTGTGCATTGCATCCCATTTATAATAAACTGTTTTCACACCATATCATCTCCATCATGACCCATAGAACACACAGAAAATTTAGCTCCATCTATAGTCTAGACTGCAATATAGATCATATGAACTACATGCATGTGCACAGTTCTGAATTTTGTTCATAATGTAAACGATGCTGTACATGTCTAAGATCAGGCAAGAAAACAATGGTAGAAAGTTCTTGCCTTGGCCACATTAAAGGGGTTTATCTACAAACAATACAAATCTATGATTGCTGGGAGTCCCCCCGCTCCATGTGTAAATGAGGCCGGGGTGCACATGTGTGACCACAACTCTATTCATTTCTAAGGGACAGATGGAGAAGTGCACTCAGATATCTGCACCAGTCCCCCAGAAGTAAACAGAGCGGTGGCCTCTCATGCACATCATCATTTCACGACCATCCCAGACATGAGAGCCACAGTGATTAGACACTTACCTGCAGTTGCTGGAAACTTACATAGGAGGAAGATATACCTTTAGTACATTCATTTTGTGCAAATGCCGAATTATAACACTACATTATTCATCAACAGTGTTCCTTAAAAAAAAAAAATCAACAAATGCTGAAATCCCAAAATATTAACCACAAAACAAATGGCGAAGCATCTCCCATTTTACACAACACACAGAATTAATGACACTTCAGGAAAAGCCCCTTTTTTGCAGCAGTGTCTTAAAAAAAAGAGGTGACTTCTTGTCTGTAAAAAGTAGCGACACGTCTATGATAGAAAGATGTGGTGGAGTCACCCAATGCAACACGTCCGGGTTCTTCATCCGCTCATAATGCTGACAGATATTCCTCTCTGCAGCCTCATGTCAGCTTATCAAAGTTCAAACGCAGGGAAGCGAGAAGTCTCTGGTGTCATCATATCTGACAAGAAATGAATTGTGCCGGCCATTCCTGCCGAGCGAGAAAGGAGATCTAATGAGAATACTGCAAAGAGGGGATATAAGATGCCTTTATTTAAGTGAACACATTAATGAATGCGTTACCTTCAAAGAGAGAGTAGGGTCTGTCAGGGATCCGGCATCCATGTGCACCATAATCTAAACACCACTCTGCAAACTAACAAGAAATGGCAAATGCCTATGTCATTAATGATAAAGAGTCAACCACCATGTATACACAATCACCAGCACTGCATAAGCAAATAGGTAAATAAAAAGAACAATGACATTAAAAATGAAAACTGTGAAATTTTGTATTTTATTTAGAAATGAATAGTGAAGGTGATAAAAGTAAACTCCGTAACATACTTCATTAAAGCGAACCTGTCACCAGGAATGTCATTTGTGTCACCATTTCTCATTACCTGGCACCAGCTTTTCGTCTACCCGTTTGATTGTGCCAGATATTTCAAAAGGCTCCAGGCTCTTACTATATCCTATGCCCAACCGTGTGTCCAGACAATACTAGAATTGTGCTATATCCTGCGCCAGGAACTAGCATAGACTATGGCTAGTGAGCAGGCATGGATTCTGGGTGTTACTTGATTACTTTTTATGGATTCCTATCTTTGACCAACTCCAGTGAGTTTCTCTAGGAAACAAAACACAAAGGGCTAAGTGACTACTGTATGTTACCTCAGATATTTTTTAGGTGCAGCAACTATTTTCTTGGATTGTGAATGTTGCCAGATCCAGTACGGCCTTTGAGTTTATATTGGAGGTGCTGAAGCATGTACTATATAGGGAGCAAAAAGCAATATTTTGGACTCGGTTTGCATTTGCTCTGCTTGCATACGGTCACCCTTGTTATTTTATTTAAAAAAAAAAAACCTGTAAAATTCTCCTGCGTCATAAAAGCTTATAAGAAATGTGGGCAAATTACACATGGAACATGAAAAAGAAGCAAAACGTTTCTAATTTTTCTTCCATTTTCACTGCATGAACACAGTACAGGAGCGCACTAAAAGTCCTATATAAAGCAAACAGTACTAACAACAGAGACAATACAGAAATCTACACTGCAGATCAAGTCTGAGGCTCTCATGATGCTTCTCTCTGAAAGTGACAGCACCTGAAGGAAAATCTGCTGCATTTTTAATAGCATGTTGCTAGCTATGAATAGGTTAAGAAAACTCAATTTCACATACTGACTACTAAAGTGAATATTTTTAGACCCAAAAGCATCATGAAAGAGTGGGATTTCCCCAAAGAGTTGTTTCCTTGATCATAAAATATATTGGATGAGCTTTGAGATGCAATTTACATCTGCCAGGCAGTCATGATGCGCCTCGGAGCAGCAAAACATTTAGAAACTCATTACAAGGCTGGGAATGTGGGGATTGTGAAGGCCAGAAAACACAAGTCAAGTACTCAAGCGTTTACGGAATCGCCATATTAAAACTGAAGAAAAGAAACTGACTGTTAATAACTACTAAAACATCTCTTAGTTACCTCTTATCATGCTTTCAGTTTTCTAAAGAAAGACGGCCATTAAAGGGGGTGTCCACTTGAAACATAAAGCTTAAAGAGAACCCGTCATGCAAAATAACCCCCTAAACTAAATATATTTTCATAAACTGCCATTAGAGAGCATTGCCTCTATCCCTTCATTGTCCCTCTACATGCCTGTAAACCTAAGCAATGAGGTCCTAAAGCTGTATGCAAATGACCTGTGAAATGTCCAATGAAGCATTAGCATATTCAAGCTGTCCACTCTATTCATGAGTGGGAGGTACAGCCACACCCCCAGTGCTTGACTGACAGCATGTATAATGGTGTGAGGCTGTATAATGATGTGCTTCCTGGTGCTGGTGGCCACGCCCCCTGCAGCTTGTGTGTGTATGTGTGTGTTTAGGAGAGATACAGCAGCTCCAGGCAGCCATGTTACAGCAGAACATGTCAGATTCATGTGGAGCTGATGCCACATGTGTATTAGGAGGATGCAGCATGTCAGCACACTAGCAATGCTTTACTATACATTACACACAGACATGAGCAGTGGGAGGAGAGGGGAGGGGGAACAGGGGTGACATCACTGCCTCTGACCATGTGACCAGCCTCATTTATATGATAAAGAATAGATGATTTTACAATGATTAATGTATGAAATGACTAGATAAAGGCTGGGATGGGATCCTTGTGAGCTGCTCCAACAGGTAGTAGTGACAGGACAAGTGACACAGACCTGATGACAGGTGTCCTTTAAGCATTTTTTACAGCTTTGTGTTAAATTTCTAAAAATTTTATCTTGGCGTTTCAGATGGACAACCCCTTATTAAGATCACATTATAAAGTACCAGAAGGACTCCCCTCTATGTCAGAGGCATGCAAACAGTTTGAGTAGCTGGCACTTCAATGTGGTGAGTGACTTTGGGGGAAATTCACCCTCTATTAAAGTTTTCCCCAATTTAATTTCGTCCTTTTTTGGTCTCAGGAAAGTTTCCACCAAACTAACTTAGCACGCCTCCTGAGGAGGCAACAGGCGAATTGTGCGTCAGGGCGCGGGCGAGACGGCAGCCAAACAACAAAAGGTATTCATTTCTTTAAGAACAATACATATATGTTTAGGCAACATTGGTTTAAACTTTGAGACAAACCTTGTGCTGGCGGATCATGAGAAATCATAGAGAATAATAAATAAAGGTAGAATGCTTACCACTTGTTATTGTTTTGGGCTACCTTATCCCCCGGTTACTTGGGACCAATTTTAGCATATGTGATTGTGTAATATATGTTGATTTTTTTACATTACTAATGATCGCAGTTGCTAAAGAATGCGGTCATGCTAAGACCTGTTGGTGGCAACCAGGATATTGCAGTCACCCTGTCATGTCATGGCTAGTTATTGGTCATTTTGCTACTTTTGCCACATTTGCCAGGATTAAAAATATTACTTTCAATAGCTTGAGTACAGGGAGCATATAGTGTTTGGGAGCAATGCCTTACAACCCTAAATCTTGACAGGAATCCTAAAACATACACTTACCCTGCCCACAAAGGCCGGTAGCCTGCTCTGTGTACCTACCAATATAAAACTGTTCTAAACCATCTAAGTATATATCAGCTCAGCTACCACCGGGCAGGTTTGCAATAAAACTGGTATAACAGTGGACCGTTGGCTATTAAACTCTAGAATCACCCACACAGTAAGAGGCACCATTTGTACCATGCCCAGGACCCTCTTACCCTGCAGGCTCTGTACAGATACTTTTTATCTTGGGTGTGGTTGTAAAGCGATAAGAAGGCATATCCATTCCCTGAAGTTCCATGACAGATGCCATATCCTTTCCTTAGAAGACCTCTCTGCCAAATAACATCAGCACATTCCACGGCATCCTTCAAGTACTTATCTTCTTTAAACAACTAAAACATAAATAAAAAAATTGTAATTCCTTTAAATAGATTATTATACAACAGAATTAAATAACATATCCAGGTGATTGATACTTATTATCCTTGGATTGGTCATCAATTTCAAAATAATCCAAAGATCCCTGTGCTTGAAATTCTCCCCAGTGTTAAGAAACAGAGCAGGAAGCACAGCGCCATTCGCTGTGTAGTGACAGAGCTGTGTAACTGCAGGTACACAGTTTTCCCTCAAGCATAATGCATAAACAGGACTACAACACATGTCTTAAACCCTTATCTATTTAGTCTGGTACTTCAGACCAGTACAATAAAAATTGATTTTTTCTGTACCCTTCGATCATTGTGCCATACAACACAGTAAAATATAGGCTGATGTACCTTGTGTGCCTGAAGCAGCATATGTATAACCCCCGGTGCTCCATGGCACCAATGTACCAAGCGATCAGTCTCATTGCTTAAAGATGACGGATAGTTGCCAGACCGGAATTTCTTGTGGCGCACGTAGTCAATACTTGGCTTCACAAGTTCAGTCAATGTTTCTTGGTCTACTTTTGCTAATGGCTGGAAAAAAAAAAATAATTTAATCTCTAATACATCACTTATCTCTTTACACTGCCATACAAACAGAATTCTGTGGGCTTTATCATACAATAAACTGTCCCTAAATGAGACAATGGGGGAGATTTATCATAAGTCTCTTAGACCAGAATTCCATTATATGATATTTGATGAAGCTAGCCAGCACTAGGGGAGCTCAGAACATAGGAATAATACAGCTACAATTAAACTCATCTGCGTGGTTTGCCTTCAAGGCAAGTACTACACAGGACATACCTCCTGACTCTCTCATACTCACTGAGCCACATTTATCAAAACTATTGCGGTCTGTACTATGCGCAGAGTGCGCCAGATTCATCAAAACTGTTGTTCAGTCTTCATTAATCTGGCGCCCCCTACACTGCTTGCGAAGTGTGCAGCAACTTTTTCTTGGTGCACCTTTAACATAGAGCGTGTGACACAATTCTGTTGAGCCGCAGTAATAAATGTGGTGCATGGGCCGACTTTGCACTAGAATGTGCACACCCCCAGATCTTTCAGGTCCATAAGCATAAATTTAAAAAGTTGTTTTTAGAAGGAAGGAGGCTGTGAATAACAAATATTACCCCATTCTCTGTGCCTTGATCCATGAGTAAATGTCCTTGGTTTACTACGCTTGATTTTGATGGTAGATTTCCTTTAATTATCACCCACCAGAAATGACAAATTAAAGGTACCATTTTAGAATATCTACAGCACTGACATGTCTTACCTGCATCAGCATGTAGTAGATCCCAGCCAGCCCATGGGCTGCTCCTACATACTGCTTCTTGTGCCATTGGTACAGCAGAGGACAGCGTTCTGACTTGTGCTCTTCTTTGGACAAATTCTTCCCAGATTCTATGATGGCATCTACAAGCTATGAATAAAAATACATACATAAGAAATGTACTGCAGTGCGGTAATGGCCCCTGGTATGCTCAGAGACTACATGGAATAGTGAGATTTCAAGACCTGTTCACACGGTGTGGTACTGCATGGTGCTGTGGGCCCCCGGGTCTTGGTCCCTGCTAGTGCTGCGTTGCACCAATGGTGGCCACCATGTTATGCAGCATCCAATAGCATAGGGACCCACTAAAATAAGGCCACCGTGGAGTGGTTAGTGGGCTTATGCAATTTGATCAAAGTGTAACTGAGAACCTCAGGTTAGTTTTGTCAATGTAG
Source organism: Engystomops pustulosus (assembly GCF_040894005.1). Lineage (NCBI taxonomy): Eukaryota > Metazoa > Chordata > Amphibia > Anura > Leptodactylidae > Engystomops > Engystomops pustulosus. Next base: position 148,090,009 of record NC_092415.1, read on the forward strand.
CCTAGTGGCAATAGATCCTTGTATATTGTGTTTCTCTCTACAAATGCTGGCATACAATAGTTGTACTGCACTATACAAATGGTTCAGTGCTGTTCCTGTGCCAGTTTTACGTTAACCTGTTCCCCCTCTCTATAATGTCAGAGCTAATGCTGATAACCCTGGGTTACGATGGAGGTATATATCATCTTTCTCATCACTGTTAATAAACTCTCACAATGAGGAACGGAGATCCCAGTAACAATTCTATTAACTTACAATCTTGTGTGACCTTTGCGATATCCCATATGACCTTACAGTGTCAGCTTGCTTGGCGAATGGATTTGAAAGGTCAGACAATAATTTACATCAGTATAATAAAAAAATAAATATATATCGGTAATGCCATGACAGTATCAAGAGGCTGACACGGCAATGTCACTGGAGACGTCACAGTGATGAGAGGATACGTACTATCCCCTGGCTGCCACTTACATCAAAAAGCAGACAACATAGCACGCCCCACAATAACAGGTACAGACGGTCCCCTACTTAAGGACACCCGACTTACAGACAACCCATAGTTACAGACGGACCCCTCTGCCCACTGTGACCTCTGGTGATGCTCTCTGGATGCTATACTATAGTCCCAGACTGCAATGATCAGCTGTACGGTGTCTGTAATGAAGCTTTATTGATAATCCTTGGTCCAATTACAGCAAAAATTTTGAAACTCCAATTGTCACTGGGACAAAAGAAAATTTTTTTTTCTAGAACTTCAATTATAAAATATACAGTTTCGACTTACATACAAATTCAACTTAAGAACAAACCTCCGGACCCTAACTTGTATGTAACCCGGGGACTGCCTGTACTTGTGTACCCCCTCCTGTTAAAATTTATGGCAAAGCTGGATAATTTGGCTGCGGATATGTATGAATTCCACATTATTGGGGAAACCCCATTCCTTGTGATCATTGGGGGAGCATGTGGTGTGAAGCGTTTCCCCCCTATTATATGGAGATAAGTACAGTTCACAGAACTTACCTCTTTAATTGTAGCTTGAGGAACCGTATCTGGACCAATCTCAGAGTTTAAATACAATAATGCATAGAGATAACCAGCCCTTCCATACAACAATTCATCCGGGACCTCGGCGTCTGTGCTCACAACCCCTCGATGTAATGCCAGTAACCTAAAAGTAAGGTAACAAAAACACCAAGAGGCTAGAAATTCTGCAAAAATTGACAATCAGACAGCGAACTTCGCGTTCTGAGATTTTAGTGGATGTCAGCATTAAAGGGAAGCCGTCCCCACATTTGCACATATACAGCCAGTGACAGGTTCCTAAAGAGTCTTATTAACTAACTGACCCCCTTGTTTTAGCTAAAAATTGTTTTCCTTACATCCCCATAAATCAACTTTTATCTTATATTACTTGGTATCAGAGAGGGCGTGTCCTGCTTGGCTGGCCCCTCCCATCTAATACTCCCCAAGCCTTATGCATCCTTACTACTCAGCAGTTCATGTCATGTGACCAGGGCGATATGATCTCAGGTCCTTTAGTCTCTTAACAATTGCAAACTGTACCCCATGTATTTATCTGACCACAAGAAATCACAGTATCCTATATGGACTTCTATTCCTCCTTGCTATTGTTAGAAGGTTAAAAGGACCTGCGATGATGTGACTTTGGTCACATGACATGAATGCAACACAAGGCAGTGTAAAAAAATTGACACAATATTTCGATTAGTAAATAGCACTTTATATGTCTGTAGTTGAATATTAGCAGACAGTCCCCAAGTACAAGGAGACAGAACAGTCACAGCCAGGAGACAGGAGTCAGAAAAACGTCTGTAATTAAGGTACGGTGCCTCACCGGCAGCTAATTTTAAGGCCCCTTTCACACTTACGCTTTTCACGCGCGTGCTTTTGATGTGCAGAACGTGCATTGCACTTGCATTTTTTTTTCAAGCACACACGCGCGGTTTTTTTAACGCGGGTTTAAATCTCGACATGCTTTACTTTTGCAAGTCACGCGCGTGAAAAACGCACCATACAAGTCTATGGAGATGCATCAAAAACGCATTGCACTCCGAGACACACGCAAGTGCAATGCAAGTGCAATGCGTTTTTCACGCATCAATTGCCATAGAAAAGATAGAGCTCAGTCCTGAGTCCATTTCACGCGCATTATCTGCGCGTAAAAAACGCAATGAAATTGCATTGAAAACGCGTTTGAAAAACTGAGACACTGAAGAAACACTGACTGAAAACTGATTGCACTCTGATGCAAAATGTCAGTTTTTCACCGACCAAACCCTGATCGCACCCTGATCAAACTCTGACGTGATCTGCAACGCAAGTGTGGAAGGGGTCTAAGTGATATAGGGAGGACTTGTAACCCTTTATCAGAAGGCATTGTTAGTCAGGGTGGTAAAATTCTTGTGACAGGTCATCTTTAATATATATTTATACTCTTAAGATTTAAAGAATAAACAGGATATTACCCAATGAGAGGTTCCCTTTTCCCTGTCTGCATGCTCCCCTGACATGTCTGTTTCAGTGTACACTGGTATTTACTATATGAAATAACAATACTTAATCATCAGAACGAATGGTTTCACCCATAAATAACAAAGTAACTGCATAATCTAAAGAAATAAAGAGATGATCCAGAACAGATATTTCAAGTGGTATAAAAGTATATTCTACTACGGACTGTTAACAAAAAAAAAGCTTTACGATTTATTTCCCATTTTTGCAACGTTTAATGCTGTTTTCAATGCTACTATTTTGAAGACTGCAAGGCCTTTTGATCACTTTTTCTTGAATTTTGGCAAAATAAAGTGGCATTTTCGACATAGGGCGCTATTTTTCGTTACTGGGTTAAACGCCAGGAATAACCGTTATATTTTTTTAAAACGGACACTTTGGGACGTGGCAATACACTACATGTTTATGATTTTACGGTTTATATTTTTATTACTTGTAGGGTAGAGGGGGTTGTTTGAATTTTTTTTTTTTTACTTTTTTAAAATTTTGTCTGATCCTACCATATACTGGCATACTACAGTACAGCAGTATATGGTGATTTTCCACCTCATCAATTACAATGTGCAAATCACACATTGTAATAGATAGCCTAGATAGACCCAAGGCTGTCATGGTAACAGATCTTCACTCCCCGATAACATCACATAGGCACACAGTGAGCTTAACACGTGCTTTTCAAAAAGGCATTGCAACAGCTAAAGGGAGATGTACATAAAACATTTATTTAATTCTTAAAGGTTGGACTTGATGGACTTGCGTCTTTTTCCGGCCTTATATACAATGATACTATGATTAGCGCCACATGTGACTGCACATCTCTGCGTCTCTGTTTGTAATTATTCTATATAATATACGAGTTTCACTTTTTGAATTGAATTACTGAAATAACTTTTTGCTGATATTCAAATTTATTGAGAAGCACTTGTACATATTTTATCTGCTTAGGTTAATTTAGTTTTTTTTATACTCTTGGTATATCAGGTGAACAATCTGTCCTGGTTTAGAATTCTGCTACAGCCCTCCCCCTTGGTGGTTTAGGTATATAAAAGGAAACTGGCCTTTGAGCCATGATAAATTCCTCCCGTTGTGTATTTGTATGTGTGTATTTTTCAGAATTGGCAAACCCATGGTGTTAAGGAGGTCTCACTGGTTTCGGACGCCATCTTGACTACTGTCCGCCATCTTAGATACAGCGGCCACCTTGAGGGGGGAGGGTATGCTTCCCTTTTAGAAGCTATAGAGTTAAATGTTTTAATTCAGCTATTTTTCTCATTTAAACTGTTGTTTGCCTTTTCACAATATCCTTGGCATTTCTTACCGTCCTTCGGGCCTCTGTATTCTTGTTATTTATTTTGGTTATGAAGAAGCTTCTAGGAGCCATTGTGTAGATAAGCATGGCTGTAAACAAGGCCTGGTCATTTTTCCCAGAATGTGCTGGTACAAAAACATAATGGCCAATAGAATCTAAGTGTCTTATCTCCATTCATACAACACCCCAAATGCTGATCTTCATGTGTTAAAATATAGCGGTATTTGTTTGAAATAAACAGTTTTGATTTGAGTGCATTGGAAGACCGACTGTGTTTTTCATTTACTCTGTCAGCTCGCTGCCGGCAGCTATCTCATCCTCCCTCAAAGGGTTAATTAGGACTCACCTTACAAAAGTCAAGAGGGCTGTTGGGGCCCTGCATAAAAATCCCTAACACATGGACATCCTGAGATAAGGCCCTACTCCGTATTAGCTTAAATTAAACTATCATCAACATCTACTTACAGTTTGTAAATGCACTAGAATGTTGGGTTAATGCCACGTTCACACAATGATGATCTAGCCAGTATTTGAAAGCCAGATCTAGGTAAGGATCCAAAACATGGTACAAATATTTCCATTGTACTTTTACCTCCCTGCAGGATTAACTCCTGGTTTTGGCTTATAAATACGGATGGAAAATAATTATGATTTATGTCAGAGGAACCCTTATACTCTGAATCTCACCACATGTCCTTACTTTGTAATACAGTCCTTGGATTCAACTTCATTTTGCAGCTTGTGATGAACGACAGCAGCTACAGCAAGAGGCCCGGCATCACCACAAAGGAACGTGAATCTTCGGCCATTCAGGTTGCGCAGAATTCTTTTTGCGTAATCTAGAGATCTCTGCAAATGAGCCTGGTCTTTTGTGACCCGATACAGCTGCAGGTAGAGAAGGGCTATGCCTGCAAGAAAAAAAAGCAGTAAAGAGGACTCATGTTCAATGTTTCAGATTTTGAACTTCATGGTATACATCTATTATCCATATATACACATAGGGGGAAATGTATCAGAAGGGTCTGAAAGCAAAATTACTCTAGTTGCTTGTAGTAGCCAATCAAAGCTCAGCTTTCATTATTTCCACAACAATTTATAAAATGAGAACTGAGCTATGAGTGGTTTCTAAAAGCAACTTCTGATAAATTTCACCCATATTACATATACACTTCTAGTAGTTTTCAGAAATTTGAATTGTCAGATCAAACCAGAACACAAAACACTTCACTTTGCTTGATTCTGCACCCCTGCAATAGGGTGTCAGCCCAGCATGGCTTGACTGATTCTACAGTGTTCTGGGGTATGGACTGATGCAAACAAATGGTTCATTCAGGCACTGCAATCCCCTGAGAGATCCCCACCAACCTGATATTGATGACCCATCTTTAGGAAAATATCTATTATCTAGATAACATGTTGCACTCTTTTTCATGATCTAGGCAATATAATGAAGAAGTGTCAAGACATTCCTATAATTACATGCCTTGCTTCATCTAATTATAAACAGAGGGGGCAAGCCTAAGATGGGGTGCACAACCAGCGACGGCAGCTCTCATTGGTGCAGGAGGTTGGATACAATGTACTCAACATTGTCGGGTCTTCTCTTGCTCCTCTGCACAGATGTGTGTCCAGATGTTGGTTGTGTATGCCGAACGTATCAGATATCCCGTACTCACCACTCCCAGGTCTCCTACTGTTCTGTGTCCTGAACCCGGCATATACAACCAGCATCAGGACACAGGACAGAGAAGAAGCTGCAGTGTAGCATAGGGAGTAGAAGAGGAGGTGAGTATTTGTTTTGGGGCTTTTTAAGTCTGCTCTGTGGGTCTATGATATTACATGTCTGAGGTATTTATTGCTGTACTGTTGTATTTATAATCTCTGGGGTGCCATTGAGAGCTGTACTGTGCTAGTTGGTGCTTCTAGGGTGCCTGTTTTTGCATGAATACATGCATGCTATCTCTGATTCGCAAACAACGTGTGTGTGTGTCTGTGTGTGTGTCTGTGTGTGTGTGTGTGTGTGTCTGTGTGTGTGTCTGTGTGTGTGTCTGTGTGTGTGTGTGTCTGTGTGTGTGTGTGTGTCTGTGTGTGTGTCTCTGTGTGTGTGTGTGTCTCTGTGTGTGTGTGTGTCTCTGTGTGTGTGTGTGTCTGTGTGTGTGTGTGTCTGTGTGTGTGTGTCTCTGTGTGTGTGTGTGTGTCTCTGTGTGTGTGTGTGTGTCTCTGTGTGTGTGTGTGTGTGTGTGTGTGTCTCTGTGTGTGTGTGTGTGTGTCTCTGTGTGTGTGTGTGTCTCTGTGTGTGTGTGTGTCTCTGTGTGTGTGTGTGTGTGTCTCTGTGTGTGTGTGTGTGTGTGTCTCTGTGTGTGTGTGTGTGTCTCTGTGTGTGTGTGTGTGTGTCTCTGTGTGTGTGTGTGTGTGTGTCTCTGTGTGTGTGTGTGTGTGTGTCTCTGTGTGTGTGTGTGTGTGTGTCTCTGTGTGTGTGTGTGTCTCTGTGTGTGTGTGTGTGTGTGTGTGTCTCTGTGTGTGTGTGTGTGTGTGTGTGTGTCTCTGTGTGTGTGTGTGTCTCTGTGTGTGTGTGTGTGTAAGAATAGGACCTGCCCTCTATTTTACGGAGTGGGCAATTGCCTCACGCACTGGGGTGTGGAATCCACGGCAGTGTACACAATCACATAAAAGTAAATGGGGATGTGTATTAGCTACTGAAACAATGGCTTGCACATGTCCCCATTATACATTTGTGAGCAGGAGGCCTAAGGCTGCATTCAAACGACTATAGGGGACTTATACACGTCCCCCATAGGCCTCGATGGATATGTCCTATATTTCCCTGTGTTACGGCGCCATGGGTCACCACTCTCTCTTCTCTCCATCCCAATGATCATATGCCCGCCGGGCACATACGTTCGTGTGCAGCCTTACTCATATGTGTAGAGAGCAAGAATGGCCTCATGCTGATTTAATGGGGTTCTCAACAACTTTAAACTACTGTACAGTTTTTGTGCCAATATCTATGATATCCTACTACATGCTGGTGGTTGGAACTCTCAATGATATTAATAAATGACCTAAGTTAAAGGGGTGTTACCAACTGGACACTCACATTTGATTTAATCCATCTGCCATATACATACAATTCTTCAATTGGATGTTATAAAAAGTATGTGGATATTGCTACCCATAAATCTCCCTTAGAAATGAGATGGCTGTCCTTAGATACGACCTCCACTGCTGGATTGATACAAATCAATTTTGCATATGAAATGTCCAGTAGTTGTTGTATCCAAGGACAGGTCTTGTTTCGAAGGGACAAAATGGGAAATTATCTTCACACTTTATTTTTTAATAACATTCAATTGAAGAAATGTATGTATATGGCAGGTGGATTAAATTAAATGTAAAAACTTGGATGGGAAAACTTCTTGTCGGTCATACTTGGTGTTAAGGGGGCTGCCTTTCAAGGTAGCAAAAGGAGGCATTTTGCTACCATCTGGAATAATGCTCTGACAAAACAGTATGGTCCTCATACCAGCCGAGGTACAGATTTGTGTAGCTGGGGGCCATTGGGCTCCCCATTGTTGTACCCCTCAGCTGGTGGAAGAAAATTTTCTCAAAGAGGAATACATTATAGGAACTGATGGCAATCGGTAGTTTGGCATCCTGTTTGCTTATCAGTTTGTTGCTGAAGGCTTAACTCAATAGCCTTGCCAGCTCTCTATGAAATCTCTCTGATGGATTCTGCGAGAGGACACGATATCCTTCTGTATCCGATGTCACACATGGCCTTGTAGCCTGAATGTACGAGCAGATTGAGTTTTCCTCCCTTTATCTAAGGGTTTAATAATAAGATGGTCATTCAGCTCCAGATCAACTAGATCCCTCCTCTCCTCTGGGCCCGGGTTATTCACAATCCCATGTGTGAAAAAGATCTAAATTTTTAAGGTCCTCAGTGATTAAATACACAAATAGATGAATCTGAGTAGATTCCACCACCGGATATGCCAGGCTTTTGTTTTTGAGTGTGGTAAATGGGGCCGTCCCTGGTTCGGAATCCTGTAACAAATCCATCAGTGTATCCATGTCACCCAAGTCAGATTCAATGAACCCAGTTCAAGAAATCTCTTGCAATCATGACATTTCCATTTCAGTTTTCTGGCAAACAGGTGGACATCTTTCACTCATGTAAAGGAGTCAAAACAAACCGTTGGTACAAATGAGAGGCTTTTTCAAAGAAAATGTATCTCTACCAACGCGAAACACTGTACCATGAAACATAATATTTAGAGAGACTAAATGGATCTTTTGGCTTACCACAATAGACAGAGCAGGCCTTAATGAAAAGCTGTCCTTTGTCAGCATCCTATAACTGGTTAGATTCTGTAGGGTGGCCCTGGGCCTGAGATGCTAGCCCGATTATAGACCATACTTGATGGCCTGACATGGTTCTACTGTACTTGATGGCTCTTCCTAGCCATCATGATATTTACAGATTTTTCATGAGATCCCTGCTGAATCCCTGCTGTGGACAGTGTATTAGGGACAGCTTAGTGTGAACAGTGAGTGTCTGTCTTCCAAGCATTGAATACTCAGCTGTTAGGTGTCCCACCATGTGCTTTTAACACAGCCCCCCAACATTGCCAACCTGTCACTAGTTGTGTAGAGAGATATTGAGGACTAGTGACCGTACATGGTATATATGAATGTTTTATCCATGGTGGAGGGGAAATCTGGTGTTCACCATAGCTATGGCTTTTTAAATATATATCTAATAAAAGTTATGTTTTAACTGCACATACTTCTCTCACAACCTTAGACAGGGAATGAACGATAGAGGTGAATAACCTGTTTATGCAAAGATTGAAGTCTAGAGCATTCCAGATGTTGAATGTACCCAATGCAGCTCTCACCAGTGTATCCAGTATAGGTGGAGCAGTCATGTGGGTCAGCAGTCTTTAGACCTTCCTCCGTTTGTTGCAGCAGATCACTAATTTTGGACTGGATGCGTCTTGAAAAGCGTCCTGTTATCTAGAAGAATTAATAATAAAAACAATAAGCTGTACAGTCATGAGAAACATCTAATGTACCTTCTCAAAATCTATGATCCAAATCTACTGGGTAAATAAAATAAACACACAACACACAATAAGTTACACTAAATCATGATTTATTTGACGTTTTTTTCTAGGGGAAAATGCATAAAAGTTCTGAAAAATCCCTAGAAGAACTGAAGTTTGGTCAGTTTGCTGACCAGGAACCATCAGACTTGTTAGTACAAAGCCAAGGAGGAAATATATCAGAAATGATCTTAGAGAAGCAGCTTCTCACCAGTCCAGTCAAGTTTTTATTTAAAGGGGTTTTCCCATTAAACTCGTAAGGCCCTATGCGGATCAGCTGGTCACACTTGGCTGATCCATTCATCTCTATGGAACTGGCGGAGACTGCCGAGTATTGTGCTTAGCATACACCATCAGCTCCATAGAGATGAACAGGGCATCCTATTATTCTACAGCCAGAAAAATTATTTACAAGAGAAAAACATTCAAGATGATTCACAATCTTCCCAGGAAAATTTTCCCAGAAAATTCAGAACGTCAGAGTGTAAAATGTTGAAAGAGGTTTAAAAATATAAAAAGAGCTACACGTCAGTCTCTCCACAGGACTTCCAATAGTACAAGTTCATTTCCTTTAGAACTGGGATACTCTTGCTGTGGTCCGATCACTCACAGTGTTCTCTGGGGTAAGTGGGAAGAGGGTTTTTATTCCGTAATTGTTTTGCTTGTTTCTATGTTTTTTATTTTCTGTAATGTGTATGAAAAACAAAAAATAGACTTGAATTAAAAACAAAAATGTTCAACTTCATGACACTAAGAACTCATTTAGATGGCTGTCTGTGGGGATGTACATGCGGCCGCATATACGTCCCCATAGACGGCAATGGCGGCCCGGCAGAGGTGTGGTGCCACACATCCGTGGCACCGTACAATGGGAAAAGATAGAACATGCTCTATGTTTCCCCGTGTGTACGGCCGTGCATCGATGTTTTCTATGAAGGGGGAGGGGTGAAGGGGTCATCTCCTCCTCCTCTCCAGCACATGGTATGTGAATGTACCCGAAGCAAAAGACTCCAAGCTTATGTAATATTTCTATAAACTTGGCAGCAATCACTAGTCCAGTGTGTGTACATGAATAACATGGTTTCTTGTTCTGATGGGAGATTCAGTTTGCATTTTCCTTATTTTATTTGCCAATGAATATGTCAACACAGCGGGGCACATTTACTTACCTGGTCCCGCGGAGTTCATGAAAGTGCATTGTCTGACAATCATTCACTAAGATCGTGCACCCGATATCCTGCATGTGTCGCTTCCCCACACTAGTCCGACATAGTTCACCTCCTTCTTCCTGTATGTAAGTGCATTGTCTTACGACAGAATTTAAATGTTAAATCCCGAGCTCAGTCCGAATCAGTCGGATCGTCCGATGGCTCGCCCCCCAATTTCTGTCGCATTAAAACCAGTGCAGCTGCGCCACAGTCCAATCGTGTGCGACACAATCCCAGCGCAAACCCCTGTTAAATACCTGTCAAAGCTGTGCAAAACAGTGAACAGTCCTACGAAAGTGCGATCTGCAACCCTTAGTAAATAAGCCCGAGTGTGCTGAGCTATACTGCATAGCAAAGAAAGAGATATCACCCAAATGGAAGGTTTGTTATTATTGCTATGTTAGTTGCTATTGCTTGTATAGGAGCCCATAGGTCCATTAAACGTACAGCTTTCCCACAGAGTCATTATATGCAATGTGAAAGCCCCCTTCCTGCAATGCAGTTTGGATTGGAGCACTTTGGGTAAATCAGATATGTTAACAAAATTTTAGGGCAGTGCGGACACAAATGCACTTCAGTATAAGCCACTACTAATGTATGTCTATAGAGATGCCAATTACAAATGGCTCTTGTGGGTCATACGGAAACTAAAGGATTGTATTAAAACATCTTCCATGGATCATGGACTCCTTCAATGTTATTTTTCCTTTACTATGATATTTTTGTACCTGATATCCATTCTTAGAGGTTAATGATTTATGACTCGTGGCTATCAATCTGCTTTATTTTAATAGTGTTCATTCTCACAAGCGGACTGGTAAAATATCCTCTATGGTGACAGCGGAGTAAGCAGGTGATGCCGTTCATTGCTGAGGAAAGACATAAAAGTAATCCCTCCTGGGACGGCAGGAAGTCAGAAGCTCATCCCTGGAATCCTATCGATCAGACAGGCTGGAAGGAAGCCAGGATAAAAGCATCACCGACATGACGGCAAGTGCACAAGGCCTGTCCTCTCTCTACTAGGCTACAATGACCTTTTCCCTGAGGTGTTTAAAATATTACTAATATTTCACCAATGTCTTACTAATCCTGTGTTTGGATGCATTACAGGAAAATTACCAGAACTGAAAAGAGAAAATTAATACTACAAGAAAAATATAAAACATATCAGAATAAATGAATAATGTAATTGTAAAACATTAGGCATACCGTTAAACCCTATTACCTAAGGCAGGATGTACACAACGCCTCGCAACTTCTCAAGTGACATGTAGTGATTCCCTAATGACCACGAGAATGCTATAAAGCATATCACTAAATGCTGTTACTAGAGCTCCGGCAAGATAGAAGCGAGTAATGGAGAGAAAGTAAAATTTGAAAATAACAACAAAAATGAGATATTTCTGGTTTCGTTGAGTCAAAACAAAAATTTATGTGTATGAGATACTCCTATACACATGACTGACAGCCTGTATAATGATGTGACATTCCTGGTGCTGGTTCCTCTATGTGCTTCCTGGTGCTGGCGCCCCCTGCAGCCTGTGTAGGTATGAGATACTCCTATACACATGACTGAGTCCCTGTATAATGATGTGACAGTCCTGGTGTTGGCTGTCTCTATGTGCTTCCTGTTGTTGGTTCCCCCTGCAGCCTGTGTGTGTATAAGATACTCCTATACACATGACTGACAGCTTGTATAATGCTGTCACACTCCTGGTGCTGCCTCTATGTGCTTCCTGGTGCTGGCGGCCACGCCCCCTGCAGCCTTTGTGTGTATACGATACTCTTATAGACAAGACTGACAGCCCGTGTGTGTATGAGATACTCTTATAGACAAGACTGACAGCCCGTGTGTGTATGAGATACTCTTATAGACAAGACTGACAGCCCGTGTGTGTATGAGATACTCTTATAGACAAGACTGACAGCCCGTGTGTGTATGAGATACCCCTATAGACATGACAGACAGACTGTGTGTGTATGAGATACACATATGCTTCCTGGATTTGGCGGCCCCTGTAGCCTTTGTGTGTATGAGATGCTCCTATACACATGACTGACAGCCTGTATAATGATGTGACACTCCTGGTGCTGGCTGCCCCTACATGCTTCCTGGTTTTGGCGGCCCCTGTAGCTTTTGTGTGTATGAGATACTCCTATACACATGACTGACAGCCTATATAATGATGTGACAGTCCTGGTGCTGGCTCCTCTATGCACTTCCTGCCGTTGTGGGATGCTCCAACAGGTAGTGGTGACAGGACTAGTGACAGAGACCTGATGATAGGTGTTTTTTAAGATGAATTATTCAGATCTGGTGCTACAGTCAAAATTCTTTGATCCAACCTCAACAACAAGTAACTGCACCTTGCTCAGTATTTAAACACAACTTCTCTGGTGACATGTATTGAGACAATGATTTTTTTAAAAAAAGTAAAAGAGCGCAGTTTATTTCCTTTCATCCGCTTCTCTATGCCGTGCGGACAGATTTTAAGCAACAGTGAGTGAGGGCTTATTTGTGCACTGGTATTTTATATTGTGGTCGTGGATGGATGGTTACGTCTAGAACTGCCCATCAAGAACATTATATATTATAAATATACAATTACTGTACTTTTTTGCGGGTGAGACAGAGGGGAGAGTTTATGGTGTCAGCTGGCCACCTGTCATGCTGTGCTATTTCCTTATCATGGGGATTAGTGGGGGTTTTTCGTCCTATTTGGGGCCCCCGACTACACTCCTGAAGAAGACGTGTTGGTCAGGACAGGTGTCAGGTTGCAGATAGAGGCGAGGCCGCTAGGGGGCGGTAGTGGTCATGTCTCTGGCAGCATGTACTGTACCTTGCCGTCTCTGTCGAAGGGCAGGTCGGTTTCCCCCTGGTCGTCTGCAGCGGCCTCTTCTCCCTCCGCCTGCTCCACCGCTTCAGGAAGAGGCCGGTAGTCCGGGTACGGGTTACCAAACGAGCGCTCCTCCATCTCCGCCTCCCCGCCGAATTGCAGCTTCAGCCTCTTAGACATGCTCTCGCCCATCTCCCCAACGGAGAGCCGGCAGGGACAAATCACACAGCCAATTACCGCAACGCGTCTTGTGCCCAGGGCTCAGTGCCACATGTGAAGGCTGGCACCTGTTCTAGGAGACACACCTGTCACCACAGTCCTGCGGCAGCAGTGCGGGCTATACTAGCTGTATATAGCAGCAGCGCTGGTGAGAAGTGGGCGCTGTGTCGTGCATTGCTCTACATTATGCATTGTGGTGACAAAGCACAAATCTGCAGCACACAACAGACTCCACCATATCAGCTCCTGAGCCCACTCTGTCCAGGTCCACAAAGTTCTTCGCAATCCATGCAGGGATGTGGTCCAGAGCCGGAGCTGGTCACTGTTGCATTCAGCCCAATAGGAAATGAAGCCAAGCTGAGGATGTCAGGGCAGTACAGCCTTCATCCAGGATAACAGCTTCCCCCATTCATGGATGCAGCTTGTAGGGGGAGAGCAGGCAGATACTTCCCCAATCCCCTGGAAAAGCACTCCTGTCATCCACTCGCTGCCTTTGTCTTTGGAGGGATGTGTTGGATTTGTGTTCCCTCCTTGTGATCCACAGATGAATAAGTGGGTAGGACAGGCAGAGGGGAGGAGGGCTGCAGCCACACACTGTGCACAATGACAACCATGACAGCTCTCAGCAGCCTCCCCCAGCCATTGTCACCAGGCACATGGCAGATGCTATCACCCCCTTACCTGCCTCAGTCATGGCTGGTGTGTGATCTCACAGCAAGTCTCCATACAAAGGATGTCACAGATCACAAAGCAATCCATAAACATGTGACAACAGGTCATAAACGAAAACACCAAAGATGGTAAATATTAATATTCCCACATCTGATTATGTCTCTCAGTTCCATGAATAGTGGGTTGTTTGCTATTAAAATGTTCATTTGGATTAATAATAGTGATCAAAATACAAAAAGTAATCCCCATTAACCTCTTAAAGGACAAATGGAGAATGCGGGAAGGGGAGGTGAGTAATAATTATCTACCATCAAGTAATCTGATGGTAGATGTCTATTAAGGACGCAGCCAGTTTATAGCTTAAAGCTCAGCTCCATTTTTTGTAATCTGACAGCATCGTTTTATATGGTTTGAACTTTTAAACACTAACTCCCCAACTTGATTTTGAGGTGACATGTTATTGTTCTTGTTAGTAGCAAATTATGGTTGATATGTTTTGCATGTATTCATTTAAGAAAAACTAAAAATTTGCCATCTTCAAAACTCTTAATTATCTACTTTTCAGACAGATAGTATTACAACAAAATGAGTTACTAACTAACATTTCCCATATGTATGCTTTACGTTTTCAGCATTTTTTAAATTTCTGGCTATTCTATTACAATGTCACATGGCATACAAACTGAACATCGGTTTTCTGTATTTTTAAGGAGAAACATTTTGGGGATTATTTTTAATGAGCTTTGAAATACAGAATATTAGAAACACTCTATGAAACCCCATCGCCAACATTTACGAAGGGCCTGGATAGGATTTGAACGTAGGACCCCAGCACGGCTGTAGTGCTAACCACTGAACCACCATGCTGCCCTATTGTGTGATATAGAATGCATATCCGGGTGTTACCTCATAATAGATAGTGAGTATGGTGAGCCTGGGATCAGGGTACCTGTCCCCAATGTCACCCTGTCCAAAGAACTAAAACGCCCTAATAGTCCTAAATGACTACCACCCTGACAGGAAACTGTACCTATTAAAAACGTCCCTAGCACAACCTACTGGCGAAGAGTGATCCCAGTGAAATTGTAAGGGGTACTTTACTTCTTGGTGTAAGGAATAAGCATTCCCAGCATGGCATGTTTCTGTAAAGGGGGACTGCTGTGGACATTTCTGAGGCTTAATTCACCACTGAATATAACTTCTCGGCAGTACCAGACGTAACAGTGCAGCACACAACACCTCCCAGCAGTTCTAGACACCAAAGAATACCTCCTCAGTGGTTCCAGACCTAAAGAGGTGCTGTCATTTTCGTTCCTTCCCATCCCCCCAAGTGAAAGTTGCATGAGCTGTCTAAATGGACTAAATGACCAATTTTTCGCCCCTTCCTCCATAACAGTGGCATCAGCACACATCCCTCTTTCTACCCCATAAGTTGTAAATCCCCCAATGTGGGGGAGGGGAGCTACAGAAAGATTCTGGGCATTATATGATTGGACCAAAATCAAGGGGGGTATTAGGAGGGGCTAAAGGAAGAGGGCATTATTAGTTGCTATGTGTTTTATTTTGGGTTTAGGTGGATACTATTCAGATTAGGGGTGGTGACTACAGTACATTATAATCTATCTGGATGTGTAATTGGTTTAAATGTTTGGAGCATCTGACAGAATCCTTTTAATTTCACACTACTTTTTACTGGACCTTTAAAACAGAATCCTATTTGTAAACTCACGGTAATATTTAAATTACAACCAATCATACCAAATGTTTTTTTAATATAATTAAAAAATGCTGCATTGTGCATGGTTTTTAGGGGCAAAAATACTGTTTTTCTATTGGACAGTTTATATGATGATGCAACTGAGCCCCTCCTAGAGTGATAACTGACGTATAACTGACAGTTGGAGATGATGCATCATGGAGTCGGACAGACATACGGTGGATGAACATATCCACAACTTTATCCACACCCCATCATCACCTGTGAGCATCCAGAAATATTGGAGCAGTCATTGTAACATATCATTGTGTAATGACCCTATAGCCTAGTAGTGGACAGCAGGAGATCATCTCAAATGTGACATTTATTTCTCCATGATTTTTGCCAGAGGTAGGTATAATTTTTCTCCAAATTATTCTTAAGGATTTAAAGTATTCACATTTGTGAAATTATACCAAAACTAAAAAAAGCAAACCACGTAATAAAGAGGGTGTGTTACAGATATGTTCAACAGGGCCAGATTAAGGGTGGTGGAGGCCCCGGGGCGCAGACTGGTGGGGGCCGTCCCCACAATTTTAGTAAATGTTGCTAGAAATAAATTTTTAGAGCCGCCCCAATTATACATATATATACATCTCCCCTAGATATAAATATATATACAGTCACTGTGATATATATTTATATATCCAGCCCCCCTATAACTATATCCAGCCTCTCTATAATATATACAGCCTCCAATAACTATATAGAGCCCCCCGTAATAACTATATACAGCCCCATGTAATAACGATATAAAGCACCCTAAAATAAATACAGCCCCCCATATAATATACAGCCCACTCTAATGACTATACACATCACCCTATAACTATATACAGACCATTTATAACAAATATATAGAGCCCCTGTAAAACACATCCACCCCCCAGATATATATTTATATATATTTACAGTGACTGTGATAGATATATATATCCAGCCCCCCAATAATAACTATATACAACCCCCATAATAACTTTATACAGCCTTACGTAATAATTATATACAGCCCCCTATAACTATATACAGCTGTCCCATAAGAACTATATAAACCCCTAGCAATAACTATATCCTGACTGTGATAAATATATTCAGCCTCCCTATTATAACTATATCCAGCCCCCCTATAAATACTATATACAGCCCCCTATAACCGTACATAGGCCCATATAATAACTATAAGCAGCCCCCTATAATAACTATATACAGCCCCCTATAATTACTATATACAGACCCCTACGATACCTATATAAAGCCTCCCTATAACTATATACAGCCCTGATAACTATATACAGGCTTCATATAAGAACTATATACACCCACAGCAATAACTATATACTGCCCACTGTGATAAATATATACAGCCCACTATTATAACTATATACATCCCTTATAACTATAACATAACTACCGTATATCCAGCCATCCTATTAAAACTATATACAGCCCCCATATAACTATATAAGACCCCTATAACTATATAAAGACCTCCTATTATAACTATATATAGCCCCCCCTATAATAACTATATACAGCCTCCTATTATAACTATATACAGCCCCCTATAATACATATACACAGCCTACCTATTATAACTATATACAGCCCCTATAACTATAAGCAGACCCTTATAACTATACAGACCCCTTTAACTATATACAGCCCTCCTATTATAACTATATATAGCTCCCTATAACTATATACAGCCCTCCTCCATGGAGCTGAAGCCCGGGAGGAGGTCTAAGAGTCTCCTGGAGTGAGTGTCCCTCACTGCTGAGTATTTGGAACAGTGTAGCAGGAAGTGGACATCTACCTCTGTGGCCTCCTGGTCTTGGCACTGTTGGCACAGTCAGCTCTCCCTGGGCACGTAGGCCTGTCTGTGCTGCCCACACTCCATGGCCAGGTTGTGGGTGCTCAGTCTGTAGCGGCTCAGGAACTGACGGTCTCTGGAGTCTGGTCATTTCTTCAGGGGTCAGTCTGTAGACCCTGGTAGATGGTCAGCTTCTGGGCTGACTCTATGGTGGTCCTTCAGTCATGTTTATGGGCCTTGTTTATGAGTGCCTTCTGCCAGGCTTTATGGTTGAAGAAATCTGGACTGCTGTTCTGTAGGTGGACCAGGAATGATAGTGCCCTCTCCTGGACTGTAATATGTAAGGGGAATCTGCCAAGTTCTACAGCCGCTATTTGAGGTGCTCCGATAGACATGGAGAAGGTATTTGCAGAACTCCAGTTGAAATATTTCAGTTGGACTGGAGTCCCGCCTTGACCAGTCTGGGTATGTGTGTGGGTCCCAGAGCTCACTGCCATTCAGAAGGATAGGGGATATGATGCTGTCACCAGAGGTTTAAGCCTGTACAATCTGCAGGTTATGCAGGCCTTGTCTCTGAGCACCTGGATGGCTTGCTTGAAGCTTCCTGATTGGTGAATTTCCAGGGCCCGGTAGGTGTACCTGTTAGTCACTGTCAGTGGGCAACTGTTTAGCGCGAAGGAGGGAAGCCCGGCCACTCTTGCGTTTCTCCTCTGGAACACCATAATATTGGTTTTCTTTAGGTTGATGGCTAGTGCCCAGGTTGTCCTGGAGACCTCCCATAGTAGGTGACAATACTAGCAGGTTATTTGCATATAGCAGAGTCCAGGTGCAGAGGAGGCCTCCAGGCCTGCAGCCTGCTCTTAGATCCTCCTGTTCAGGACACTATTGAATAGCTTTCCCAGGTTACTACTTACACAGATCCCTCAGTATTAGGAGAGTCGTACTTGTCCCCGCTCTTGTGTATGGGGGTCATGAGGCCTTGGTTCCAGGTCTGTGCGAAGCAGCCGGCACTTAGCACAATGTTGAACAGTTTAGCTATAGCGGCCTGTATGTCAGGAGGACTGTATCTTATTATCTCTGATAGGATGCCATTGGAGCCACTAACTTTTTTTACATCTTATGAAGGAGATGCTCTCTGTTACCTCCTGTAGGTTTACTTGGACATCTAGAGGGTTTTGAAAGTCTTTGATTTTCTCCTCAAGGGCTTCTAGTTTTGTTTTGATGTCTATCTGCTCTTGGTTTTGCCATGTTGCCATTTTGTACAGTATATGGTTGAGGTCTGTCAAGGCTTGGTTTTACCCCCTGTGGGTTCAACTCATACACGTTGTGTAGAAGTTCTGGACCTTTTCCTTGACTTCTGGACTGTTGGGGGTGTCTTTATATCTTGAAGCCAATGTTTTCAACCATTTGAAGGATCGTAGGAGGCAGAAGAGGGCTGACTGCTGAGCTTTTTGTTTGGATGGTTTGTTGGTAGACCGGATTTATAGAAGCAGCTGGTTGTGATGTGTTTGCGGGGTAACTATGAGTGCACCAATGTTTGTAGAGTCCATGTCAGTCATGGTGTAGTCCACAATGCTGCCTACATGGGAGCTCATTGTGCACCTTCCTAAAGAGTCTCCCTTTGTGTGGCCATTTCATATATGGAGGCTGAAGCATATGTTAATCAGTTTTCTGCCACTCCTGTTAACTGTACTGTCGTAGCTGTGTAATATAAAGAGCCTCCCTATTACTATGTACAGCCCCCTATTATAACTATATACAGCCCCCCTATTATAACTATATACAGCCCTCCTATAACTATATACAGCCCTAGGTAAAATAATAAAATTGTACTCACCTGCCTCCATTCCCCAATGTGTTCCGACCTCCTCCATTGTCAGCATACCATCACGCTAAGACAAGATGGCGGAACCCAATTGTCTCTAGCAGAGCAGGGAACTTAGGGCTCAGGGAACAGGGGACTCACGTTTATTAGATACTGCCCAGAACTAATACTACCAAACTGAATCTGCTGTTGACTATTTGGGGCGGCCTTGTAACCGCCAGAATTGCCCACATTTGGTGGGGGCCCCTTTAAGGGCAAAGTGGTGGGGGCCCCGGTGCACAAGGCCTGGAAGCCCCCCCTATAATCCGGCCCTGGTGTTTAAGATAAGAAAGTGATAAACTTTATTTTGTGGGAAATACCTTTGAATCTAAACTCTTACTTTAAGGAAATGCACATCTTTCTAACAATGTTTTATATTTTTTGAATATATATGATTAATATTAAAGTTGTGCATGTAAAGCTGCAATGCAGACCTACGTATATGCCTCCATGGCTACACAAAATAATATTTGGGTAAACTTGGGTAAATAAAGCACCCATCCGTTTTTCTCACATTAAATTTGGAGTGCAGTCTCATTTTTCTGGAGTACAATTGCCTGGTGTGTCAAAGACCAGTTATGGGGTTTTCACCCACAAAGTTTCTTTTGCTATTGCTTTGGTGCTGCTGAATTTCTAATGTTTTTACATAAAACAATGTGTACATAAACTATATATCTAAGGTAAAAAGTGATTAGAAAAGCTAACAGAAAATGACTAATTACAATATAAAATACAAAGTTAAATTAATATTGCTCTTTAAACCGGTTGGTCCACAAACTACAAACTCAATCATTTACGGGAGAAATAATTGCTGCGTTCCAGCCATGAGAAAGGGGTTCCTAAGTCCCCCATAGCTTGTCTATACCTGCATCCACTGTGGGGCTCATTTACTAAGGGCCACGTGCGCTCTTTTGTCGGACTGTGCAGCGTTTTTTGGGCTAAAATGGCTTGCACAGGTATTTAATAGGTTTTTGCGCTGGGGTTGTGGCTCACCCATTTTGTGGTGCAGATGCGCTGGCTTCCATGCAACACAAACTGGGGGGGGCGTGCCATCGGACGGTCCGACTGATTCGTACTGAGCGCGGGATTTAACTTGTAGCAATTGTGTAGCAAGTCCATGCACTTAGATGCATTATTAAAAGATGGTGAACTCTGTTGGACCTGAGCGGGGAAGCGACATATGCAGGATATCGGGCGCACGATCTTAGTGAATCTCTGCAGTGTGCATTATAGTTGGACAATGCACTTTCTGTGACCTCCCGTGACCCTGTAAGTAAATGTGTCCCTGTGTATTGGAGGGGAGGAAACTTTATTTGCTTCTCTGTGAGTTCTGGATACAACTCAGCTGCTGTTGGGAGGAGCACAGCTTCTGAGTCTCTACCATCAACTGGATGTAATATAATATAGTGCAGTGTATTATTCCTGAGTCTTTGGCCTCTATTAGGCCTCCATGCAAAGTCTATGGCCTTACCATGGCATCTAAGGTGTTTGATGGACAGACTTGAAGCTAGCAACATGGGTCACACTGCTTATATAACAGATCTAAAGGGTAAAAGTGGGAAACTAAAATGGGATTCATTTAGCTTTCTTGTGATTATGATGGTTTCCTATTTGATTAACTTACAGACTGTTCACAGACTTCATTCAAGATGCTGCTAACCCTTCCTACTGCCATCAAGTATGAGAGAAGAGATTGATGAACTCATACCTTCCATGAAGACCTGCAAACCTCAACTTGGAGAATCAACCATAAAACTCCTAAACCTCCCTAACGGTTTGCTTCTTTAAGCAACTAGGCCTAAACCAGATAAAAGATATTGTATGGTAGAGGTTGGGATGATATTCTGGGGATTGTTGTTCTATGTATAACACTATTAGTGATGGGGAGGCATGTCTGGTTTAACATGATATTTAAAGGGGTATTCCCATCTGGGCATTTACATTTAATTTAATTCATTTGCCATATGTAAACTTTTCTTCAATTGGATGTTATTAAAAAAAAGTTCCCAAATGTTAAAAAAGATAATTTCCCATAAATGTAGTCATGTTGTCCCTTAGAAACGAGATAGCTTCCTCGTATACAACCACCTCACATTTTGACATGTGCTATTGAGTCCTGCCTGACCCCCTGGATTCAGGGATCATTACTACAGGGTGGCTGCGGGACCTGCAGTAACTCCTGGACATTTCATACACAAAAACCTTTTGTTTCATTGTGCAATCCCTCCAGCAGAAGTGGCCATACACAGTCTTGTTTCTAAGGGACCATATGACTACATTTATGAGAAATTATCTCCTCACAGGTACATTTCTTTTAATAACATCTAATTTGAAGATATGTTTAAAAATGGTAGATCAATGAAACTGAATGTAAATGCCTCGGTGAGAATACCCCTTTAAGCTTTAACAGCTAAATTACTGTATGAAACCGTTGTCACAGGAAGAGTGTGAAAATCTATAACCTTTAATAGAAGGGGGACTATGTAATTGAAGAAAATCTATGTGACACCGTGACCTGAATATGTTGTAACTAAATTAGTAAATGAAATAAACAATGTTTGGGGTTTTTCCCCAATTTATATTTATCTAATTATTGTATGAAAAGGGATGTCATTGGAAGGATCTCTGTATTATTGTTTATATATAACATGGGGAGAAAAAACTATAATGAAAAATGATCAAAAGTACAGGATGAAGAGAACCGTCTGCAACTGGGGCTCAACTTCTCCATTACTTTGAGTAGCCCCTCAGTGTTCGAGAAATGGGCAGAGGACATTGTCTTCATTAGAATGGGCTCTCCTGTGATACCGAAGCAGCTTGCACTCCACTACTAGTAGGCCTAGCGGGATGGAGATTTCCCTGAACCTAGACCCGGAGTGGACTCTGTGTATAAGTTCCAAATGGGCGAACTGTATTTAAGAATTTTGATCGTAAGCCCTAATGCGGACACAACTAATGTAATTGAAGAAAATTTTTGTGCTGAATTAGTGAATGAAAAAAACAATGGTTGTGTTTTTTCCATCTAATATATAAAGCTGAGTGTGTGTGTATATATTCATGTATGTCCGCTATAGGAATCTGCATCGTTGCGTTTACAATCACAAATTTGCACTGCCGCTTTCTGTGACTGGGGGAACCTCATGGGCTAGGTTTTGAATCCAAATTTTCACCCCATGCTTTTCAAAATACAGTTGTTAACCCCCACATACGGGAGCCAATTTCTACTGCTGCTGTTGCTGTGGCGGTTAGTAGCTAAGCTTTAATTGGTTGCTGTTTAGCCTTAGGTCATTAATATGAGCTCTGAGCTTTGGTTACTATAGGCCAGTGATGGCGAACCTTTTAGAGACCAAGTGCTCAAACTGCAAACCAAAGTCTACGCTATCATCGCAAAGTGCCAACCTGGCTATTGAGCCTAAAATTACCGACAATACCACTTTATAAGGGACATATAATAATGTAGAATGATGACCATTACCAGTGCAACAAGATAAATACCACTATATTGATAATAAACAGACCACTAATGAAAGACCAACATCAGCAATTATATCACAAAGCAGGAGAAAATACAGTGAGGAACACTACCGCCATACAGCGAGGAACACTACCCCCATACAGTAGGAACACTACCCCCATACAGTGAGGCACACTACCCCCATACAGTGAGGAACACTACCCCCATACAGTGAGGAACACTACCCCCATACAGTGAGGCACACTACCGCCATACAGTGAGGGACACTACCGCCATACAGTGAGAAACACTACCCCCATACAGTGAGGAACACTACCGCCATACAGTGAAGAATACTACCCCCATACAGTGAAGAATACTACTGCCATACAGTGAGGGACACTACCCCCATACAGTGAGGGACACTACCCCCATACAGTGAGGGGCACTACCCTCATACAGTGAGGGACACTACCCCCATACAGTGAGTGACACTACCGCCACACAGTGAGGAACACTACCCCCTACAGTGAGGGACACTACCGCCATACAGTGAGGAACACTACCGCCATACAGTGAGGAACGCTACCGCCATACAGTGAGGAACGCTAACCCCATACAGTGAGGAACACTACCGCCATACAGTGAGGAACACTACCGCCATACAGTGAGGAACACTTCCGCCATACAGTGAGGAACACTACCCCCATACAGTGAAGAATACTACTGCCATACAGTGAGGAACACTACCCCCATACAGTGAGGAATACTACCGCCATACAGTGAGGGACACTACCCCCATACAGTGAAGAATACAGCCATACAGTGAGGAACACTACCCCCATACAGTGAAGAATACTACCGCCATACAGTGAGAAACACTACCCCCATACAGTGAGGAACACTACCCCCATACAGTGAGGAACACTACCCCCATACAGTTAGGAACACTACCCTCATACAGTGAGGAACACTACCCCCATACAGTGTGGTATACTACCCCCATACAGTGAGGAATACTACCGCCATACAGTGAGGGACACTACCACCATACAGTGAGGGACACTACCCCCATACAGTGAGGGGCACTACCCCCATACAGTGAGGGACACTACCGCCACACAGGGACACTACCGCCATACAGTGAGGGACACTACCGCCATACAGTGAGGAACACTACACCCATACAGTGAGGAACGCTACCGCCATACAGTGAGGAACGCTAACCCCATACAGTGAGGAACACTATCGCCATACAGTGAGGAACACTACCCCCATACAGTGAAGAATACAGCCATACAGTGAGGAACACTACCCCCATACAGTGAAGAATACTACCGCCATACAGTGAGGAACACTGCCCCCATACAGTGAGGAACACTACCCCCATACAGTGAGGCACACTACCGCCATACAGTGAGGGACACTACCGCCATACAGTGAGAAACACTACCCCCATACAGTGAGGAACACTACCGCCATACAGTGAGGAACACTACCCCCATACAGTGAAGAATACTACCGCCATACAGTGAGGGACACTACCGCCATACAGTGAGGGACACTACCCCCATACAGTGAGGGGCACTACCCTCATACAGTGAGGGACACTACCCCCATACAGTGAGTGACACTACCGCCATACAGTGAAGAATACTACCGCCATACAGTGAAGAATACAGCCATACAGTGAGGAACACTACCCCCATACAGTGAAGAATACTACCGCCATACAGTGAGGAACACTACCCCCATACAGTGAGGAACACTACCCCCATACAGTGAGGGACACTACCGCCATACAGTGAAGAATACTACCGCCATACAGTGAGAAACACTACCACCATACAGTGAGGAACACTACCCCCATACAGTGAGGAAAACTACCCCCATACATTGAAGAATACGGCCATACAGTGAGGAACACTACCCCCATACAGTTAGGAACACTACCCTCATACAGTGAGGAACACTACCCCCATACAGTGTGGTATACTACCCCCATACAGTGAGGAACACTACCCCCATACAGTGAGGAACACTACTTCCATGCATCTCGGGGTCACTGGCAGCATGGCACAGCAACAAGAGATGTTGGCCAAGGGCAGTATATATGTGGCCATGGATCTCTGTCATACAGGGCAGTTTGGGACACTAAAAAATAAGCACCTATAGTTGTTTAGTGTCCCAAAGCTGCCTGACTGCTGTCTGTGACATACACACAGAGCAGCTCCTGCCTCCTCCCTCCTGCTGTACTCATCTGTGCTGCGTGCTCAGTCCGTTCTGCATCATAGTCCAGTGTCTGTCTTCCCGGACTGCAGGGGAGGAGGGGGAGGGAGTGAGAGAGTGTAAGGCAGCACTAGTGAGCACATCGACAGCTTTTCCTGCTGGCCGAAGCTTCATTGATTAACATAGAGACGGCAGGGGAGATGGTGCGTGTGCCCTCAGAGAGGGCTCTGCGTGCCCTCCGTGGCACACGTGCCATAGGTTCGCCGCCACTGTTATAGGCAATGAGTATAAGACAGGTTATGTGTTAGGTAAGATGGGTAGGGTTAGGCAGGGAAAGTAAGAGACAGGCAGAGAGAGTGAGAGGCAGGCAGGGAGAATGAAAGGCAGGCATGGAGAGTGAGAAACAGGCAGGGATAGTAAGAAAGGCAGGGACAGAGAGAGACAGGCAGGGAGATTGACAAAGAGAGAGACCGGCAGAGAGAGCGAGAGACAGGCAGGGAGATTGAGAGACAGGCAGAAAGAGTGAGAGACAGGCAGGGAGAGTGACAATGAGAGACAGGCAGGGAGAGTGATAGAGACAGACAGGCAGTGAGATTGAGAGGCAGGCAGTGAGAAACAGGCAGAGAAATAGGCAGGGAGAGTGAGAGAGAGACAGGGAGAGTGAGTGACAGACAAAGTAACAGGCAGGGAAAGTGAGTGAGAGACAGGCAGGGAGAGTGAGTGAGAGAGGCAGGGAGAGATAATTTGTTGTGGGATAAGATAAAGTTTAGATTGGTACCATTTTACGGTACATCAAACTTTTGGACAGCTTTTTATTACACTATTTTGGTAGGTTGGAAGTTTTAAAATAGGTTGGAAGTGTTAAAATTGAATTTTTAAATTTTTTAAGTTTTTTATATTTATTTTTATGTCCTCTGCAATACTGGTATAATAATGTAATATCTGTGTCAAGTGGGTGGTCTAACATACTAATTTATAGGGGTATTCCGGGTATATGAATGTCAAAACTCATAATTCTATAAATAAATTACCATATATACTCGAGTATTATAGACTTGTTTTTCAGCACAATTCGAATAAAAAAATATATCAAAACCCACCTTTCTGGCTTCCCCCGCTGCTGGCTATATACTGGGGCAGGGGGCTGGCTATATACTTGGGGATATGGGCTGGCAGGCTATTTAATGGGGGGCAGGTGCTGGCTATATACTATGGGGCAGGGTCCGTCAGGCTATATACTGGGGAGGCTATGACCTATGCATTTCCCACCCTCAGCTTATACTCAAGTCAATAGGTTTTCTCAGGTTTTTGTGTTAAAATTAGGGGCCTCTCGGCTTATACTTGGGTCGGCTTATACTCGAGTATATACGGTAATACAACCAAACTCAATGTCATAAATCAAAAAATGGAGCTTAAATAGTTTGCTTTTATGATTCAATAATTTTCTGGACTGTCTAAAGTAGGCAGGGTTATCTCAAAGATGGTTGGCATCTACAAGCAATCTACAAGCTACTGCAAGTCCCATGATCCCCCAGTTCTCAGTAGCTCCTCCTTCTAATACTCTGCTCCCAGTAATGATCAGCAGACTGAACAGACCGTCCTGCTCTGTTACCCTAGTAATGATATGTGTACAGTAACTGCCTCCATCGCACATAGCACCACTGAGATGACGCCTCACCACAACACTGGAATACTGGATGCAAGCAACCAACTCCAGGTAGGTGCAGAACATGTGATGTGTGACATCTTCTGTCCTTTGTCTCCTTCACAGGGACAAAATAACAAGCCTGATTAAAGGGCCGGGAGCATTTTAATTCTTCATTATAGTGTACATACATCAATAGCAATTTTTGGCTAAGTGGAGCAAAATTTGAAATAACAACTAATTACACATTAGCTTATATTTTAATGACCTATTTGAATATGAATTATGCTTATTCCTGGAATACCACTTTAAAGCCTCCCCATTACGTAACTGCATGCAGAATCAGCTGTCTTCTACTTTTTAGTACTGTCCAGTGAACTTCTAGTGCCTGATTATTGGTCATTCTGTGGCCAAACAATATGTTTGGACTCCAGCTGGAGATGTCAGCTTTGCTGCAAGTCCACAACAACATTGTTGTTGAAGTGGGGTATTCCCACTTCGGCAAATTAATGTTATTGTTTGTATGATGAAAAATAATACAGTTTTCCAATATACTTTCTGTATCAATTCCTCACAGTTTTCTACATCTCGGCTTGCTGTCATGCTATAGAAAGCCTCTGTTTACTTCCATTGAACAGAAATCTGACTATGTGTGTGTTATAACGAGCTGTGCACCTGTGTGACCATGAGCAGATTTTTGTCCACTGGAAGTAAACATGGAAGCTTCCTATATAATGACAGCAAGCAGAGATCTAGAAAACCATAAAGAATTGATGCAAAAAGTATATTGGAAATTTATTCAAACAACATTAATTACTTGTTGAAATGGGAATATCCCTTTAAGGAGTAAAATAGTCATTGTTGTAGGAAAAGCTTCAGGTTCCCCTTTGACCCAAGAGGATCAAAAGACACCAACACATGGTATCAAAGACAGGCTGATCAATGATTATAGGCTGTCTGATGTTAGGGCTGGCTGTGTTCATGCCTGGGTATTATTTTGAAAAGTTTAATTAATTCTCCTTAGATCTGATATTTCTCTAGATTTCTTAGATCTGAAGTCTCTTTCTACTAGTGAATATGCTTTGTCAGTAGAAGATTGTGAGAACAGGTTCATCCACTAGATGGTGCCCTATGCTTATAAAGTGTTATTCGCTGCATATCTGCAATATGCAGAAAAATTCAGTAAGATAGAAGGAAGTTACCTGGTCTCTAGTAGATGTATATGGATTGAAACTTCCTTGTAGAATAGTTACATATTCCTTTGTAGATTGAGAAAGGACTGCATTTCTAATGCTACATAGTGAAACCCTATAAGGTATGAATACCAATCATACACCCTGCTTCCGATTTCAAAAGGGCTTTCTCCATCTTTTGGTTTAGTAACATATATTCAGTACTTGTATGGCGGCACAGTGGCTTAGTGGTTAGCATCACAGCCTTGCAGCACTGGGGTCCTGGGTTCAAGTTCCAGGGTCAACATTTGCAAAGAGTTTGTATGTTCTCTCCATGTTTGCGTGTGGGTCCTCCAGTTTCCTCCCACACTCCATAAAATACTGGTAGGTTGATTAGATTGTGCGCCCCATTGGGGGCAGGGACTGTGTAATCTGTGTGCGCTATATAAAGAATTATTATTGTTTGTCTACAACATCCTCTTATGTATGACCATTTACAGTGTCAGATTCGGTTCATGATTTGTAAAGCGCTAAGGAATTTAATGGCACTATATAAATAAAGATTATTATGTCCATTAGAATAAAAGATACTGAGAACTATACTTTGAATGTCATTACTTACACAGAACAAATGATCAATAAAGAATGACGATGATTAGCACCAGAATTAATTTACGTCTTGAGTGGTTGTCTTCTGGTGAAGAATTGACCCAATAGTCTTACAATTTTATGGACTGGGAAGCAAAATTTTTTGGGATGACCATGCTTAACCGCACCATACATGTTGGTTACACCTCTGTTTACACACACACATATATATAAATGTGTGTGTATATACTATATATACATGTATTGGGAGGCTTTTGGAGAACAAGTACTGACTATCCATAGCAATATCCATAAGAATACCTGAGACTGGTCTGCCATGGTAAGTGTAGAAGAGGAATATGTCCTATATGACAACCCCTTTCCTGTAAATCCTGTTATTATGTTTATATATTGAATCTGATTCGTAGGGAAAATACTGATGGTTCATAGACTAGAGTATGATAATCACACACAAGATGGTGTACAATAGGATCTAGGGAAACCCATAACTCAGGGCCAGAGGTTCCTGAGGGGGAAAGTTCTTGGGGTTAGAGTAATTGGTCATGGCCAAACACCTAAAGGAGCATGCCTTAAGTGCAGTGCCGGCTCCAGGTTTCAATAGGCCCCTGGACGACAGAGCGTCATTGGGCCCCTTTGCAGTGAACTCATATGGTTGCATTTAAAATTCAGAAACTAACAGTGTCTTGTTCCCTAAAGAGAATTTCATAGTTTATCATACCAAACAGCTTCCTCATGGTTATTTTATGTACAGTCCCCACATGGTTATTTTATGTACAGTCCCCACATGGTCATTTTATGAACAGTCCCCCCATGGTTATTTTATATAAAGCCTGTACACCGAAGTATGAAAAAGTTATTAGCAACAAAAGATGGCAAAATATTTTTTTTTGTACAGTTTTTGTTTTTATTTTTGTAAATGTATGAAAACATTATATAACCTATACAAATTTGGTATCCCCGTGATCACACCAACCCAAAGAATAAAGTAGACATGTAATTTGGGGAACACAGTTAAAGCCGTAAAATCCAATCCAACAAGAAAACAGTGCAAATGCGTTTTTTTTCACCAGTTTCAATGAATTTTTTTCTCGCTTCCCAGTACACGACAGGGAATACTAAATACCGTCATTATAAAGAGCAATTCAGTAACTCAGAAAACAAGCCATCACACAGCTCTCTACATGGAAAAATTAAAAAGTTATAGATTTTTGAAGGTAGGAAGTAGAGATGAGCGAACATACTCGTCTGAGCTTGATGCAACTGCTCGGTGCTCGGACGAGTATTTCGCCCTCTCGAGAAAATGTCATCTCGCAGCGTTTAGATTTTTGGCAGCCAGAAACAGAGCCAATCACAAGCCAGGAGACTCTGCAGTGCACCCAGCATCAAGTGGTACACTTACATGTCGATAGCAGTGGTTGGCTGGCCTGATCAGGTGACCCTGGAATAGACTAGCCCCTGACCGCGCTGCTCGGATCATTCTCTGTCTGGATGCCGTTAGGGAGAGAGCTGCTGCAGGTCAGGGATAGCGTTTGGGTGCTGGTAGATTACTGTTAGGCAGGAGTGATTCTCCAAGAACCTTACTGTTAGGCAGGAGTGATTCTCCAAGAACCCAAAAGCCCTTGTTAGGGCTACATTAGCGTTTTTCAAAAGCTAAAGTGACACACTCAGTCACAGCACAAAATCATTTTGTGTGCTGTCAGTGTAGGTTAGAAACTAGCCATAGCAATCATCTTCTGTGGTTACTGTCTGATTTCTTCTGCACATTTTGTTCTATAAAAAAAAACACAAAAAACCAAAAAAAATAAATAAAAAAACACAAAAAAATTTACAGTTTATTTTCGAACAGGTGATGTCGTGGATTGCGGACAATGCTTCTAGCCATTTGTCCACAGTCAGTCTTCCACGCAGTCCATCCATGTTACCCAAGGGAGCACTCCTCCAGCTCCTAAACCTCCTTCCCCCCAGTCTGCCCCCTCCCAGGAAAATTTGCCATTGGGCAGCATACTCTGAGGAACTGTTTTCTGGACCCTTCCCAGAGTCACAAACCACTTGTCAGGTTTCTGCTGAGCTCTTTCCCGATGCCCAGGTTTTCCACCACAGTCTGTGGGTCATGATGACCTTCTTGACGTAGTGGAAGAAGTGTGTAAAGAGGTGTCGGACGATGAGGAGACACGATTGTCAGACAGTGGTGAAGTTGTTGTCAGGGCAGGAAGTCCGAGGGGGGAGCAGACAGGGATCGGAGGATGATGAGGTGACAGACCCAAGCTGGGTTGATAGGCCGGGTGAACACAGTACTTGTGAGACGGAGGCGAGTCCTATATGAGAACAGGTTGGAAGAGGCAGTGGTGGGGCCAGACGGAGAGGCAGGGCCAGAGCTGGTGCAACAGCGCCAAATGTTTCACATAGTGAAGCTCCCGTGTCGAGGGCTAGATTTTCTGAAGTCTGGAGGTTCTTTAAAGAAACACCGGATGACCAACGGACTGTGGTGTGCAACCTGTGCCACACCAGGATCAGCAGGGGTTCCACCACTACTAGCTTGACCACCACCAGTATGCGCAGGCATATGAATGCTAAACACCCCACTAAATGGAACCAAGACCATTCACCTCCGGCCGGGTCCACCACTGCTCCTTCCCCTGTGTCATTTGCTGCCTCTGCTAGTCAGCCCCCTGCCCAGGACCCCGGCACAAACACTTCCCGGGCGAAAAACCACACCTTTGCCTCCACGATCCTCCAAAGCGTCCACCAATGTCTCCATGCGCAGCGTCCAGCTCTCTATACCCCAGACGCTGGAGCGCAAGAGTAAATACAGTTGCACCCACCCATATGCCCAAGCCCTTACTCAGCCTGGAGATGCTGCCCTATAGGCTGGTAGAGACTGAGGCCATTCGCAACCTCATGGCGGCGCCGCCCCTCGGTATTCGGTCCCCAGCCGCCACTACTTTTCCCGATGTGCCATCCCAGCCCTGCACCAGCACGTGTCAGACTACATCATCCGTGCCCTGACTAACGCCATTTCTGACAAGGTCCACCTAACCACGGACACGTGGACGAGTGTTGCCGGGCAGGGCCACTATATATATCGCTGACGGCACATTGGGTTAACTTGGTGGAGGCTGGGACTAAGTCTGACCCTGGGGCCGCTCATACACTGCCGACGCCGAGGATTGCGGGGCCTACCTCGGTCCAGGTCTCTCAGGCCTACTATGCCTGCTCCTCCTCCCACCCCTCCTCCAACTCCTCCTCTGAATTACCATCCGTGGGTATGGTGCCATCAGTCGGTAGCTCTAGGCACAGCAGCAGTGCCATTGCTAAGCGACAGCAGGCTATAAAAGGCACACCGCCCAAGAGCTATTACAGGGCACCACGGCGCAGACCGATCTGTGGATGTCACCGCTGAACCTGAAGCCAGGCATGGTTGTGTGTGACAACGGCCGTAACCTGGTGGCGGCTCTGCAACTCGGCAGACTGACACATGTGCTATGCCTGGCCCATGTGTTAAATCTCATAGTTCAGCAGTTCCTCAAGACATACCCCAATCTGTCTGATTTGCTCATGAAGGTGCGCCGCATCTGTGCACATTTCAGAAAGTCCAGCACAGATGCTGCCACTCTCAGGGCAGCGCAGCGCCGCCTCCAACTGCCCGCTCACCAACTGTTGTGCGACGTGCCCACGAGGTGGAATTCAACATTAACCATGTTATCCAACGTTTACCAGCAGTGCAGAACGATTGTAGACTGCCAGATGTCAACTTCCACCAGAACTGGTAGTCAGGTCAGTCAGCTTCCTCAAGTCTACAATGAGGAGTGGACGTGGATGTCTGATATCTGTCAGGTGCTGAGTAACTTCGAGGAGTCAACACAGATTGTCAGTGGCGATGCCGCCATCATCAGCTTCAACATCCCGCTGTTTGGCCTGTTGAAAAACTCTCTGGTAAGCATGAAGTCGGAAGCTTTGCGCTTGTCACAAGAGATGGGGGAAGAAGATTTCCTTGTTGATAGCCAAAGCACCCTCCGGTCTATTTCTCAGCAGGTATCGGAGGAGGTGGATGAGGAGGAAAAGGAGGAGAATGTTGGCGAGACAGAAGAGGGGAGCATTGCTCAGTCCTTAACTGTTCAGCGTGTATGGGCAGAAGAAAAGGAGATGGAGGAGGAGGAGGAAATGGAGAGTCAGGCCAGTGAGGGGAGTGAATTCTTGCGCATTGGGATTCTGGCGCATATGGCAGATTTGATGCTAGGCTGCCTATCCCGTGACCCTCACGCTCAAAGAATTTATTCCAGCACCGATTACTGGGTATTCAGTAATTCCTGGACCCACGGTACAAGCAAAATCTTTCCACTCTCATCCCTGGAGAGGAAAGGAGTGTGAGAATGCATGAATACCAGCAGGCCCTGGTGCACAAGCTGAAACAGTATTTCCCTTCTGACAGTGCTAGCGGCAGAGGGCGTACTTCTGCGGGACAAGTAGCCAGGAAGAGTAGGTGAGCAGGCAGCTTAACCAGCACTGGCAGGGGTACGCTTTACAAGGCCTTTGTCAGTTTTATGTCACCCCAGCAAGACACTGTCACCTGTCCCCAGTCTCGGCAGAGTAGGGCTGATCTTTACAGAAAGATGGTGAGGGAGTATGTAGCTGACCATACCATCGTCCTAAAAGATCACACAGCTCCCTACAACTACTGGGTTTCAAAGCTGGACATGTGTCCCGAACTGGCGCTGTACGCCTTGGAGGTTCTTGCCTGCCTTGCCGCTAGTGTGTTGTCAGAGCGGGTTTTCAGTGCAGCTGGTGGCATCATCACCACTAAGCTTACACGCCTGTCGACTGACAGCGCTGACAGGCTGACGTTTATCAAGATGAATAAAGCCTGGATTTCTCATGATTTCCATTCTCCACCAGGTGAAAGCAGCTTAACCTGAATAATGTATGCACTCCTCCTTCTCCTCCTCTTTGTACACTAAAGCAGAGGAAACTGGCTATTTTTTGCCAGGGCCAACTGGCTCTAGCTATAGTACTCTATGTATTTAATTTTTCTGGAGGGCCACCTACCCGGACCTCTGTTTTAAACAATTTTTGGGAGTGCCACATACAGGCACTCTATCTATTTAATTTTTCTGGAGGGCCACCTACCCACTCCTCTGTTTTGAAAACTTTTTTGGACTGCTACATACAGGAACTATCCAAATTTAATTGTCTACATAGCAGCCTCCACACGTCGTCTTTATAGCTGCCTCCACACGTTGTCTCCATTGCTACCTCCACATGTCATCTCCATAGCTGCCTCCAAAAGTCGTCCACATAGCTGCCTCCATACATCGTCCCCTTATCAAACGAGCTGTGTCAGTCAGAATTTTGGGTTGTTTTAACATCTTCCACAACAAACTTGTTAACTTTGTCGCCACCCTGCTGTGTTATCCACAAAATATACTGCCAAACTTTTATCATTTACCGATATTATTTCAGCGTTCTTGCGCATCTGTTTACGTTCCCCTCCCCCGCCATAACCAGGCCAAGAACAGTACTACACTTGATCTTATACAAAAGGTTCTTAGCAGTGCTGTTTGTAGCTCCCGCCTGCTTTGAAAATTATAATTTTTTAAGTAAACGCTTCTGGCCCCCAGGCCCATTTTGGGTGGGGAGAAGCCGAGAGGCAGGGGCTTGGCCAGGCGAAAGCTTGCCTGGCAGCGGACCGCCAGCTCCATCCCAAGATTAGTCAGCCTCAGAGGCATCCATGCATGCTGACCCTGCTGTTTCCTGTCCATTTCGCCTCCACGATCCTCCACAGCGTCCACCAATGTCTCCATGCACAGCGTTCAACTGTCTATACCCCAGACGCTGGAGCGCAAGAGGAAATACAGCACATCGTCCCCTTAGCAGCGAGCTGTGTCAGGCTACATTTTCAGGTGGTTTACCGGCTGTGATTTTCTGGTGCTTTATATGGGTTACTCATTTTGATAATGGATGCAAAGCTGTATGACTGAGTGCGAGTCCCCCCTCACATTCCTCCACACGTCGTCTCCATAGCAGCCTCCACACGTCGTCTCCTTAGCAGCCTCCACACGCCGTCTGCATAGCAGCCTCCACATGTTGTCTCCATAGCAGCCTCCACATTTTGTCTCCACAGCTGCCTCCACACGTTGTCTCCATAGCAGCCTCCACATGTCGTCTCCATTGCAGCCTCCAGACGCCGTCTCCATAGCTGCCTCCAAAAGTCATCTCCATAGCTGCCTCCACATGTCTTCCTCTTAGCAAACGAGCTCTGTCAGGCTCATTTTTCGGGTGTTTCACCAGATACGTTATGGAACTTGGTCACTATCTTGCCAACATGCTGTGTTATTGACTAAATATACCGTCAACCTTTTGTTCACTTAGGAACACATTTCAGCCCTTCTTGCTCACCTCCTTTGGTTGCTCTCTGCCGCCATAACCAGACAAAATACTGATACATACAGTGCTACATGTTATCCTCGCCAAAAGGAATTTTTTAAATTGGTTTGAAGCCTGAGTCCATTTGGGGTATGTCGCCATGCCACTCTCTAGCCTGCCGCTGCTGCCGCTGCCTTCGCATGCCGTCCCTTATAGTGTCAGGGTCAATTATTGGATGTTTTAGATGCTATCTCACCTCATTTGGTCACTCTGTCATCGCCATGCTGTTGCCCATAATTTTTGCATAATGGTGCAATTAAGCAGCCTCAGAGTTATCCATGCATGCTGCCCCTGCTGTTTCCTGTCCATTTCCGTGGTGTTTCCATCCTTTTCTGAGGTTTCCAGGTGTTTGGCCAAGCTTCCCTGTGCAGAGCCTTGGTCCCCTTGAAAAATGCTTGAGCCTCCCATTGACTTCAATGAGGTTCGTTATTCGAAACGAGCACTCGAGCATCGGACAAAGTTCGACTCATTTTAGTGCTCGCTCATCTCTAGTAGGGAGTGAAAAATGGAAATACAAAAATTAAAAAGGGCCTCGGCATGAAGGGGTTAAAGACTACACCAATCAATAAAAAGTGTACAGGCCTTTTCTGTGAATGACTTCAGCACATATTCAACTACAGGGCATCACTAGTCTCTCACACTGCCCTGGTGGGATTCTGGTCCAGTCTTCTTCCAGTCTCTCCCACAGCTCTGTCACTGCTGTGGCTTTCTTGGCCATGACTGTGTCACCATGGATTTTGGGGCTGGTTGGTTTGGTTCGGTTAAATTCTGGGCTAGCCATTTCATTGTTTAAATGTTTTCTGTTTCCAGGAACTGCTTTACCCGCTCTGTGGCAGGGGTCATAGTCCTGCATGAAAATTGCTGCCTGATTTAGTGATGTAAGCAAAGAAGGAGCCATGTGTTGTTGAGGAAGGTTTTAAAAAAAAAAAAAATCATATTTATTTTTATTTGATTTTATAACACAAACAAACAACTGGTCATGCATCGCATTTTATTCAGTGGAGTGTACTCTATAAGTAGCCATGTACAACTACTGTATGGTATGGTCCTCAGCTTTCAATTTGTCTTTAAATGCAACATTACAGAGGATATTTAGCAGCATAGAACATAAGTTAAAATGAAATGCAATGATAAAAATCACCCCACCAATAGAGTCAGCTCACACGGGTAGGGCCTATTCACCCTAAAGTATAACAACCTATTTATTCACCACCTCCTTTGCCCCCACGTATCTCCTCAGGTAGCTAGAGATGGTATTTCAGACTCGCCCTAAGAGGTGTTAGAAATGGGTGTTTTCTGCATTATGTTAAGTACTCTTCAGTTACTGGGGATTTACTGGGATCCTGATTTATCCAGGAAAGTGGTCAAGAGTGATGGTCACATTCACTTTAACCTCTTCCATGTAACCAGGCGGGGAAACTGACCTAAGACTTTTGAACAAAATTATATACGTTTTGTAAAAAGTATTATACACATTTGTATAATAAAATGGTTAGATTTTGTAAAAAAATGTGTGGATCCTCTGGACCACCGCGGGAGGTGGTACTAGCCGACACCTGGGACCGGAATCTAAGTGACACCTGGTCTTCACCAGAGCGCGCCGCAAACCGGGATGGTCTTGCTGTGGCAGAGTACAACCAGATCGTTCCACAGGTGCGACCAGCCGAGGTCGAGGTACCTTAGCGGAAGACAGTCTCCAGGCACAGGGTCAGGGCAGGCGTCAGAGATGCAACACAGGAACACAGGAACACGGAATACAGGCACACATGAATGCAGAAACACAGGAAAGCAGGAACACAGGAACAGGAACACGCAGGAACGCAGGAATACATGGGAATGCAGGAATATCGCTAGGGAGAGTGCTCTAAGGCGTAGGCACAAAGATCCGGCAAGGAAGGAAGGGAGGCGCTAACCGATAAAGGTGGAGGTGTTCAGCCAGCGTAACCAGCGGTGCGCTGGCCCTTTTAATTTCCTACAGCTGTCACGCGCACTCTAGGAGGTGGGGATATCCACCCAGCAGTCCGCTGAGGAGCAGGGACAGAACCCTGATTTAAGGAGCGGCTCCCGGGCCCGGGGCGGACACCGGATTATAATTTGTTAATGATGTTCCCCCCCGTCCTACTACCTCCCCTAACTACAGGCCACATATGAGGTGAGTAGAGAGGTAGTGGGACGGTCCCGGGGGCACATCATTAACAAATTATAATCCAGCTGTTCATTCCGTCCCACTACCTCTCCTGACTGCCTGCTCACCTCACTTGCGGCCTGCCTGTCCATCTCACATGCGGCCCAGCCATCCTCTCCTTAATGTTGAAAATAAGAACTTACTGAAGTGATACATAGAAAAATGTTTATTTTTTCACACATTACTGCTTACAATAAAGATTGATTGTAATGGAATACAAAATAAATGTTTGTACAATAGTTACATCCACCAAAATTTACCCCTTTTAGTACTTGTATAGTACAAAACACAATAGATTTATTGAGCCAGTGACCATGATAGGAATATGTTTGCTGCAGTATATATATGTTTAGTTTTAATAGTGTCAGCATGCTTGTAGGTTTATTGCATTTTAGGTAAGTGCTATTCCATGTGATAGATAATTGAATGAAAAACCTTCCACCTAACTACTCACTTTGCTTTTCAGTTATATGCTCCTGCAAAAATTATAATATATAATATACAAAAAGGATAATGCAATTACAAAGTCATATACCTACAGTATAATGTAAAGTCCATGCTCTTGACTTTCTTAGATTAAAGGGATTCTTTACGCTTGTTATGTCTGACCAGTGAATGTGCCAGTGATCAGAATAGCATTCTATAAAGAGTACTATGTGAATATACTTAAGATCTAAAGTACATGGTTTTATTATGGATTTGTGCTGTAAGAGACCCTAATACAGTGCCTGCTACACCCTGCCCATAAGTGTCGCATATCCCGTGCATTATTAGAAACTTAGCATTATTCGTAGGGAGGGAGAAACATGCATCATATGGCAGTAAAGGTTCGTATAGTCCAAGAAGTGGTCAGTGTGCCACAATGCTGGGTCTGTGCACTGCTATGTGATATGCATAATCTTCAGAATAAAATATACATATGTATATGTAAGCATATTAAATATAGAGAAATATTGTAAAACAAATAGAATTGTTTTAAGGCTGTCTTCACATTTCAAAACTTAAAGTGTAACCGTAATTTAAAATAATTTATTAAATTGGGTATGGGAGGATCTAGTGAACATTTTGCTAATATACTTTATTAACAAATTTTACTTTGTAATAAAATAATCAAGCTACTCCTTTCCATAGAGATGCATATTTCAGCCTGTACAGTGTGTGTATAGAGGCTGCATGATCTTACATCTAATATACCTGTGTTTGGTTAAACAACTCTGGTAGTGAGGATTAACCCCTTCACTTTCGGCTACACGTTTGAAAATTATGCTCAAAGCATACTGCAGCCAGGGAGAGTGCAGAAAGGGTTAACATTCACATGTAGAAAACATGAGAAAAGAGAGAGATCTGTCTTCAATCCTGTAGACAGATTTTCCCTAGCAACATTGTAACTAGGGGGAACTTTACAGCCTGTTACTGTACAAACTAAGGAGAATTTGTTAATGAAGTATATTAGAAAAATGTTCACAACTGTCCCCTCTCCACAATATAAAAAAATAATCTGAAATGATGGTTACTCTTTAAAGAAAATCAACCATTAAAAAACATTTTCAACCATTTTGAAAAACCTAGAAATACTCACCTCCCCTCCTCTTGATGTTTATCCCGGCACTGTCCTCCACTAGTCTTGACACGCCAGGAGCAAATGAGCATTTTATATTTTACAGCTATTCCTAAAATATTCTTTTGTTAGGATTTTTTTTTTTTGCTGCAGTAGGACCTTTAACCCCTTACCGCATTTAGACGTTACTGTAGGGTGGTGTGAAGCAGGCTCACGGACTGAGCCCTCTTCATACTTAGCAGGTGTTTGCTGCACAATGGAGCAAACACCTGTCGCCAACACCTGCACCGTTTGCGGGTGTTAACTATCACAGCCGACCACATAAACGCGCCGGCGTGCGGGCGCTGCCATCTTGGCTCGGATCGCCACTTCCCTTGATGTCATCAGGGAGTGCGATCCGTTGCAATGACACACAAAGACACGAGGCTGTAATGTTTGAGGCTATCTATTACAATGTGCGATTTGCACATTGTAATAGATGATGTGCAAAATCCCCATATCTGGTAGGATCAATCAGACAGGTTAAAGTACCCTAGGGGGTCTGAGAAATAGTAAAAAATAAAAATAAAGTTAAAAAAATTAAATAAAAAACCATTCAAATAAATTCAAATTACCCCCCCCCCAGAACTGATATAAATATAAAGAAACAGTAAAAATCATAAACATGTTATATATCGCCGTGTCCCAAAATGTCCGATCTATCAAAATATAATAATGTTTTTCGCCATTTTGCAAAATATAAGAAATTCAATAAAGTGATCAAAGGCCGTACAGTCCTTATAATGGGAGGATTAAGAAACGTCATCTAATGTCGCAAAAAATTACACCAGCCACAGCTCCGTACACCAAAGTATAAAAAAAGTTATTAGCACCAGAAGATGGCAAAATGAAGAATTTTCTATTTGTACAGGAGGTTTTCATTTTTGTAAATGTATGAAAACATTATAAAACCTATACAAATTTGGTATCTCCGTGATCATACTGATCCAAAGAATGAAGAATGAAGTAGATCTGTCATTTGGGCGCTCAGTGAAAACTGTAAAATCCAAGCCCACAAGAAAATGACGTAAATGTGTTTTTTCATCATTTGCACTGCATTCAGAATTTTTTTCCTGCTTCCCAGTACACGGCATGGAATAGTAAATACCGTCACTATGAATTGCAATTTGTTATGCAGAAAGCAAGCCACCACACAGCTCTTTACATGGAAAAATAAAAAAGTTATAGATTTTGGAAGGTGGGGAGTGAAAAATGAAAATGCAAAAAAAGAAAAATGGCCAGGTCCTTACTTTTATTAATAAACTTAATAAAAATGTATGTTAAAAAAGAATATTGATTTTGTTGCTTGCAATATTTTTAAATAAAAAAATGTCTACAATTTTTTGTCTACAATTTTACCTAAAGAGACCTAAGACAGCACTATTTATGCCAGACAACCTACCCCTGTCCAATAGCCTGCCCCATATTCCATAACAGGGATGTGTATAGCCACAGACCATCACCACAGACAAAGAAGTTCTGGTAGGAATTCCTGGTCTGCATTCCTGTTTGACAAGGTTTCTTTTGCTAACTGTACAGCAAAGAAGGAAACCTCCAATGTGTGGGTAACTATTGTAGATTGCTCATCAAACTATAAGAGGTGAGACAGCAATCCCTACCCAATAGGGCCCATATATTTTATTTGTTTTCCTGCAGTTGTTGATCCTAGTTGCCAGGCTCCATAACAATGTCCATAGGAGGGAAAAGCAGTGG
The DNA here is from genome assembly GCF_040894005.1 of Engystomops pustulosus. Lineage (NCBI taxonomy): Eukaryota > Metazoa > Chordata > Amphibia > Anura > Leptodactylidae > Engystomops > Engystomops pustulosus. Next base: position 148,130,351 of record NC_092415.1, read on the forward strand.
CACTCATTTGGTTGCACTGAAAAAAGGGGTGTTCTTTATTCAAAAAACCCTTTGAATAATTTGTGAATAAAAGACACCGTTTTTTTCACTGAAACCAAAGGACCGCTGCTGGTGTTCTCTTTTATAGACATTGTGGATTTCTTAACAGGATTTTCTGGGATTCGTATATCGATGTGCAGTCATTAGGATACACATCAAGATCAAATCAGGTCTGACTCCTGGTACACCCAGGCATTCCTCCTCATTGTTTTCACTGGTTCATCTATGTATACTTAGTACTTAAACTTAGTGGGGACATTGCCCTAAGGCCGGTGGCTCAAGAGTAAGTTCAGTTTGAGATAAACACTCTGCTCCGAGAGTTGGCCGGATTTCCTACACTGATCCATTTATCACTGGGCTGAACTCAGCATGTCAGTGCAGTCCACAAATATGAGCTTTGGTCTGGGAAATCCCTCTAGTTCACTGTTTCTCTTAGAACAATCTCATTCATGGGCAACTGGCCTAAATTACACACAGAGAGATATGATTTACTTGTTTTACCCACCTGAGGACACATTCACATGTTGCACTTACCTTGCGTTTGAACCACAATATAGCGGCTGAGGAGAGGAGATTTGCCTAAGTACATTGCTGTTAATATTGCTGTTTACAAAACCCAATATTAGATTCCTTCCACACATCTCCAAATGGGGGCAAGAGATAAAACAGCAGCTGGCTCATGGCTGCCATAGAGGTGTATTATGCTCGGGCGCGGTGCGGTAAGCAGAAAGTGTCTCATCACCCAAAAATGTGATTGGAGCCTTAACTCAAAGTTAACGCATTCGTCAGCGGCTAGCCCGCGTTCATCGCATCACACTTGCAAGTGTGGAATGGGCCTTAAAGTAAATTTGTATAAGCCAGTTGGAGGATTTAAAAGCCTAGCTTGACAGCTGGAGTGTTCAATAATGTTCCCCTAGTGCTGACTGCTATAACAATGTTATCTGAAGTCCTCCAACTACATGGCTTTTTAAAATTGGGTAAATAGGGCAAAAAGGCAACAGCAATAATTCTAAATATGCAGCCATCGCAATCTAATGTCAGACTGTCATGTTAATTTCTATGTATAGACTTTAGCTATGCAAATTATATTGAGATATATAGAAAAAAACTCTTCACTCGCAGCTGCTTTCTCCTTAATCCTATCTTGTCACAAAGCACATATGGGTTTCAGTACATTTAGTGCTCTTTCTGAAGCTTCTGTATGTTAAAATTTGCAACCCCTATAAGTGTAAAGAAAGATACATTTCCATATCAGGTAGCATCCATATTAAACTCAAGAAAACACTCAGTGCTTGGACTGTAAATATATTTTTAGTATCTTTAAAACCACCCACATTGAAGCTCTTTATATACAGTTTGCTTTAAAAGTTCACCCAAGCATAACTTTTAGTCCGCTCATAAACTAAAAGGCTTCTCAATTGACAGTGATTTGCAAACGTTACTAAATACATATTGGACAAGGCAGGAGGCGCATTTCTTACATCCAGCTGCTGATCATATGATCAGGGAAGTGCAGGAAAGGAAAACACAGCTGTTCCCAAAACAAGGTCTGGCACACAAATTGGTCAATCTAGAAAATACAGACTTGATATTTTTTTTTTTTAATCTCCATATATGCAAATGAACTCCAAATAAGGATGCAAACTAAAGTATACCAGCAAAACTAAAGAGAACCATCTGTAAAACAGTGTATTTTCTTTCCCTTGTATGTGTTATTTGCATATTGGAACAGTAATGGAAGTCCAGTTTACCCCAATGACCAAAAGCACACTATTCACCTGGAGCATTGCCTGCAAATTGCCTTTAATTGTTTATTTCCAGTGCACATAATTCTGCACATGGTCACACAGGTGCTCGGCTCGTTATAACATTGAGTTCTGATTACTCTCTATGATACTAACGAGCTGTGCACCTGTGTGACCATGGTCAGATTTCTGCCCACTGGAAGTTAACATGGAAGCTTTCTATACAATGACATCAAGCAGAGATCTAGAAAATTGTGAGGAATTGATACAGAAAGTATATTGAAGAATTGTATAATTTTTCATAATACAAGCAATAATAATAATTTCCCAAAATGGAAATACCCCTTTAAAGTGCCGCAATTGACACCAAGAAAATGAGTAAAACCATCTCCTCCAAAGCCCCATAGCAGCTACATGGTCTGTTTACATGGCAGGTTCACATTGTTTATTTCCTCATTCTATACTTTACAGCAGACATTTAGGTATGGGTTGGTCCTAATAGCAGATGACAAGAACAGGGAGCTGTCAATCGCTTATTAGAATTAGTATTTTTTTTTTCTGATGAAGTTCTTTAAATCCCTTTAGTTTTATAGAGACAAGATAGTGTTCACCTAAAATAATTACAAGATGAACACTGAACATAAAAAAGGATTTTTAATAGGCAAAAGTATATCTTTATCTTAAAAACATGACATAAAATATTAACAGGTAGTAGATCAATTGCAGAAAACACAATTGTTTTATACAAGACTTATTACCAGTCCTGATATGTCAACTCTAATAAAACATTTCACCATATAAATAACAATTTTTGTTGTTTCTCCTCAAAATGTCAAAAAGATTATGGCCTTACCATTCCCATTGTCTCTACATATTCTGACTTACAACACAGGCTGTGTAGGGATACAATCCTACCTGGCAACACCCAGTTATCAGTGCATTAATACATGTCCAGGAACAGCACAATGTAGAGTTTGGAATTGTTATTTCATATGAAATACAATTAGTTACTAGAAAAGACATATCAGGAGGAGTGAGCAGTCCTTTAGGATAGCATTATGTAACATACTTTTTGGTCTACTTTCATTTAACACCGTTTGGTCTAATTCACACCATTTTGCACTACTCAAATTTATAAATGGGTGGTCTACTTGTGAGTAGTAACTTACAGACATCATGAAGATTCAGTGGCATAAAGGTAAATTTATTAAAAAAGGAATGTAAAGACATATGGCTGGATGAAGGTAGAGTAATAAACAGGCCACCATACATAAACCACAGGAGGAAGAACCAGCAATACTTCTTGGTGGAAGTTTCAGAAATGAATTCTAAGCAGCTACTGAATCCCAATACTATGCCTCCAGCCAGGGCCAGGCCTGTGCGCACACTGCCAATGGCACTCTCACCTGACTAGTCTTACAAGCCACACACACAATATCGAATTTCATAGTCTATGCAGAAAGAGCAATATGGTTCTACTGCCCAACACAAACTTATAAAAGTTGTACTTTACTTATACTTAAGTGTTTATAATTTAAGAAATACCAGCACAAGAAAGTACCCCTAACTTCAAGGGCCTTGGCGAGAGAAGGAGCAAGAAAACCATGTAAATCTAAAAGCTACCCTGTTATGTGTGAGGTGCCATCTTAGCACCCCCTGTTGTAGCACTTCCACAAGAGGGAGATACAACATAGCAAAGCCATCACTGCTATTACGCATATTCTTAAAGGGGTCGTATTAGGTTATAAAAGATACAACAAAGATGAGCTGCAATGTCAGACACAACCTATGGACAAGAGTGGTGCTGTTTTAGAGAAATAAATTTGATTTTATATACTAAGTCTTTTTTGATTGAATACACCAGGGATGTAACTATAGTTGTAAAGAGGTAGCAGTCAAATCCATCCTTAGAAGACACTACTATTCATACATGGAAACTTATTATAATTTACAAATTCGGGCCCTGAGTTTCAAGTTTTCCCTCTTTAGCAGACAGCAGGGGGCTACCTTTCCTGACGACCCTTGGTAAATCATTCATACATTGCCTTAGTTATTACACTGAGGTTTGCTAAGTTCATATATATATATGTATAACTGTACAATTCAATGGCAGACATTATTCCGATTCTAAACAATTGTACAGTTATTATATTCCAATATATACATATTATCCATTGAGTCAGCTCCCAAACACAGACATATGAAATGTCATTGGAAAATACCTAGTTGTGATTATGTACCAATGTAAGCTTTTTTTTTTTTTTTTAATACTAGCCTTTCTTGAGAAAAGACCACTAAACAATAAGCGTTTTACACTAGATTTCATGCTTAAGATGACAAACTGTTCTGTATATTGACTTTTATACATAAATACCACTGGACAAAACACTTAAAACAAAAAGGTGCAAGAATATTTCTACACATTATAAAAACACAGGAATTAAAAAGTATTTTCTGCAGATTAAAAAAAATCTCTTAATATATTTTTATATATAAAAGTGTTAGAGGTTTTGTTTTTTAAAACAAAACAAGGGAGGAACATTGAGGATGAGTCACTGGGAACTACAGATCCCAGCATGTTTAAATGTACAAGTGTAAGTGCCCATGTACTGCACTCATTTTATAAGGGTCCTTTGTCCACATGTGTCCTCTCAGAACGAACTGTGCCCAAAAGTTAGAATGGCAGGAATGTTTCAACCAACCCGGGGTCATGCTGAAGCTTCAATATAGTCACTTGCCAATGACAAATATTCACGGTTTTCTGCCGCAGGAATCTTATATCCATTGATTTTTGGTTCTTTTGGGAAGAAGTCCTGTTGGTAATCAGGATTGTCCAGGCTTATTTGCTGCCCAATCTTTTGCTCCCAGATGGTAGGATAGTCATTTTCTGAGTGGTCTATGAAGGTCTGCCCTGAGTTCAGGTATTCTGGATTGTTCACGCCATTACCATATGAATTCTTATGGTTGCCATTTGGAGTTTTTGTATTCTCAGGTAGGAGATTATGGTAAACAGGGTTAGCGATGGTTGAGATCTGTGGCTTTGAATTTTCTTGGTTGACGTATTCTGAAAGCAGAAATAAAATAGAATAATATCAAGCTGTCATTATAATACAAATCTTTGATTAGAACTGTAATATAGGCCAGGAATTACGATTCCCCCCACTTTATGCCACCTCCACGCTAAGTGAGTGGGACATGGACACAGAGTGGGATGGTGCAGGGCGCATGACCTATAGCTTTTGCCAGTTCCTGCCAGGCAATTCTGGTATATCTGCTGTAACTATTGGAAGAGGCTAACATCAAACTACCCCCATAATGTATGCATTTGCAGTAGCAGCATTGGAGTTTCCACTAGCTGAAACCCCCAATGATAAAACAGCGGAAGACTAGTTCTTTTACTATTACAGAATAATATAAGAGAAACCCATATCTTTATTGAGAATTTAGAACAAATCTATGCCTTCCAATAAACCACCAAATACACCAATGTCAGCAAATTCCCCAATGAGTTCTATGTAAACTTGTAGGCTGCAGCTGTCATTCCCTAGAGCTACACATAGTTGCCATGTACTATAGCTCCTGAGTTCTGAGATTGTAAAATGAAGAATGAAGACTGCGCATTAAAGTTTCGTAACAGAAAACAGAACTACTGGAAATGTAGAACAAACTAATATTTCATCTTGTATACATGTACAGAATGACACATTTAATCCTAGCTGAAGACCACATGTTCTAGCTTTCTTTAAACATCTATCTATATCTCTGTCTGTTGTAAAGAATCTATGTTACACTGTGCACAGTTACCAACCTGGAATAGGATGGAATTCTTCGTCAAGGCTGTCATTAAGAATGACTGTGGGGTCAGTGCTATATCTCTGAATGAAGCTGTCTTCTCTGTTTGGTGGACCCTGTGTAAAGTTACCAAAAAAGGCAAAATTTAGTATAACTATGTAATAATCATATCTTTTGTTTGATGAGTTTAAAGTGAACGATTTTCACCAGTTACAACTATATGTATTCTTCAATAGGCCTTACTCCATGGATTCTGGTGCAGTTGGTATAGTTTTTCTAGCCCCCAATGATCCCATGCCATCAGTACTATTGGTTTCAGCACCACATTTGCTAATTAGAAGGTGGGGGGTCCCTGGCTGAATGTTTTCACTCCAGGCTACCCACCAGACCGGACCAAACACCTTATTAATGTATGTTTGAAGAAACAAATTACCGTACTATAGAATGAAGGGGCTGAAGAAAATATGTAGAATCTGAACTGTCACCTATGAAGGATTTTGAAGAGTTGGACTGGAGGTGGTGAAAGGTCCTCATTATGTCATAGCAATCCTACATTCAATGTAATAATAGTTCTGTATGATGAGTAATTGAACCTGGTACCTGCTCACAATGGAAGGAAATTTACATATGACTTTCGGCTCCCATAGCAATGTTGTCACTTCAAGGAGCTACACTGTGTCAATACCCTGCATAATTTCTGCAGCGAGCTCCTATGCATCGAATGGATCTTCTACAAATAGTCTTTTTATTTAACGCTCCTATCTTGAAGCACAGATTATGGCAATAAATTCCCAAGAAGGTTGGGGCAGGAATCTCCTTTGTGTCCAGTAGTTAACCAAAGTGACCAGTATGTGAGGGAACAGGTTCAGCAAGGGATCAATGAGATAAGTATTGTTTCTATTACATTCATCATCACCTCTAAATCTTTCACCACCGGTTTATCTTGCTGGACAACCCTTTATTAAACCTCAACATAAATATATGATATGTTCTGTTTCTATAATTCCCTATGCTGGGTTCTGGTCTATATAAAGTGGTATTTTATGTCTTTCTGATTCCTTTTTGTTTTTTTGCTGACTGTATGTAATGATATGTGATCAATAACTAGACTACCTAACATCACTCCATTTTATGGCATTAATAATAATAAATGCCTCACATTTTACTTTCCATGATCTCTGCTCTGACTAATGAAGATATTGGTCCATATTTATCAAACGTAGTGCAAACTGCACTATATGCAGTTTGCCTCTGGAGGGTCCAGTGTGCAACAGAGTGCGCTCATTCTTTATCACTGCCCCGACATAGTGCACCTTTTTTTTGTACAAAGAGCATGTGACACAATGCTGTCGGACACCGCATGACAAATGTGTTTCAAACTCCAACTAAGCACCAGAACCCCTCTTTATTTGCAAAAATTTGTGGCCATAAGGCACAACACAAAATTACTTGAATACATGTAGAAGCAGTGGCCATTGAGCCCTGAAAAGGGCACTTATAGTTATTAATAGTTATTAGTCATTAATAGAAACATACTTATAAACTTACCCCATTTCGAGTAATACATACAATCGGTGAATTATTGCTTGTGGAACTCTAAAAAAAAAACAATGCAAATGTGATTTCAATTCTCATATATTGCAGATTACAGACTTTGCCTAAAATCATTAAAACTGTAAACTTACCATTGTACTCAAGAGCGGTGTTCGAGATGTTGAAGGGCTGGTGAAAAATCCTTGTTGTGGTATCAAATATTCATCAGCGTCAACAATTTCACCCATCTCATCATCCAGGTTATGGAGAATCTTAGACACAGGGGGGCTGGGTAAATTCATTCTATCATCTCCCTGCAAAAATATGACATTGTATTTCATCAATATAATATTATTTCAGACTGGATTAAGCCACGTTCCTGGTTTCATAGCAGGTTTCTGTTACTCTTTAGGTATGTTCACATAGTTTATTTTCTGGTGACCAGGATATTTATATTAAGGTTTGAGACAATAAACTAAATATTTCATGTAAAAGGCAAGAACCAGGGATTATGCTTGTGTTACAAAATTACGATAAGATACAACTTCATTAACAAGCAAGACTCGTACTGTCGTTATCAAATAAACCTGTGTACAAAAATATTTGTGGTGTTGCACTAAGCAAAGACTTTCTCAATATCCATCTATATTCAAAAATCTTACCTGTATTACAAGGTAGCGTGTTGGGTCACGGGCCATCTTGCTAAATTCTGCACTCAACTCACGGAATTTTGGTCGACTTTCAGCATCAATCATCCAACCTACATAAAACATAACCAAAAACACATCTTATTAAGGCTGGTTTCACATGAACCATCAGCATGTAATAAAAAAATTGACATGCTAATTATTTTTTTTTAGTCTTCTCATTCCGTTGTGTCTGATTTGTGAACTGATACTCAAACCCTTTATTTTCTAATTACTAGCTCTGTGAGAACAGGGCAAAACATGGACAGCGCATGTCTATATTTTTTGTAAATGTATAAATCTTTTTCATGGACAGCATAGGGATAGAAAATGAAACATGTGAATGAGTCCTAGAAAAGTGCCTTAGCCATATCAGGGATTCTGCAACACGCCAGTGCTAGTACTGCGATTATTCCCTCCTTTCTGCCACCTCCACAATATGGGGGCCTGGAGGGGCATGAACAGAGGGTCTGTCCTCACACCTGCGCAGCTGGCAAATTTTCATATATTCATAAGTTCAAAGTACCAATTTTTGGGGTCAAAACAAGCCTTTAGCAAAAATTGTGCTTATTTTTTTTTACACCTAGCATACATTCCATAATTTCTCACTGTTTGGTTAGGTATAAAAGCACAATACAACAACATACACTCACCGGCCACTTTATTAGGTACACCATGCTAGTAACGGGTTGGACCCCCTTTTGCCTTCAGAACTGCCTCAATTCTTCATGGCATAGATTCAACAAGGTGCTGGAAGCATTCTTCAGAGATTTTGGTCCATATTGACATGATGGCATCACACAGTTGCCGCAGATTTGTCGGCTGCACATCCATGATGCAAATCTCCCGTTCCACCACATCCCAAAGATGCTCTATTGGATTGAGATCTGGTGATTGTGGAGGCCATTTGAGTACAGTGAACTCATTGTCATGTTCAAGAAACCAGTCTGAGATGATTCCAGCTTTATGACATGGCGCATTATCCTGCTGAAAGTAGCCATCAGATGTTGGGTACATTGTGGTTATAAAGGGATGGACATGGTCAGCAACAATACTCAGGTAGGCTGTGGCGTTGCAACGATGCTCAATTGGTACCAAGGGGCCCAAAGAGTGCCAAGAAAATATTCCCCACACCATGACACCACCACCACCAGCCTGAACCGTTGATACAAGGCAGGATGGATCCATGCTTTCATGTTGTTGACGCCAAATTCTGACCCTACCATCCGAATGTCACAGCATTCGAGACTCATCAGACCAGGCAACGTTTTTCCAATCTTCTACTGTCCAATTTCAATGTGCTTGTGCAAATTGCAGCCTCAGTTTCCTGTTCTTAGCTGAAAGGAGTGGCACCCGGTGTGGTCTTCTGCTGCTGTAGCCCATCTGCCTCAAAGTTCGACGTACTGTGCGTTCAGAGATGCTCTTCTGCCTACCTTGGTTGTAACGGGTGGCGATTTGAGTCACTGTTGCCTTTCTATCAGCTCGAACCAGTCTGCCCATTCTACTCTGACCTCTGGCATCAACAAGGCCTTTCCACCCACAGAACTGCCGCTCACTGGATGTTTTTTATTTTTCGGACCATTCTCTGTAAACCCTAGAGATGGTTGTGCGTGAAAATCCCAGTAGATCAGCAGTTTCTGAAATACTGAGACCAGCCCTTCTGGCACCAACAACCATGCCACGTTCAAAGGCACTCAAATCACCTTTCTTCCCCATACTGATGCTCGGTTTGAACTGCAGGAGATTGTCTTGACCATGTCTACATGCCTAAATGCACTGAGTTGCCGCCATGTGATTGGCTGATTTGAAATTAAGTGTTAACGAGCAGTTGGACAGGTGTACCTAATAAAGTGGCCAGTGATTGTATACCAATACTTAGCTCAAAAAATCAACTAGTTAACACAAATATATTTTATATTTAATTTGTAAATATTCATACTAGAGATCTACTACCTGACCATATTTTAGTTTTATATAGCTGCCGTACATTAAAGATGACTCCTACAACATTCTACAGCAACTTAAACTTTAGAAAATTACAGCCAAGGAGCTTAAACACAACAATCAAAGACAAACCAAGGCAATAAAAGGTCTTATGAATGTCTGAGATTTTCTTACATTTCACCATAATCATGTACACATCAATGGTACAAATGGGAGGTTGAGGAAGACGTTCTCCTTTTTCTAGAATTGTTGAAATATCACTTGCTGAAATTCCGTCATATGGTTTAGACCCAAATGTCATCAGCTCCCATACTGTAACACCTGCAAACACACACAATATAACAATAAGTATAACATCCAAACGAAATGTGCAGATGATAACTGCCTGTATATAGTGACCACAACTCACCATAGCTCCATACGTCACTTTGATGGGTATATATTCTGTGCAAAATAGACTCTAGTGCCATCCATTTAATTGGAACCTAGAAAATAAATCCTCAATTATTATTAAGATAAATCTAAGTTCATTGTAACTTAGACCCTTATAATGTTAATTTCACGGGGTCAATGTTGACTATAGGGGTCAGAAAATGATATCTGACTCCTTAAAGGGGTTCGTCTGTTATTGTTTGTATATTGACAAAATTGCTTACTTCCAATTGATAAATATCAATCAATGGTCATATGATGTCACATCGGCACGTTATATCATGTTGCTATTATTATAATAAGCCGTACACCTGTGTGACATTGCATGACCATGGACTGGTTTTTACCCACTAGAGATAAGAAGTGATTTCCATCAATCAGAGATCTAGACAACTGTGAGGAACAGATACAGAAAGCATAAGAGGAGCATCCAGAAAGAGGAACCTATCAGAACTGCTGTTACATTGGTGTAATCTTATTTCATGTCATTATATCATGCACAAGGCCTACTGATATTTCCTATTTTTGTCAAAGACTAACTAAAGGCTTTTTTTCACAAATCAATAGCTCTTGGATGTAAAACAACTTGGCCTATTATCTTTGTTGCCTATATTTAGTAGTTTCTTTGCTATAGCCCTCATTGATGCATTAGCTGCTTCCTCTCCATGTGCTGATAAGCCCTATGAATCAGTATGTTGTTTACACTCTGTTTCTGGTCAGTTTCATGGGAGAGGAGGAGCTGCTCCTCACTGCTCAGAGAGGAGGGGGACATGTGTCAGTGAACGTGAAAGCAGATGTCTACTGCACAGAATAGTGGGGTACAAGATCTCCCTGTTCCCTATGAGTTCCTCCATCCCAGTCCGTGATTCTACAGAACTTCTGTCTGTCTCTGCTCTTCTAGCTGCTCATTTCCCCCACCTTGTCATCGGCAGTATCAGCTCAGAGCAGATAAGTTATTAACCCTCAGTGCTCACATAGCACAGGCTATAGACTGCATGTAACTGGTGTACTAATGATTTCTACACTTATTACATGTTCCCTGCTCTTCCATGTGATGGAAGCGGCCAGGCTGCCACCATACACATCCTGTATGTAGTGTACATGTTCCCTACTCCTCCATGTGATGGAAGCTGCCAGGTTGGTCGCCATATACATCCTGTATGTGCACTGTTCACTGGATTTACTTGTGGGAAACTAAATGTATTTGATGCTAAGTTACTTTGAGAGAGAAGACAAGGTATCATGGGATCTGCGAGCAAGCTAACTGGCCTCAGCCTGAGGGCATAGACTAAAAGACATTAGTCTCCGCCCACTTCACCTCTGGAGAGAAAGATTTTTGTCAAACACATTCAAAACAGAAAATGCCATAACTTTGGAAAGAAAAGGGTGAGCAGCACAAAGTAGGTATTGTTCTTTTTGTTTTCAAAGGGGGAATCACATATAATAATTTGGTAAGATCACTATAGCTTTAAAGTTACGCTTTAAGTAAGAAGCAGCTAAAAGGGTTTAGTGTGATGTTTCCCCCTGAAATAAACATACACACTCAGCTTTACATGTATGTTTATCATGAGAACAATGGTTGCAGCTGGCAGATCTTTAGCTTTCTCTACATCTGTGCGTGAGGCAATTTCGTGAATTCAATGTCAAAACAGAGCAGCCATTTTTCATGGCACAGTAACCATGGGTGTACATAGTTCTCTCATCTTACCTTTCCACCTTCTGCATGATATTCCTTTTCATCTGCCCCCAAAAGCTTGGCCAACCCAAAATCAGTGATCTTCACGTGATTTGGTCCTTTCACAAGGACATTTCGAGCAGCCAAATCTCTGTGAACCAATCTCCGCTCTTCTAGATAATTCATTCCCTATTAATAAAAGCAAATAATTAAAAAAAGCCTACCTACTGGGAAGGTAGTATCAAAACAATGACTGCATATTAGTGTAATTTAGTACGAGGTGCTGGTTTGTTAAAAAACCTTTAAAGTAGCAAAGTAGGTTTGCATTTACATTCAAGAGCAAAGTAATGACACATGTACAGTACATGAGACAAGAAAGGTGTTAAGCCCAAGGACCTTAAATTCTGTTAATAGGACCTTGGTTAAAGTTGAAACTCTACATTATTAAATACTAAACTTCTGACAATATTGTCTTTAGGACAGATGGGCCAACTTATCTACATAGTGTATGAATTGAATGCTGTTAAGATATAGAATGATCATGGGAGTGAACATTACTCTGCACTTCTGCATATATTCTTTTAACGAAAGACATTTTGAAGAAGTGAAGGATGTCTACTTTACCTTAGCAATCTGCACACACCAATTTAGAAGATGCCTGGATCCAATATTGTCTTTATGTTCCCGAACATAGTCAAGAAGACACCCAAATGGCATAAGTTGTGTGATCAGCTGGACAGTGGAGGTTAGGCATATTCCCAGTAGACGACACACATAAGGATTATCCACACTGGCCATAACATATGCTTCCTAGAAAATAGATGCAATATAATGTTAACAACAACTGCAGATAATTTTCCATCTTGAAGACTAAGCCATTCACTATAGATAAATATATTACGCGACACTTGGAATCCCATCTTTATTATGTATATCAGTGTGGACTGTATTACAATTGTTTGGTAAGACAAAGAATATGCAACACCCATGTCTATGCATAGGCAGGTTGGTAGTTGCGAATAGTGCCCTCTTCATGTCAGGAGCTGTTAGGGGGAGTCATGAACCCTCTAGGAAGTTTCTAGAGGTAGGATGTTGTGTAATTGCAGCTGTAGCTATTGCCTGGTAATGCCACAGTTAATTGTGAAATGTGTAATTATCCAATGATGCTTCTGTAACACAAGCTGGAAGGTGATTGGAGAGGTGCTACCACCTGACCAGCGGGGTATATAAACCCCTGCTGGGCAGAAGCACATGGTCTCAGTTTTTAGGTCTTAGTCTACAGACAGCACCAGACCTCAAAGTCTGTCTGCCACAGCCATTAATCCCAGGAACTTCAAGTGCCTCATGCCTACTGCCTAGCACCCAGGGCAAGTCCGGAGACTTCAGCCCAGAACTGCAGCTCCACCACCCGGATTCATTTCCACCTGCATCAACCCAGCCTGCATCTATTCTTAAGCTGCGTGTACCTTTCCTGTGGACTGGCCCTCCATGACCTTTCCAGCTTAAAAATCTGCTGTTACCCGATCTGGCCGTTGCCTGCTGTTCAATAAAGAACTGTAAGTTGGTTTGCACAACGTGGCATCCGTCTGATCCCTGGATACGGCGGGTTACCACAACGAGCTTCATCATCCATCACCCAGGGGCTCATCCTACAGACACCTCAGGGGTTGCCCCAGGGAGAAAGCATTGCATCAGCCTCTTATTTTTTGCACATACCACCTGCTGGAGACCTGCCAGGCTGTAGGTCAGCCCTCTGGTCCCCATACAAAGCACTGTGACCACATCGTGCTCAAGGCCGCACTAGCCGGCCACTCCGGTATTCTGGGCCCCGGCTGCCTCCAGGCCACAAGAAAAGGATAGGTCCCGATGGGAATGTTGCAAATGCATGCATATTGAATAGAAAAAGAAACTGTTGGATACGATCGACAGAGACTTGTATACCCTAAAACAAAAGAATTAGGCATGATGAAATCCCTCTTTCCCCTAACATCTGCTATGGGAGCAGATCCAGGAATTACTGAACACATAAGATAGATGCCAGTCCATCGCAAATAGAGTGGGTTTCCCCAACATTAATATGTATAGCCATCTTAACACACTGGATCTCATTGTCTGTCTCATTGTCAAGTTTTTTATGTATAAAGTCATACATGTATGACTTCTATGGGAAAATTGTAGTAAACAAAGGTTGTCCCACCGTTCCTCACAGTCAGATATGTCTAATTACAGAAACATTCTGTAAACTGGTTAATTTAACAAGTTTACTTGATGCTATCAGCCTGCAATCCCAGTAGTGTATGTGGTGCCGCTGATCTCCTGGCACTTGACCCACAGTCAAGAATTGTTTGCACAATACATAGACATCTGGGAAGCTCCAGGCAAGGCTGGCACCAGGATACATTCTTCAACATATTCCAGCTCTTGCTTCTGTGTGTACAACAGTGTATGTGTGCTGCTGCTCCACACAGTATAGCTATGGTTATATAGCTCGAATCCTTATACAATATCAGTATATCTCAGGAATATCCCCTATCACTCACATGTCAAGACCACATAAACATTGCAGGCTTAGTAAGAAGCCTCCATCCAAGTCGCCATCAAAATTCATTTGGCAAGATAACAAACAGCAGAATAGAAACTTTTCAGAGTCCATCATTCAAATGATCCAAAGCCTTGATTATTTTACATATATACTTAAAGGGGTTGTCCTCTTTTGGCAAATAATTTTCTTTACATAAACAATTTTCCAATATATTTTCTGTTTCAATTCTTCAATTTTAGTTTTCTAGATTTCTGCCTGCTGTCCTCCTATAGGAAGCTTTTATGTTTACAGTGGACAGAAATCATGTAATGTCACAAAGGTGCACGGCTCATTATATCACACAGCTCTGATTACTCTCTATGATACTGCACCTGTGTGACATCACATAACGCTTTTCATTACACAAAAAATTTCAATTATTTGCTGAAAGTGGACAACCCCTTTAAGGAGTTAGCCATCTTGCATCAGCTAGTGTTGCGGTCTTATTTATCATGTGAAAACTTCCACTGGAGAATGTTGTGAACATGTTCTATTCTGCTTACTTTTATTTCTATGCCGCTTGTGACAACAGTGAGATGAATACCAAAGGTTATCAATAGAGCAGGGATTATGGGGATTAGTCAAAACTGATAGATTTGAGAATCATTTATAAGTATAGATAGCAATATTGAAAAAAAATCTTAAAAACACTACACTAAAAATAATTTTCAGATTCCACACTTATTCACTTTTAGTTCAGTAGTTAACACGCTAATTCTATATACAGTAAGTTGAACAATAACCCTGTCAGAAAAATCCTATGTGTGGTATTTGCCTTTTTTCCCTGAAGGGGTTTTCCCATGAAAGAAAGCTCCCAAATTTTAACCCCTTACTTTGCAATTGTAGTCAGTTTTATTGCTGTTTTTGGTCACTCCCTAGACAGGTCAGTGTAATAATCCAGAGTGTGGATGAGGACTCTCTAAGCAGACACTGCATGATTCCTCTGTGCTATGACATCCTGTGTGCTGACAATGTACTTAGGATTGTCATAGTACAGGGTTAACTACACTTTTATATAGCTTCTGAACATTCTACTAGCATAGTGACACATAGTGATATGAGAGATGAAGAGATCCATGAGATGTATATAAAACACAATGACACTCCCAGTGCCTGTGTCTGAGCTGGTCTTGTAATGCAGGGGTGAGGACAGGAGGTAGAGAGCACTGCAGTGTGCAGACTATTCAAGAAAAGAATCTGACCATAATCAGAAGATTTACAGCCATATTCAGGGACAACCAAAATTGTAAACACCAGGACTGATAGAGACAGGTTGGAATTATATCTGTGAAATGCTGTATTTTTGTTAATAACATTGAATTAGAGAATGTGTTGCTTTGTTATCCTGAGTATATTTTAGAATCTTCTTGGGAATACCCCTTTAAATCTTACATAAACTTGTTATAGAAAAAAAAAATCTTTCTTGTCCAAATAAAATTTAACATTGGCTATTTCCTGTGAGTCTAGCTAAGGTGTTATTGGACTTATTTTTGAGCCAACTTTAGCCGTTATAGGCATGTTAGCAAAAAGTTTTACTGTTGCAAAAGGTGTTGTAGGAGCCTGCGGTATAAAATTGCTGGGAAATACGCACGAGGTTCTATAAAAACTGCCCAAAACACTTTGCAGACATCTATCAGAGCCATTACAAACAGAAGTCAGGATAGATTTGTGAGTTGCCATGTAAGAGGCGAAGTTAACGCCTGACAAGTTCCATCCCACTCTCCTTTATTTTTAACGGAAGAAATAGATCAGCCAGCTACAAGTAACAAAGCATAATGAAAGGTAAGATTGTAGTCTTTGGGCAATGGAAGATGAATGGAAGAAAGAAACCATCTGTTTTTAGTTTCCATTAGGGTTACCAGAGTCCAGGAGTGGATGCAATACACAGCATCTGTCCACCATTTCTCCCACTGGCCTCTGCTGAGTGAATGGGCAGGATGAAAAAAATACAGAATGCTACATCTTTCCATCCTGTTTTTTCCACACAAGATTCCAGTATATGCCTATGGATACTCTTAGCGTATATATGTTGTACATATTGTGGGAGATTTGGCCCAGTAGAGACCGTGGTAGCGGGGTGCTGTGATGCAGTTCACGACAGTGACACCAAAGTACAGTCCAAAACAGGTCTCGTCTGTGTTTATTTCAGCAGGAACAAAATAAAACAGCCTTTACATTCAGGCATCAAAAACAAAATAATATCCTACCCGTCAGGGTGCTAACTAAACAATGGTTCTCTGACTCACCACTAACAAAAATACTTGGCTGCTCCAGGCACAGAGGTCAAGGCTGTGTGCTCTCCAGCCTCCACTCAGAGAGAACCCACTCTCTTTATGCAGGCTGATTGGGCTGTTCCCACCACCTGTGTCCAAGGTGCTGGACAACCCAACCTCAGCACTAAGGCCTTGCATAATAGCAAAACCTAGGGGAAACATACCGCCCATCCACAGTTAACCCCTTCAGTGTCTCACAGTATACAAAAATGAGATGTGAATGTAGCCTTAGCTTGACAGTAGTTTAACCAATATTATCTCTTTTTTTACAACATATTCCAATTGGGATAACTACTTCTTCCCAAATATGTTTGTGGCTGAAAATTGTTGTTGCCTCTGTTTAGACATCTTATTAAAAAGAACCTACTACCATGGCTGCACCAGGAGTTTTCTCCTTTATAAATTCCTATTTCTTAAAAGAGTCTTTAAAATAAAGATGTCTGCATGGTGTACAGCTTTAGAGTCTAGAGCTGATCAGATGCGATTCATGAGGAAATTTTCACTTTCCTTGCACCACAACCTCAGGGGAAATTAAGCATTAGTCAGGTTACAATGAAATAAATAGGCCTGTAATGTATGGTGTCCTCCTGAGCTAAAGAGACATTCTCTGCACCGAGTGATAGTCCAAGGTTCTTAGAAGATTATCTAATAAAGGCAGTAAAGTATCAACATATGGATTAACCCTTTAATTTTCAGGTTAGATATAGTTTGGAGGTCCTCTTGCCCCTAGGAATACCACAGTTGGTCTTGATTTTAGCATGGAGGATTCTAGGTCACAGGATAAGAATATGTGTCATTTACATTCTGTTCTACTCTCTTAAAAAACAAGGAACACAACTTAAGGTTATTGTCAAACGTTCCAACAATGTGTCAGCGCTGAGCTCTTGGTAAATACAGGAAATGATGGTGGATTCTCAGGAAAAATAATAAGATGTTATAGAGAAGTTTATGAAAACCAGGCACATTTAAAGAGACATGTACTAAATAGTTGTACCATGTATACAATAAGGGTCTAGATGCCTTTTTACACCTAAATAACATTGATGGTTATGTTATATAGAATTGTTTCCCATAAATCTCTTCATCATTCAATCCCTTCCCTTCCTTGGTTGTAATTGATGGACATGTGTCTTTCTCAACCGTATAAACTATGATATATATACTTGAGTGTAAGCTTTTTTTCAGCACAATTTTTGTGCTGAAAAAGCCCCACTTATACTTGTGTATATAAAAAATAAAGTTAGCAGTCACCCTCCGTCGCTGAACGCCGGTGTCCTCTTCTCCCCACAGCACCTCTTCCGGGTTCCCAGCCAGGTCGGCAGATGCAATTCAATGCAATCTGCCGGCACAGAAATTATGACGTGGCAGTGTTGCCGTCAGATAATCACATAGAAATGCATCTGCTGGCCCAGCTGGAAACCCAAAGAGGTGCTGCAGGGAAAAGAGGACGCCAGGGGTCAGCGCCGGAGGGTGAGTACTTCGTTTTTTTTTCTAAGAGGGTACTCTGCTGACCTTTTTATTAAAGGGGGCACTCTGCTGGGCAATATATTAATGAAAGCACTCCACAGGACATTATATTAATGGGGGCACTCTGCTGGGCATTATATAAATGGGGGCACTCTGCTGGACATTATATAAATGGGGGCACTCTGCTGGGCATTATATAAATGGGGGCACTCTGCTGGGCATTATATTAATGGGGGCACTCTGCTAGACATTATATTAATGGGGGCACTCTGCTAGACATTATATTAATGGGGGCACTCTGCTAGACATTATATTAATGGGGGCACTCTGCTAGACATTATATTGATGGAGGCACTCTGCTGGACATTACAATAATGTGGGCACTCTGCTGGACATTATATTAATGGAGTACTCTGCTTGACTTTTTATTAATGGGGGCACTCTGCTGGTAATTATAATAATGGGGGCAAAGTGCTAGACATTTTATTTATGGGCACACTTTGATGGACATTTTATTTATGGGAGCACACAGCTAGATATTATAATATATCTCTGTGTTTCTCTCTTTTTTTAATAAATAAGCTTCAAATTAGGGTGTGGATGGTGCATCCCTAATATTATCTGTACACATACTTCTTGCAAGGGATGCCGGGCATTGTGTAAAAGAGTAATTCTGGATTATATTGTGGCAGTAAACAATACTTCCCGCGGTCCACCAAGAAGCTAATATGCAGATACATATGACATTATCTGCAAAATTAGGAGAAAAGGACAGAGATGTCTGCAAAACTTTTAAAGTGCCTTAGTGCTGTTATTTCCTTTAATTTTACATTGGCCAAAAATAAGCTTTTCCCTTTTTCTTTATGCAGCTATGGTGGCTTGTGGCAAAAAGCCAGAGCATTTATTAAACACATTTGTAATTTTAACAATATTATAAAAACACACGCAATACTAGCAATTCCACAGCCCAACACAAAACAAAGGGGCTTTCTTTCTCCATGTATGGCCACATATTGCATGGATTGGTGCCATCAAGCCTTCCATTTAAAACATAACATTTGCAACTTCTTCATCCTTTGCAAATTTCCAGAAACTTGAACAACCGAGTTTTGTTTCCAATTGTTTACCTTGGAGATGAAAGTACATTGTGATCTAATAAAACTATGCCTGGTATTCAGTGACAATCTGCTGCAAAGTGCCCTATGGTATAAAAAAGCAGCCTATGGGAATTGTGGTTACCAAAAGCTACAGGGTGGGATGGGAAACGAGAACTGTTTGATTTGTCACCAGACCACATTTTTCTTGAGTGCTATTTTACGTGTAGCTATTTGGAAGGATTTTTCATATAACACATTGCCCTACCTCTGATGATATTGGCTAGTTAGCATGTGATGTCAGGCATAGAGTTAGAAGAAAAAACTTAGAAACCAAAGAAGACAAACCAAAGCTAACGTTTGGCACAAAATGTAATATTGGATGATGGCCAATTCATTTGGAGTCCACTTAGAAAATTGATACTCACATCTAAAATTTCTTTGTTGGCTTTTGGTGATGTGGCCTCACGTAACTCTTTGATAGCAACGGGAATTTTGATATTTTCACCTTCTGGAGTCCACATACCCTAATTGGATAGATATAATTCATTAATAGAAACTTATCATTTTTTTAATTCTTGCTTTATTATAGGTATTCTCTCTTTTTAATAAAAATATTTATGAATACAATTTGTTCCAGATCTCAGCAATAGAAATACAATTCAAGAACAATTGTTTACTAATGTTATATCCATTAACCACCTCTAGAGCATACAATCCCATCGAACTAATATATCAGAATAAACACAAAGAAAAATCAGAAAGCAACTTTACCCTCATTGCATAAATGTTTCCTATTTCCTAGTTGGCCTTAATTGTCTTAATTACTTAATTACTTCCCGACCCTTCTACTAATCAAGTCTATTACTGACATCCTTCCACCTGACAGATACCAATGAAAATGAAAAAATTGGACTGTTATATTGCTGATGTATCCTTAAGATATCATCAATATCAGATCTGGTAGAAGACTGACACCCAGCACCTCCATGAATCAGTTGTTTTTGGCTTCATCTTTTGCCAGAACTAAAGAGTGGATTATTCTCTAACATCCTACCTGATATACGGTACCAAATGCACCTGATCCGAGAACTTTCATCTTCTTGAATTCTGTTTCTTTCAAGATTCGAAGAAGGGCTTGGTTTGGAGCTTCACCACTAGGCGTAATGGGTTCCACCAACTACAATGCAAAAACTGTATTGTAATAATGCCAGTTTCATATTTTATCTTATTACATTATATAAATTCTCCCAATGTAATGTAATATGCAATGAATTATTATTCAAAAATCTTGCATTCAGTAACTAGCAACAAGTGTTTTGCCAACAGGCAAATGTTATGTACTGAATGCAAGTGCATTGGTGAAGAAGCATATGTGTTTGGAGAGGAGTTTTGCCCATTGTGCTTGCATTATGTTTCAAAACGCAATTTAAGCCCATCGTGTAAACCCAGGCTCAGGCCAGGAAGACTTGAAACAGACTTTAATTGCTGGAAAATGACAGCAGCTGACATTCAGATTCAATGTTTATGTTGATATTCCCCATCATAAACCAGCTGATAAACTGACAGTGTTTCCGTAATTTATGTGAAGTGGGTACTGTGATTGTCTTAAATAATCTTTTGTTGAAAATGTTACATTTTTAGCTTAGTGGTTAGCATTACAGCCTTGCAGCGCTGGGGACTTGGGTTCAAGTCCCAGAGTCAACATCTGCAAAGAGTTTTTATGTTCTCTCTGTGTTTGCGTGGGTTTCCTCCGGGTCCTTCCACACTCCAAAACATACTGGTAGGTTGATTAGATTGTGAGCCCCATTGGGGACAGGGACTGATTTGGCAAGCTCTGTGCAGCGCTGTGTAATCTGTGTGCGCTATATAAATAAAGGATTTATTATTATAACCAGCTACCACAATTTCTCTACAGATGGAAACTTTGCCAAAGGCTACATTCACACAACAGTATTCTGTTCAGTATTGTGTATCAGTATTTACAGTACAAGGCAAAACAAGGAGTGGATTTGAAACACAGGGGCAATTTCTTTTCCTTTTTAGGTTCCATGTAAAACTGGCCTTTTTTATTTCACTGCTATTGTGTGAAAACTGTTTTATTGTTCAACAATTGCTAAAACAGTATTTGCATACACTACATATTGCATTGAGAAATAACTAGTCATGTCTGTACCTCTCTTTCTTGGAGTAAACGACGAAGGGTGCGCTTTCTGTTAATGCGATTTCTTCGAATAAAGAAAAAGGCAACCAGTCCTAACACAACAGCTGCAAGGATACCTCCAACCACACCAGCTGCAATGTATGCCACATTAGATCTTAAAAAGACAAAATATGTTGTTATACAAAAATACAACCCTGCTTCCCAATTGTTTATAGTAAATTGCAAAGGTTAACTAAGGATTGATTTTAGAGCCTTAAAAATCTTATTTTGTATGAGATGAATCATGTGGTCAACATTTTTTCAACTATTCTTTTAGAGAGATAATCGTTATAACACATATACACTGCATGGAACCAAACCACCCTTAGTTGTATTTTTACTGTAAAATTTTTTGTACCTGCTTTAGATTGTGTGCTGTGTAATTGAAGGTGTTACATAAAGCTATGTCAAAAGGTTCAAAAACATGGCAGCTTTTTCCAAAACTAGCTCCTCTCCATACAAGGAAACCTACCATGAGGAGTCTACTATCAGAAGTAGATCTCATAGAAGATTCCTTCTGCCTACCTCTGGCTCAATCTCTTATCTAATAATTCTGGAACCTAACCTAACTTGTTAAAAACCTAATTTTAGCAATATGTAAATTGACTTCAGAGGCTCGTGGGGCTTGTACCAGCCTGGCTTGTAGCCTCTGCAGTTAATTTACATACTGCTAAACGTTTTTAACAAGTTAGGTTCCAGGATTATTCAATTGCAGATGACTCTACCAACAGATCAACTTTTGATGGTAGATTCCTCATGGTAGGTTTCCTTTAAAGATATATGTGGTATATTAATTTTACAATAATAATAATAATAATATACTGCTTTGCATAAATGTTCTAATTACATGTTTATTTTTTGTACTATTGTGTCTACTATTACTGCACGTTACTTCTCATGGAAATCTAGTAGCAAACGCTGCCATGGAAATTACAGAGAGAACAGAGCCTTCCTCTAACACAGTGGATACAGCCAGCTGGCGAGAGAGCGGCACAAATAATACAGAACTCAATACAGGAAAAGGGATCGGCGTGTAGCAATATGTTTGTCAGGGCTCAATTTCTATGTATCAATAATCCTTTCCTATTCCCCTAAAGTTGCGGGTCCCTATCAAGCGCTTGAAGCCTTGTACTGCAGGTTATATGTTTGTATGAATTGTAAAATCTGTTCTTGTATAAAAGCCAAATGAAGATTGTGTACAACATCAATCAATGTGTGGCTCCAGTGCAGGCACTATGTCCGGGCCTCTGACATCTAAACTAGCAAATGTACATGATAATTTTACAAAGAAAAAAAGATCTACAAATAAGATTGAAGTGAATACCTGACACTAGTAGGATTTTATTTGTAGCATAAACGTGATGTTCCTTTAAAAGGGATTTCCAGATGTACCAAAAAAAACAATGGCGGCTGGAGCATAAGCAAAGAAAAGAAAGTGTACTCATCTTCCAGCCAGTGTTGTCAATAATCACAACTTACTGGCCCACATTTATCAAAAATAGTGCTGTCTGTACTATGTGCAGTTAGCCTATGTAGTGTGTAAAGGGCGCCAGATTCATGGATTGTAGTGCACGTTCTTCATGAATCTGTTACCCTCTGCATTGCTCCAGCAGAATGTACCATTTTCTTGTAGCCCTTTGTTCATGCTGCACATCGGACACAATTATGGGGCACAGTCCAAGTAACCAGTAACACACCCCTTCAGGTGCACCTTTTTTTCTTTCTTGTCAGACACAGTGCAGTCCTGACACAAAACTGGTGCGGACATTTGATAAATACATGTGCAAGCAGTTTGCACATTCTTTCTACTGCAAAGTCAGACAGAAAACTAATGCAAACACGTTAATAAATGTCAGCCACTATATTTTCTTAACTTCCATTCACTTTATGTGAGCTGTGGCACTTTTTTCCAATGCACATTCTTCTGAATTCTTGCTCTCTCTCCTGCCGGCTTGAACATCTGATCAATCAGTTTTAATTCCAGGGCAACCCCTTTAGCTTTAGTATATGTCATCTTGACAAACATGTTTTAGTACAAATGGAGGTGCCTTTAAACAATAGTATTATCTACCAAAAATAGTTGAAAAGACTTACCCAGGAGGTTTGCATCCATCAAGGCCAGGACCAGTACATCTGTCAAGGGAAGAAAGAAAACATATTTTAAATCCATCAACAGATTCTAAAAGCTGAAGCTGGCATAGAGGACAAGAATCTACCCCATAGACCTGATTCAAATACACCCTAAATTTTAAGAAAAGAAGGACCTAGACCAGTGATGGCAAACCTTTTAGAGGCCGAGTGCCCAAACTACAACACAGACCCGCTTATTTATCGCAAAGTGCCAACACAGAAATTTAATTTGTGATTTATACTCCCTTCTCTGTCACAGTTTTCATTGATACCAGCCCCCTGAGGACACCAATAAAGCAGAAAATAGTCCCAGGTACAGCTGTCACTTTAAAATAGCTCTGTGCACAGCAAGTCCTGGGCTGTCTGGGACTGCAGGAAGATACCTGGACTCATCTCTGGTGATGGCCTGAGTGCCCACAGAAAGGGCTCTGAGTGCCACCTCTGGCACCAGTGCCATAGGTTAGCCATCACTGACCTAGACCTAGCTTCATGTATATGAGTGAGATTAGGTTAATGTAATTGTTTTCTATTTTTCTATTATTATTTATTACAAAATTAAGTTGATTTTAAAACAAGTAGAATAGTGGTGGAATTGTGGATTGAGGTTAGTAGCAATTATATTGAATATGCCTCTTTAATTAATACTTTAAGAGAAAAATAAATAATAGCTGATGAAGCCTAATCCCACTATTACTAACACATTGTAAATGCTTCATCTTGAACCACCACTAGGTGGCAGCATAACTCTAAAGAAGCCAAGTTGCAGTAATATTCTGATATTTTATATGCTTTATTAATTCAGTACAGCAAGTGAATTACCCTGTACTCTGCTTTACCATGACTGCTTGTTTATGTTATAACAAAGCTGCAAAAAAAGTGTAACTCGAAGCTATTGAGCCCCAAGGCAAACATAGTCCTCTACTATATTGTGCAGTTTCTTTTTTAATACTAGTGGCTGGAGACACCCAAAGATCCTGGTTTCTTTCACTATAAAATTCACATTTCTGTCTCACCATGAGAAACAAAGTTTATAGGTATAATAAACAATACAGCAAGCAATGTGTGCAATAACATTTCCCGCTATAATAATAAGAATAGCCACTCAATATAAGCAGTGAAAATCCTGTAATGCCCATTAGTTCTACCTATTTCTGGGAAAGTTTCCTATGTATACAGGGGATGCTATTCAGCTCCCCTAGAGATATCAACTACAAATCTGCCATGTTATGCGCTGTGAAAGAGCTGGGTGTTCACAGAGGTTCTGCATCAGTTGTAGAGGACAATCAGGACATGAATAAGAACAAGACAAATTTTGAGAATGATGTCTTCTTAGGTGAATATGAACAAACACCCCTCGACACGAGCCAGTGCTGTTGTTGCTAGATACCTCCACATCAGTAAGGAGAAGCATATATTTATTACAATGTATGTATTTTTAAAAAATATCTTTTTATGAAAATAATATGACAATGATTCGGCACAAATACATGTATGATCCAGCTTTGCAACCAGATTTTTTGCAAATATTCTATTAAAAAAATTTCCACTGCTTAAATGAAGCCAAAAGCATACCCTTTGTTTCTACTAAAGGAGAAAATAATACTGAAAGAAAGGAAGAATCCAGGGAATAAAAATGTTTTGTACACAAGAACTTCCAGCCTCCTTCTACTTGAACGGAAAATTCTGACATACAGAATAAAAATCTTCTAAAACAGTTGTGTTCCTCAGACAGGGCAGGAGGAGCTTCTGTTTATACTTACCCTGTCTTACATTCGAGGCTACAGAACTGACACACTCCTTCTTCATCGGGATACTTTGGATATAAGATATTACTTTCATCATAATAGGCAGGTATGCAGCTTTTCACACAGTTTCCTTCATCAATGTAATGAGCACATTTTGTGCACTGATCTGCACCCTAAAATAGGGAATCAAATTAAACGGATTAGATAATAGCAAAAATTAAAATATTAAAAAATATATATATATATTTAAATATTGATAATTATAAACATTTCTGTGCAACATGGGGTATGGAAGATGTAGTAGCAGTACTGCTGGTGTCAGCAATTCAATGGGGACAATGCCATCTTTCTGTGGTGCTTAAAGTGAACCTGTCATCAGGATTTCACATTTTTACCTAATGCCAGGTTCCCATAGCTTTTTTAATACTAATTCCTAGTCTGCTTTTTAGTTGAAATTACTGGTCCCAGTCACTTTTAAAAGTTTATAAAAGTATACCTGTCTCCTTGCCAGAAAACTCTGATACAAGGCTGCAATCCCTTTGTCATCATTATTATCTCCTCTCATCTTTGCTATACTTCCCTCCTTTATCATGCAGATGTTAGCTGACCACTTGCTCTAAGCAAATCTCTGTCAACTCACGTCTACAGGAGGAAGGGGGAAGAAAGAGCTAGCAAAGAGGAGACAATGATGATGATACTGGGATTGCAGCCTTGCAGATGCCCACTTTTATCAACTTTTAAAAGGAATGGAACAAATAATGTTAATTATAAAAGCAGATTTGAATTAGTATAAGAAAGGCTATGGGAACCTGTCAATGGTTGAAAATGTGAAATCCTGATGACAGTTTTCCTTTAAGAGCTAGTCAGTAGAAAAACAAATGAACATTTTGCTAGTTTTATTACATACATACAAATTCAACTTAAGAACAAACCTACAGAACCTATCTTGTACGTAACCCTGGGACTGCCTGTAGTTCACTTTTGCCACTAGACTCTGTAAAATATCTAACTGGCATTAAACTGCAGAAAGTGGATAGGGCCAAGTTCACACGATAACTTTTTGTTGTGTTTAGGAAGCAGCTCATGTGCAGCAAAGAGGAATTTCTCCCAATCATATATGTGTTTAGATCAGGAATGAGCACAACTTGTTATTCATTGTTTATTGGCTTATGTGATCTGGAGAAACTCCTCCCCAGTGCGGTTGTGACTGTATTACAGAAATACAGATCATTGGGTTTCTGGCCATACTGGACTGCTTTTTATACAGGCTTGTAGCCGTTTACCTTATCAATCCACCTAGTTGGGCAGGTTTTCGGTCTGTTAAAGTAGATTATATTGCAGATATATAAAATGCACATTCAAAATGGAGGCAGCATTAGCCACAGTTAAGTCCCATCCCTCTCAGAAGTACATTACATCGGTTCTGCTGCTAAAATTAAACATGTCTGCTATATATAGAAGAAAAACACCAAAATACCCACAGTAGAGACAACATTTCTAGCATCCCACAACTGCGATTGCACGTCAGGTGACAGGTAAACTTTGCATGTTATAATTTATTTCACCCTTTTGCCTCTATATTTTCTATCAGATTATTTTACAAATGCAAAATCCTATCAGAAAATGAAGTAAATCCCCGAAGTGGTTAATCCTGCTGACCGTGCTCTGACACACTGTGGTGCAGATAATGCTTCAAACATCTGGTGGCTCATATTTGTCCAGATGTTAGTCTTCAGCCTTACATTCGGGCTCAGAACTGTGCTGTATCTGAAGCAATATGTAATACTATCCAGTTCCTGTCTTGATTTAATACTTCCCATTGATGAGCCCCGCTGTCTTATCAACTTCCGAGAAAAAACACAAAAAGCAATTGGGAGAGTGTTTCCAGGATGAGATAGCAGAGGGCTCACCAGCCTTCAGACGTCAGCTTTATGAATATGCCCAGAAGATGCAATGTTACTTGTTGTAGTTAACCAAGGTTACATGGTGAACACTAATGCGCTATCTACAAAACCTGATACCAAAAAGTTCTTATAATACAAAAGACTTTTGTCAGAATTCTACTTATGCTAGATGTTCAGTAGGAAACATATATTGAAACATTTTTCCTAATATTGAACTATAACCTTACACAAAGCATATAGAATAGCTATACACCAGTTAGTACAGTTCTACGTCTTCACTAAAGACTTAAGCTATAGAGACTGAAGTTACAGCAGTGCCTTCCACCAGCAGTCACATAAGTATTACTCACTTGCAGTCACAGCAGTGCCTTCCACCAGCAGTCACATAAGTATGTCTCACTGGCAGTCACAGCAGTGCCTTCCACCACCAGCCACAACAGTGACTTCCACCGGCCACAACAGTGCCTCCCACCAGCAGCCACAGCAGTGACTTCCGTTGGCAGTCACACAAGTGCCTTCCACCA
The DNA here is from genome assembly GCF_040894005.1 of Engystomops pustulosus. Lineage (NCBI taxonomy): Eukaryota > Metazoa > Chordata > Amphibia > Anura > Leptodactylidae > Engystomops > Engystomops pustulosus. The sequence continues at coordinate 148,158,118 of NC_092415.1, forward strand.
GCAGTCACCAAAGTGCTTTCCACCGGCAGTCATAGAAGTGCCTTCTACCTGCAGTCATAGAAGTGCCTTCCACCGGCAGTCACAGAAGTGCCTTCCACCCGCAGTCATAGAAGTGCCTTCCACCGGCAGTCTTAGAAGTGCCTTCTGCCCGCAGTCATAGAAGTGCCTTCCACCGGCAGTCACAGAAGTGCCTTCCACCGGCAGTCACAGAAGTGCCTTCCACCACCAGCCTCAGCAGTGCCTTCCACCGGCAGTCACAGAAGTGCCTTCCACCGGCAGTCACAGAAGTGCCTTCTACCAGCAGTTGCAGAAGTGCCTTCAACTGACAGTCACAGTAGTACCCTCTACCTTTTGCCCATAAATCAATGTAATTCCTTTCTTCTGTCCCTTAGTATTTACCCCTGTTTTTAACAGCCAAATCAGTGCTCCCCTTCTACCAGTCTTTTCCTCATTTTCTACTTTTACCAGTGGCCTCTGAAGGACAGTCACAATTCCCTTCCTTCTTCCTAGAAATATCATAAAGGAAGAAATGAAAATGTAAGGAATATCCTTTAAATCTTCTTATGTCCATGAGCTAAATGTTTGGAATTTGTAGTCATGTTTTCTTTAATATGATAAAAGAGTCAGGAGAAACCTCATCTATCTTTTCTTTTGCTTTCCCAAAAAATGAAATTAAACTTGTAGAGTCAATGAATTAGATTGACAATTAAGTAATGAAAAACTCCGGAAAGTCCCAAACCCTAGAACATGCAGTGAATGTCTTCAGAAAAACATTGATGCCTGTATAAATAAACCACTACATTTATTATTGAACCCTCCTCCGACTTACTTCTAATGGCTGGGACCTACTGATGCCAGATGTGAAATAATATTTGTAAAGAAAATAATACAATAATCAAAGACAGCTATCCAGCTTTTTTATTCCTTTGTTCCCACACACAAGACGGGAAGTTTTTTGATTTAATGTTTTTTTTTTTCCTACACTGGATAGATGCAGACTTACTAATCACCAACAGTGCTAAAAATACATTGTTAAGGCTTTACATTAAATAAAAACAATGTGCACAACAATAACCTCACAGTAGTCCAGAATAGAAAAATAGGCACCAGCCATGTTCCTAGTTTTGTAAATCAGCTCTGTACCACCAGCACCATTCATCCAAGGTGACAAATTCCCAAACATCTCTACACGATTGTACACATGAAATAACTCACCGGTCCACTGCAGGTCGCTGTATTGTTCATCGGCAGACACTCGGGGTGGCATGAAACACATTTTTCACCATTTTCAATGAATTCTCTTGGCTCCCTACAAGGAAAAAATAGTAAAGAAGCAAGCTTTTAAGATTTGCTGTCTCAAAGCTACATTTCTCTAGATATATACAATCTGCTGCCCTTTTTCAAAAACCGCACCAACATAACAGTGTTGACAAGGCCCTATAGTATTTCTGCTCTGTATTCCTCTCACATTTAGAGATTTCTACAAATGGAAGAAACACGTACCAAAAATAAAATTAAGTCTGAAATGCTGAAATTCCTTTCCAAAATACACATTTTCCCATTTCAAACCTAAACCCACAAGTGCTAAGATTGTAGAAGTGCAGTGAGAAGAATGGCTAAAGAATGACGTGAAAACACCCAAAATTACAGGGCATTGGAAATATTGTGTAACACTCCAAACATTTATCTGTGGATAGAAAATGGAAGCACCAAACCAGATACACTAGAAAAACTGTTGTGTCTACTGTCATAATATAATGTAATATTACAATCTCTATCATAGAGGAGGGTGTTATACATAGGGAACAAGCTTGTATACTGTTCCTTATAAATGACAATATTTCTCATAAATGCTCATACCCTGCCTGTGAAAATAATGACATACAGTATAATAATATTCAGAATTGATTGCAGCCATGTCGTTTTTTTGGCATATATTCTTCTAATTGTCAGCTTAGAATAGCCCGGGTGATATTTTCATCGGATGTGTATTTGTTAGATGACGCAAGAGAAGATTAGGAACTGTAAGCCCATATGAAACAGAAAACCTGCTGTCCAATTATACTTGTATGCATTTCATAAATCTTGCGATGACACGGAAAGCTTGTTTTCCAGGAAAGCTGAGGATCTGGCTAGGAAGAAGATTAAAGGCAGTTTTGGGGCAATCAAGAGTAATGTGTTTAATTCATTTAGGGCTTTTTGTATGTTTTTTTTTTTTTTTTAATAACAAGGCCTTTTTTTTGGAAACTTCATCCCGATATTACGCAAGTCATCAAGAAGATGAGCTAAAATTGGTGGCGTAATTACAAAGTGTGCACAGAAGGTTTTGTGGTGGTTTGTGCAGTATATGATTAAATAGGAAAAATCTAAATACAGAATGGAAAATCCTTCTTTTAGAATAGCTGTGGTATCTCACAGAGCCGTATTAGTGACTAAAAATAGGTGTATAACATAATATATTTTGTGATCATTTGTACGTAACATCGTTCAACGGTTTCTTGTAAATACATTTGTGTGCTGTTTAATTGGACTATAACTGATGGTATACTATTTAGAGTTTGAATCAATGTATATTTACCCATAAAGAAAATGCTGTATATTGTACATACAATTCATGACAATCTGGAAATGAAACTTAAAAAGACATCTACCCTTTAAGTTCGTTGCAGGATGCCACACATTTTTTTCCACGTTTAAATGCCAGACAGGAAAAGCACATCATCGGTCCAGGTCCCCAACAACCCTCAGAACATAAGGGATCGCAAACCTTTCCATCAGCAACTGAAAAATACATAACATGTAATAAATTCAATCAAAAATATTTAAAGGGACGGGGCAGGGAATGACAGTTATCACATGATAGAGAATAAAAGTTTGAAAGCTGGACCCTGGATCCCTAACAATCACATAAACTGGGGTTCCTAGGCACCAACACCACATTCACTACTATCTGAGAAGTAAATGGTAGGTTGTCCACATGCATACCATTACTATATTCAGAGGAAACTGGTGGACCTCCGTTCTTGTGCATCCCCTATTGTGTGGTTAGAGGATAAGCCCTATAGTATATATAGATATCTAGAGTCGTAACATTATATCAATCGTACATTGTATAAAATATTAACTGTACATAATGTACTGTACTTTGCGATCATAAGGATATGTAAAGCTATAAAGTGTATAAAACTGCAGCCTCTAGCCTACTGTCCCTGGATTATGTAACATATGTTTAGATTATCCACCTAGAGTTTGTACTGTGCATGATCTGAGAAAACGCGGGGAATGTTATCAGACTGCACATTATGTAAATATTGGGATCCTATCATATCAGTGATATATATGCTGCCAGGTGTAATCATCATGATGTCACGTCACAAATAGCTTAAAGCATTAAAGGGGTTCTCCTGGATCTGTGTTTTTGGTATATGGGTTCAGAGGGGTCTAAAAATTAACAAATTATACTCACCTCTTTCTGATACTCCAATGCCGGTCCTCCACCGTCTACCTCTTTTTATTTACAATGGGGTACTTATTTACTTAGGGTCCTCGTGCACTTTCGTCGGACCTTCCGACATTTTTTGGGGGTTGCACGGCTTTGAAAGGTATTAACAGGGGTTTGCACTGGGATTGTGTCGCACGTGTTCGGATTTTGGCGCGGCTGCGTAGGCTTTCATTTGACACATATCAGGGGGCGTGCTGATTCGGACTGAGCATGGGATTTAACTTTCAAATTGTTTCGCAAGACAATGCACTTACACACACCAGGAAGAAGAAGGTGGACTCCGGCGGACCTGAGAGGGGAAGCAACACATGCAGGAAATCGGGCGCACAATCTTGTGCATTATCATCGGAAAATGAACTTTTGGGGAACTTCGTCGGACAGGTAAGTAAATGTGCCCCAAAGTCTCAATGGTGACGTCAAAGCCTGCAGCTAAAGAATGTAGTGTGTCAGCGCTGTCACATCACCACTGAGCCTCTGTATACTGAGGCCAGAAGTGATGGGATTGGAGTACCAGAGAGACAGTAGTATAGCTTTTTAAAATATTTTTATAACCTCTAGGCCCACATATATATATATATAAAACAAACTTGATGCTGGGCATCCTCTTTAACATAAATGTTGGCCAATGCAGATGTCTGGCAGTGGTTTGTTTCCTCTTCCTCCTGACAATACATGCACATGTGGGACAAGGTTGGGGAATAGATTTAAATGAATTGGTGTTAGGGCTGTTTAGCCAACATGATAACTACAACACTACGAATACAAAACTGGTTCTCATTTTACACTGGTGAACACTGCACAAGTGCTGGCCCACCTATTGCTGTAAAAAAATTGTACTGGCTTTATAATGAAACTTACCACACTCAGTCTGGTTTCTGTTTTCCAAGTTTCTCTTCTGTTGATTTGTTCTAAATATATTGGTCCAGTTCATGTGGTCAAGATAGCAGAGATTTTTGTTGTTTTTAATTATTATGTCGCCATCACTCACTTCTTTAAGAGAACGTAATCCCAGTGATGATATGGATAAACCTGTTATACCGAGTGAATATCTACCGCTAGAATATAAAAGACACAAATTGTGAGGTCTTCATTGCCTGATTCCTTTAACTTTGTTTGTATACAGAACACCTAAAATCTCCACTGGCTCCAAATTGGTGAAGACTACAGCTTGGAGCTCACACACCAAAGAAACTGCACCAAATTACCAATGCACCACTTTATCTCTCCCTTCTCCCCCCACGTTCTCTCTCTCTCTATTTCCCCATTACAAGAATCATGAATAAAGGAAAGAATTTTAGCTGAGCAGTAAGAAACGAGTGAGTGCCTCTTATACTTATTTTTTGGTCTATCTATACTGGTTTTTGTTTATAAAAGATTGAACACCACCTGTTACTGCTTTAAGACCTGTTCACCTACATATGCATGTTAAAGGAAACCTACCACTACGGATCTATTTATTAAGGTAGATGCGGTGGTAGGTGCATCTAACGTATGTAAGGATAGCCCTTTTTAGGGCTAATGCTTTACTGCACTCTATCTTTCCTAATCATTAATCAGGGTAATATGCAAATTTTCTAAAGAGGCTGCTGGGGCGTGGAGTAATCGGAGCTGAGGCTACACACCCCAGTAGCCTCTTTGATCCTCCTACCCAGATATCTTCAGCGTGCAGCTCCATGTAGCTTCACTTGTCCGTGAAGCCAGAGTAGCTCAGGCTTTGGAGCCAATATCGCACAGCTGCTGGCCTTTGTCCTGCGCATGCGTAGAACTCTGGCTTCACGGATAAGTGTGTGCAGCTCCCTGTAGCCTGTCTTCATTAATCATGCTGCAGAATTGGCGCGAGTCAGTATTAAATGTAACTGTGCAAACTCCAACTAAGCAGTAACACGCCCCTTTTGGGCCTTGTTGGACAAAATGAAGCCGTGACACAAAACTGGCGCAGACACTCTATAAATACATGTGCAAGCAGTTTGCTCGTTACTTTCAGGGAAAAGTCTGACAGAAAACTGGCACAAACACTAATAAACGTGGGCCATTGTCTTGAAAAGCTGAAAATCATTTGACCTGTCTGGCCAAAAGGAAAAGTAACGACTTTATGATACTAATTCCTCTATCAATGACCTCAGTAATGTCTGTATTACTGAGCACCATGTTCTTACATTACTTACATCCCTCAAAACCATGTTCTCACCAATAACTCTATCGCCATCCTGCATAACATATATAGCATACTGTATATGTAAAATATTGTAAGCATCAGGTGGAAACAATAGTATATTTCACTCAATGTACTTACTACTGTTTAGTTCTGCCTCTGATTATTTCAAGATTTTCAAAAATACTCAGATCTGTGAAATTATTTGGCCACCATTGTATCATAAAAAAACCTTTAATAATAACAAAAACAATGCAGTCAGTATACATGAACACTCAAGAGCGTTTTTTTCAGAGTGGTATACATAAATATTGTAAAATATTGTTATAGTTTTTAAGATTTCAGCTTGCATTTATACAATTAAGTTCTTTATTATTATATTAAATGTATAAAATATGTCCTATTCATCAGAAGATCGCCAAGGAACTAAAAATAAGTGACACAGAAAGAACCCTAAGTGGGCTTTAGAGAAAACCACCCTCATGTAGTCCATATTTTTCTACCACTCTATTGTGGATAGATACTGATCCTTTTAATTTTACTTCATTATTGTACTATGTATGTAAGACCTTATCATATATCAGTGTCCTGCCACTTTTTAATAATCACAAACTGCAATAAATTGAATGCCTCATATATAATATATATATAATATATACACATAGGGGGATATTTATCAGGGCTTCTGTCAGTGGCGTAGAAGCCCTGAAATAATAAGAAATGCTAGTTTAAAGCTAGCACTTGCAATTATTTTCCCCTATCTGCCACCTTCACACTAGGGGGATGTGGAGGGGTATGAAGGGGGAGTGGGCTGCAGCGTACTGTTCCTGTACGTGCGCCTGCACACTCATTGCAGTTGGCGAATTTTCATATGTGAAAATTTGAAGGCTATGTTTATTTCTACGCCAGGCCCTGCGAGGTAAACGCTGCGCAGGACCCCACCAGATACATCAAGAAGCCGGAGCCCCTGGCTGCTACAGATGCACGGTAAGGCTATCATACACCAGCACTCAATAAACAAACCCCATTTACTATATACACAAAGGATAAATGTAAACCATAGCATAAAACATTTGCTGTATCCTTAGAACTGACCTGATATTTCCCGGATAGATCTTAGTATGTTCAGTCTATCTGGATCCAGTTTTGGTGTGTTGGTATAAGGATCACTGAAAACAGAAATGGATTTAGGGCTTGTTAATGAACAACATACAGACAATATGCACTTGGGTCCTGTAATATCCATAATAGATATGCCACAAAGACATTTCACTGCTCTATTTTCCCACACAGTTCTGGCTCTAGTGGGACAATGACAAGGAGTACAGTTGTGCAGTGTGCCGGGGTGTGTAAGAGAATGAGAGGGAGAGAATGATGAGGGTAGTAGTAGCAATGTCTGCAGGTGTTTAGGCTTCTCTCCACTGTGTGTAAAATGCTGAGCTCTGGGTTGAGGGGATACAATGAGCTGCAGGGTGAGAGTGGTGCTGCTACCTGTGGGATGGCTGGACCTTGTGGTGCACTGAAGCCTTACTCACAAGGTGGACACAAGAGCTTCCACAGGAGCTGACTGCTCTCTGGCACATTACTGTAATCTCCCTTTCTCTTCTGGCGGCCACTACAGGCTACAGCCTGCTTCAGATAGGGTTTATGGGTGTGGCCCTTAGCATGTCCCGCCTACCTTCCAGCAGGAAAAACTAGAAAGTACTGCTGGTATATATCTATAAACTTGTTTAGTGTATACTGCAAGAGCTTTCCTGATGCACAAGCTAAACGTGTCCAAAAAACATGATGTGAATGTAACCTTAAAGTACATTTACACCTACAAGAAGGGGACTTACCCAAATGCCGCGAAAGCCAGGAGGTTTATACTTCCAGTAACTTTTGTACAGTTTTCAAAATAACCAATGTTCGTGGCATTTATGGATAAAACCTGTTCTAAAATCCCAAATCCAATTCCATCACAAGTTTTTTCTGAAAGAAAACAGACAATTATACAGTATTATTATACAGTAGCATTTAGGGGAATATGTTAAATGTTAATGTTAAATCCTCAATGATGCAAGATTTAAGTAGCTCAATTTCAGGTAGCTTCATACTTCCTTAAAGTAACCCTCTAACTAAATATACATTTATTCATCTACCCAATTATGTCTATTACAATGGATAAAAAGTTATAGGGAAGCTGTCATTAGGTCAATTTCTGCTGACAGTTTTCCTTTGAGAGATTTCTGCTCTTGTGATGAACTGTTCCACAGCCCCTTCCCTCTGCTCCAAGTGACTGCTGTCAGTATCCAACCACAATCCTGATATACAGCTCCTACTCTTGTCAGTGCTCCGGACTGGTCTCTCAGCCTTAGGAACTTTCTGCTACTTGTGATGAACAGTTCCTTAGCTCCTTCCTTCTTCTCTGAGTGATTGCTGTAAGTATCTAACCATAATCCTGATATATATGAGAGGGGCAATGGAGAAGCACAATGCAGAGACTGGATGTAATTTGTGTCTTCATAATTAAAAACAATTAGTTGTGCTACAAAAGTGGAGCCCACGTCTTAGAGGTTAAGTTATGTTTTTCTCATCAAAAACTTCTGAATCCAAATACTTTCTATGCATCACATGAGACCTTTACGGGAGACAATCCCTGAAACCAAAGCAAGGGTGAGCTGATCTGCAACATCTTGTATAAATGTTCCACTGACTTGAGAAAGATGGAATGCAAATATTTATCAATTTTCATTTTCTAATAGTAAGACCAAAATAGGAACACAGTTAGGAAATTTACCTTTGGTACAGGGTCCATCACACTTTTTACAGAAGCGGACACCTTGTTCCTCCACCTCATATGAATCTGGAGTACAAGTCCGAACACAGGATCCATGGTCTGTCACTATGTAATTATCTAAAACATAAAAAGTACATTATTATTAGTACATTAGTATTAAAAGAAGATCTTCTGCACACATGGGGTGGTGGTGGTGGGGGGGTTAATATGCTCAGGCCTCATAATAAATTTGACACATCAGTTTATTGTTTTTTTTTCCATAGTAGCAGCATATCTCAAAGCTCTGAGGTAAAGAATATCTTCAGAATAAAATATGCATTTTGTGGTGTAAAATTTGAGAATTGTGCCTCTCTATAGGAGGCCCTGCTTCCTCCTGCAAAAATATCAGACTTTTTTTTTTTTTTACAGTGGCTTCTTTAATATGCAGTATGCTCTAGGAGTGGTGTTTTCCCCACAGGCTTTAATATAGACAAATGTCAATAAAGTACGCTAAAAATGTAATAATATAAATATATGGAATGAAAGCCACAAAAAAATTTGAAAAATGCAGTGAAATATGCTCACTTTCAAGAAATACAATTTCTTGTCATGTTGTATCAGGGCTGGCTGGACTGAACTGCATGATATAATAACTGGACACCATAGATAATTCATCAGATACGTGTATAGAGCTGCCAGAACGTTATTGTCACCCTCTCGTTAGCTATATGTTATTTTCAACTTCAGGAATTTTAAAGTTTAAAAGTACTATGTTGCAGTACTGTGCAGAACACTTTGTAAGAACAGCAGGGGGTGTTGCTGATACAATATTTGGGATTAGTCGGGGTTTAAAGAACCTGCTCCAATTAGTTATAATGGCATATCCCAAAAAGAACATCTACCACCGGGCTGAAGGATTGTAAACCAAGCACACTGACATACTGATGTGTTCTACTCTTCTTTCAACTTCTTATTCTCTGGTTTTCACAAAAAAAGGATTTTAAAATTGTATAAATGAGTCTGATGGGCTCCAGGCTCGGGCCCTCACACTAATTTGCATAATTTAAAAGCCTTTTATTCTTAAAAACAAGGTCATAAGAAGCTTAAACAAAAGTGGGCACACTTCAGTATGTCAGTGGGCTTGGTTAACTATCCTTCATCCTGGTGGTTGATGTTCTTCAAGAGACAGTGTCAGTAATAGATACCATTTTTGGGATGGAATAATCCCGCTTTCTATTACAATTTTTATGTGTTGTAAAATGGGAATAATCGGTTTTACATTTACAGTTCTAGGGAAAGGGTGGATGACTTGAACTTTTAAGTTTTTTTAATTAACTTTTTTTTTTAAATATTTTGCTATTTTTTAGATCCCCTGGGGCACTTTAACCCAAGGTTATTTGTTTGGTC